>NC_046185.1:38329509-38948259 GCF_011004875.1 Balearica regulorum gibbericeps
TCTTCCTGGACAGCTTGTCTTTGTCTAAAAGCCACCCCTCGATGCCCCAGTGAGGATATAAGGGCTGAGCATTAGGACCCCACTGGATAAACATCAAGTTGTGGCCTGTGCTCTGCCCACAGCGAAACAGGGCAGTAAGACGGGAGGTGATAAATCTGAACTCATCACAAGTAAGTTCTCTGCGTGTACGGAGCTTGAGAGTGCGCTGAGCTGTCAGTTCAATTATGGCCTGTTTTGCACGGCGATATCCTCAGGGATCCCTACTGCCTTCTCCTGCAGGACACATTTTATATTTTAAACCATGGTGAGTGTGGGATGAAAACCAGACCAACATAACGAAGGTGGGGTTTTCCCTAGGCATATGTTGTAGCTTGTTTTGGAAGCTGCTGGAATCACCTTTACTTCTGGAATTTTATCGTGTGAGGACTAAGCCATTTGCTCACAAGCAAAAACACTCAAGTGCAGAAAAGTGTAGTGAAGCGAGGAATCATCTTCTTGTCTCTCTGGTATTTTATGTATTTTACCAGACAGTGTGAGGAGCACAGTTTATATAGATATGTACCAGAAGCAAGTACCATTGTGCTGTTACTGTTACCCAGGCTGGTGCACAAGGAACAACACATCACTGTGCCTAACGGTAATAAATTTGTGTATTTTCAGAGTCCGTGTGATCCACAGTCGAACACATTGCCTGTCGTCTGCCAGCACGAGTGGCAAATGGCTTACAGGGGCTGAAGAAAGGCAAGGCACGAAAGGGAAGTCACAGCACCAGCAAACATGCAATTACTTGAATAGCCAGTGAAAGAAGTGGGAATCACGGAGGGAGCCAGTAGTGACCCACTTGCGCAGGAACACAATGGCAGCAATGCAAACAGCGGGGCTGCAGGGCTCTCCCTGCAAACATAATTTTCTGCAGGGAGTGGGAACAGGAAAGGAAGAATGAATCCTTGCAGATGATGTATCTGGATTTGCCTGCAAAAGGATGTTTGTATGTACAGCCCAGCTTTCGGGCAACAAAACCAATTACAGTGATGGTTCACTTTGTCATTTCCACTTACATTCTGAAATTAAGCAGCTGAAAGCTCATGCTCGCAGCTTGCAAATAAAGATCTGATCTGGCCCCACAATTTGTTTTCCCTGCATTTACCTGCTTTCTTTTTCTTGTTGCTGAAATATGCAGCTATTGAGTTTAAACTAATTTGTTCAATCGAATGCAGACTGGGCTTTGTCCGGTTCTTACTCTTCATTACAAGCAATTAATGTTAATCATGCATTCATTTCCAGGGCATGGCTTTGGAAATGTTCCACTTACTGAGCCAGCAGACTTAAACTCCACATTCATGCAGTTCACCCAGTTCATCTGAGCTGCTAACTGCTTGCAGAACTTCATTTTCTTTTCTATTACACAGAATAGCCACGCAGTTGCAAGCTGTCACTTTAGCAATTACCTCATAGGTATATCAACACCGATTCCAGATCTCCCAATTTTGCCAGCGCAAAGATTTTACACAGCCACAATGTCGAAGCACCTGCATGGATTAGCTCCAGAAACAAGCAGCGAGCGCTGGACTGCAAGCAGAGCACGGCACAGCACAGCAGAACAGATGAGCTGCCCACTTCAAAGATTTCCCCGATGCTAAACACCCCATCCATCTAAGAGACAACACCGTAGCGGTTGTTACAGTTCTGATGTACTCACATTTGGATGAAATCACAGTGGTGAAAACTTCTAAATTTTCGTCGCTGCAGCTGTAAATCTGGTGCATTTTCCACCTCTCCCTCCTGACTGCCTTTCAGCTTCATGCAACCGCTCTGAACTTCTGGTAAATAGGTTTCACTAATCCAATCTGGCTCTGTGATCATTGTCCAGATCTACAAAGGACAGACTGATGCTGTGATCTCATCTCATTCCATATTCTTCATTGCAACATTTTCTGCTCCCATCTGCCTTTCTATGAATACTATTAATGAAAAGATTTAATTTAGCTGTTACTTAAGCCTCTGCCCCGATAGCAGCATTTTATTTTACGTCTCCTTTTACCAGTTTGGAGAATTCTCTGCAATAAATAGCTAATAATTAAAGCCCGTTCTGTGCTGCCAATGTATAGGCAAATAAATGTTTACAGAAGTACTGCAAGGATTTTTAAAAGAAGGAGGGTCAAGACTTTGTGTACTTTAACACATTTATCATAAAAATTTGCTCCTCTTATACAACGAGGAGCTGATTCTAGGTGTATTAAGAACAGCATTTTGTGCTTTGCCTTTCAAGTTCATAAACTAGTACCTGAATCCTGGGCACTTCAGTGAAAAATTTCAAATGCAGATGACTAAGGAAGGGCACGTCGGGCAGATGTACATGCCCCTACACTTCACTGGCTGCAGAGGGAGGGCAGGTGGCTCAGCCATACATGAGTTCCTACATGACTTGATGGTTCTGGGGCCTAATTCCATATTTATGCACTTCAATAAAGGGTCCTCTTGCCAAAGCTTTTCATTCCTTAGTGCTCCCATCAGAAATTGTTCCTTTTCACATCTACGAAAATCAGCCCCCTCAACTTCTGGTGACTTACTGCTGCCATGGACACCTGAGATGAGAAAAAATTTTGGCTTGCAGGCTCCAGCAACTGATGTAGCAGAAACACTTTCAAGTGTAAATAATGATATTAAATTATGTCAGTCTAATGAATAGCCTTCATTACTAGCACGTGTGTGCAATTAACACAAAAACTAGTGCTGTCTTCTCCTACAGACGTCTGCCACCAAGAGTCCCAGATGGAAAGTGCCAGCAAACATGGGCTGTCACTGTCATATTCATGTAGCATTTCTTCTTTCAAATAATAAATATTGGTCAAATACACATCCCGAGCCTGGAAGCATTTTGGCTGAGTGGAAGGTGTCACTGTTTCAAGAAAGAAACGAGTGAAGAGAAGCTGGTATCACTTGTCACCTCCCAGGGCAGCCTCCTGCTGTCCGGGGGCAGCAAAGCCATTACGGGGCCGGAGGCATTGTCCCAGGAAACCGTGCTGTGTTTGAAACGGGCAGTGGGACGGCAATATAATCAAGCAAAAGTTCAATTAGTTTTTGATTTATTGCGCCACATGTTCTGCTTGTATGACTGATGTCATTAACATCAGGCTCGGCTGGCGTGTTCATCTGTCCCTGCTCGGCTCCCTCTGAAGGCGCACACACTCAACAGATGGGGAGCTGCACGGGCGCGAATATAATTGTTTATCCCCCTATTGTTCCTGTGTCAAGCAATCAAACCAAATCCATTACCCACCGAGAAAAAGATCAGCGCACCATCCATTCAGCAGTGAATGGAGCAGAGGCGGTTATGCAGGGAGGCTTTACAGCTTTCAAAAGGATAAAAAAAATAATGAAGAGCAACACTGAATAGTTTACCAAAAAAAAAAAAAAAAAGAGAAAAAAAAAAAGAGAAGCTATAACAAATCTAACCCACCCTTTATTTCACCTTTGGATATTCAGAGTCATATGAGAAGAAGCGCCTTTGGATCTGAGTCATTATTTTCCTAATTATAAGTATGACCTAAAGATATTTTTAAACCATAGTTGGGGTTTAACAGGACAAATATTTGGTGTTACATCATGTTGAGGGGTGGTGGGGATGTGGAAATTAAAGTGAGACTCAAGAGCTGGTTACCAGCTGGCATTCACTGCATCAAAGGTTAGGTGTGGAGCAGGTAGGCTTTGAACACCTATCCTTACAAGCAACATGATGCTCTGGGGATGAGTCACTCTGTGCAGAGAGCTGATAAAAGGTTCTCACATCACTTCCAGACAGTGAAAAAGGGCTCAGGAGGGCCAGTATAATACGTCTCATCTGGGATCCTCATCTGGGAATGAATCTTCCCCTGTTCACGAAAGAGAGTTTGCTGCTTCATTCTGCCCAGATCTTACAGGGTAGTTGAGCCCAGGGTTTTGCAGGAAATCTTCATGTGGCTTCAAGAGAAGGACTGCACATATTGGGCTACATTTTTCTAGTTGTCCGTGAGTTATTTTGGACAAATGTCTTGGTTTATCTAGCTACAAAACAAGTGTGATAATACATGCCAAGGAAGTGTACTATAAAGCTCAACTGCATGCAGCCTGCTGAAGACTATCAGGACAGTAATTTTAGACTTGAGGAAGACTCCACAATGTTCAACCAAGGGTCTCCTTGCAAAACCACATCAGATGATTTCACGTAGTATCTCCCTCCAGCTCCCCACTGACTGAACAAGAGTATAGTCTGTGGTGGGAGCAGGAAACCAAACATTTATTGATTCTATGAATCATTTTTTGCCCCCCAAATTATATAAAATGTCTAGAAACTAGGCTCATTTTTTTTCTCACTGCTAATCACAGTTAATAAGCTATTAATTTAGTTCATGCAGTGCCACTGCAGCTATGAGAAGATCCAAAAAAGGCTTTGCACTGGGGTATATCTTTGACTAAGACTTCCAAGTTGATGTGTGGAATCCAAATTCCTTGCTGCGGGCTGTGATATATCTCTGTTTACCAAACACCTGAACTCCCAGTGTTGTCAGTAAATAATCAAAGCATTTTCTGGTGGAAGAACTTGGCAACCAAAGGTGAATGGGGACAAGTGAGGAGGAGGACAACTCAGGACACAGAACAGACATATGGTATCTGACAAAACATCCATCTACCTGATCTGCAGGTCTGGGACAGGGAAAGTATTTGATGTTTTGGAACGTGGGCAGAAAGGAGGTGGAGAAGTGGAAGAGACATGTGCTGAGGCTGAGGCAAAAAAAACCCCTCATGAAAACAGCGTAAGGATCAGTGAACCTTGTCAACATGGCAGAAAATCCCCTACATTGGCAAAAGGTTCCTCTAGGGAGGTGGTGAGGGTGCTTTTCCCACGGGCTGGATCTGTTCAGCCACATTTGGAAGAAACGAGCGTAGATGGTTGTCCTGTTTACCAAGTATGCCAGAGCTGGCAAGCTTAAAAGGAATCAAATAAAACCAAACTTTAATTATGATTACAAAAAATGTAATTAAAACTTTGAATGATTTAAAAGAAGTATTAGAAACCTCTAGACCTTATTCATCCTAGCCTTTGTAAACAAATGAATGCCTTTCCAGCACAGCATTCTTCCAGTGAAGTCAGTGGGAAGCATCCTGGCACTCTCAGCATATGGAAGGGATATTGCCAAGGGATTCCCTGGCCTGCAGAGGACAGAGCTCTTCCCAAGGCAGGTCTCTGGCTTCTCCCTGGATCTCACACTCTGTTGCGTAAGAGGCGAATCTAATCCGTACTGAGCCACTCGAGCCTCTTTCTTACCGTTAGCTGGGCAATATGATAAGGATAAACCCCAGGTATTTTTGGAATAGGATTGTGAACCAGAGGTATGCACAGTTAACTATTTAAAAATAAGATGGGCTAAAACTGCACGTGCATGCTGCAGACGTTTACTCTAAAACACTTCTGCGTGATGCAATGCAAGTGGCACTTTTTGTGTAAGGAAAATCACTTTGTTTCATTTTAGGGCCACAGAATTGCAATTGCCAGGGACTGAAAAGGAAAATGAACAGAACCAGCAAAATATAAAGTGAGCTTCTCATACATAATCTCTAAATGTATGAGAGAGGCAGATATGCTATTAACAACTTCACCTCATAGCAGTCAGCAAAACTACTTCAAAATTAAAGTAGCACTGCACGGCTGAAAGGTCTGTGAATAAGTGAAGAATTCTCAAAAGTAACATTTTTAATTTGCGTCTGGCTGGAAGCTGCTGTAACAGGTTTTACCCAAATAGGAATAAGATAGAGGCATTTAAAAAACATTCTGAACTTTAAATTCACTATAGGGGACCAGGAGAGAGGAATGCAAGTGGTGTGCAGTTTGAAAGGGCTAGTGCACAGACTTCCCTGCTAATCGGGAAAGGAAATACCAGCCAGACCTGGAAGCCAGGCTGACAGCATCGCCCCACTCGTTACAGAAAGATACTGCGGGATCCTGAGGAAAAAAACCCCAAGCCTGGTTGGCTCCTCTTAAAAAAGTTACATATAGATAATTGGACATTCACAAATTTGCCCTAAGCTTGTAAAACACACTTGAGTAAGTCCGTACAATGACTGGCGAGAAGCACAATGCCCAGCACCGCAAGGTTCAAGTCCCGCGGAGCTCGTGCCAGCAGCAGGGATTGCACTGAGCCAGCATTAAAGCTAGGGCCAGGCTGAGCACGTGGAGGCTTAACAAGCTTTCGTGCACTGGTCATGTACTGGTAATCCACAGAAAGCATTAAAAATGTCAACAAAAGAGTGATATGTCCAAATTGGGCTGTGACAGCAACAGCTTATTGAGATGTTGAACTTTAATTACATTTGTCCTTGATTTATTAATTTTTCAAGCTAATTGATCAGTGAGGTCTTTGTTCCCCTGATAAAGCAGAATAATTTTTGGGTGGGGCTTTTTCACTCTCAATTTTTTTCCTTTAAAGCATTTTAAGATTATTTTGACTGTTGGCTCTGGATACAAACATAACCATTGTTGCACAAGCAAGCACATTAATTAAAGCTTGTCCCACTGTTCCTGGATTTGTGCAGTGGTAGCCCTCTTGCTGCAACCGCATACTATGTCTCACACCACACGGAGGAAAATCCACTGCTTGGGTAACGAGGCACAAACTACTTAGGATTTCTCCCATGGATAAGTCTAAAGAATGAGGCAACCTGAACTGTCACCTTACTTGTCTCTAGTGTGTCCTCACGCAGCCATCAAGCTCCTTTTGCCGCGTGCTACACACGTGCTCTGCGGGATGAAGGTCTTTGGAGGGTATCAGATGGCATTGCCTCCTCTGGCTTAAGTTCTGTGTGAAAATGAGATTAAATGTAAAACAAGGACCATCATTACTGGCATCCAGAGACCCCAGTGTTAGAAACTTGGAAAGCAGGAAGTAGGAGAAACTGCACTAAAGGCACAGAAGCAGGATCAAATTTAGGAGTCCGCTTTTCATCCAGATTTAGGTTATGGCGCCTGCGTGAAGCAGCAAGATAGCGCAGGAGATGGCACTGCGACAGTGGGGGGTTTAGAAGCGAGTGGGAGCACCAGCGTGGAATTTCTGTGTCTTTGAAACGTGAGACTTCTGAAGTAGCTTTTGTGCAACAAGTACGTTAAATGATCACAGAGTGTACAGCTATGAGTCCGGAGGGGGAAACTGGGGGACTCTCTCTGATGCCCATTATCCTAAAAAGGTTTTTGGAGAGATGAAACGGGTTATCTGATCTCCCTGCTGGTCTGGTCTTTGGCCTCTCTGCTGACGCTGCCAGCAGGGGTGTCAAAGATCTTCTGCTGTAAGTACCTGACTTGTTTGTAGGAATCTGATTAAAGTAGATCACCTCAGATAACAAGAGGAATTAATGCTGCAAATACATAGGAGAGGATTTTCAAGCTCATAAGCTATATAGAGGTCAGTCCTTCTCAAGTCACGCAGCCTCTGAGATCTTTGATTTTCGCAGAACTGATGATCTTTACTTGTCCTTTTCCTCTGCCCTGTTGGCCATTACACTTAAACACTTTATTAATTCAGTTCTAGTTGTAATCTGTTCAGTGGTTCTGTCCGCTACAGGGAAAGTACTGTACAGAGGTAAGCCTGGGAGAGAGAAACCCAAAAGGGAAGAGGAAAGCATTTTTGGGGGCTTTGCAATAGACACGGCACATTTTCCTTAATAACTACATAGTTTTAGATTCTACATCCTTCAGGTTTTTATAATGTTTTGTAAAATGTGTATTCTCATCTTAGATGTTCCCCTGAAGTCTGACGTTTCTATATCCTCTCTACTTGGTCAGCCAAAAAGAGGTAGAGTCCTAGATCCTACCTCTTCAACTTTTTATACCCTCTGACATGTAACCATGTTATATATTCAGGCTCGATGCCTCAGCTGCAAGCAACTGTATGCGTATGTCTGCACACACGTCAGGTTTTTTTACCCATGCCTTGTTTGCTATGCACATGCAGATGTCTCCAGTGAAGGGCATGCTTAGACCTTTAGCACCCATCAGCCAACCCATGGTGCTTTCACTCAGCAGGTTGGCGTTTTTAGCTCAGCTGTTGGGTAGATCCCTGAACTGTGCTTTGCAGTTGGCAACATTATCATTTCTGACATAAGCAGTCACAAATGGTTACTTTACTATCAAAATCTTCCCCCCCAGCTCTGTGCTCAGTTTTACCAACTGAGTAGTCCTAATCTGAGGACTTCCATTTAAAACACCAATACAGTAGGTATGAAATACATCAGCTTGACCACACTAGGAACTAAACTTGGGAGACAGGTACATGAAGGGCGTGGGACGTGTTCTTCTAGGAGGTCCTAACTGCCAGAAATGCGAGTGGCACCACTGTGAGTGTGTCTGAACAGGACCCGCCTGCTCCAGAAGCGGGAGCAGAGGCTACAGCCTCCAGGAGGGAACACCGACACGCCACCACTCACAGCACAGCACGGACACAGCTCCAACCCTTCCTGGCTTGGAAAGACGACTCTGGAGAAGGACTGATGCGCTGAAACAAGTGTTACAGAGGCTCTGAGATTTTAGTAGTGCAAGGCAAATGCAATTCAGGCTCTGTTCATGTCAATTCCCATTTCTCACGGCAGTGACAGCTTTCACGAGGCAGGGACCTGTCCATTGGAAAATGGATTACGACCACCAACTCTTGCGCATAAACTACTGAGCAACCATCTAATGGTCACTAGAGAGACACCACAAGTCTGTGCTGGTGACCTAGAGGTGAAAAGACTTTGTCTGTCTGAATCCCCGAAGCTTTCAGACTCCTGATCAGGGGGGAAGTTCTGATCTAAATGACCATTAATCTTCCTTAAGGTGAAAAGGTCAGAAGGGCAAGTTATTTAATACTGTTTTTTATGCCAGCAAAAAAGTATCTTTATTTCCAATGCTATCATAAAATATACAGCAACACTTAAACATCCAATCACAGCGATTTTTCAAAAGTGATGTCAGTTGTTAGATAGATGACAAAGTCCACACACAGCGTCAGCCCCCCACAGCTGTGTCCATAGCCATACCAACAATCCCACACAATAGCGTCCTTAAATCCCATAAAGGCAAGGGACAATGCCACAGAATGAAGCGATATCGTATTGGAGCCGCTGATGATCAGTCTTTAACTGTGTTACCCATTTGACTGCAGGTGTAAATCAGCATTTCAATGTCAAGTTGCTAATTTAAGGCTGTATGGTCAAACATCCAAATGGCATACCCCAGGAAAAGCACAAGTGCATTGTTCAAGTAGGTGAAAGTCACTGCAAGTCACGGAACACAGAGGAAAAGTTCCACATCAATAAACCAGTGTTTGTGCTATGATATATATATATTTCATGATACAGTAGTATTAGATTAAATTAAACATTTACCAGAGCTCAGACAACAGCATGGGCACAGCCATCATTCTGGTGCTGCTCAGTTGACTTGGTGGCGTATGCGCTGCTAGGGTACATGGTGGCAGAACCAAGCTCTGTGGCTCTACAGCGTAACGTGAATTAACATGGCTCTCCAAAGAATACGTGTCACATTTCCCCCGCCTTCACTTAACTGTGCCACCTCACAGATGTGCATTAACTTCCCCCCTTTAATTCCCACGTTCAGAGAAATAAGGAAAATACCTGCTGCCATTTGTTGTATTTAAAGTTCTCTGAAAACCAAGTACGTGTAATTTTTCAAATTAAACCAAAGACTGAAAGTATTTTTTCGTCCCCCCTCCTGTTACTAGGAAAGTAGTTAACTCAAGACCCTGATTAACATTCCATTGAGCTGTGTCAAATGGTTCTTCCTCTTATTGTTGTTATTTGGCTGTAAAACGTTTTCTACCAACTCACTCATGGCAGCTGTTTCAGCACAATGGGGAAAAAAAGAAAATGAATGGCATTTTGGTGGGTTATTTAATGGGAGTCTAGAACTGGCAAAATATAAAACTGCATTCAGAAATGCTGCATCTAAGGGAACTGCAGCCTTCCTAATGGTAGGCCAGGTTTTGGGGTTTTCTTGTCTGTTTCACTGAGAAATTCAGAGCAAGAGTAGAAGCTTCTGCTTATTTCATGGTCAAGTAAACACAAAAAATATGCACTAAACATTTTGTAACAAACTGAGCCTGGGTGATTTCTCATATGTACACTGCAGGTAAGTACAAAGGTAACTGCCCAGGGAACAAAAAAAATTCATGAGCAACGAGAGCTGAGACCTTCAGTCACTGTCAGTCCCACCACACCATTGCTCACAGAGGAACCTCTTCTGCAGGTGGCCGGTGTAGGTGTGGGAGACCCTCTTCTCACTGGCCAGGGCTGACACTGCGGCAGACAAGCAGTCTGCATACAGCTGTGAGAGCTACAGCTCCTGGACAGATCAGGAAAACGGTCATGTCACTTTCTGTATTCACTACCTCGTGTTTGAATTTAAATTAAGTTCCTTTTTATTTAGGAAGCATACAGGGATGGTCTGAGGAAAAACGGAGACCGCACCTTTAGGCCTCCTGCTACATTGCATCAGGTTGCCCTTGTCCCTTCTGCACAGACACGCTTAATGCAGAGAGGGATTTATTAGGTTGGAGCTGTTGAAGCCAAGGTATACCGCACGTGTCCTGGAGCACTGTGGTGCTTAAGCAGATTTACTCGGGGGAACAGAGAGCGCCTAGACATAGCTTGGCCGTGTCTCTTAACCATCACTCCTTCTCACCCATGTTTCAGGTCTCGAGGGGATGGAAAGCCAACCACGAGACAGAGGACAGCCCTGGCACATTGCCTTGAAGTGAAGATGGAGCATACGCACCAACCTAGCTGTGGTTTCTTCCAAGTTTATTCACACAGGATGATGGTGAGAGTTCCTCCAGATTTAAGCACGTTGGTTCCATATTTTTCGCTTCATTCTCTTTTTAACTGCTGGGAAAATCAGCACTGGAATGGGAAGAGGCAAGGGAAAAGAGAGGCTGGACAAACAATTGTACCAGCTGCCCTCATTTCTACTGATGCCAAGCAGCAACCCTGCGAGCTGGCAGTACCTTGTGAGGGGAGCGGGCTTTCCGTTTTGTACTCCAGGCAAAACTATACCCGCTGGTAAACTATTTTCACCAGCACTGTATGTGCACTTGTTCATACTTGCTCCCCAAAGCTAACCTTATCACTGCAGAGGGATTGAGGGAGTAACCAGATGGGCCAGGGGGTGGTTTGTGTTTGCCTGCACACAACTCGGAGAATACAGGACTAGGGGAGAGAAGTAGCAGGTCAACGTTGTGAACATGGTAACTCCTACTGTAACAGGAGTCCCTAAAGCCTCTTCAAACCATTCTCCTCTCATGACTGAATAGCTGCCATTTATGCTTACTTAAAACCTATTTAAAACCCATGGTCTAGATAAACTGGGCATTTGTTCTTTTTTATATAAAGACTGAAAAATCCTTTTAGATAGTTACAGATGTTTAAGGCAGAAAGTAAGTCTCTGACTCCACAAGGAACTAGAGGGACTCAAGCAAGTCCTACTCCTAACAAGTAGGACATACAAGGATTAATAAGTATTATTACATATTTCATGACAATGCTGTAACTATGCACTGATTACACAGAGCAAGGCATGCAGAAATCAGCTTAAATGTTCACAGAAATACTGTGCAGCAGTTTGGATGCTTTTATTTCTGGAAAGTCTCTACCATTGCTCTCGGTTGTCACCCACAATACAATGGTTTTGTCTGCACAGCACCAACCTCACCAGGCAGGAGGAATCATCATGGTCTGTGAAGCTAGTGAAAGCCCACTGTCTCTGAATGGTTTTGCTTCACAGTTACTTTACAGGATTGAAGTTAACATGACAGTTAAACTCCGCTCTTTCAAACAAGCTTGTGTTTACAGCAAGTACAATATTATTTGTTATTTGAATTTCAGTATCATCTAAAGGCAATAACAGATCCATCACGGAGGGCTTGAGTAACAGAGCAGTAACAGGAACCACAAGAACAAGCTGCCCAGATTTCACACAGGTGCCCAGCCACTGTTGGCCACTCACAATTACAGTGAGTGTAATTACTCACCCCAGCTCCCCATACAAATGCCAGGCTGATGTGCACAAAATAGGCATTTTCAAAGATACAGATATATTTGACCAACAAGGTTGTCTCAGTACAGAGTAATTTTGTAAGATAATACATGAAAAAACCCTGTTAACTCTTCAGTTGTGAATAACACTACCATTGCCTGGGAGCCAGGGCGTGACCCCATCACACCATCGCTGTTTGAAAGACAGCACAGTGGGGCCACTTGAACTCCCTTGATTTTTCCTCAGAAAATTTCCAACAGTAACTAATAATTGGTGGAGGGAGAACACTTGTGTAGCTGATGTCCATGAGTGAGATTTCACAACTGGTTTAAGCCAAAGACCCTGATGCTGCCGAAGGAGTGTGGGAAACAGAAATGGCCCTCCTTACAGCACCATCTGCTTATGTTGGGTTAGGTATTACATCAAACCCTTTGTCTCATCTACAAAATATGGATAAAACCTACTATATCAGAGGGGAGCTGTGAGACTTAATTTAAAAACTAGCAAGAGGTCTGGGTTACCTGGTATGGCAAGTTAAGTGCGAGGTTCTGTCAGTTGAAAATGCAACCTGCTAATAACTGCCATATTGGCACAAATGGCAAATAAAAAGTGTGCTGGAAGGAAATACCATACATTCCTGACTAGCCCATCAAAGTGCTCTGCTGCAGTGATGAAACCCGGGTGCTCTTCACAAAGTATATTCTCCCCAAACACAGCATGGCTGCCATGAATTAGGCTCCTGGAAAAAAGATTCTCTCTTCAGGCCTGCAGAAAAATGGGAGTGGAAAGATGAAACAGGCCAAAAGATTATATACAAAAAGGTTTGACAAAAAGGTGGGGTTTTTTTTTCAGACATGGCAGCTTTGCACAATACAATAAAGTGAATCCCTTGCCTCTTGCTATTACAACATCAGCCATCATGACAGAGGTTCTTGCAGGCAATTTCAGCAGAGGACAACATTCAGAAGGACATGGAAATCAAGTATGTCCCCCAGCATGGGCTGAGGCAGTACAGTCCCTATGGCCACTAAACCCATTCTGTAGTTAAAAAAGAAAGTTTCCAGTGTTCAACCAGTATCCATCCACCTATTTTAATGGGGCATTAAAACAGATCCAATGTCAATATCCAGTACACATCTGTCCTCAGATTCTAGTATGGCACTAACTGTATCAGACAAACACAAGAATGCAAAGGTCTTCTACTTCAAGAGCATGACTGAAAAGTGCTCCCTCCCTACCAGAAAGAAACAAGCACAACAGAGGTTTTGTGGTGGTTCTTGCATTTGTCTGGTGCTGTGGTAGCTGCATGATGCTGAAAGGGTTTTGTGAAGCAGAATCTGATTTAAATGAACTGTACACACAATCATGTGCACTTTTTAAAAAAAGAATAATAGTATTAAAATTTTAGTTTCATTTCTCCCTTTCCCACTTCCCTTTCTCAGTTGACAGTCAACCAGCTGGTTAACTGCTCTGAGCGTGCACACTCATTCCCACGTTTAACCAGCTCTCCCAGCGGGGCACTGTGCAGCCATATGCTACACCACCACTTTTCAATATTGAACCACAGCACACTGCCACTTCCTTAAGGTGGTGGCTGTGCTCAGAGTGACAGCACCTGCAGGAGCTCAGCAGAAGCAATAGCTTCACAGAGAAGCAAGATACAGTTGATAGTTTCTTTCCACAGAATGCAGGAGGAAAAGGGAGCCGTTGCCTCCACAGGGACAAAGTGACCATAATGGATGATGTCTTGCCATTACGTGGTTCCTGTTGAGTGTGTGACCATACTTTACTCTGGTTTTGCTCCTCCTATAAATGCTTCATATAGATCTTAAAAAGAAAGATAAATACCTGACTATACTTGTCAAAATTTTAACCCAAAGTAAACTTCCAGGAAGCCTTTTCCAAACATGTATGAAGTGTGTAGGTTTTTTTCTTAATCAAGCAACAAAAAGTACCCCAGTTCAATAGCCTTCTCAGTGAAGCCAGATGGTAAAAAAAAACAGAATACATCAAGCTGACATTCTCCCCAAGGTAACTCCCCTTCCCTATTTAAAAATTCCCAGTTATTTCTTAAATAGCATGACTTTTTAAAAACAAAATCACAGTTTTAATAAAAACCATAATTTGTAAAATATTTTGGAATATCCCTTAAAACATTTTTCTACCTTTGACCACCTCTAAAGCACAAGAAAGCCTTCAGTAAAGTGAGAAGTCTGCTCCAACTTTTATGCAAGTTAATACCACTGACTACTGAGCAAGAAAAAAACCCACAGTCAAGCCTTCACTTCAGAGCACTATTTAGTTAAAGATTAATTACTTGACCTTTTGGCAGTGTACAATGGCACCAAAGTCAAAGACACACAAGTTCTTCCATTCTCTAAACAAATTCAGCCCCATATCTGTAAGAAATTACCTTTGTGTTAGAATAAAGCACACTTTTCCAAACAAAATGTTGAACCTAATAAAGCTTCAAGGAAGCCTCAAAGAGAGTGGATAAGTCTTCTTCTGTATGGGGACGTGGTGATAGTTTAGTCACTCTCTCCTGCAAAATTTAAGAAAAAATGGATTACAGAAGGTTCCCAATAAAATTAAATCAAACAGTAGCTGAACTATGTGCCTTTGTACTAATGTCCTTCACAGAGAATAACAAGGTTTTGCAAATAAGTAATCAAGTAATTAAGGTTGAAGCATCATCAGCTGTACAGTACTTTCAAGAATATATTAGTTTAAATTGCCTATAATTAAATACACAGAACCAAGATTAAAATGCAGTTCAGTTGCAAAGTCAAGTACTTCAAACACAGGTCTTGTCAGTCACAGATTTCAGTACAGCAGTGGGTAGTATCCTGGGAACACAGTCCATTTTAAAATTCATTTGCCAGCACTGGAACTAGGAGGTCAATTTTTAGGGACCGAGATTTTCAAAATACAACATCTCTCAAAGCCTAAGAACTGCCATAGATGGGGAGAGTAAATAGTGCTTGCAACTCAGGCTACAAAAAAAGAGACACAGCAAGGGACAGTAGTAAAACTGCTTAGTAAATAGCCTGACACTTTGGAATCAGAACACAAAATAGTTGTGGTTGGTCTTCATTTGGACAGTGATTCAACAGAATTTTCGGGTGCTGAAGTCCCACCGACTGAAACTCAGGTACACGCTTCACTGCTCTGCTTGACAAAATAACCACAAAGGCAGGAATGGCAATTCAGAAAGTCCCATGCTACTGAGGATGAGGAGCTGTATTAGTGCAGGTATTCTGTTACTGCAGAAACTCAGATGAAAGGGCCTAACATTAATGTACTTGTACTGGTTATGATAATACTTTTATGCTTTCAACAATCAACCACTTTAACATTTATTGAAAGATTGGGAAGAGTTACAAACATCTGCAAAGACAGAGGCCAGGCCTACACTAGGAACGCGTTATCTTTAGATTAACATGGTGTACTTTGGCAAGATGGAGTTTCTTCTGCTGCAACCTGTTTCAACACCTCTCTTGTGCAAGAAGCTGTCCCAGTAAAAGCTCTAAATTTCCCCCCCCTCTCCTTTTTCACACGTGAGACAGTGTATGTCATTTGCTAGGGCCCTTGCCTCACGCACCAGGAGGGATGCTCTGCAAGGGGCTCCTCCAGCCCCCTGCCTCGGGGGGGGGGACGGACGGACACGGTGAGGCTCAGCTCAGACACCCTCCAGAACGGAGCACACGCCCCTGCCCAGCACAATGCTGCAGCGCAACGCTGCCCTCACAACCCACAGGGCTGCGATTTGCCAATAGGCTGGATGTGGTTACACAGCAAGAGATGCCACCGTGCTGTGAACTTAACACGTGAAATACTGGTCTAGCATGGTGAGGAAGTCAGCTGTGAGATATTCACACTTTATCATCGTGCTCAGCATGTTAGCATGGCTTGTGATGAGTCTGAAAAGTGCAGCTTTGTGTGCATAACTTCACCTACATGAGAAGCTTCGCTGGTGCAGCAGCAGCAATCAAATGGTACCTCTTTCCCCATCCCTGACCAGCGCTGCTACGCACACATACCCAGCCAAAGAAAAGGCTAAGATTCTTCTGTGCAGTTTTGAAACGAAATGGAAAATTCAAACAGCACTAGGGCAAAAGTATGTTGTTTTTTTCAGACTCACAATATGCAAAATATAACAACTCAGTACTCAAGCACTCAGTAAATTCATCAGTCTTATATTAGGACACTTTGGGCCAAATCACAGTTTTGTAGCCCTGTGCACTGAGATGCACAGAGTTATCTGTAAAGTTGCATGGGGTGACAGGAGATGATCACCCTGACAGATTGTAGCATTTCCCAGCTATATTGACAGAAGGTTGCAAACAGATGCTCCTCCTGCCTGCCTTGACACAAAGGCACCAGAGCACTCCCTCTGCACAGGCCTGCTGATATTTGCTGGTGCCCAGACAGCAAGGCCCCAGCACACCCAGTCTGACTCAGTCCATTCTGGTCTAGTGCCAAAAATGAGCAACTCCTAGCTCACCAGCGGCTCAGCCCCACTGTAGCTGCCTCTGGGATGTCTCCAGGGGGTGGGTGGGCTTCCACCATCTCACATTTTCAGTCCTCCCCATCTCCTCCCAAACACCATCACAGGGCTGGCCACCTTAGACCTTGGGACAGCATCTTCTTTGCTACACTCACTGCTGTCTGTAAACAGGATCGATTTCAACAGACTCACTTAGAAAGGAAAATAAAATTCTGTTTTAACTTAAAGTATAAATGTTTGTCCCAGTAGAGTTCCCACCCCAAATCCTGGCAGATAGAGTAGATAACTTTTGTTTTCCTGCAGCCTGCACTTCACAGTGTGGAATTCAGCCCACACAGTTATTAGTGCTGTCACCGCTGCACCACACTGCCTTGCTGATGTGAATGGGTCAGTGCTGTATTCCAAAGAAAACCGATTGCAATATGAAAAGAAAAAATATACCAAAGATTAAACTGCATGGATTACCTCTGTGGGTAACAATGGACTATTAGGGAAGGCTAATACATTTTCATTGTGCTACATCTCATATACAAAAATGAGGTTTGAGAAACTATTAGGTCATCTCATTTTACACAGTACAATTAATCATCAATGCCGTGAGATGACAGTAAATGAATTAAAAGTCAATTTGAGCTAAGCTAACAAATAAACAAACCAACCCGTCAACATCTTTTGGTGAAGAACGTTCCCCAGCTATGCAAAACATGCTTTCAGTGAGATGATGTGCTTGTGATGACCTAAACCCAATTGTTTTAAAGGAACATAATTATCAAAACAAACCTCCAAAATGCCCCATAACAATTTACATGCATAACCTATATGATAGGCGCTCAGAGACCTTAGTTTTCTTCCTGGCTTTGCCACTGCTCCATGGTGTGTGATCCTAAATAGTTGCACCTTTGTGCCATTTTCTCAGGTATAAAACAGGAATGTTAATATTTATGTTCTAAGTTGCTCTAAGATTTATGAGTGAGAAGAACTAAACGTGGTAAGAGGTACTGCTGTAAAAAGCAAATAACCTTTCAGCCTACAAAATTTTCATTTTCTCTGTAGTGTTTATTTCCCTTGCTACTTGGTGGAAATAAATCCTAAGTAGACAAAACAGTCCATAGCATATGAATCAAACTGACACTAGATTTTGCTTTTGGAGTGGTGTGTTGCTTTTTGCAGTGTCTTTGTGAGCACTGAAACAACAAAGGGTATTACAAATTTAATCTATATCATCCCACGGGACCTTATTTCAAATTCTGATGGGGGTCAATAGAACAAAAAAGCCATCTGGGAAGAAAAGTGCAACTTCTCAATATGGAAAAGTTTAATACAAAGTGAGCTGAATCGTTCTTACCAGATAGCACTTGGTATTAAGGCTTTAATCTATAACCCATCCTGCATAAATAATTAACAGAGATAGTTATGAAAAAGCAGTACCTTCTACAAAGATCAAAGGTCTATGAAAAACATCCTCTTTTTTAAAAATGTGACGTTTAAAAAAACCACAACCAAACACTTAGCCATTCTTTCTTAATCCATGCAAAGAACAGACTGCAGCATGCGCTCCAACTCACTGAAAAGAAAAATGTAAACTGTGCAGAGAAACAAAATACAGTTGACTAATTTTCTCCATTTTCTCCATTTTAATTGCTTTCATGTAGGATTAGAAATAATATTTGCTTGAAAAGAAACAGTTCTGTTTTTTCAAAAATCTGTTCTATTTTATTTGACAAGAAAACCTGTTTTGCTTTCTGTCTTACCTGAGGCAGAGTGCCTTTGACTAATGCAGGGATGTCTGCTTTAGAATAACCAATTGCAGCTAAGCCATCATCAACATTCAGATCAAATAGGAATTTCCGGAGCGTGTCTGCCAAAATAAACCCCGCATCTTTGATTCTGGCAGTGCGGATGTCAGCTCCTAAAATAAGACATAATGCCTTGACTGTAGGGTGGAGAGAGCGGAGGAAGCCTGTTCTGGACTTAATTTAATCATAATATCAGCTGAATACATAGCCATACAGAACAGTCACTGCCCTAAGAGCAACACGAAGTAAAAAGAGGAATCAGTCTTCATTTTACAGTTGGTATAGTTTGTAAAAGGTGAAATAAAACAAGATCAGGAGAAGCAGGTAACTGCTGCCAGAAAGACTAACTGCCACATGATGTTAACTTCCTTTCCCTCTGTGCTTACAGCGAGAAGCACTTTTCAGTCTGACTAACTGCTGGGAGGAAAGAAGCTAACGCATGAACGTCAATGGTATTTATTTTTGTGGATAGTGTGCCAAATGCTAACTTTATTTTAAGGCCTTGAGTTTGCTGACATCTAGAGGACATGGAAACCACTACCTATTCTGTTCAACTGCACATTCAAAGAGCGGACTAGAACATGCAGGCTGGGAAAGACAGGAGTTGGCAGGGCAGCGTTCAAGGGGTTAAGTAAATCCTAAACTTGCTGGTATTTGAATATGTGCTGACTTGTGTAGGATAATGTAGAACTGAAGAGGAAGAACCGGTATCTTTGAAACATCTACTGAGCAGTAATAAAAGCAGCAATAAAAAAGGAAAGATTACCAATATTTCTTACAGAACAGCTTGCTTTCCCTTCTTCAATGAATGGTCAGGACTTATTTAAAAGTAATAATAAAAACGTGTCCAGATAGATGACACAGGTTCCTTCATATGATTTTTTTCAAAGTAAGCTGAGCTAAATTTGTTCTCTGTGTAACCTCAATGATGTTACACCAGAACTATGCTAGGTCTAAGTGCCATACTGAGAGATGAATAAGAGCACAACATAGCTAAAGGAAAAATATTTTCTGTGATCCTCACACAGTTCAGTGTGACATTCAAAGGGGGTTAAGTGAACAGGAGACCAACAAGCTCATTTGAGGAGCTCAGATATTTGGGTAGTAAGACTGGCAGTACTGTAGTAGATAACGTTCGGGAGAAATTGATAAATAAGGTATGACAGAGTCTTGTACGAAGTCTTATGCTACTGGGACTATGCCATGTAGTCCGAGTTACTCCTCTACAGCAAAACCCAGGATAAACTGGGACATAAATCCAGTATCTTCAGATAGTAAAGTAAAAGGGAAAGGGAGGAGGGGAAAAAAAAAGGTCAGTAAATGTGAAGGTCAGTTTTAAAATATTGCTATAGATCTAGTACTTCTTTTTGCTCAACCTAAAGGATACATCAGTCTTTGATTGCACTTAGAAAACTTCTGGCCACACACACACCTATTTCAACTGTTTAAGAATCCACCTAGGGAGGTATTAAGCTTTTTCTGGCTGTACTCAAATTCACAGCTGTACATACACACAACATAACTATTTAGTAATCTGCTTCATGTCATAAAATACCTTCCCAGTCATTGCATTTGGCAACATGACAGATTTGAATCAACTACTGTAGTCAGTTGGACTCTGGCCTGGAATCAGAAGTAAACACCCCAGGTAGGAATCTACAAATTCAATTCCAGGTGACATGTTTTCGGCAGAGTCCTTTTATAGCAAGACAGAAAATATCATAGTTTAAATTTCTATTGAGAAAATTAACAGAGCTTTTAGAGACAGAATTTATGTCAGCAGCTCATACCACAAAACCTAAAGGAACTGCTTTTCAACCACTTGTTTTAAAATCAAGGAGCTAGCATTCAAATTCTCTGATATGCTGTGCTGGCCAGTTATCCAGAAACATTTTCTTAGTCCACTTTGAGTTGTGTGTTACTGCTATAGGAACACAGACATTTTGTAGCTTTCTATATGATTCCAATTATGTTTGTGTTCTGGTTTTGACCACAGGCAGGACCACATACTTCGGAAGAAGGCTGAACAAACCTCAGAGCCAACATTTATAAAATAAATGGAATTTCCCCCAATATAGTTTTTCCAGCCATGTGTTTTACACCCTCTTTAAAATACTGGGATATTTTCATTGTCTATAAAAGTCCCACTCTTTCTTGAAACTCACAATGCTTTCAGATGTACAACTTTCTTGTATAAGTTATGTGACCGGACAGCTGTGACTTGCATACAGAAGGCTGACCATACAAGGTACTAAACACGAATTTTCCAAATGCCAGGAGAGTTGCCCTAACCACTTTCTCTCTACTCTCTACACTGCTACGCTCATAACTGTGATTGCTTATTAGTGAGCATGGGTATGAGCAACAGTTTAGCTACAACACAGTCTAGCGCAGACAAAAAACCTGACCTTAGATATAAATAAATTAACCCACTGCAGAGCCATGCAGTCACAGCTAGTCTGCTAACAGCTCCAAGATTACACACAGTCATGCTGGGGGTGCAGTGAAGAGGTATCCTTTCTAAAGGACACCTTCCAGTGATGTGTTGCACAGATAACAAAGCACTGTATGAAAAGGTAATCTCTAAATGAGCTCTCAGCTTGCAGCATTTACTTTTATTCTACTAAGAAGCAGAAAAGGCCTCTTTGCTCATTAACACACTTCTGAGCCATCACAGATGCATTCACAGAATAGCTACTTCGTGCTTTCCCTTGACATTGCCCACTGAGAAGTTCCAACACCTACAAACAAGCTTAGGCCTACATTAGAAAGACCAAAATGCACAGTTGTGTGCCATGGAAAAAAGAGCAGAACGCCACTCTGTCCTAATTCAGTGCCGCAGCAGGGAATTTGTTAGGCAAAATGCTTCCGTTTAGCTAACAGATGCACCTCAGTACTGGTTTGTTTTATGGTATCTACTCTAAAGTAACTACTCTCCATAAAGCACCAAGAGAGATGCCAGTCACAGCAACTCTCTCCTGATTCATAACGTATCTACAGTTAACTTCAGCTGTCCAGTTTTCTAGCCAAGAAGCAGATTTCTCCAGGTTGCTTCTCTAACTACATCATCCAATACAAAAATTTAGCATTCTTCTACCTAAGTTTGCATTATATGTAACTCAGACTCCAGAATCTTGCTTTTTAAACTTAAAACCCGTGCAACAACCAACTACAATTGCTTGCACAATTTTTTTTCCTGCCCAAAAGACATTTTGGAGAGAATTCCATTTGTATGAGTAATTCGTATCCATAGAGATTCCTACCTAGTATCTCTGCAGCTTCCAAGTGCCGCTCTGGACGTATCTGTGCCGTGAAAGCAAACACTGCTGGGGATGTCAGCACCACAGAAAGGCCATGTGGCTGGGGAAAACAAAAAAACAAAAACCAAAAAAGAATAAAATCATATCAACAGGACATGTACTTTCAACTTCAATGTGTTTTAATGCTCATTCATGTGAGATAACAGAGAACTGAAATGTATAATATGAAAAGAAAGATAAATCAAATTTTACCACTAAAGAGTGATCCACATTATAATCCTTTGGTTTATAAGTTTTCACCAAACCAGAAATAGGGTAAGACATTCCATGGCTGGAACAGAGAGTAGAGAGAGTGGTTAGGGCAGCTCTCCTGGTATTTGGAAAATTTGTGTTCAGTCCCTTGTGCAGTCAGTCTTGTGTGTGCAAGTCTCTTAGGTAAATGTATTGAAAAGGTATTTAGGTGTATGGTATGGATATAAGGTAGAGACAACCCTCATTTCTCCGCACCCTAAAGACCTAGCTGTAAAAACCAGCAACTCCTTACTTTGCGAGTGTGAAGTTATATTACTCCACTGACTGGACTGAAAGATTACTAAAGTAATACAGTTGCTAAAGTAATACAGATATGCCAAAAATAGCATATTCTGCATCACTACTTGATCACACTGCCTGAGAAAAATAAACATTAAAGTATAATTAATGAGTGAATTTGCTTAAACAAAAGGAATGAAAGGATGGTCTTTGAAAAGAATGACTGCTAGTAACTTCTCCACACATTTCAGGCTTAGGCTTTGCTTCTCTGAGATTTTCACCCAGGTGAAACTACATTACCTTGCAATATTAATTACAGCTCATTTCAGCCTGCTGAATGCCTACCCCACAGACAAACTTGCAGACAATTGCATCAGTTCAGGAATGGCACAAGATTACCTCATTGCTGTCTTACTGCAGAACAGCTGGCATGAAATTCAATATTTTAAATAGCATTGATGTTGGGTTTTGTTTGTTTGTTTGTTTTTTCTAACTATGGTTTTTACTATCAAGGAAGGTAAAGAAGGCCACATTTTGGAATTTTCACATGATTGGATTTGAGTATCACAAGCCAGAATACACAATCCTCATACAAATAAACACCAGGAGCCCATCAATTTCTCACAACACACAGCTCCCCCTGCATCACAGGCCAGGCTATGACATTTATTATATATTCAGCAACAATGGCAGCAAGGTTTTTGACAATCTGAAACAAACACTAGCTAGAAGCTGACCTCAGATGGGGTTAACATTTTTCTGTACTCACCAGAGATGAACACCAGCATTGCCAAAGCCAATACCAGCAAAAGCACTTGCCAGGTGCATGTTGGCTCTTGCTTCACGGTCTTCAGGGTTTCTGATGGCTCTGTGCACCATGGAGACAACGGTACCAATGAATTCACAAACAGATTGGTAATTCAGGATGGAGAAGGGAGAGGGCTTCTTTAAGGACAGATAGACAAAAACCTCTAAGATAAGCCAAGATAAACATATCGGAAATAGCATCAAGTCATACTTCAGCCAGAGAACAATCCTGCTTCTGGAGCAGTAAGTACATCAAACTGGTTCAGTGAAGGGCAAGTTTCCTTTCACTTTTCCAAAAGCTAAGTAAATAGAGCGAATTTAGCCATATTCCCCTCAGTGGTGGTTTAAACAATTCTCCTTAGGAGCTCTGGCAACCGTATGTACAGCTCCACGATCACTCCAGCTTTCTCACCATCTCATTAGGTGGTGGTCTGGACCCCACCATCTGTGTGGGAATAGGATGGGTTCCTTGCCTTCCTACACAGAAGCAGTCTGATGACATGGAAAAAAACTCTCATGAATAGATTCCACAGGTACAATAAACAACTACTATGACTAGCTAGGTACTGTAAAAAGCCTTTTACAAAAAAACCCCACATTGGTCTTTAATAGAAGTGCACATGGTATACAAAACCCGTATACAGACTAAAACTTCATTAGTAGGGATCAAAATCAACTCCCAATTAAGTCAAAACTTAATCTAAGTTGAAGGTCTTCTAAGTATGAACTAGTTTTCAGTAAATGCATAATTTTGAACATTTGTAAGTGCACGTGGTTACCTTCTTGATGGATGTGTAATATCTTAATTTACACTGAAGGCCACGGAAACTACACCAGCAGTATTTCCTTTAGTTTGTTACATATTCCTCTTACACTGTCATGGAAAGAGGATTCTTGAAAAAATACGTGAACGCTGCTCCCATATTAACTGAGCAGCTTGAACTACCTTCAACTGAGGACTTACAGATTCACAGAGGCATTAAAAAGCCACTTCCTCAAGATGATCTAGTAACCCTAATTTTACTTTAAATTTTATCTGAAAAACTTTTTTCTTTATTTAAGAGAAATCCACAGTAGAAAACGAAAGTTTAATGTAGTAGTTTGCCTTATTCTAGCTTAAAATTCAAGTTCTTCTAAGCGTTCCTTTTTGGGCACTGAAGACCGAGCATCCTGCAAAGGGAGCGGCTGTTAAACGTACTACCTTTTCAAATATTTAGCCACAATGCGCAGAGCATGAAGAGCCCAAACATCACTGATGGGGTTGCTGCCTTGGTAAGCTGGTCGGTTGATTGGATTTGAAGGGCAGGGACTGCGCATGTCGTAAGGAAGAGCTGTGTACGATTCTAGAGCATGGCTAAAAGAAAGATTAAAACCTGAATTATTTAAGTGGAAGAGCTCCATTTTACTGCCCTGTTGCCCTTTGAATGCAGGTTCTACTTACTTACTTCTGGTGTTTAACAGTTGCCATGAACAGAAATACAATTGCATAGGCAACTGGAAGAATGCTGGGCAGGCACCTCCAGAGGTCTTTGCTCCCTAACAGACGCACACAAGGCAAACAGTCACTGTCTACCAGCTCACACCATGCTTAAAGTTAGGCTGGATGAACTGGCATCTTGGGGTGCAATGCTTTTACTGAAGAGCACTATGCAACTGCAATGGGTCTGTTTCCTTTCTGTAGGACAGGAACCGTAAGAGGCTTTAGCACTGGAAGCATCATAAGCTACCTTTCTTTTAATAGTATTGACCTTTAAAAAATTAGGAGTATGATATTTAAGCTAAATGGAACTGACAACAGTCTCGTCTCCCAAATACTTGTGAATCTGACTACATAAAGAAGGGGCACTGCCTGCATTGCTACATTTAGATGTACAAAACTACAGACAAGCTATTTTCATTTATGAACAAATGCCTCAATTCCATTATAGACGCTGTAGCAGGATACTTCATCAAGCTTGAAAAATCACACAGTTTCATTATACATCTATTACTTTAATATAAACACCACCAAGAAGCAAAGTAAGCTCTGGCCCTTCAAATAGAAACTTCTGTGCATTTTATGCAGGTTTAAGATGAAGAAAATTTTGTGCCAAGTAAAAAGCACATTATGCGAGAGGTTCTGAAGATGGTCATAATTGGGCTAAGACCTGCCAGCATCCCACAAGCCTTCACAAATTTTTGTTGACACATTGTGGCTTTTATTAGCAAATCCTTGTTCTCTATTCCCTGCCATGTCTGTGAGACATGCTAAATGCTGTTGCAATTGTGATTAATCATCTACTTGATCTCTTAAAAAGGGACACCTGGACTCTCTTCCCTGACAGTAACCATTCTGGAAGCAAATGATGTCTCCAGTGCACTGCAAAAACATCACAATTTCTGCAAATGAGTGATTTGTTTCCATACATTCTGAGGGAGTGTGTTGGGTTTGCATGGCAAGGTTTTGGTAGCAGAAGGGGGGGGGGGGGGGGGGCAGCTACAGGAGTGGCTTCTATGAGAAGCTGCTAGAAACTTCCCCTGTGTCTGATAGAGCCAATGCCAGCTGCCTCCAAGACGGACCTGCTGCTGTCTAAGGCCAAGCCAATCAGTGCCTCTAGGATAACATATTTAAGAAGGGGAAAAAAACAGTTAGAGAGAGAGCAGTGAGAAGATGTAAGAAACTCTGCAGACACCAAGGTCAGTGCAGAAGGAGGGGCAGGAGGTGCTCCAGGCAGCGGAACAGAGATCCCCCTGCAGCCCATGGTGAAGACCATGGTGAGGCAGGCTGTCCTCCTGCAGCCCATGGAGGACCCCACGCCGGAGCAGGTGGAGGCACCTGAAGGAGGCTGTGACCCCGTGGGAAGCCCGCGCTGGAGCAAGCTCCTGGCAGGACCTGTGGACCCATGGAGAGAAGAGCTCATGCCAGAGCAGGTTTGCTGACAGGACTTGTGACCCTGTGGGGGACCCACACTGGAGCAGTTTGCTCCTGAAGGTCTGCACCCCCTGGGAGAGACTCACGTTGGAGCAGTTCATGAAGGACTGTCTCCCGTGGGAGGGACTCCATGCTGGAGCAGGGGAATGATGAGGGGAGTCCTCCCCCTGAGGATGAAGAAGTGGCAGAAACAACGTGTGATGACCTGACCGTAACCCCCACTCCCCGTGCTGCTGAGAGCGGGGAGGAGGTTGAAGCCGGGAGTGAAGTTGAGCCTGGGAAGATGGGAGGGGTGGGGGGAGGTGTTTTAAGATTTGATTTTATGTCTCATTCCTCTACTCTGTTTTGCTTAGTAATAAATTAGATGAATTTCCTCTCTAAGTTCAGTCTGTTTTGCTTGTGATGATAATTAGTGAGTGATCTCTCCCTGTCCTTATCTCGACCCATAAACTTTCTGTTATACTTTTTCTCCTCTGTCTAGTGAATGAGGGGAGTGATAGAGTGGCTCTGGTGGGTATCTGGCCCCCAGCCAGGTTCAACCCACTACAGGGAGGCAGTGAAATTAAGTAAGAGGAAAGTGTAATGGAGACCACCTTAACAAGAACAGGAAAGGGAGAAAAAAGATCATCCTCTTCTGCTCCTAAAATCTATTTTTTTCTACAATCATCATAGTCAAAATACAAAACTGTAATAAATTCAAGCAGCAGCCTACACAGAAAACTCACCAAAGCACGTCAAACCCACTGTTGGCTACTATTCGCTCAGGCATAGACAGCGTGTGTAAAGGATCAATGATGCCTAAGGTTGGTTTAATGGCTCTTGAAGCAATACCTGCAATATGTAAGTAAGGAAAATGAGTTAATGGTTATTTGCAACAAAATAGGACAAGACAAGCTTGAGGTTCAAAACATAACAATAATGAGGGGAAATTATTTGAAACTATGAAGATAAAAGCAAAGAGAAAGAAGGGAGAGTAAGAAGTATCTATGAGTCTGTTTTACTGATGATTAAGTTCCTGTAAGAGAGTTCTTATCATTTGAGACTGTTGCCTGAAATGAATTATACGAGACAATGTTCTCTCTCCATTTGTAACCCTCCCCAAGCAGCCTAAACTTTCAAAACGTCTGGCTGAATGGCATCTGCAACATTATTCTTAGATTTGTATCTTCTGTGAACAATCAGAGGGCAAGACTGGTTTGGGTCTACAATCAATTGCTATTGCTAATTGCTGTCTTCAGCATCTGTAATAATCATGCCTTCATATTATGGTTAAGGAGGCACAGATGTAGCTTTGAGAGAGAGACATACAGACAAACAGACTGATTGACTACACATAGACGAGAAAACTCTAAGCTATGGTCAGAGCTCCTTAGCACACCCATTTGGGTCCCAAGTACTGTAGACTGTATAGCGTATAAAATCCACACGTTTAGAACTAAAACCTTGAAACAGCTGTAAAGCTTAAGATGATGTTTTAGCCCTAATCTTTATTTGCCAGGGATGAAAAGGCCAAAGGAAGACAGTGCTCCTCAGTTGCACAGCATCTCAGGCCTGAGGTTTCAAAAGTCAGGAAAAGGAACATTTGGTTGCAATTACACAACAAAGAAACAGAAGTCTTAAAAGCAGAAAGCAAAATACAGAGGAAATAAGGAACAGTTGGGTGACCCTGAATGTAAGTAGAAATTTCCTTTGCAATTAACATTTTCTGCCATTTAAGAACTTGAAAGATTTTAGTTTCCTGTTTTGCCTTCAAACTATAATCCACTGTATTACAAACATATTTCATTATGTTAATATGCTATAAATTTAATTCAAGGAGGAAGCCTTTAAGCTCTTCAAATTTGCCTGCAGCAGTTGAATCAAATAAAATGACACCTGAAATGACATGCAGTATCCCTTTCTTTCAAGGCAAGGAAGTAATGAAGGCATTGGAAAGGCAATTGTCTTGAATAGCAGACACAAAAAAATATCTTACCGGTTTTTACTTTTAGTTCTTTGAAGTCAAAAATGGCAACACCAGTGGTTTCACTTCCAGTTCCAGATGTCGTAGGAACTTAAAAGGAAGAATGGGGATAACAACAAATAATAATACGTTATATTTCAAAATAAATAAAAACACACTAGTAACGCCACCAAAATACAGAATCCAGGAAATCTCAGAGGTATCCCTGATCCGAAGCCAACAAGGCAAAGAGAAACTGCTACTTTGCTCTCTTTTCTCAGTAAAAGGAGTCAAGCTCAGCTAAACAAGACAAACTAATGAAAAAAACTGTGATTTTACTTCCACTGAAGTAAACAGCAAAATTGCTGCTGAATACAACTAGAGAAAAGTAAGACCACAGGAAGGTGTAACAGTTGTGGTAAACTGATTTAAGCAGAAATATCATACAGAGTGTAGAGTGACTCTCCTTCTCCTAGCCCTTGTTCTCCACCGCCCCCTCCCCCGCCCTGCTTTACCTGCGATGAGTGGCTTGAGGGGCACAGTGACAGGCTTCCCTTTCCCAACAGGAGCATTGACATAATCCAAGAAGTCCGATGTAGGGCTGGACACATACAGGTTGGCAGCTTTGCAGGTGTCTATTACAGACCCACCTCCAACAGCAACATAGGCATCGAACTCTCCCTTTTTAGCAAATTTAACGGCATCCAGGAAACTTGGAAAACAAGAAAAACTTTCCAATTAGGAGAAAAATGGCACATAAAGAAATTACCTATTAAGACCAGTGTACAGGTCACAAGGAGGTGTTTAAACAGGTGCAAGGTATGCTGTAAGAGCCTAGGCGCTACTTTGTGAAGCGCACTGTCAGAAGTACCTTTCGTCTGTTGGTTCCACCCGGACATTATCATACATCTCAAAGTTTATACCACATTTTGCCAAGGAATTCAATACTGCATTTACAGGAGGGAGTTGGGAGAGGTTTTTATCTGTCATCAAACAAACTCTTCTAGCACCAAGATTCTGCAGGTCCTACAATTACAATGACATTAAAACACAAACAAGTGGTATAAAATCACACACTGAACTATTTAAATACTAATCCAAATCAACTGAATCATTTAATTATAATAAGAAAACCAACCTAAAAATAGTTGGTTATTGTAAAATTTTTGAAACAGTATCAACTTAGGATGATTAACCACAAACATATAGGATGCAGAAAGCAGCATAAAGCTGCCAAACTTACATAGTTGAAGTCCTATGATAGAAGAAAACTAATGATAAACATGATGAACAAGTGAAAACCACATGGAACCACATAAGACTACAGTAAAATGTAAAATATTTTTTAAAAATATTTTTTTCCTACACAATTCCTGTGACATAGAAAGGCTTTTCCACAGGGTAGGTCTCCCCTAACTGCTTACCAAAGCATGGCATTAAAATCTTGAAAATTTAATATTGAATATTAATTTATTGATGAAAAATCAAAATAAGAGGGCAAAAAAGAAAAATAATACTACATCCTAACCTTTGCTAAATTGTCACAATAGCTATACAATACATGCAATTCTAAATAATCCTAATGTGGTTTAAAGACAGAAGTTTTAACTTCATTTACTATCTGACTACTAGTTTACTTTACAAATGTGCAAATAAAAAAAAGTGAACTGTTAATGCCATAAATGCCAAAAAGAGACGAAAAATGATAAATGAAAAAACCTCAATGATATCGGCAAACTGGAACAATGTACAATATTCAGGTACAAAGTACAATGAACAATATTCAGGAGAATCACCTCACACTGCTGAAACAAAAATCCTACACTTTCACAGTACAAACTCAGAGCTGAATGAATATCCACCTAATTTAATAGAAAGTCTCTGATTCATTTTAATGAGCACTAGAAGAGACAAAAATGATCTTGAGAAAATCCTGATGAGTCACCAGGATTCAAAACTTTTTGAATTAAATTCCCTGTCAGAAAAAAATATTGTTGCATAATCCTAGCAAATCATCGACAATGTAATTATCCACTGATTATTCACGTATACCGCAGGAACACTGATGTAACATGCTTCTGTTCTTTACTCAACAGTATTTTCCGACCTTTTTACACTGGTGTATATGACTACACATACTGCAGAGCAGTGGAGATTCAGACACACCATATATAAGCTTGCCCTTATAAAATGGATTGATAGCACCATCAGCCCTTTAGAAAATAACTCTTCACCAGTGATGGACCTTCACTATGGATGCTTACCATGCCAATCTCTTTAGTAACTCCTTCTCCATAGCGGATGTTGGAAATGGCCATCTACAAAAAATAAAACCCCACAACATTTTTTTCTGGAAAAATGGAATCTAGTCCCAAGCAGTCAAAGTGAAATATAAATATTTACTAATGCAAATATCTGTTAAATGCCATATTTGGAAGTATACAAAATACTACTTTTAAATCAAATATATTTTATTATTAAATCTACCTCAAACGCATAGTCTGTATTTCCCAGGGTAGGCCGTTCAGGAACTGGAATCAAAATGAAACAGTAAAATTAGGGAACAAAAAGTGACTTCAATCTGTATCTCAATGCTAGAGTTGACAGATTCCTTTGCTTTTAAAATCACTAATACATTTCTACAGGTCATCTTAGCTTGTCTGGGTAACAGTTACCCATTTCATCCCTTGTTGTTTGTGAGATTAAATGATCCAAGTACTTAATTTGATTCATATAATTCAGCAAAACAAGTATGTTTTCCTTCTTTCAAGAATTAAGTCTTTCTTATAAAAACTGTGTAAGTTAGCAGGAAGTTTGCATGAGAATTTGTGACAGTCTGCAAAAACCAGAACAGCACATAGTAAGTAGAACTGAGTATCTGCAGAGCATACAGGCTGCTACATCCAGGTTGAGAGGTGTTACAAATGCATAGGAGCTACATGACAACCTTCAGAACAGCTTTTAAGACAAATCCATGAGACATCCTCCATATGCACCTGGATAGAGAACATCTTTTGTACGTGTGAGAGTAATACTGACAGGTGTTTACACTTCTTTTTACTTCTGCATAGTCCTGAATTGGCAGGTGAAACTGAATTGCTTGCTTGAAAATTAAGAAACTGCATGCATTGCTAATGATAAACAGAGTTTTAGTAAGAATTGGTGTGTCACCATCAACTTTATTTAGTAGAAGAGAGAAGATACTTATAAGGATAGTATTTCAGGCACAGCCTCCCTCTGTCATGTCATCCTTGCATGAATCTCCACAAAACTCTCCATTTCTTGCATATCCTGATTTTGCCACAAAGTGAAGCAAACTGCACATCAACTGAAACAGCCCATTCTTCTCCAAGAAAAGATCGGATGAGGCATTCAGCTCTTCCTGCTGAAGTCATGCCTTCTGTCTGCTATATTGATTGAAAATATGCTATGTGGATTCAGATCCAATGACTGAAGCCATGATAATGAGTCTTACAGACACTCTGGGGTGCACTGAAGCACTGACCCACAACAGTAACAGATAGATTAAACTCCTTTATGCACTTTCTATTCAAGCCCAGGCCAGCTGCTATCAGCTCTTTCATTGCCATCTCTTGCCAGGCTGTACATGTTTGACCTCTCCTGGAGTTTGAGTCTGCTGTACTCTTAGTCATTAATTTGACAGGCTAAGAACATGTCCAAGCCATTTACTCTGTTGCCTTCTGATGGTATAATAGGTGCCCTGCTGTTAAATTCTTGAACTAAACTTAACTTTCCGAGGAATTTTATTGAGTTCAAAAATTGCATTATTTACTAGAACACTGTCAAGAAACACAATGCACATTTTTCTTCTGCTACTTTTAAATCAATTACCACTATTTAGAGACTTACTGAACTGATACAATCTTGCTACATTATAGACTCAATTGCTGCTTAAAACTTAGAGAGGGTTCTTAACTAAGACTTCTATTTAACAAGGGTGTAGTTTGAATTGACCAAGTAGGTCATCAAGCAGACAAGCAGAAGAATGAGATTCTATTTCTTAGCTGTGCTACTGTCTTGCTGTATAATAATGGTCTCAGGCAAAATAAATATCTGAACATATATATATAGCTTTTCCATATGTAAAAGGGTAATTCTTTAAAAAGTGTCTTAAGTAAAGCACATGAAACTAAGCCACTCAGAATTACACATTGTTGAAATTATGGCCAAAATTACTCATTTTTATAGAAAATATATCTATTGTATCTTCTAGGTACCTTCAAAGTACTAAACATGGAACACGTGAGATGTATTAAAAGATAAGAACATCTGACCAGCACCCAGATAGCTATTCCCATAGACTCCCTACAATCAATGCAAGCAGAAATTCATTCCTTCCAGAGCGACTCAGTGCAGCTCTCCTGCGCTTACTCGACAGTCCTGGCATAAGTGAGCTGCGTGCTCAGGACTGACTGTATAAAAAGCCTATGGAGATTACATTCCCTAAGCCAAAGCAGACCTTTGTGAATGGCTCCTTTTTGTTCGTATCGTGTTCTGTTTCATTTCTAATGTAACAGACACATACTTTTCCCCTTGAAAGCAGACCTAAAGTTGAGATGGCTCAGGTGATGACAGCAGTAGTAGCAGCCATAGCAAATTTCTGATCAACTTGCCTCACAGCAAGAAGGACAGACAGTATGCATTAGTTGTGGCTTACATGGAAACAGTGAATCTCCCTAACAACAACCACTATCACTGTACAGTTGCAAAATAACAGACTGCTTACCTTATCCTTTAAAATGTTCTCTTTCCTAACTCTTACCTGCATCCTCTGCCCAAGTTACACCAATATGTATGGCTCTACAGGGCCACGGTCTCCTACAGAATTATTTTGGAGACACAAATGAAGTCTTACCTTGGGAATAAGTGTGGCAATGGCTCGGGCACCGACATCTAGTTAAAAGCGTAAAAAAAAAAAGAAAAAAAGAAAAAAAAAGGCATAGTTAAAATGAAAAACTAAAGCAGAAAAACGTATCTGTCCTGACCTAAAAGTCTCCTGTATGCATCCGTTCATCCTACCCCTACGCGGCCTGGCAGCAGGGCCTGGGGGTGTGAGGAGGCCTGGCCCAGCCCCGGGGCCCAGGGGAGGGGCAGCTGGGGTCCCACCGACGGAAGAACACGGGCGGGTCGCGGTAGGCGGCCCGTGGGGTGCCCGTGTGAGGCGGGAGGTCAGCGCTAGGGAGACTCCGTGGGAGACTCCCACGGCCCCCAGAGAGGGAGCGGGCGCTCCTTTCCACTTTCAAAACGCGGCGGCCGCCCGGCCTCGCCTCTCGTCCCGCTGCCGGCACCTGCCGATAAAGGGAGGAAGCACAGCGGGGCGGGGAGGCCGGCACCCGCCGCGGTCCCCTCGCTGAGGCGGCAGCTCCCCTCAGCCGCTCCGGCCCGCCCGCACTCACGCAGCCCATTGCAGCTGCCGCAGGAGGCCGGCGACCCGCTCCCGTCCGGCCGCCATCGCCGCGGCTCTGCGGGGCCGGCCGGGCCGGGGGCCGAGCCAGCGCCTCCTCCTGGGTGGGGCAGCGGGGGCTCCCACCCGCTGCCCGACCCCCCCTTTCAGTCACAAGAGTTGACCAAAACCAAGGGCCTGAAATAAGAACTGTGCCGATCGAGCTCCTCACGCCTGCCGCCCCCCCCCCCCCCGAAGCCGTGACACCTTTATCCGCTCGGGAGGCCTGAAAAGCGGCAGCACCCCGGACATCCCACACCTCCGCTCGGGTTGTCTCATGGCTGCTTCTAGGCTGCCCAGGGTTTTATTGGAGAAAGTTCACCAATAACGTCGTCAGCAGCATAAAATACTTATTGGGGGGGGTGTGTGTGTGGAAAAAATGTATGCTTTCTGGCTCAGTGGGTACAAGATGTGCCCTATGGAAACAGCAGGAAAGTCAAAGGTGTGGAACATATCTCACAACAACATTGTCTCCACATTTCTGAGGGCTTTTTGCCCCTGCTCTGCCCAGCCACTTACACTAAAGGCTCAGTATCAACGCGTTGTGCCCATGAGACAGTTCTGCGACTAGCAAGGCCCTGAGCAGCCCATGGCGGTGCAGGCAGCTCAGCACAGTGGCAAGAAGCATTTAAGAGGCAAAGCACACATCTTATGCAAAGCGCATAGGTCAAGCACTACAGTCTGTCCACCAATGCCACCCCAATCCCTTCAGCTCCAAGCTGTACGTACCCCTTCTGCCCTCAGCAGCTGCCTTCCATACAGAGGTTTTGCTTTTTAATTGTGCTCAAGCTGCCATCCTACTCAACTGCTACAGAATGAGAACTGCTATAAGGTCATCTAGCTTTTTGAAAAACTCATTTGCAACAAAATATTACATTATCATTAACCACTCACAAGTTTACCACTTGAGAGTTTGAGACCTTAATTTACTTGAGATTGCTGGAACTTGTTGTACTACACCTCTTACCAGGAATGGCCCCAGAAGAACAGCATCCTTCCTGTAGCTAAGCTACACACTGGGATGGCAAACTGTATTTTTTATTTTTTATTTCAAGTGTACAAAGACACTACAAAGTTCAGAAGAATAACAGGCTGAAGTCTGAGATCATTCCCAATACCTGCTCTCAAACAGCTCACTAAAGAAAAACACTGTGAAATTATTTCTATGAAATGATGGATTAGTTAATACAAAGAGAAATTTAGGTTTTAATCCGCTGTCCATTACAAACATTTTTCTGTGAATTCAATGGCTGATCACCAGCTTTGACTTCTTTATTTAATCAACAGAACTCTCTAGGAAATCTGTACACTTTCGCAGGCCCTGCAATAAATCTTACAGCAAGTTTTCACGTTCCTTTTGTAACTGAGCCCCAATACCAGAGTTGAGCAGCAGCTGACTTACAGAGCAAGAGCTCCACCGTCAGGCCACTTGCTCAGAGCAGAAGCGATGTCCTTCGACTGTATCTGTGCCTGAGCAGGCTGTTACTTGATCAAAAGAGGTTACAGCTGCGGTCCAGCCCCAGTTCCAGCCATCCAAGCAAGGGACAACTTTCCTGCCCAGAAATGCTGCAGCTGCAGCCAGCTGTGAAGCAATGTTACCTGGCTGTCCCTGCGAAAACCGCAGCCTTGGGGCAACAGGGGCTCCCGACCACCTCAATACACCACTAGCTCCCCCTGGACGGAGAGCCAGCTAAGAGCCAAACGCAGGACATTTTAGAAAGACTGGAGAGTATTTATTGACAAATAGGTGTGGGAATAGAGCGCCAGGCAGGAGGCTGGCAGTGACAGTCCCTTCCTGCACCTTGGGGGGCATCCCCAGCCCTGTGCTGCACGCAGTCCCTCTGTCCCTCATGCCTTCTTTCTCCTGCCGCTGCCCGTAGGCCGCTGTTGCTGCTGCTGCTGCCGCCGGGCTCCGCTCTTCTTGCTGCTGCGGCCAGTCCGCTGCTGCCGGCGGCCACGCTTCCCCCGCTGCGACTGCTTCTTGCCCTTGGTGGCGGCCGCCTCGGCTTCCTCCTGCCGCAGCTGCTTGTTGACGGCGCGGGTGATATCGAGGACCGGCTTCTTGCTGCCCATGTCCCGCAGCAGCTCCAGCTGCCGGCTGCGCTCAGCCGCCAGGTTGCCCAGCAGCGGCTCAAAGCGTCGCTTCTTGCCGCCGCTGCGGGATGGCGGCTCCGCCGACTCCTTGGGCAGCCGGGGCTGGAAGCGGCCAAGCGAGGCGGTGGAGACGCGGGCGACGCGGGCAACGTGGCTCAGCTCCTCCCGGCTCTGGTGGCCGGTGGGGTGGAGAGGCGCGGCAGGGACGGCAGTCCCGGCCCGGTGGGCACGGGCCAGGTTGCGCAGGCGGTTGAGCTCGTTGCGTGCCACCCGCTCCCGCTTCTCCCGCCGCAACCTGGCGAACTGGTCCTCCTCCGGGTCGGCGCCCTCCGGCACCTCCGCCAGCCAGGCGCGGGCCGGGTCGCCGCCCGCCCGCCGGTAGCCCCAGCGCCGCCGCCACTCCTTGGCCTGCTCGTCCCACACCAGCGAGGTCCGCTTGCGCCGGCGGATGCCCTTCAGCCGCGCGAACTGCTCCCAGCGGGTCGGCGGCCGCGGTCTCGGCGGCGGCTTCTCCCGCGGCAGGCGGAAGGCCGGCTCGGGCAGTCGCGCCACCAGCGGCCCCCCGGCCCCCCCCGGCGCGCTCGGCCGGCAGCTCCCAGAGCCGGGCCACCAGCAGCTGCGTGTTGTCGCGGGCGAGAGCCCGCAGCAGTGCCTCCCGCCGCGGGCCGGCCCCCCGCAGCCCCGCCGCCGGCGGCGGGTTGCGGTCCAGCGCTAGCAGGTTGCCCAGGTCGAACTCCAGTTCCAGCTCCTTCTCCACCGTGACGCTTCGCCGCTTCTCCGCCTCCTGCTCCTCGGCGGCCGCCAGCACCTCCTCCACCCGCACGGCCGCCATGGCGGTGGGCGCACCGGGCCGGGCCGCTCTCCACACGTGGAAAGCAACACCCGTCGCCCGTTCCCGGAAGTGCGGCAGAACTCTTCCGGTTCAGAGCGCCGGAAGCGCATCTCCGCTCCCGGAACAGCAGTGCCCGGGAGGCCGTGCCCTATGGAGGGCGGCTCGGCGCGCTGCCTGCCGGGAGCTGTAGTGCTGCCTGCGCCGTCCCGGGGCCATCTCTCGGCGACCGGGCTGTCCCTGCGCCCTAAGGCCTATCGGGGCCTGTCAGGGGACGCCTGCGGCCGCGACTCAGGGGCAGGCGCTTCCAATGAACCCGCAGAAATCCCCAGGCACCCTCAGGCTGGGCAGTCCCAGGCCCGTGTCCCGCCACCGCCACGAGTGGTGCCGAGGAGGAAAATGCGTGGGAAGAGCCTGCGTGGGAGGGGAGGCAAGCGGCAGAGAGATGTGGCAACCGTGGAGCCGGCGGGGCCTTGCAGCTTTCCCGCCGCTGCCTGCGTACGGGGTGTGCCATGACATTCACGCGTCGGGCAGGTTTAAGACTGAGAAACGCTAAACTACTTTTTCCATGGGTTTGGGGGTTTTTTTGGTAGCATATCATTATATCAGACAGTCATTGCTGTAGAGCAATGCCAGTAAGTGCTCGTCGCAGGACCAAAATTCAGGTACTGTATCGCAGCTCCACAGAGACAGACCCAGGTTTTGTGGGCAAGTCCCCCCCCCCCCCCCCCCGAGAAGAGAGGGGAGGAACAGCGCCTGGGAAGCGGTTATCGCCCACAGATGTCTCATCAGGCAAAATGATAAATGAGGTGATTGGGTGAGACTGCGCACACCCTAAGGTCAGCTGGGTCAAAGATACTGCTGTGCTATTTTTAAACAAATGAGCTATGGAGGAATCCTTTTATAGCTATACAGTGATTCGGCTTGTATAGGCGTGACATTTTGAGCTGATCCCTGGTGCCCTAAAAACAAGCTCATGATAGCACTTAACTGTAGCCAAGGAAAACGAAGGGAGTTTTTATACTAGGTACAATTTTCTGCTAAGTTCTATGCCTTAATGTTACATTTAGACTGATGGAAATGATTCCGAGTATGATGCCACAGTAGTATTGTTGGAATAAAAATAAAATGCCAGCCTTGTAAAATGAAGACAAATAACTAATTCTTAAGTTCTAATACCTAGCATATCACAACTTATACTTTGTAAGTCTAACTATGACAAAGTTTGGGGGTGTGTGTGTTTGTGGGGTTTTTTGTTTGTTTTGGGGTTTTTTTTGGGCGGGGGGTGTTTCCAAGCCAGCAGTTCTGGGCATGATTTGTATAGTATGGAGCAGCAGAGTCTCTTATGCATTTAAACCCAGGCTGGATGGCATAGACAGTTTTCCTGTTTACCACGAGATGGCATTGCATTGGACTTTTTGTTCCCTGTCTTGGACAGCTCATACTTTCACGTCGAATTACAGATAAAATTAACTTTAAAAACAGTTATTTGCAGAGTTGCACATGCACTGTTTAGATTTGGGCATAAATTTATACTTTTGAACTGCAAGGTGCACTTTTTCAGCAGTCTGGTCAATACCTTTACTCTGATCCCTCTACCCTCCTGTTTTATCCTTCTGCAGCTAACTCTTTGAGTTCTTTTGGTTTATATTTGTACAAAGCCCAGAAGCCTTCAGGTAAATGTCTGGGACTGAGAGGACATAAATTGGTAATACCGATTGCACTTCCAAAGTTGCTTTAAGCGTTAATGATTACTGTGTATTACTGGAATAGCAGAAGCCAAGAATTGGTCGTCTTGTTTTTCCTGATAGCATGAACCTGCTAAGGAAGGGAAAAAAGAATCTCAGAAGGTAAAAATTACTTTTTGGCAACTGCTGTGTAGAACTGAATTCCAGTCTTTTTATGTATTCCAGAAATTGTCATTTACTGTATGAGTGGTCCCAATACAATAAACAGGAGTGTTCATTACTCCATTGCTTCAGTGCTACTTTGCGATAATAGTCTAATAGGAGCACCCTTGTGATTACGGATTAGTGACAAGAAATTCTATACGTGGTCTCAGATGGAGTTCAAAGGTGAATTATTTTAATGGCCTTTTTTCTCCTTTTACTGCTCTTTGTTGTGTTACTGGAGGCAATGAATTGATCCTGTGTTTTTCGTCTCTACATACATGATTGAATGGTAACAATTCTAACCAACAGAGGAAATCTGTAAATGCTTTCACATTGGTGTTTGGTTTCGGGGTTTTTTTTGCTGTTTATGAAAATCCCACTTTCAGCAAATTAGCTAAGTCTTTGAAACTTGTCACAAGTAGATGTTGCAAAACATTCTTAAAGCTGTTTCAAAAAGTGCTTACACATAAATAACCTAAATACCATTTTAGAGAATAATTCTGAAAAATCTTCTTGCATCTTTTCAAGGATTCAGGCTTCTAAAGAACATGGGAGAAACCCTGTCTGTACTTGTTACAAGCCTCATGCTACTGTGCTTCCAGTGCCCTCAGCACAATATTGCCTGTTAGTGACACCTGACTACGAGATTGTTACTGCTGTACAGAGTGACGGTGTATTACTCAAACAGGAGATTTCTGAGTTTGTGATTTCACAGTGTGGTTAGGAAGGTGGTAGTTGGAAGAATATTTGAATGGATTTGTAAACCAAGCAAGATTTGTAAAGAGTGATGGATATTTTTGGAAACTATCCCATTGTGAGAAGTGGCTTCTGACATGCCGACTGTAGTAATCATAGCCATGCTTCGAGCTGGTAACTCCCAGTTCAGAGCTGAGAATTACAAGCAGGCACACAGCTACCATTAAGTGAATAGGTGTATGTGTACTGGTTTGGGCTTTTGAAAAGATCAAAGGGTGGTATCAGTGTTGAATTATCGAAATAGCTGTTAGGAAATGAATGGTTTTATTATCTCATATTTGCCTCAACTTTCTTAATAGACTTTTCCAGCATTTTTTTAAAGGATGAATTTTAGAAATGTTTATTCATTTTGATCATCTCTGCTTTGGGGTTCCTAGTTTTAGAATCTCAAATATGGCATTTCTCCAACTGCCTGTGGCTGGATTGGTGAGTGCTCAGCCATAGGACTTGACAGCAGTTATCCCTAACTGTGAGCACTCACAATCTGTAGATACTTAAATGATTTCATCCTTACTCTCTCTTTGCATGAGGTTCTCTATCGCTTCAGTATGAGCGATAGTAATACATAAATGGGTGTGTGTGTGTGTGCATAATTCCTTAGTGTTTGCTTTCTTTACTGTGAGATGATCAGACAGAAATTGGATGCTGTGGCAAAGTGCAGGCTTTCTATGAGGGGAAGAAGGCTGTAGGGTTTGGGGTTGTTTTTTTTAACCACAGTTGAGGTCTGCATGAAAAGTATCAGATGGCAGACTGTAATTTGCAGAAACACTTGTCCAAAAGATTAATAGAAAGCATAGTGCAGAATATATGTGATGCACCAAAAGAGCTACAACATCAATGTGATATACCGTTGGTTTTGTTTTTCTGTTGGAAAAGAATAAAGAAATTTCTTGCTTAACTTTTATTTTTGTAGTTTCTGTTCATCTGGGCTACAGCTTTAAGTTTGTGTTTGATAGGAACTGTTCTAATGTACAGCATTCGTGTCTCACTGTTGGTGATACCATTAACTTAGATTTACTCTTTAAACTTTTGCCAATTACCTCTGGATGGCAGTAGATGTAGTTACAAGATGATTCAACCAATTCATAAGCCTGCTGTGAGGATCATTATGAAGAACACTTTTATCAGGAAAACCCAAAGTGCTGGTAATTTTGGCAAATAGTAGAAAGTGCCCTTAAAATACCCGCACTGTCTCCAAATCATTCCTTTCCACCGACTTTGTTCAGTACACTTTGAAATAAAAATCTACGTTGCAGGATTTCTTCCTGTGAGGGAGAAGTTGTTTGCTCACTGACGCTAAATTAAACACAAGTTTGTAGACCAAATTCTACTTCCCAATACATTTTTTACCCCTGTAAAATGTGTTTCAGTGTGTATCTTATTTCCTGGGATATATAAGTGCTTTTGCAGTCCAAATAATGAAGCATAGGATTGAAAATTTGGCTAAAAAAAGACTCTTTCCTATTCACTAGTCCATATAATGGGACAAAACTGTCTGTAAGGAATAAAACAATTGCAAAGATGCGAGCCACCATCTTTTAACGAGTACCAGGACTGACTTCAGCACCATAACAAAAATATGCCTGGTGGCCTCAGTTTTTACTATTTAAGAGAGAGTCGAGTTACTCATTGCAGATAATGGGTAGTTTCTTCTCATGGTTTCACCAATGTAAGGCCTTACTAGAAATAGGTTAAGGGACATGCTTAATTCTAAGCAAGTTCTCTTGATGTTGATGATACTATCTGTGCTCACATGCTTAGAAACATTTCTGGTTGGTTTATAAATGAGCAGGATTAGATTTCATGTCCAAAGATTTAAGGTGATTTTTAATGGCATGCTGTATTTGTGAAAAACCATGAAGATGAAACTCAGGAGGCTGTGGATCTAGTTCCAAAACCTAAGACTGGGTGGTTGGGAATGCAGTTACAAGTGGATACTAAGTAGAGCCTGGTTTTTGGTTCAGAAGCCAGAACATAGATAGCTGGCAAGATAGCGGGGAGATTTGGATGACTGCAGGCATTGTGGGAAGCGATTGGTAGACCATAATCTATTTTGATCAGTCGACCAGCTGTGACTGTGTGGTTTCACTGAACTGATTTTGGGTAAACAAAACAAAGCTAAGCTAATTTGAGGCCTTCCCAAGTGCTTGATGCCTATCTTGCTATGCATTGGGGAATCAGGCTGAAAACAAATTATGATGTGGTTTGCTTTTTTAATGAGCTTTACAGTGACCTGATTTTTTTTTGAGAAAGTTTTCTTGCAGTGTGGTCTTAATATTAGAAATACCAGCAATGGTGTGGCTTGGTTTTGTTAGAATTTAAAGAACAGAGTGAGAACTTTATCAGACAGTGATGGGAAGAACGGCAACATAGTAACGTGTTCTTTTTCCAGGGTCAGTCCTTCTTATCACCTGTCTAGAGTAGACCTACTTTTTGGCATAAGATTACTTCTACAAGTTTAAAAAAAAGTCAGTGAACACATTTCCTTCTTTTAGAAGAAATCTGTCATGCACAGAGATTTACAATTAAGTCTACGCTTGCAAACAGAAGAACAAAAACAGTTCCTCTGTTCTTGGGTTGGAAATGTCTCCGATATTGGGAGCAAGGTGGAACATGCAAGTCTTCATCTGCGGCACAAAGTATGTGCCGTAGTCACTACTGATTTTTTTTTTGACAGAAGGACATAAGACAAACCAAATGGAGCAAGAGGTTCAATACCCTGAATCTGAGAGTAGGGTAAATCTCTGTATGTCTGCTGACAATGACCGTGCCAGCTCCTATATTCTAATGCTTTTCTGAGTCAGAAACGATCCATTTTCTGGCAGTGGCCTTAGAAAAGGCTTCTTGGGACATGTTTTCAGTGGGAAATCTCAGCCAATTACGTGCATGTACAAATACTGCATGCATGTGATTTTTTGCTAAAGCAAAAAGGATGAGACTTGATCTCAAAGCAAGAGAGTACAATGCATTTAGGACCACGATTCTTCAATGACTTATCGGGGAACTTTCAACCTGAGGCTAGGCATAGATCCAAGCATCATTTCCTACACACACCACAACTGCCTGAATCTTCTCCCAATGCCTGGATCTTCATACACACACTTCAACCACCTGAATCTTCTCCCAACACTTGCTGAAGTGCTGCTTGCCAAAGGTGTCTTCAAAGCCTCATCACTCCTTGACTGTCAGCAAGGAAAAGGGTCCCCAAGCCCAGTTTGTACCCTTTTATCCTCCACATTTCCATTCATCAGTCGGGGTGGAACTTGTCCTCAGTGTGTTTTCAGACTATTTTGTTCTTAACGCTACCTTTGACACCAGCATGATGAAATATATGTTGAAGGTGGTGTGATGAAGAGTGGAGAACGTACACGCAGGTCCTGCCACGAAGCAGTGAAAGCGTTTGTGTGTGCAACTATGCCTCCCACAAGCTACTTTGATAATATACGCTGTAGGTGTCCAAGTAAAAGATACTAAGTGCTGCGCTTCAAATTTGATGTTTCAATTACATCGGTTACAGTCACTTCAAGGTCTTGCTAATACATTTTCAGCTGACAGTTATCAATGAAAGGGGAAAAAAGTCTTGGTTTAGATCTTTTTGTACACAGGAATATGGCACTTTATAGGTTCAATCCAAGATATTAGGGAGGTTTTCAACCACACATAACCACAGGTGACTCACGTAAGACAAGAATCATCTGTAAACTTGTATGAGCTTGTACCTAGGATGTATGTTGTGGTTCAGAGTAAATCAGGGGAATTTCTGTTAAACAAATATTTTTCATTGTGAATGTCATACAGCCTAAGGCTGTGACTCTACGTCATTACCCAGTGACAACAGATTTGGTTAAAATAGTTCTTCCACTGAAAAAGAAGTCCTAGGGATTAACACAGACAATTCACAGGTTTTAGACCATGCTCACAAGGTAGCTGAATCAGCATAGCTGAGGGAGGTAGCTTCTGGGGTGGGGTGGGAGTGTGAATACGTGGCTAGATGTTCGAGAGGGAACAGCAATCTCTCGGACTGGCTTTGTACCTGAGGAAATTAGCCACAGCTTGACTCACAAGCAGGGATGGCTTCCCTTGGAGGAGCAATTGTAGTTTGGCAGCCTACCAAACCTCTTCTTGAAGAAGTCTGTCTTGTCAAGGTGGCATAAGTGCTCACAGAGCAGCAGAGATCTCCCATAACCGCTCCTGTAGCAACCAGAGCTCACAGCTGGGTGCACTAAGGGAAACTTGGTGTTACCGTATTGTAATATACTATAAAGTAAACCAGTTGCTACATAGGTCTCTCAGTCATTCCTGCGAAGGGTTTGGAAGCATCTCAGAGGGGTGGGGGATAACTGGCAGCAGGAACGACATTGGCCATCACAAGGTAACCTCCCTGCCGCTGCTGAATCAGAGCCCTCAGAGCTGGGGCAGGAAATTCCCTGTCCTAATCTGCAATCAGAGCTCTTGGGTCCTTGGAGGGGATGAGAGGCTCTGAGCTGTTCAGAGCCTCCATCATGCTGACAGAAAACCAATCCAGCTGTTCTGCACAGTGCATCCTTACTCTTTTAGTTTTCTGCAGTGTGCCTCTGTTCATCAGCTGCTGCACTACCGGAAAAAGGGTAAACCTGTAAAATGGGATAGAATCTCAGTTTCCAGAATCCTTCTACAGGCACTGTGGGAACTGCTCAGCCTGTAATTTTCCTCAGTTACTGAGGAAATTTTAAGGCAGGGGCAGGGCAATTCTCTGTGTAGCAGTACTTAGAAGCAATAAAATGTATTTACTTACTTGCTTCTGTATCTGAAACTGTTCTTCATAGTCTCTGCTCTACCTGATCATGTCCGTTAGTATTTCTGGTTATTTCCGTGATGCACTGAACTTGAATTCCCCTGATTTGCTGGGCAACCATGGTCCAGTCCGCAGCCTGTCTCTGGACTAGTTTGTCGGTGGACAGAAGAGCTGTGTGCTGTGCTGAGCTGTGTCAGAGCATGCGTTTCTCGTGCAGGTTTACAGAGTGCTCCTGTGGACCTGGAAAAAGTACCTACTAAATTGTGTGAGTAAGCCAGGCTTAACGTTCCTGTAATGCACTGATATAAATGGCGTGATAAGTTTGAATGGTGTGGTAAGAGGGTGAAACAGGTGGTGGTAAGTTTGAGAAAGAGTTGATGGTAAATTTGAGAAATAGTTGAGTTGTGAATTAAGCCTATGACTCAACCCTTATTGATGTTACCAGTCAATTAGAGAATCATGGAAAATCCCAGCTGTACATATGGTGTGGGCAGTGTTACGTATTGGGAAGCAATTGCTTTTCACTCACTTGGTAAGGCCTTTCCTGGGCTTTGTGTCCTACATCAACGAAAATACAGACGTCTACAATTGGAGAGAGTAGAGGAAAGAAGAGCAAAGCTAAGTGGAAAAATACTTCATAAATGGTTTTAGAGGATCAGTAGGGAAGAAGGACGAAAGCAACATCTCTTTAAATGAATGGTTTGAATGGTTGCAGCTTTTCCTTCACTCCAATTTATTCAAGCTGTGCAAAACAGCTCTAGATAAAGCATATTCTCATTATGTTTTGTAGACGGTTTTTATGTTATGTAGATGGTTTAGGACCGGACTGAGGATATTCACAGATCTTGGGAGATGCTCTTGTTCAGGCTATGAGTTACTATGATGGAAACATCTGACACTAAGCCTGTGTCTTCTAAATAAACCCTCTAAACTCAAACAGTGTGAACAAAAAGAAAAGTAGATGGATTATGTCAAATATCTTAGTTGCTAAAAAGACTGGGTTTGGATTGGAAATGCAAAGATTTGTGTTCATCATCTCAATGGGTTCAGCAACAGTCTTCAAGGTGGCATGAGATCTTTGTTTTACATATAGGAAAAATGCACTGATTGCTGTTCTTTGGAAAAAAAATATCTTGCTTTTAAACCCTCACATTTGAGTTTGCATTTTCCATGTAAATTACACTATTTTAACATTACATACATATAGAAATAAAATATGCTTGTAAACCTGCCTTCCTACCTGCCTTCAGCTACCTTCAGTTTGTTTTGCAAGCTGTCTGCATTTTCCTTTGTTTAGACCTTGAAGTTTAAACCCAGGCAGATAAAAATAAGCATGAATTTAAGAACCTTATGAACTAGAGCTTTGATCCCTTCCTTTTAGAAACCTACCTTTTTTTTTTTTTTTAATAGAGCTTTGCTGAGATGCGATCAAACAGGACACAGGCTGTGATTCTGAGTTGGTTTCATTATAATTTTGGAAAATTCAACAGATTGTTGCAAACTTGTTCTTTGCAAAATGCCCAAATGTACAAGTCCCTGAAATCACTTGAAATACTTCTTTGTTCTGCTGTCTTTCAGGGTGGTAGCATGACAATTTTTAAGGAAAAGTTGCTTTCAGATTATGCTTCTGTCTAAAAATGAATGGGATGATAGAGCTTTCAGAGTTGGGAAGTCACATTTTAACTTTGAATCCTTAGCAAACTTTTGCTGTAGCACTAAAATCCTGCCATTATATTACTGTTTATGTTAGGATATGGAAGAGCCAAATTTAGCCAGGTTTTCCATGTGTTGTGAGCAGGGCCTGCCGAAGCAATGAGAGCTAATGCTAGATGAGACCTGACCAGACAAACCAAACTATGTTGGCTGCTACCTTGCTTCCTCTCTCAGCTTCATTTTTAGCTAAACTAGGTGGGAAATCTGTTGCTTGCAGCCTAATTCAGGAAGGTATTCAGGCACGTGAAGAGTCCTGCTGATTTCAGGGTTTGAAGTGAAGTATGTATTTAACTGCAGGTTTTGAATGCAAGATCCTCCAGTAGTGTATCACACTGAGCAAAATATCGGAAGGCTCTGCAGTCTCACCGTGGTATCAAAATTAAGGAGTGTCTGCGCCAATAGAGCACGGTTTGTTGGATGTATGTTTTGTTCAAATGTACATGTCTTATGGCAAGTGCCCCACAAAGAAACTGTGTATTCGTTATCAGCATGAACCTCAAAGCAAAAGAGTGGAAGTGTTGAAATACCTTCTGTGTTACTTAATAACCCCTCCATGCAACTTTTAGAGCTTCTTGATGAATTTTTTTCTCTGCTGACATTAATACAACTGAGTCCTTGTGTAACTGCTGGCCGTGTACATCACTTTATAAGAACTGACAAATGAAAGGCCAAATAATCTGTTAATTACCTCTTGTTGAAATGTAAGTGCCGTTGTGACCTTTTTCTGTACAGTACAAACTTTTTTTGCAGTGTCTAAGAGAAGTTACTTAAATGCATTATGAAAGGTATGAAGGGCCTGATCCTGAAAGCTTTTACGAACCAAATTCTCTCATTTCTACATTACAGGTCTAAAGCCTGATCCTTGACAGGTGTGACTTGGCATTGCCTGAGGTTCCATCGGCTTTGCCAGCAATCCGAGCCTGCTTTTGTGCACAGACTGCCAGTGGGACTAATTAGAGGGCCACAGCTTTACAGCATCAGGCCAAAGAGTTGCTCTGTGTGGTTTGTTTCTGAGGGTACAGTTAGGGCACAGTTAGTTAGGAACACGGATGTTAATAATTGAGTATCTACAAGATACAGTTAGGTACTCTCTGAGCATGCAGTTAGGCTAAGCTGTTGAAAAAGAGTATGTAAGGGGAAAAAAATCTTGCAGATACTCAGACGATTATTAATGTCCTTGTAACTTGTGTTACTTACCCACATGGGCACTGTGGATGAGCCCTCAGCAAGGCAGCTTTTCCCACCTATTCCTTACAGTTCTCTGGGATCTTTAAAAGTTTCCTCAAGAGAACACGTTGGTGTTTGAGGGCTGGAAGGATTGAGTCAAGCATTCAAAAATCACACACTTGCAGCACTGCAAATGGGAAGGACTTCCAGAAATTGCACTGATTATAATTGTGCCTCTAACCCATCCTTGTATGTTGTTGGTTCTCCAGACTTTATTCTTGTTGCTGTCCCCTAAAAGCTTTCAAATATGCCTACATCTTTCTTATGCTTTGATGCTCTAAATGAAAATCAGTAACATACTTCCCAGGTCTTGCAAATGGCCTTCCTGTCAATACCCCAAAGAATAAGACTATTTTTTTTTCCAGCATCACACACTGTTGATTCGTATTCAGCTCATGAGCCAGTGTAACATAATTCTGTGCAAAACTACTGCCTAATGAGAGGTTCCCCCTTATAGAATACAATACAGTACACAATATAAAATAGTACAGTACACAGCCAGTCCATATTAAATTACACTAAGAACAGTAAGCTAAGCATCTCAGTAACATATTAACTCTTTGCAATCCTGACCTATATGAGGTGACTAAGGCCTCATGACCAACGTTAATTTTTCTGATGTCGTATTTGCATGTAATGTCAGAAGAATATTGAACATGTAGAGCAAGTGAAGAGCAAAATAGCAAACAGAGCAAGTGAAGCCATCTGAATCCTTCACTCAGAAGTGAAACTGGCAGGGAATTGGGAGAAGTGGTTGCAAAGCTTCAGAATTTTCTGGGGTTGCTGCCTAGGAATGGCAGGGTGAGCGATCCCTCCTGCTGCCATGAACAGCAAGTCCCATAGTACTGGTGGTGATCAACAACACTTTCTTGTGGAAACACAAAGTAGACCACAAACTTCTCAACAAAGACATTTAGAAATGTCAAGAATGCTGCAACTGACAACAGAATGTCACTTGGAAAAAAGCACATCTTGACACCAAAGCAGATGGCAGATGAGACAATTGAGCATTATGTCACGTAGCTGCACGGTAAAGCAAAGTCATATGAATTTGAACAGCTACCAGCCTAATTAGTGACTTAATAATTTGTTTTCTAACATATCACCAGGTGAAAACAGTGCACAGGAAACTGATCTACCATGAATAGTTGGGGCTGGTAGGACCTAATGAAAAACTCTTCTCTGCTCCTTTTTGTAAATTCAGAACTGATACTGGAACTGTCTTTCAAGAAGAAGACCTAAGCTGTCAGAGTTTTAAAAAGGGTGCGTGAGCAAAATCCTATATATTCTAACTCTGCAAAGCATGCAGCCGTTTAGATATGGAACACTGCTGCGCACCTCCTCTAATTCACATCTTCCTTACTCTGTTTTCCCATTTGTACAGTCTGGTGGATTTAAATGGATTTACTTGTGATTCACTTTGGTGTAAATGAAATGGGAATTGGGATCCTGAAACAGGAGGGAAAATTTATGTGCGGTGGCCTGATTCTCATTTAGTCAGACATCGCTTTGCACTTCTCTAACTGTGTAACAGAATTGTGAAGTGAATGTGAAAGTAATCTATATAGCCATGAAATGCAAAATAGATTTTGTATCAGAAAGCATCAAGGCTGAAAGTGGCTTTGCTACTTAGGACCTGAGCATAGATGAATTCATTTCTTCTCACATATGCACTGTTATAATGAGCCAGAATTTAACTGGAGGCAGTTAGAATTAGAAATGAGTGTATTTACATACTCGGAAACTTAGTGTGAAAAGCAAATGAGATCCACCTAGTTCCTCATTCATTTCCAGGTGTCGTCTTATTAGTTACCTTTATTTTAGCAAGTACTTTGTAAAACATTATTAGTCTTTACAGAATACTGAAATATCTCTGATTTTATTAAAAACTTGAGTTTCATTTGCACAATAATTCATGTATTGTGAAGCATTATTGAGAAGCGTTTGACAATGACGATCTCTAAATATTTTAAAATTCAAGTGCTGAAGGGGGTCTCATCACATTAGAAAGCAATCAACCATCTTGAGACAGGTTAATAAAAGCATCTTAAACTCATCATCAAAATGTACTCTTGACCTCCATTATCAGGCACAGGCCTCCTAATGATTCATTGATCACATTTTCTCCGTTCAACAAAAATATCTTGAGCCTAAAGGTTTCGAGATATCTAACATGAGAGATTTTTTTTCCTGCCTCACAACTACATTTGACAGATGACCTTTAGTCTTTTTTTCACATTAGTGAGATATTTAACAAAGATAAAGCAGATACATTTTTCACAATTATGTGATGCACATGCTCACAGAATCCTCTATTCAGTACCACACAGTAAACAGATAAAAGAGTCTTGCTTCTGTAAATGCCTTCATTATTTATAAGTGCCCTGCTTTCAGCTTTACTCTTCCAGTAAGATCACAAGGTTTAAAAGCCTCTGAATAATTCTGTGATTCTACAAATGCAGGTAGTTAACCTGATGCTGTTTCACAGGGAGATTGGTGCATGTGTAGATACACAGGAGGTTGTCAGGATGGATGTGTAGTCTGTTTACACCCCTTCCATCCGGCATGCCAACAACTGCACTTGCATTTCCAAAGCACCAAGAGGTCCCATGTACTCGGCATTGTGGATTACACCTTCACTGTCGTGCAGCCCAAGGGGCAGACTGTGGCTTGTCTTTCCATCCTGAGCTCACCTGAAGTTTCCTGGCTCGGGTACAGATAACAAGGGAGCTGTGATGTTGAGGGCATCCGCAGCCAAGTGCTCACCCAGGGTTCTGCACAGTCTGGGCAGAAACGCTTGCTGTCAGCACCAGAGCTGGCTGCTGAAGGTGACTCAAGTGTGCCCAGAAGAGCTGCAGTCACATGTCTGGATCATGGCAATGTTCCCATTTTCACTGCTTCTTCAGACCTGGCAAGCGTCTCCTGCTGAAACTGCAGGTCAGAGGTGTTGTGGAGGGCGTGAGATTGCACAGAAGTGTTAAAAGAGCTACGTACCCACTAGTACGTCACTGGTCCTGACTGCACATCCCCACTCTGTCTGTTTTGCAGGTAAAACATGAAGTTATTCCACTGAAGTCAACGAGTTTGAGAAATGTGGCTTTGTCCGTCTGAAGACTGTTCTCTGCTGAGGAGAAGGTGGCAAGGGGAGTTGTCCTGTCAGGGTGAGCTGTCACCCCTGTGCTCTGCAGGTGAGAACAGGGAGGAAGGTGAGGAGTAGGCAGACGGAGCAGCTGGCAGAACGTGATGAGCTCAAGGTCACTTGGCTGTTGGCCGAAATCCGTCAAAAAATACTGAAAACCAGCGATTAGTCAGGCCAGCAGCCCAAAAATAAGGAAATAGCTGAGCCATGGCATTGTTCAGCAAGGGTGTGCAGATTCTGCTGGCACCCTTTGGAAGGCCACCATGGACCTAAACCGGGACCATCACAGTTTGTGACCTAGCTCATCCATGTCAATTGAACTCAGCGTCATTTTACTTGAGTACTTGCCTGAAAACAGATTCAAAAGTACACTCTTTTGATCAGAAATTCCTGGTAACTTTTCAACTTCTCTTGGGATGAAGAGGTGGATGGCTGAAGGCAGCAATGCTTTTATGCAAGATGACTGGTAGAGCGGCAAGTACAAGCTCTGGACAGAAGCGTTTCCTGGCACTGAGGTTTTTACAAGGTTCCATCAATTTTGAGACAGTTAAATCTTTATTCCTCCCTCTATTAATAAACATTAATATTATGTGTGGAAAATTACCCTAATCTTCTTCCAAAGAGGATGTGCCTCCAGAATCACTTCCAGTACCAGGGACCTCAGAATTCTGCTGCCATATTTAGAGGCGATAAAAACAGTCCTTGAATCTCTGACCAAAGTCCAAATATAGTCTGCTTCTTTCTGCCAGCTGAAAATGTACCTTTTTATTTCGTTCAGTTTTGTTTAAATCAAACTTTGTTCCAAACTTTTCATTCTATAAACGTCTCTTTCACTATAATTATTTAAATAAAGTGGGAAAGTGCCCAATTTAGTGAACTGAATTAGTATGTTACTGAAAATGCCTGCTGTTGTCATTCTACTAGGACTTGTGCTCTGTTCCTGTTACCACTTGTCCCTGACTTTGGTGGATTTACACAAGAGCTGAACCCAGCCTATGAGGGACGGATTACCACCAGCAGCTGTATCTGACAAATTTGAAGTAGACATAATTGCTGTTTCTACATGATTTATCACAATGGGAGGAAGACACTGGTTGCTACTTGGCCAGGCATTGGCTTTATGGCTAGAAACTAGCAGTGCATGTCAGTGATACCCTGAGACATCTCAGCCTACTTGTCTTGTAGGTTCTGGTTTCCCAAGCATTTAGCTTATCTCCAGCTTGACAGTGTGACAGCTTTTGTCTGTGATGGGCACCTCTCTCTGAGGAGTGGGAAACGTGAAGCTCAAGAGTCCCAGAGAACATCAAGAAGCAGAAAACTGCAGGGGGACATTACTGTAGTATTAACCTCAACTAGCTTTAGGTGTCTACACCACAGGTGTCCACATAGAGCTGGTGGCTACTTTGAGAGCCAGTGAAGAGAAACAAGAAATACTGAGATATTCTGGATAACTTCTTTAAGAGAAAGCTTGCCCTAGAAAGCTTGTTTCTCTTCAGTAAGCTTAGTGGCAATTTGAGTAACTCCAGTATAGCCCTCATTATGTAGGTGTCACAGGTAGGTGAGATGATCCTGTCTTTCTTGTGTGGGACCTTGACAAGTAGAGACCATTCAAGGTACTATGTATATATTCCCTATCCAGAGTCTTTTCTTCTTCTTGTTTCCTTCTTACCTCCTCTGAAGAAGCTATTTTCTCTCCTCCACTCTCCCGTTTTTTTTCTTCCCTTGCTTACATTTTTATTCATAGTCTATTTTTCTTTTACACTTTGGTGCTTTGAGATGATGATGATTCTATATAAATTGGTTTAGCAATCAAACTACTTAAGGAATTCCTTTAAAATCTTTATTCATCTCTCGAGGGCTTAAGGTGGAAAGCAGGCCAGTCAACAGGACAGACTCATTTGACCGCCCTTGCCGAACGCTCCCTTCTTGCCCCACCTCTGTCTCACCCACTTTCAGTCCTTGACCTGAGGTATCAGATGCATCCGGCCATCTGACCTGTAATCTGGAGAAGGGCTTGTGCACGGCAGTGAGACTGGCGTTATCCCCTGGTCTCTGGGCTCACAGAGACCACTCCAAGCAATCTTCTGTCCTACCTGGTGCCTCTCATGGCAGCTTCATGTATTTCATCCAGTGCACTGGGACACTTGGGGTGCAGTGACGATACAGCTAACTGATTTAGGGGCTGGGTGCTGCTGAAAGTGGGTGGTGGTGCCATTTTCTGCCCCTGCCTCCCTGACCATAGAACCCTGCTGCTTCCCATGCGCCGCCAGCACTCGCCTGACCTCTGAGTGAGTCAGCTCAGGGGATGGACTGGCAGAAAATCACATTAAAAATAAATGAGTTTTTGTCGTGAGGGAAAGAGGAGAGGTTGAGATTACTGTTCTTTGTTCTCTTTGAAACTGCAGGCTTTCAGGTACAGCAGTGCTTCACTCTGGGGTACAGTATACAAGCAGTATATACGTCTTTAAAATGTCTGTGAAGATGTAGTACACAATGATTCAGTTCAGCTCCCTCAGAAATTTCCTGTTGGCTTCAGTGGCTCGGGATTTAACTCTGTTTACTCACTGCTGTGTTTCTGTAGTGCTGTCAATATTCTCCTGCTTATTCTGCGTGGTCAAAGACAAAGATACTGTAAATATTTCAGTACGACATTAAAACCTGGGGGCTCCCTGCACTGGAAAGCATTTATACAGCTATGCTTTATGTATCGTTATTACACCAGGCTGCACTCTGGTCCTGCTAATGCTACTGAAATTCAGGAGTGATTCCCAAAACATCTGTAGGTCAGTTCTGTGGATCCAGCCATGAAGGGATGGCAAAAAAAAAAAAAAAAAAAAAAGATCTGCAATATCTTTTGCTTCCTCCTCTTGCAACCTTTGAGGCAGAAATTCAGTATGGCCTCCCTGAGCACTGTTGTGCTGCTGAGGTGTAAGGACAAGCTCTGTCCTGACATGCATGAAGGGGGAAGCCGGATTGTGTCATTGTCGTCACGGCCATAGCCAGGTCCTGTTACGTGAGAAGGGGTGACCAATATTAAGGCGGCTGGCCAAAGCCCCTTCACTTCTCCCTGGTAGACCTGAGCCTGCCCCACGCTCAAAGCACAGCGCTCCCTGCTCACGGTTGTGGTTGCTTCTCATTAGAGAATTCACCGTATTACTTGTCGGAGATGAGCTAGGAGTGTAATCCCAGTGAATTTGTTCAAAAATGCAAATCAATACTCATAGCAGGTTTTTTTTGGGTGGGGTGGGTAGTAACATTTGTTCAACTGTATTCCTTACACTTGAGCTATAAAAAGCAGCAAATTAAAGCTCAATATGAAGCCACATAACATAAAATCAAAAAGTGACAGCAGAAATGTCCACCCACCACTTGCACAAGGGAATGAGGAATGAGGAATAGTGTCTTGCTTGTTCCAGAAAGACTATCATAGTGATCCAGCCTAACAAGCTGTAAAGTCCAGTCCTCCTTAGAGTCCTGTACAGCTTTGCAAGTCAAAATGCTCGTGTTTTCCTGCAGTTGTAAAGGAGGATGCAAGGTGGTGCCAGTCAGTCCAGTTTGAAGGGAAAACACTGTGGTTCCCACCTCCCTTTGACTCTAAAGAAAGGCTTTTGGCATAGTGGATTGGGCACAAAAACTGCAGAAGTGGACTATCACAAGCACGTGGGAAAATGATCTTATCCTTGTCTGCTTAAACTGTAAATTTCTTACACATTACAAAACCTGCATGCACATTCAATCAACCAGTTTGCAGATGTGGATGAACATAGACACTGCATTCAGCACATGCTGTCTTTCATTGCAAACCCCCTTTCTGTCTGCCCAGTTTCTGACACGATCTGGGTGCACACATTTAGGGATAAAGATCCAGGGACCACTTTCTTTTAGTCTGCAAGATCTTCCATTACAGATGGCCGGGACATGCGGCTGTAAGCCAATCTGCCATTCAGACAATGTCAGAGCTGGACACGTGGGGCATTCAGCATCCATCACCGGGCAGTCTGTCCTGGACTCCATTCCCTTTCTGGAGAATTGCATACATTTGGGATTTTTCATTCCGTGCTATTATAAAATCAATTTCCATATGATCAGTATGTTTTGTGAATCAGTTGTTTTTCCCTAACCCTAACTGTGTCTCAGAAGAGACATGAAACTGAGATGCCAATCTAGTTGTCAAAGCTAGTCTCGTTTCATTAGCGTAGGGATACACACCTATCCAAAAGCCTTTGGAAGTAATTCCATTCTTCACGCATACATCCTCCTGAAGTGTCAATTGCAAAAGCCATTTGTCTTCATTTCCTGTACCAAAACCGGAGGACAATGTTACCGTGTACCAGTTACTGCCTTGTACTGCTCTCTACCTCTCAGGTGGGTTTCAAGTCAACCTTACAACTCCATTCCAATTTAGAAAGGGTCCCAGCAGTAGTTATACATTCTAGCTGACAAATTGTAATCCGCCCTTGCTGCTCCTTAAGAGCCAACCTAATGGATGCTGAAGGCAGCTGGAAGTCATTGCAGTGTGCTTTACATTAGGTTAAGGCCTCGGCTACACCGGAGCTCCTGCAGCTATAGCTTGCTGGCATGACCTCCTGGCACAGGAGGAACTCACACCTTTAGAAGCTGTATGGAAAAACTTAAATGAAGCAAAGATTGCCCTTCTGCAGGCGATGTAGTGGTGAACCAAATGGTGAGAATTTGCCCCCTGAGCAAATACTGCTCTTGTGGAAATATTTGTGGCAGAGATTTGGTCCAGTCAGGAGCAACCTGAAATGCATAGTGCTGCTTTGCCTGTGCAGCTGCCTGTTCGAGCACGTCTTGCGGCTGCTGGGGAAGCTCTGCAGTTTCTTGCCACACTGTGCACAACGCTGGCTGAAAAAGCAGAGCCAAGTTGGACTTCTTGAATGAATAGGTTGCTAGGACAAAAGTTAATGAAGTTCATAACAGTGTGAATCCCTCATTTTTTGAGTATACTTACTTTCATATTTGGGATATCCTGGTTTGAGAGCCCCTTCTGCCAGTATGGGGCTTTAGAAACAAAAGGTCTATAGAAATATATATTATTTTCATAATATTCAAATAAATAAGCTAATTTTGCTAATTATTATAATTTTCCATTAGATTATTTTCTCTTTTTTTTTTCAGAGTCATGAGAAAAACAATCTCAGAATCTATTTCTAGGAAAACAATCAAAAGTTAGTAAGTCAAATGCTCTGTTACTGCACCAAACAAAAGGAAGTAGTAGAAGGAGAAACCATTCATTAAAAGATAATAAACTCAAATGCTCACAACATAGCAAATTAAGTATTAGGTAGATCTGATTTGATGATTATATCTGTACTGTGGTCTGGACAAAAAAGCCCAAACCCCTGGTTGTCCTCTTGTGATTACTTCTGAAGCACTTCAGTACTGTCACATCCCCCTGGCTTTGCTGTTTTCATTACTCCTGACAGAACATTTGGGTAAATGCAAGAAGAGAGAGGGGATAGTATAGCAGTTTGACAGCTCTAATTATGAATATTTAAGAGCTGCTTAAATGTGCTCTCTTTTATCACCTAATTTCCTATCAATGACAGCATTGGAAGCACTTGTCTCATTTTTCAAATCAAAGCTTCCTCAAGCAAAATGCTTGGAGACTGAATAGCTTATGCATTCTATTAATCACAGAGGGTGGGAAAAGATCCATCAAGTGCTTCAGATAGTTTGAGAGTGCTCCATCCTTGTAGAGCTTTCACTTCCCATTTCTCACAGATGAGTGCATTTGTCTCCTGTGAATGATCTTTGTGATTCTTCCTCATCCAGAAATGGTTTCAGATTTATCTTCCTCCAACAGTGCGTCAAATGATGCCTGAATATTTATAAAAAGAGTAAATTCTAATTGGGGTTAGTCATAGATAGGAGGAAAGAGTAGTCATATGTTGTTTTCTTAAAGGAGGATAGCTCTTATTCTGCTTCCAGTGGGTCAAGTTTCATCAAAGAAGTGTTACAGTTTAGGTGGAAAAGAGTAACCGCACCAACTTTGAAATGAACTTTCTTGATTTGAGCCAGAAACAAGATTGCTGCTTGATGTTTATTCTGCGATTACCGTTACTTTCTGCACTTAAGGTTGACTTTGGCCATGACCGTAAATGATCCCAATTAATTTTATTGGAATTTTGTTCTTTATGCATATACTGAAGAGAAGTGTCTTCTTCCTAGATAGCACTAACCAGACTCTCCCCAATAATGACATTTTAAGTTCTGCAGGATGTGCTTAACTGCTGCAGCTGGAGAAGGGGAGTATCTTCAAAGATGTGCAGACCATACCAGGGAATAGCTAGGCTGGCCCTTCGCCTCCGGTGGGGCTTGTGATGGCAGAGCAGTGAGATAACTTCCCGAACCTTTTGAAGGAGTCTGTGCCTGCAGTGCTTGTTCCCTCCTCTTTTGTCATTACAACTTGTGAATTTTCATTCCATATGTTACTGAAAGACGACATGAAATCAAAAAAGTCAGTACTTCACCGAGCAACATCTTGTGGTATTTCCTACTATTACTAGAAGGGAATATCATTCCTCCTGATCTCATCAAAGTTAGGAAGCTTAATGGTTTAGCAAGGAGAGCCAGTCTCCAGCCTGGAGATATGTGGCATTCAACAGAGGGATGTCTTTGTTAGATAAGGAAAAGGGTTTAGGTAGGGAAGCAGAGCGTAGAAGGAAGCTGGAAAGAAATGGTTTGGAAAAATGAAGAGCAGGTTCAAAACTCCTTCATGTATATTGACACAGCTGGATAAAAGTGTCCTTGAGCTCAGAAATGCCTAGACCCACAACTCCCACTGAAATGAGTAAGATCTGCATCCAGTCACCTAAGAGTGAACCTCTTACCAAAGACACCCACAGCTGAAAATTTTGGATTTTTGTTTTCATAAAGTGTTGTTTTATATCCTATATTTAGTCTGTGTCTTCATGGGTCTAAACTTAGAAATATTTTGATCCAGCTACCAAGCTAGAGGGAGCTACAGAAAAATAAGGCTGTAAACCTTTTAAATAGAGTTCTGCTATTAACTGTTTCTAACACTTATGCCATTGATTATATTTCTCATTTTCCAGAAAAATCACATTTTACCCTCTGAATGATTGTTTTAATTTGCTTCTGATGCATAGTCAGTTTTCATGGCACAACAGTTTGTTTCTCACCATTTCTCACTGTTTAAGGGAGAATCTGTGTACGATTTTCTACTCACATTGCTACATGCATTGCTGTTAACACATTCCTTCAGACTGTCTGTGAAAACACCTTAAAATGGAGCTACAGTTTTAATTATGCAAGGTTTTTGTTGTTGTTGCAGAAAGGAAGACCAGCTAACAAAGAAAAACAGGATGCCCTTTGTTGGAAGGACTAACTATGTTCTGAAACAACTACCAGGATTGTGGATTTCCCACTGAGCGACAGGTGAGACTTTGTAAGAGGGCAGGTTGCAGCCAAATATTGAATTTGGCCTCAAAGAGAGGAGACAATCTTAACTGCGCTTTATGGATTGACAGAAATTAATAGAGACCCTGCGCATTTGGCTGTGAGGAAGAATATGAGTCTGCTTACATTTTTCAGTCAAAATTATTAGGTTTTGTTAATTGAAATGATTAACACCCAAGGCATATTGACTGTGCTGTTCAGCCCAGTGTAAATGAGCTTGCCGAATCATGTCCTTTATACAGAGTTTAAAGTGGGTCAAAAATAAATTGAATCAGTGACCTTTTCCAGTAGTTTTCCCTCAGGCAAAGCAGAATGTGTCATGTGTCCAAGTAATCTATTTTCTTTTTACAAGGTTCTCTCTTCCGCGGGGGTTTTCAGCAGTCTCCAAACTTTGGTACCTGAGTTCTGCTGGTCATAGCTTGTGAGACAGCCTTGAAGCACTTACTTAGGTAACTTACCGACACAAAGCAACTGGTGCTCCACCAGACTCAGTGAGTGAAATAAGCACAGAATCACAGAACGGCTGAGGTGGGAAGGCACCTCTGGAGGGCATCTGGTCCAACCCTCTGCTCAAGCAGGGCCACCTAGAGCTCGTTGCCCAGGACCACGTCTGCGTGGCTTTTGAATACTAGCAAGCACAGAGACTCCACAACCTCCCTGGGCAACCTGTGCAAATGCTCGGTCACCCTCACGGGAAAAAGTGTTTCCTGATGTTCAGAGGGAACCTCCTGTGCTTCAGTGTGTCCCTGTTGCCTCTGGTCCTGTCATGGGCACTACTGAAAAGAGCCTGGCTCCATCCTTGTTACACTCTCCACCTTTACATCACTCCGTGCCAAAAGACTGTGTTGCTGTATTAATCACCTTAACAAACTTCCAGGCCTGATTAGTGGGGGTGTACGACGCAGGGAGCAGGAAGAAATATTTCAATAGGCTTTTGATGAGTTGATGTATAAAGAGGCAAATGAATTATGTAATTTTTATTCATTTTTCACTGGAATCTGTAGTTACTTGGGGTATAAGAACAAGAACAAAGAACTTTGATACCACAACTCTCTGTGCCAATTAATGTTTGTGGTTTATATCAGGCAGCCATTTGATGAAACAAATAATAGCTGATGCAGAAACTGAAGTGCTGATTTCTCCTCTCTCAGATGAGTGCTCTACACATCTGATTAGATGCTCTCATGTATTCTTTTTGTCTATGGTTTCTTCTCTGCCTTCAGAAAGGGCTCTGGAGAAGTGGTATGGAGGGCTGAGAGCAGGTCACTGAGCCCAGGTCTCCCACCTGCTGAGCGAGTGTTGCTTCAACTAAATTGCTGGATTAAAATGAGGAAATTGCCCCTCCCTGCTGTTTCTGTGTGCTTCTTGATGTATTAGGGCACACACAGCTTTGCTGCTTCAGTGATTCAAGTGCTGCAGACAAAACAGAGAGCTTTCCATTTGTAGATCCTGAGAGGATGCAGACAGGAGCCAAGGAGCTAGGACTTAATGTTTCCAGGGCTGGGGTACTTCTGAGAAGACCCAGGTGCAGGATTTTACAGTGTAGGTGTATGTGCAGTGTAGCTGCCCGCAGTGTTAGTGAGTCCTTGCAGTAGGATCATGGGCTGTAGTCTTCAATCAGTATCTCTTGCATAGCAACATCTCTAAAAACAAAGGGTGGGACAAATCTTGTTCAACCTTAGCTGGTTAGTAGATAGCTATGTCATTTAATCAGTCATCTAGGTTCATCTACACAAAGAAAGGAAGGCACCTCTAGAGAGAGATTTATCCAACTTACCTATAATGAGCTGAACTTCCTCTGGAGCTGCTTCTCTCTCACCGCTGCTGGCAGAGGGAGTGCAGGCAGTTAGCTGAGGCAGGACACCTGGAGTGGGATTTAGCTGCAGATTACAACTGGATGTCTACAAGTAAGACTCTTCATGGTGTGGACTGGTGTCTAAGCTCCTGTATATAGCCACTTGAAATCCCTCAGAGAATCTAATGCACTTAGTGCTGGCAGATATGCCATAGGACCTACAGGAGACACCAGCCCTCCTGAAGCAGCAGCTGGAGGTCAGGAGGGGTATACTAGGACATGCCAAAGGCACAAGATGCCTATCCTTGGACAGAGGTATCAAACCCCTATTCAGTGAAGACAATGAGCTTGTCGTCAGGGACCTGTGCAAATCCCTCTGAATCCTGGGGGTTTGGCAGCCTGGGCTCAAGAAGAGCTTAGATGTGGTGCAGCTGTCTGGCCTTGAGGATCCTCAGCAGGGTCCTGCTCTTCCTTCCCTTGGGAGCTCTTTCCCTCGGTCTCTAACAGAGCTGCAGTGTGGGGGTGCCCCTGCCTGGTCTCGCAGCTCCCTGAGCCTGACCCTGGCTCCCTGACTTGCCTTTCTGGCCTGGCCTCAGGTCTGCCTTTCCCCTACAGACTCGCTGGTGGATCACAGGGCTCTTGGCTAACGCTGGTTCCCATTGCCGCGTCTCTCAGCTCTTCTTGCCCGGATGCTCCAGGAAAGAGCCCAGTGTCAGCGAGGCCACCGTCCTGCCTGCCCTGCTGCCACCCTTGGCTCCCATCTCCCCTCCCAAAGCAGACCCACTCTTTCTGCTCCCTGACACTCAAGGTAGTGATTTAGCCCACCAAAAAGTAAATAACTTCTGGCTGGACAGCCCTTTACCTCCTCTGACTGTATTGATTAGAGCTCCACTGACGATGATGGGAGCTTAGACACTTGTCTCCCATGGCAACATCTGTCATAGCTAAATTTAGGTGTCTTAAACTGAAGAGGAATTTCACTTTTACCTTATAGACAGATAGTCAGGGCTCAGTTCAGTTTCCCTGGCACAGGCGTTCAGAGATGCCCCACCCCATGGCAAGCCTGGAGGATATACTGCAGGGGTGGTGGGAAATCTGTGTCTTGCTGGAGCAGAGCCTGAGGGACCTCATGTGGCACCAGGTGCTCACATTCAGGCAGCCAGATTCTGCGCTTAAAATCAGTTGAGGTGAATCTCTTACAAAGGGCCTGATCTTCTTTTGCCTTGAACCTGTATGTTTTTCAATGCAAACTGAACGTAAAATGCCATTGTACACGTTGCGGCGCGTCAAAGTCAGAATGACTGTGTGGGGTGAAGCGATGGGGAACCAGGCAGGGACCCACTGCCCCAGCCAGGAGCCAGGCAGCCGTGGGGCACTGGGGCAGTCCTGGGCGTCAGCCACATCCTTGGAGATGGGTTGAGGCAGGGATGGGATGTCAGCCCACAGGTGGGGGTCAGAATCAGGCCCAGTGAGGGTGAGACATGGCCCAGGATGGCCAGGTTTGGTTCTGGCCATGTCCTACAGGCATGGGGATGGGGAATGCCCTCAGCTGCACCAGCACTGAGCTGCACCGAGCCTGACGGCCAGTGCCCGGAGCAGGGGATGCGCTCGGGGCCCTGACGCTGTCACTGTGGCTCCTTGTAGCTCTACAGCTCCTTTCCCACCCACCACAGTGTGCCCCTTTAAAACATTCGAGGAGCAAATTTCTGCCTCTGAAATGCACCTGCTGCTCCTTTTGAATTCAGTAAAGATCAGAGCAAATTCATAGAATCTGCTTTCTCAAATGATAAACTTTCTTCAGTTACATTTTGTTGTTATTGACATAAATGACAGTATGTTATAAGGGCATGTACTTTATGCTCTGTGTGTGTGTGTAAAGCTGTGCATAAAATCAGAATTCTGCTGCATGATGATTTTTTGTTTTATATGCAAAAGGAGTGCAAAACCCACCATCAGACTGCATAATTTCCTATTGTACGTTTCTGCATCATTAGTGAGGTTTTGCAACAGTTCTCTGTATGAAGATGTTCCTAAAATAACTGTATGGATCCTGCATCTTATCCACAGCTGTATCAGAGGATGTGTAGGAGGTGTCAAGAAAGCCATTAGGTGCATTTGAATATCTAATTAGTGTAGTGGGAACTTTGTTAATTATTTGCAAGAATGTAGCTATTCTTAATTGTGCTTAAGATACAGGTTCCATGTTTAATTTTTGTTATGTTCTTATATTATAGACAAGATAATGGCATTGAGGAAATTATCAGGACCCCCACCAAAGGCACTTGCTTGCCCGTGAGTAGGTAATTTTCTCATTCTTATACATGCAACAAAATGTTGCTCTTACTTTTTTGTTAAATCATTTTCTCTACCCCAGGATCCTGCTATTGTTCTGCTTCTTGGAAAGGAAGATAAAGGAATTCTTCAAGATAATTCAAGAAATAAGACAAACGAATAAAAATATTTGGGTATTTGGACAGGAGATCATTTCAATATTTTAGGTAGGTGTATAAACTTTAAGCTGTATTTGCAATGTAGTGTCTCTCAGCTTTCCTTCAAAATGTAGATTCTGAAAGGTAACCTGACCTTTCGCTCTTCTGCAGAACAGGGCAGTTATGGTAACAGCCAGTTTTGTAAGAAGGATAAGGTCATTTTTGTGTTTTTAGGTTGGCAGAGAAAGTGATAAAAGCATTCATAGCTAACTTTCCCAATAAATGGATTTTTCCTGTTTTAAATTTAAATAGGACTTTTCCAAGTTGATGCTCTCTCCAGTTCGGGTGTGAGTCTGCATTTGGACTTGATTGGCTTCACATTTTCAATAGCGTCTTGCACCAGGTTATAAGAAAGGATTTGTGAGACAGCAGTAAGTGAAATGCAGTCAAGGAAAAGAAGGGGAAGGCTCAATTTTTGGGATGATGGCCACGTGGAGGAAGTAAGAGCAGAGGAAATCAGAACATGGGTTACTTAGCTAGCTTCTGGCCAGTGTTTCCCTGCACCCCCAGGAAGCCCACAAGCAAGAAAAGGCCTCAACCGATGCTGTGACCGCAGTTCCACCTCCCACTTTGGGAGGATGTGGCAGACAGCGGGGACTCACAGTTTTGAAATTTTAAAAGAGCAATTGGTGCCAAAAAGTCTGGAGAGACCTGAGATTGCTACCTGCAATTTCAGGTAAATGAGAATTTATCACTTCTTAAGTGTAGTGTTTCCTCTTTGTTGATATAGGCTACATTTTTAAAAAGTTGATTTTTGTGGTGTGCTTGGCACTGATATGTAACAGTCGTGTTCAGTCATGCTATCTGGGTTTAATTCAAATTGAATTTTCTCTAACTAGCCTTAAGTATAGTTTTACGTGTTTGCTCTTCCTATTGCCTAGGTTAAAGTAATTTTTTTCCACATCTCTAGAGAAAAGGGAAATCAGATCCATGCCACATCTCTTCAATAAAACAGCAATCTATATCCAGTTCTCTATTACACTTCACATGTAATTACTTTGTCTAGGGTGGGAGAGTGTGGAAGGACAGTATTACTCATGGGTGAGTCTCTAAAATGAGTTTTTCTAGCCTTTTCATTTCTTGATTTCCAGTTTTCTTCTGCAGTTTGAGCACAACCTTTGAGGCACTACTGACAGTGAGGCCATTCTTTGCCCTGACAGCTCCTTTGCCTCCTGATTCCTTCTCTGCATTCTCTGCAGGTGGAAAAATCCTTCTTTTCCTGTGCTTGTCTTGCTGTGTTTGACCAGAATTTGATCAATAAACAAAAAGACATTTATTCCTAACCCAAGCTTTAACTATTCAAACTGTCAAGAAACTCCCCCCCCCCTAAAAAACCCCAAACCCTAAAACCCCCAAACCCAAAGCAGGAAACGTATTTAAACAGTCACATGGGCTAGGGGAAGGTTAGGAAACTGGGTAGGGGCTGGGTGAAATACATGCTGGCTTTGAACAGAGGTGGTATGTGGAAGTTCTTGTGGGCTCTATGCAGTGGCCGTTTCTCTGCCACATAACCCAACATATTCTGTCACGTGAACAAAATTGACAAGAGCGTGTATGTGCAACAGGTCATGAGATCAGATGTAACAGAAAGGGGCTGTGGTACTTTGGGAAAAGGAGGCAGCAGGTAACAGACTGCTAGAACAACTTCTCTGGCTCCCAGCCTGCCCCTGCCAATGTTTCTGGCTCTTTTGCAGAAGATGGATTAGTCTTCAGGCTGGCTGGCTCTAACCCAAAGACTCTAGGTCAAGTGCCCCTGCTATACATCATCTGCAGAGATGATCAGAAGGTCAAAGAGGCAGGCAGTTTGATAACCTGTATTCACAGCCTCTGGTCCCTGATTACAGCCTCTCATGTTGAGACTCCCAAGGAAACTTGTTCTGATGTCACATCAGGGTAGAAAAAGCATACATACCGGATGCTAGGGAATCACCTTTGCAGATAGATGGTTAGAGTTAGCAGAACTGTGCTGATTTACAGTACTTGATAATCTGGTGCCCTGTAAACTAGAAAGAGGTATGCATGGCGACAGGACAAGACACAATAGACACAAGTTATTTCAGGGGAAATTCTGTCTGGATATAAGAAAAAAAAAAATTCACCATGAGAACAGTTAAACATTAGAAGAGGCTGCCCAGAGAAGTGGTGGCATTTCCCTCGCTACAACCGAGGCACTCAAGCCTTGGCTTGGCAGAGCCCTTGAATACCTAATCTGAGGCCCTGCTTTCAAAGGGCAGTTGGACCAGGTGATCTCCAGAGGTCCCTTCCCGCCTTGGCTTCTGTGTGCTTTGCAGTTGTACTACAATCTTTTTGAAGGAGGGACAGAACTGTCTGAGTGGAAGGAACAGACCAGGAAGAAATTAGATCGGTGAAATGAAAGGGACAATATTGTTGTGTGACTACAAGCGCGGAATGAACTCTAGGGAGAAGAGAGATGTAGCTGTGCACAGAGCAGGGTTTGGATTTAAATATGACATTTCACTGGCTGTGATAAAAAATATTACCTGAAATTAAAGTCAAGTCTGCTTGATAGGACTGAGCCTCCTGCACCACCTAATTAGTCTCTATAATATCCTGCTCTTTAGATGCTAACTCTGTCATGGCTTATGCTTGTAGTTGTGGCAAGACCCCATGAAAAATTAGAGAATGGAGGGAATGCACAGAGAAATACTGCAATCTTCCCATAGAGAGTATATATCATGGAAACCACTTTTGATTATATTGTCCTATTGCTCATGTTGAGACCAATATCTAAAAATAGAAATCCCATTAGTAAAGATAAATAAGTGGCATGTTTAACACAATCAAATTAAATGTATAAGTCTTAAGCAAAGATCCTTGTAACAATGTTAATTCATTAAACTACAGGTGGTCTCACTATGAGGGCATTATATCATAGTGTCACTCATTAATAATCTTTTCCTGTCACTTCTGAATGAAATAATTTATAGAAATCCTGTGCATTTCCTCTGCCGATTAACCAACTTGCTATTACGTACTACTGCAGGAGGTAAAAGTCCTGAATAGTATCAAGCCTGAAGTGACTTCTGTTTTACCTGAATTGCATCCTGTTCTTCCTTTTCATGTGTCCTATTGCCTTGCTAGTAAACTACAGCTGGTTGTAGGCTTAATAATACGTAGATTTAGACTACAAAGACATTTTCATTTCAAAATATAAAAGATTTCAGAATTAGCTCTTTCTTCATCTAACTGTCAAATTCCAAGAGTAGGATCTCAGGCAAGTATAAATGTAAGCAACTGCTATTTAAGCCAGTAGATCAACGACAGCTTATTCCTGCTGAGTGGCTGTCCATGCTTAGCTTACAGCTTCAGGCACAAGCGCAGCATGAGAAGAGAGCGGGAAGTGAGGTGTTAGTGGGGGCCAGGGGGGATTTTTTATTTGAAAGTTCAAATGCATTTGTAACAGCCCTAAAATACACCCTGCTCATGCTGATGGACCTAAAGCAGTTTGGAGGTGTAGGGTGAAGTCAATGGCAAAACTTCTGTGGGTTTCTCTCATGACCTATTAATTAAATTACAGTTTGGATACTGCCAGCCATTGTTCTGCTGCTCTCCTCCCAGTTATATCTTCCATTCCCACTTCCATATGCAGCTGGCTCCCGTATCTCTTCCTGTAGCTTCCTCATCCCAGTTTGGGACTCATTGTCTGTAGGTCTGAATAACTTCATAGCACCTACTAAAAAAACCCCCATTTTTATTTATATCCAAATAGGTTCCTTACACCTTCATTTCTCCTGGTCTGGTCCTTGTCCTCTGCATCTCAGTCAGGAAATTCCTACTCCCTTACACTACAGAGAAGCTATGTCTGCATTAGCAAATACTGTGGCCCGATGGGAGCAGACCTTTGGAGTGAAATGGTATGTGTCCACTCCATAAGCATTTCAGGGGATTTCACTGTGGACAATCTTTCATGTGCAGGACCCTCCTTTATATTAGAACCGTATCTCCCCTTAATAATTTCACTTTGCAGGAGTGCAACCCTTGCACTGTGAGACCACTCCACAACATGAAGCAAAGCATGCTGAGTGGTGGACAGAGAGGGGATTTGCTGCAAAAATGCGCTCCTCATCCAAATACTAGTAGATGAACCTACGGTGGGTGATTCAGGGAAGGAAGGTGCCTCTGAGAGTGACAACACATTGGTCCCTGACAGTCCAGGAAACCAACTGCAGGAAAAACTGTGCTCAGCCTCTGTAGCCTGAGCTGGAGGTACGTGATGCCACAACATCTTTACAGAATTTAGGTACCAAATACTAACAAATCTTTAGTGGGCACATGTGAATAAAGATTCTTCAGAATTTGTAAATGCATCAGAGAAGCATCTCTGATATGAGGACAAAATTTCAGCTCCAAGCCAGGGCCCTTGAGTTTCTCAGTGTGAGATTTCTTTCAACTTGAAATATTATTTCAAGACAATTACTTTTTCCTATGATTATTCTCATAAACATCCAAAACATATCCACTGAATTTAGGAAAAATTGTCAGTGTAAAGCAGATACTGTGCAAAATATGAGTCAAAAAGTGGTAAGCATTTATAAGGTCTTAAAAGAGGTTTCTGGGAAACATCCTCTGGAAATCACCCCATCAGATGTCTCTGCTGGGACTGTGAACTTCATGTTGGTGTTCACAGTATAACATGACACTCCACAATCAAAAAGTACGTTACTATCTACTCTTCTAACTTACCTTTCAGCTTCCTCGTATGTATTTTAAAGCTTGTAATATTGGTATGTCCAAAAGTTCACACATGAAGACTTGGATTGATGCATGCAATTTTTTGAAAGCTCATGAGAAATACCCTCCTATCAAAGAAACCAAAGAAATCAAATCAGACTGCATCAGGTGGTCCAGTCATCCAAAATGGCCTTTCTTTGCTGGTAGGCAAAGGAAAAGCAGTTATGGGGCATGCAGTTTCATATTTTAAAAACCAGAAATAACATAAAATGGTGGTGGTTGTAGTTAGCCTCGAAATAATCAATGATAATAAACATCAGCTAAGACTGTAGAAGTCCCACCAGGTTATTTTAAATGCTGTGTTGCCTAATGAATTGTGTAGTCTTGTTGTGGTGGATGGAGACCTGTGGAAGGTGCTGTGTCCCGGCAGCTTGCCTGCTTTCTCCAGCTCTCATGAACTCATCTCATGAGAGTTTTAGTTTTCCTGCCTGTCGGGGCCCTGAGCGCATCCCCTGCTCTGGGCGCTGGCTGCCAGGTTCAGTGCCAGTGCAGCTGATGGTGGCCCCTGGCACCATGGTCATGGGCATGGTGTGGCCAGAACCAAGCCTGACCATCCTGGGTATGTCTGACCCCGGTTACCCTCACCGGGCCTGATCCTGACCCCCACCCGTGGGCTGACATCCCGTCCCAGCCTCGGCCCATCCCCAGGGAGGTGCTCGATGCCTGGGGCCAGGGCTGCCCCAGTGCCCCCTGGCTGCCCTGCTCCTGGCTGGGGTGGGACGGGATGGGCTGCCGGGGCCTGCCCTGCTGCCCAGGGGGCCTCCACCACTCCCCAGGCAGCCCCCCGTGCCCACAGTGCCCTCCTCATATGAGCTACATCAGAGATACGCAGGAGTGGGGACCACATCCATGAGACTCCTGGCCCACTTGTGTTGTTAGGAGGAGGCCAAATACAAGCGACACCCTGTTTATTATTAGGCAGCCTGGGCATCCTGGGCCTCCCTCTTCCCCCACCAACCCTGCTCAGCTTTGCAGAGGGACCCTGGACTACCACTGTCAAACTCACGAGGCCACTTGTGACCGAAAGGAGATGGGGAAAGATCATCCCTGTCACCTCTTTATCAACAGTGATGACACATTTGAGGAAACCGCCGCCCGTCTCCAGCGAGGTAGCAAGAAAGCCATGAATTATTTATTAGTTCAATTAGTTGACATGGGTGAAGAGTGGTGAGGGCTGTAAAATAATTACTTATTGATTTGCCTTTTCTTCCTCGAACCGCTTCACGATTGTGGTGCGAGACAGCAAAAGCACAAGGGCTTGGGAGCCTGCTTGCTATCCCTTCTGGTTACAGTGGAGCTGGCATTACAAATAATGAGGCTTCTGCTCTGGACACGTTCAAATATTGGTGCTGGCACAACAGATGGAATAACTTTATTTGCTACAGCACAGAGGCTGTTACCCCATTATTTTCTACAGGCATGTTAAGCAGCAATCGATAACTCTCTGTCTGCTTATGGCATTTGGAAATCTCTGGGGATTACTTATGACACTCATTTGTTTTTCACTCTTGCCATTAAATCATATTCAAAATGCCCCAGACCTTCAAAAGGTGGCTACTTCTTGGGTATTTTTTTATGCATATTAAAAGGGGGCTAATTTTTGTGCATGTTACTACTAATAAAAAAAAAATCTACCCAACATCAGAAAATGACAGACTATGACACTCTTACAAAGAAGAAAGCAGGGCTAGTAGCATATTTTTCGATCATTCAGAGTTCTGCACAGCTTCAGTAAACTTCTACAGTTACTTCATTTTTGTTGCTACCTTGGTAATTAGCAATGTTGGTAACAGTTTGTATCAATGCCTATATCATGAAGTCATCAGATGGAAGACAATCTGAGAGTGATGCCTGCTACGTGCTTGTGGTGGTGTAGATATCAATCACAAACACTCTTTTGTTGTATTGTCACCATAGGCCACTGCGCTTGGCTATGGGAGCTCTTCACAGAATTAACTGTTTTGAAATCTGAAGTAAATCACAAAACAAATACAGACCAAGTGATGAGCTATTTCAAGTAAATCAGAAGCTTTAATAACATTATTGGAAACAAACAAATCAAATCACCTTCTAATCCTGGTGGAAACTCATATCCTAGGGTAATGGTGTGACTAAGAATTTGTATCATGGCTCAGGACTTCTTGCATTTTGAAGCACAACAGTTCTTGAATTTTTTGACTGTTGTCAAACTGCAGGTTAGAACATGGCATATATACTGTCATTAGTCATCACAGTCTGTGGTCAGGAAAATGTCAGGTACACTCATAATCGTTTCTTCGCACAGAAGGATATGAAGACATTTCTATCGTAGGACTAGCCTGCAGTGGACAAAAGCGGATGTGACAAGCACTGACATTTAAATCTTGAATCAAAGTTACAGGTTTGAAGAAAGGAGCAAGATTTTCTGTAGCTGGCAACTACCATCTATTCTACCACACATCTGCTGCTTACTCAAACTCCTAGATTGGGGTAGCATGGGGCCGCTTGTTCTTCCGTACTGGCCAGAGAAGTGTCCTGATCAGATTCAGCAACTTCTTTGAGTAAAAGCCAGCAAGGTGGATTCTCCCTGCTGGGTCTACAGCACCAACAGTGTAATTTTTCTCTGTGTTATCATTTTTTTGGTGCACCTGATGAATGACCTGCTTGTATCCAGCACTGGCACACACTAACCACTGCCAACAACAGTAAAATCAAGCTTAGGATCTTCTTTGGTGAGTTGATCCTGGCTAGCAACTTAGCCCCCACCCAGCCGCTCACTCCCTCCTTCCCCTCAGCGGGATCGAAGTGAGAATCAGAAGAGCAAAAGTGAGGAAACTGCTAGGTTGAGATAAATACAGTTCAGTAAGTGAAGAGAAGAGAGAGAGAAAAAAAGAGATGATGCAAAGGCAATCATTCCCTTGATGCCCAGCCAGTCTCAAAGCAATGGCTAGGTTGGAAAGCAGCCTTTTGCAAACTGATCTTCCTAGGTTTTATTGCTGAGTGTGATGTTATATGGTGTGGAATATCCCTTTGGGTAATTTGAGTCAGCTGTCCCAGCCGTGTCCCCTCCCAGCATCTTGGCCACCCCCAGGCTGCTCCCTGGGGGGCAGAGTGAGGAACAGAGAAAGCCTTGATGCTGTGCAAAAACTGTTCCACCAAGGAATTGGTTACCAACACTGTTGTAGTCACAAATCCAAACCACAGCACCATATAAGCTGCTATGCAGAAAGTTGACTCCATCCCTGCCAGACCCAGCACAATTTCATACCAGTGCTTGCTTGTGAAATACTTGGACTGAGATTCTGGTGCACCTTCAGCTCTCCCACTCTCCTTTTGCAAGGCCAAATCGCAGCTTGACCAGAAGCTGCAGGTAAGGTGGGTCTGGAGATGAGGTTTCTAGAAATCAATGTTTGTTCCTGTCTTGTCTGGTGATTCTGTAGTGGCTGTGGTCTTGCTGATGGTGAGTGTCACTGTGAAACAACACTGGAGCATTTCCATTTGCTTAACAAAAAAAAAAAAAAAAAAAAAAAAAAAAGTACAGCTAGGAAATTACACAGAAAACAACTGAGAAGAATACTGTGGTTGAAAGCTTCAAGCACTGAAAGTTACAAAATGACATGATTATGTTGCCTGTACGATCCCTGTACAGGAGATTATCACAACCCCCTCGTCTGCCCTATGACTGCCTTCAATTCCACAGTCATACACCACTTTCTCCACAGGCAACTTTAATTCAAGCATTTTCTTAAGTGCTTGCCTTTGCAACATTAATGTTCTCGGCACTTTGTCTTTAATACGATGTGGGTGACCTATAGATATTTGCAAGAGGTTTTTATAACTTTTTTGTTTCTCTCTCTCTCTTTTCAATAAAACATATTTTCAGGAAGCAGAATTGAAGAGCATTGTGTTAAGCAGGGTCAGAATGAGAAATGTCAAGATCTTATTAAAAAGCATTCATAGTCTGGGTATTCAGCTCAGCCAGTGGGTCTCCTAATTTTGTTCTTGCAATCTGTTTGGGAACTGAGCTTCTTCAGCAAGTAAATGTTAGCAGGAAATTAGGGGAAAGTTTCCAGCAGTTAAGGGTTCTTATGTTCAAGTGTTATTTTGAAAATATTTCTGGTTAAGTGCTAACACATTTTCAAGTGTCATTTAACAGGTATGATGGCATTTCATGTGGGAGGTGAGCGTACACCAACAACAGTACTACTCCTTCAGCATGACACATATGTTCATTTTGTGTGCTGGAACAGTGTGGTTTTACGGGCACCTTGTCAATACCTACATTGGCATCATTCACAGAATAATCCTATGGGGATTGTAAATTTAATTACTGTCAGAGTGCTTAGAGGCATTTTTGCACATCAAATCTAAATAAATAAATAAATAAATAAATAAGGCAAACTTCTCTCTTCGGTAAAGACACTTTCTATCAGCAGTGGCTCCAAGTTCTGCTGTTAGCTGCTCGTCAGCTACCCAGAACCCATCCATGGGTCTGGGTGCAGGGATAGAGCCCAGCCATATCAGTAGCCACATCAGTTTCTGAATGCACTGTGGACAGGGCAATTTTTGCCGAATTGCAGGAACAAGGTAAACATAGCTGGTAGTAAATACGTTTGGTCTGGAAGGGGAGTTCTGACTGGCTGAGGGAAAAGGTCAGGACCAGCCTTCAACAAGACCATCCATCCAGGTGGATGTTTGACAGACCTCAGTGTACTCCTGGGAGGGATGACGTGGCTTTTGGAGGAGAGCTTCCCTTGGGGTCCTTGCTTTGTTTTTCCTGCAGTAGCAAAGGACAGTCTTTACATCATTCTGCCCATTATTTTTTTCTTCAGTTACACTGAAAGTCCTTCTTATGTTGACATCATGGCCTTTTTCTTCTTGTCAATTTTTTCTTACACAGTTTAGCAGCTGGTAGTAGCGAGGTGTCAAAGGTCAGAGTAAATACATGAATTTTACCTTCTTCTATTCTGACTGTAGGGTTTATCCTCTTAGCATTTGCCTGTGTGGAACACTGAAGAAGCAGTAAGTTTATCCATCGACTAGTGAGTTTATGCACTTTTTTCTATACCAGTATTCTGCTGCTGTTTAGTTAGTTACAAATCATAACCAATTTTACTAAGTTAATATTAACACAGCATTTTTGAACAGGCAAACCTTTGTAATAGTTAATGCTTCTAGCACACTGTATAAAGCAATATCAAAGGTGACACCTGATAAATATTTGTCCTCTTTTCTTGTTTCTAAATGTCTTTGTTATCTTCTGTGGACTCTGGGTTCTTGAATAAGGATACTCTAAAAATAGAGGCGTTTGCTAATGTTCAAAATTAGGGCTGCATGACTAATTGATGGCTGCAAAATGGGGAACAAATTGTGTTCAGGTTGAACCATGTGTAATTGTCCTCCTTTTCACTGAGCTGTAAATCCTGAACATCTTGGTGGCAGTAGCTCCTGTTTTAATCAGTAACTCGGGGGCAAGAGCACTCACTACCACAGTATGGGAGATGCTGGGTCAGCTTTAACCCCTGCAAAGCCGTTTCGAAGCCCACGTTTCTCAGTGTCTCAGAGAGTGTTTTACTCCATGGATTTTGTAAGGTGAAGGGGCAGGCAGGCACAAGGTGGGCAGAGAAAAGGTTCACTCCTGTTCCTATTATCCTGCTGTGTACAAGCAGGAGCCAAACCCAGATGACCTGTCACCCTGTTGGGACAACCTGTCCCTGGACTGCCCACCATGGGAGTTTCTTGGCAATCAGGCTGCTACGCAGTCTCTGTCTCTCTAAACACTTACTGCAAAATAGACCAGCCTGAAAAGGAAAAACTGCATGAATATGCCCCTTGCCTACTTTTTAGGACATTCGAGAGTCCAGCTGAAGGACGTGCATATCCACTGGTGGCTTTATTCAGGGTGGGGATTTCAAGCAAAGCTTCCCTATCTCCCAGCAGGCACAGCAGCGACCTCCAGTAGACTGCTCTCAGGTGGTACGATCCCAGCTGGGAGCTGTATAGAACACTGAGCAAACATATGCAGAAAGTGACTAATGTGCCTCATGTTTAGGCTCATTAGGGAGGTGAAAATTGCAGGACTTTTTTTCCCCCTCAAAAAATGTAAATACTAAGCATTTAAGTCATTAGGGCTTTTCATGCCTTCTCCATCCTCTATTCTTTTCAAATGAAGCCTGATATTTAGGATACTCTGGATTCACCTCCTGTCAGACAAAGGAGATAACTGCAGTCAGGTCTTCCATATCCAGAGAAAGAAGAATCTCCTTTAGAGATCCCAGTCTAATTGATTAAAGACTAGGGTGCAAGCACTATTAATAATTTTAATTTAAAAAATGTTGGGATCATTGACCTTTCCCTTCCCAGAAAAGCCAGCCCTCACTGTATTGCCTTCTGTCTGAGACGTCTCATAAGCTTCTCCCGAAGACCTGGAAGGAAGCACCACACCATAGTACGAGAGGGGAGAAATCCAATAGACCTTGAGATCAAGAAAGTCTTTCCATCTGTTTTGATGGATTTTGGATCAAGCTTCATGATCAGTGATGTTCATTTGTCACATTTATGAACATTTCACCACTTGCTTTATGCCTGAAAGAAATATGCTTAAACCCTGGTTGTAATACAGCATGAAAAGTATACAGAATTTAATGGGCCTGATTTTCTTCTCTGTTAGCATAAATTCTTGCTGGCTATAAGCCTAGTGATATCACTGGTACTGTACACATACCTCACTGATGCAAAAGAATGAAGAATGAGCCTTATGGACTGGTTTATATCAGCTGAGGACAAAGCTGGCATGCTTTATTTTAACAGTGTCACAGAATTCTACTCGTCTTTAATTAATAAGTCACTTGCATTCAAACATTCATCAGAAGAAACGCTGGAGGAAAATTTGAATAAGTCTTATCGCTTCTCTATCATCTTAGATGCATAAACATTTGATGCTATAAACTCTTCTGGCAATTTAATACACATAACAGTAGTATGATTTTTTTAAAAAAAATAATAAAATTGCTGTTGTCTTTTAAGGATAAATCAATTTGTTTTCCTTTTTCATCATATCCTAGTCTGATATTTTTGATGCCATTTTTTCAGGTTAACTTTGTGTTTTACATTTCTACTATATATTCAGGAACATCAGAACAGACAATGCATAAACCATAGCATTTTACTTACATTTACTTAACTAAAAAATAAATTTTAAATATTTATCAGTATATTTCATTATCTTGCCAAACACAAATGTAGAAGTCCCTCTTTTAAAGGGCAAAGTAGTGAAACGCTTGTAAAACAGTCATGGTGCTGCTTGCCTAAATCTACTTTTTATTACTTTGTTGTTGCTGTCTTTGTTTTCCTTCTCCTTGCTTTCCCTTCATGACTCAGTCTCTTTTCTCCATGGCGGTCCCCAAACACAGTGTTTTAGAGTGAGATTCCCAGAAGACGCAGGCATTTTAAGACTCGGCGTCTTAAGGCTTGGCATCTTGGAACTGACAGACAGCATCAGCAAAAGTCTGTATGCTCGGCCTGAGGGCAACAGGGGACTTTGTTTGACTTTTGTAGGCATTGCTGGAGTAACAGACTGTAAGGACAAATGTAAGGAGGGTAGTAGTGAAGAGTTAATAGGCATGCTAAAAGATCTGGGCAAACAGGATCGCAGGAAGCTTCAACTTGAGGTGACTCAGAAATGCTAGCAGGATAAGTGAGAATTCCTGATGAGAGGTCAAGAAATATGATCTTAAGAGTTGTACATTGACTGCGGTTTTGAAATGGCAATCTAAGTCTCTGGACTGGCTTTCTTTCCAAAACCCAATTTCCTGTCATTTCTTTTGCAAGCTTTGAAAAATCCCGGCATTTGGTGTAATTGTAATTCAGCGTTCTAATAACATTTCACATATGAAAGAAACTAGTCCCTGTGAGCAAAGGAGTTAGGCTCTGATGTTCAATGAGGCAAAAGTTTTTGAAAGATTTCCTTTTTTCCTCATAGACTTTGAAAAAGCTTGTTGAGCCTCTCCTGTCCATTGTACACCTTTACACTGACCAGGAAACAATCTGAACAAGTTGCAGATTTATTTTTTGTAAAGCGCTGTGTGCTGGGAGTTTGTAAATAAAATACTGTCCTTCAAATATCAGGAAGCATTCCTGAACATCATGATGATGTGTGAGAAATGTGAAACTGGATCTGAATAAGGAGTCAACTTGGGAGGGAGTCCTAGAGGATCTATTAACTTCTAGATATGCAGAGTCACCTGCTTGATTTACTCAGAATTTCTGTGGGTACAAGTGAGACCAAAGTCTCCCCAGTATCTTAAAAGGCAGATTAGTGCTGCATGTGCCAAATGAATCTGGGAAACTTGGTGTTTGAGTTGGGAGAAATACAGTAAGGACTTGCACAGACCGCAACAGATAGGCCAGTTCTTCACACCTCCAACCCTAGATGGGAAAGAGAAAACCATTAGATCACTGGAAGATGTTACAGATGTATTTAAAGTAAAGGTCACTGATTTGATTTATTTCTGTTGGGTACTAAGCACCTTCTCCTCCAGAAGTAAGTATTGCAAAAGTCAGCTCGAGCCTTTCAGGTATAGATATGGTACATCATTCTGAGAAAGGTCAGAGCAAGCAGCAGCTCCTCTTCTTGAAAGGAGCCAAGACACACAAAGGTTTCTATTAAGACTCATTCTGTGAAGTTATGCCTAGTCTTTGGGCAGACTATTCTCAGATGTAAACAGGTTTTTTTCTTACAGGAAAATTCTCAGTCTTTCAGGTGTTTTAAGATAATGTTGAGCCAGTCTGTGAGACAAGAGCTGTCTGATGATAAACCAGCTCTATAAACCATTTTAAATTTGGAACATAATGGAATTACTTACTATGGTTACATTTATTTTTCCACCAGTAAATGATCATGAAACTTCTTAGATTTTTTTTTTTTTTTTTTAATTCAGATGGAGCCATGCAAATTAAGAACTAACAGTGCAGGATATAATCAATCTGATGTAGTTGGAAGAGATTTTTTTACTTCTGCTGTCAACTAAATAAATATTTATTAGCACAATTCATGAAGTATGGAGTACTTTGTATGTCAATGGCTACTCTGATTATTTAAAGTCATAATTCCAGTACTGCTACTTTGTAAACATTAAACATAATGGGTGATATTCAAATGGTAAACTGGAAATGTAGTCACAATTTTGTATATGCAGATACAAAATTTATGAGAATGTGATACAGAGATAGAAAAATCAGTTCAAGAGAAGTGTATCTGGAAACTGGTAAGTGCTTTTTCATGTACAGATTAAGAAATTTTGTACACAGCATATGAAACTGGGCGTTGGAAGCTTGTTACTGTTAACTAGATATCTATATTAAATACATATGGTATTTAAGGCCAAATTTAAAATCTGTCAGGCATATAATTTATAGCCATGCCCTAGTAGGTTGTGAGCATATCAGACCTCATTTTCTGGGTAACTGTGGAGACTATCGCAAATCCAAGAATAATTTCAGGAATAGGGTGAAGGGTTCCAACTCTCACTTGTGCAGATATTTAGATCAGACAGAGTATATATAAAATGCTAACAGATCAGAGTAGTAGGGACATATTGCCACTGATGTATACTACCAAAATTTTACTGTGTTCAAGGTTGTCTCTCACTTGGCTTCTCTTGGCTGGAGCCTCTGTGTTGGCCCCATGGTCTGCTGCCATAGCTGGCCATTAAGGAGTAAAATAGCGAGCTGTTATTGCTGGCAGGATTGTGGATACAGAGAATCCAGCTTTATTCTGTCTGTTTTGGGTTCAAATACACCATTTCTGGCAATACAGACCACAGAGACTCTACGGTTTGCTGATGATCAGGGTATGCCAAGACCAATCGAGAACTAGACTGGTTATGAGTTTTAACTGGAAGAAGAGCAAAACAATCTCATCTCTGCCTGCAGAAATCCATGCAGACATATTTGGCTGTTTGATGATCTGCCTTTTGTCTCAGTGGAGTTGATTTCATTAAAGCGAACTTCCTCTTTGTCACTTCATTCTTTTCCTTCAGACTAATACACTCTCTGAATGAATGATGCCCAGAGGTGCTATCAGAGTTCACTGAAAGGAAGTTGTTCTGGTACAAGATTCATTCTGGTGAGAATTTGTCCACCTTAGAGAACTGTAGCTCTTGAGCCATCCCAGTAGAGTTACAGTGACAAGATTATTTTACTGTAGTTACAGTTGGGCTGATGAAGTGCAGATAGCTGGAGAGCTTGTTCTGAATCTGGAAAAGAAGTAGGTTGCACTTGGACCAGGTATCTTGAGTATGGCCAACCTGCATCCCTGTATGAGGATGAGCTGGTCATGAGCTCATCAAAAATCTGACGACTTGGGGTATACACAGGGTAGAGGAGCCCAAAGACCATTTTTACTGGCACTATTTTAGATTATCCTCATCCATTAAGCTGTGGCACAAAGTTCAGTCTGTCAATCTGTCAAATGCAACCTGGCTGAGTCTTTAGTGGGTGCAAATCAACGCACCTAACAGAAGCTGATTGGTTCATGCTAATTTACATCACAATTCGCTGCTGACCTCTTCAATCTGCCCAAATCTTTGGCACCTTGTGCCTCCTATAATTACTTAAAGCTGTGCTGAGGGATTGGGTTAAGATAAAGCGCTTTCCATTTACTTGGCTCTCAGTAGGCACAGGTTCTGAAAGATCTTTCAGATTCCTGAATCCTACTGAATTTCTTTAGAGGTTGGACATCTGCCTTCCATGGCTCTTTTGAATATCACTTCCATAACCTCTCAGTCAGATGTAAGGGTGGAGGGAGCAGGGCCCAGAATTGGCTAAGAACTGCAGTAATAACTTAAGTGACTTCAAGTGAGGTAAATACTAAATATACATTTCCAATTTGACATGGAATCCACTGACAGCACCATAATCTCAGATGCTTTCATCATGCATGATTATAAGCACTCATTGGCATGAGGCACCTATCTGTCACATTTATAGTTAGAAGCAATGGAGGCAGCTGACATCTGACAGGGATGAGGCAGACCTGACAGGCACCCCCATCTTGGCTTGCTGCTCCTCTCCCTTTCATTCCTGTCTTTCAGAGACTGGTGCGACATCTCCTCTCTACAGCACAGGCTCTGCCTGCCCTGGTCTCACTGCCACCGGATGGAAACATGTCTTTATGGGATGACTTCATGGTCTCGCTGCCATCCTGATGGTAGCCATCAAGGCACAGGTCTTTGAAATAGGCAAGTAATTCCTCAGAGAGCAAGAACACTTTTCAGACAGGGCACATGCACATTCTGTTTCCTTGTGGTCAGAGACTCCTTCTCTATCTAGGTACCCTTTAAAAACTCAGTGGTGGTGGATCCTTCCTGAATATGGGCTTGGTAACGTGGATTGCTGCAGCCGTGTGTGTTTAGCAGCTCCAGAGTACAATGATCCTTCCAGACCAAGCTAGGTGCCAGATCTCTGCCATGAGGAACATGCAGTCTACGAGCTGGTTACCCCTATAGAAGTCAGTTCTACATTATCAGAGAAGATGACAAATAACCAAATAGAGACTAAAGAAGTGTTTTAACCTCTGCTTCCTTTTCATTCCTTGGAGAGGATAATGTCTGCCTGCCCTTTTCCTGGCAAAGCTCACCTCTTTCCTCACGCTTGTTTACTGCTGGAAGTCATCACCTTGGTGGAGTTCATTGTCCATCCACACCCACTGTATGGTGATTCACTCCCTTCCCATCAGCAAATGGAGAAAAGAATCAGCTCAAAAGCTGGTGGTATCCTGTTCCCTGAACACAATTAATATGATTATAATAGTTCCTAACTTTGCTCGACATATATATAAAATTGTCTATAAAATAGCTTCAATAAAACAAGGGAGCACAGTGAATACAGTCGATACAGTGGATGAATGAATGCCCAGATCAACATTTGTCTTATTTCTCAGATGTCCTTTCAGTTTTGCTAAAACTTGCTATGAAGATATCCCAGTTTCAGCAGGGATAGAGTTAATTTTCTTTCTGACAGCTGGTATAATGCTGTGTTTTGGATTTAGGATGAGAATAATGTTGATAACACACTCGTGTTTTTAGTTGTTGCCTAGTAGTCAAGTACTTTTCAGCTTCTCAAACTGCCCTGCTAACGTGAAGGCAAGGGGATGCACAAGAAGTTGGGAGGTGACATGGCCAGGACAGCTGACCCAAACTGACCAAAGGGATATTCCATACCATATGATGTCATGTTCTCTTTATAACTGGGGAGTGGGTTGAGAGGCATGGTAGCTGGGGGTGTTGCGTGGCAGCTGGGGGTCTTGCGTGGTGATGTTTGGAGCGATGGCATTTGTCTTCCCAAGTAGCCATTACACGTGATGGAGCCCTGCTTTCCTGGAGATGGCTGAACACCTGCCTGCCCGTGGGAAGTGGTGAATGAATTCCTTACTTTGCTTTGCTTGCGCATGTGGGCTAGGGGGCTGGGCAGCTGGGGGTCTTGCATGGCAGCTGGAGGTCTTGTGTAGCATTGACTTTAGGTGGTAAGAAATCGTGTTGTTCATCACTTGTTTTGTATACGTTGTTGTTGTTATAATATTATTATTATTATTATTGATATTATTGTTGTTGTTATTATTATTATTATTATTATTCCCTTTTTGTGTTTGTCCTATTAAACTGTTTTTATCTCAACCCACGAGTTTTCTCACTTTCACTCTTCCAATTCTCTCCCCCATCCTGCCGGGGCGGGGGGGAGTGAGCAAGCAGCTGTGTGGTGCTTAGTTGCCAGCTGGGGCTAAACCACAACAGAAGAGGACTAGGAATTTCTAACAGTTTGTTTCCCTGTATTAGACTGATGCTCTCTAGAGCTGAGGCTTGTTAATAAAATTTTCTTTTGGTACCTAACAGGCAACCATTTTACTTATTCTTCTGAACTGCTGTGCCACAACCATGACACTTTTATGGTCTTTCCATTGCTAAAATAAGGAAACAGAGTTTCCCCTTATTTTCTTTCACCACGATAAATCGAAAATAACACCACCATTGAAATCAGTGGCAGAATTTGGCCCACCAACATTTTGTGAGTTTTAAAGACAGCAAGGAATTGAGAAGAAGTCTGTTGTCTCCAACTTTAGTAGAGGAACTTTATCTATCAGACAGCTGCTGTAGTCTACCTGCAGTTGATTGATGTTAGCTTAATAATGATGATCGATTAGATCATCAGTGTCATCCTTAGAAAGAATGTACTTTAGCTAATGACATCAGTTGACTAATAGATTCCTGTTTAAATGTCAAGGGGCCAGAGAAAGACACTCTGCTAAGTACTTACATTATACCTATTGAAAAAAATCACATCAAGCCTACCTTACAAAGGACTTTTGTGCCATAGTTTTAAGCCCTCTATTTTCTCTACTACCGACAAGCAAATTTTGCTTTAAGTTACAACAGTGTAGAGCTGAGAGTGACTCCATTTGTCTTTAAAGTTTTGCTCAGCCTTTCTAGAAATCTCCAGATATAAATCACTGAGCTGTTACCTGCATGTTCCCTTCCCTGCTGTCATTACAGACGTGTCCTGGTCTTGGCTGGGATAGAGTTAATTTTCTTCACAGTAGCTAGTATGGGGCTGCGTTTTGGATTTGTGATGAAAACAGTGTTGGTAACACAGGGATGTTTTCGTTACTGCTGAGCAGTGCTCACACAGAGCCAAGGCCTTTGCTGCTCCTCACCTCACCTCACCAGTGAGCAGGCTGGGGGTGCTCAAGGAGTTGGGAGGGGACACAGCTGGGACAGCTGGCCCCAACTGACCAAAGGGATATTCCATATTGTATGGCGTCATGCTCAGCATATAAGGGGTTTGAGGGAGAGGAAGGACGGGGGCGGGGGGAAAAGGGGGGGCGTCGTCGTTCAGAGTGATGGTGTTTGTCTTCCCGAGTCACCATTACACATGACGGAGCCCTGCTTTCCTGGAGATGGCTGAACACCGGCCTGCCCATGGGAAGTGGTGAACGAATTCCCTGTCTTGTTTTGCTTGCGCATGCGGCTTTTGCTTTACCTGTTAAACTGTCTTTATCTCAACCCACCAGTTTTCTCACTTTTACCCTTCTCATTGTCTCCCCCATCCCATCAGGGGGGAGTGAGCGGGCGGCTGCGTGGGGCTCAGCTGCAGGCTTGTGTTAAACCACTACAAGAGGGCACTTCCTCAGCCCTGAAACCAGAGGTGTGGAACATGGCTCCTTTGTCCACTGCTGCTTCAGAAAAAAATATTTTGGATTGAATTTTCTCTTTCAGAGTGTTTGCTTTTTGAGAAACTCAAATTCCCTTCTTCTAATTATATACACTTCCTATGAACATCTTGAGAATGTCTTGCATCATTATTGCTGTGCACAAACTGCATTTCCCCTTCCCCTCAAGCAGAAGATTCCAAATAAATTTTACATTAATGTTATGCACAAGTTAATGACTCCAGTCAGCTATATTATGCTGTGAAATTTTCAAACGTAATATCCAATTGAATTTTAAAATTAGCATTCAAGGAAATGCTTGCTTAATGCAGACTTAGAGTAGGTAAATATGAATGGGAATGCCATTCTGTTACTACCTTCTGTATGGATTCCTTATGGAGAGGTACAACTTATTACAAAGTATGACTAACATATTCATCTAATATAAGGAGGTGGGTGAATGAGGGGCTATTCTGTATGCAGATGCATAATTGCACAGTAGAAGATAATTTTGTACTTTGAACTTGAATCAAAATGTACAGAACCATGAGCAGACCAGGTCACCTTATTTTAATAGTGTGTCTAAAAGCTTTATTTCACTGAAGTTTAAGACAGATTTATTTTATTCCTTTTCAGAAAATAACTGCCAGTATAAAAATAAGTTGCAGAGCTGATAAAGCCAGAATTACAGGTACATGTATACATTTCTTTGTTCACAAGCAAGTATGCATTTAAATCCAGCTGCCCACCCAGCAGCAGTTATATTTTTATAACTGGAATTTGAATGTGTTTAAGTGAGTGAATTATTTACATGGCTCTGGCTTACTCTTAAGTCAAAAAACTTCATGGAAAGCTGACCATAGATGCTGCCTGAGCAAAACAAACAAACCAAAATTACCGAGTGAGGATATTTGCTTACAGACCATCACAAATTTGGTTGCTGCTGATATTCAGTTCACTTGAACACGTTCCTTCTGGAGCAGGCTGATTGGAGAGGACTATTGCAGGCAGCAGCAAGGAAAAAGTGGATTAGCAGTGCTGATCCCCAGAGAGTCAGAGAAGAGTCTACCTGAAGGATAATCTTTATCCACCACTGAGCTCTCAGGGAGGTGAAGCAGGGCGAGAGCTTTGCAGAGGAGAGACACTCTTTCTTGTTTATCACTGTCCAGAGCAGGGGAGGAAGTAAGCTAGGGAAATATGTATGCAGGACAATATTCCATCATCCCAGCAAAAATCAGGAGGATGAAACTCAGAGGATGGTGTGAGTATTTGCAGCATTTAATTTTACGTGTCCAGCTTAAGTGGCTAAGGCTACTCAGTGCAGGTTCACCCTCGAAAGACTTTTATTGGACTGAACCCTGACTGCTGATGGACAGAATCTGATGCACCCTGAATTTATACCAAGGTTTTTCAACTGGCATCTTTGACCCTCAGCCATGCCACCTTGCTCCACCAGCATGGAGGGTTATTCACAATGTATGAGCATCACAGACTGGCACTAACTTTTCTTTCCTTTCCTTGCATCAAACTGCCTCGCACTGCTGGGAAGTCAAAGACAAAGGCAATCCAGGGGCTAAAGCAGTCATGACCTTCCTGGATGTGGAGAAGGATTTTGTTTGTGGAGGTGTCTGCTCTTCACGTGACGTAACCTGGAGAGACCTGAGGAAGTTTTAAATGAACTAGTTCTACTCCCAGAAAAGCCTAGGTACAGCAGTACGGCACTCGGAGTAAAACAGGCTGTAGGCAGTCTCTCTGGGATGTGTCTCTGCCAGTAGGTGTATTGCCCCAACTTTGCTTTGCTACCTATTGCTACTCTGGTCTGCTCACTCAGCTACACTTGCAAGTGGTCCCAAACCCACCTCAGTGAAAATGAGCAAGATAAATCTGAACCTGCTGTTTAAAGTAGTCTGCTTAAGTTGACCTGGCTCACCCAAGAGGCTCAGTGGGCAGCAGTAGAGAAGCCAGGTCTGTAAACTGGGATGTCATAGAAAGTGGGAAGCTGTAACCACGGCTGTGGGCTGCAAGTATGTTTGTGTGTGTGGCTCCAGCATGCCCCCACGTACACACACACTGTGCTCCCTGTCAGAGAAGGGCTGCAGCTCTGTAAAGATGCTTCGTGGTAGGCTAGTCTTATTTTTAAGAGTATGACATATCTTTCATATATCTCTGACTTCAGGGGACATTGAACTAGGACCAAAACCCAGCTCCTTGTGATTCGAAGATGCTGAGATTCTCCACAACACCCACCTGCTAGATCAAACAGCTGTGTACTCCATGCTGCTAAGGCTCTGCTGTGAGCTCAGGGGGCCCAACAGAATTCAGACAGAAGATAAAATCCTGCTATGAAGGTAACATTTCAGTGAGTGATGTGAGTTTGAAATTCAACCAGCTATTGTTATGAAAGGGATAACAATATAGCTCAAAAGACCCAGCACAGGGCAATTTCAGGATAAGCAGAAGCATTCATTGTCTCATTGCATGTTGCACAGTTTATTCATTTCACCTTTATCTTACCTAGAGAATAAAAATGTACTGAGAATGTCTTTTAGCAAGAAGAAAAGCAACTTGCAAAGAACATTCCTATTGCTAGCTATTTGTTAATTTAACTCTTTAAAAGAGAATCATATATTACAACCACCAATCCAGACCTAAACAATATATGAAGAAGAATTTGGCATTTTTAGAAGCATTTTTTTATTTTTTTAATATTTTTGTTTCCCAGGATGAAAAATTAACTCTTTTAATGGTGGATTTTGCAAAAGTGTCTTTTAAAATTTTCTGCCCAATACATCATGCTGTGACTCACAGCATGGAGTTGTATAGGTCACATCAGACTACTTTCTTTAAGGAAAACATGATGTCACATACACGGCCCAGTGCGATGTGTCAGAGCACATGAGAGGTCATGCCTGAAATGTGACAGAAACAGTTCTCAAATTCACTTAAAATCTAAGGACAAACAGCAAAGTGCTAGATAAAGCTGTCTCAGTATGTTAGTAGTATTAACTCTTATGCTTTTCTGTAGCACCTTTAATCCTGAAATGTGACCATCTCTGGAACAAAAAATTAATTTTCCATTTTAGGTATGGTTTAACAGGATCTTTCAAATTTATTTTCCTTAAGAAGTAATGACTGATATTGAATCTCTTTATTTTAGTGACCTACTTAGATTTAGGTTAAAACATAAAATACTGAGACCCTTAGGTTTATAGTTCTGATTTCACTCGATGTGGTACTGTCATACCTAGAGTTTTCCTTCAGTAATAACATCAAAAGAAAGGTACCACCTATGAATCTCCCTCCTTGAAGATGTTCAAAAGCTGTCTGGACATGGTGCTGGGCAACCGGCTCTAGGTGGCCCTGCTTGAGCAGGAGGGTTGGACCAAATGCCTTCCAGAGGTGCCTTCTCACCTTGACGGTTCCATGAGTCTGTGATTCTGTGAAATGGGCAGCAGTACATTGACCTACAGCTGCAAACGTAGCCTGAGTCCACAACTAAAGATTATTTTTTTCTTTTTTAGATTTAGACTCTCTGATGACCACCAGCCCTATACAATGCTTGGGTCAGTTAAATACCTATTACTGTGGCTTCCCAAGTTTCTTGAGTAATGTGTTTGTCTGCTTTCAGATTGATTTTGTACAGAGTAGCACCGGTGACAAGAAGGAGATTTTGGTTAAAATAAACTGAGAATTACAATGTTTAAATTATTCTCCGTCTAAAACCATGAACACATGTATATACATGCATTTCATGAATTAATAAAAAATTAAGTTTTATTCTTCTGAACATAGACAGATAGTTCTTCATAATATATTTTATGAAAGTGGTCATAGTTATCATCTGAATTGAGAGTTTACGCTTAATATTTAATCCCGAAGTCTCACACAAAAAAAGAGGAATCCATTTTACAATATCCCATTCTGATAAATTTTTTACTAGATCTGCTCAAAAGTCTGGACAACATTTGTCTTTGCTTGAGCCCAAGCCTGCCTTGATGCATGATACAGATTAGTTTTTATATGTGGTAATTAACTGTTTCTAATTACTCATCTATAAACTATTGCAGCTCTTTTTGCTCTCAGTTGTGTTGCATTACTGCAATATTTTTTCCTCTTTACCTGCACTAGGTCAAAGAAAATTATATGCCATGTCCATGCCATGAGTCTATCAATCAGGTCTATATTGCATTATTGTATTTATATTTAAAAATTTAAGCCAGGATTTCTAAATATTCCTTAACACAGCAACTGTTAATTGGAATAGTTGTCAGATGAAAATTGTTATGTCTAAATTCTGTGCTTATTAACATTAAGCAACTTCTTTGGAGTAATTAATTGTCCTTTCCTATTGAAAATCTTCATTGTTTGGTAAAAGTGCCAGGTTTTTTGAAGTGTGGGAACAAAATTAATTTGATATCTTTGCCTAAAAAAAATTCTTTAATTTCCTGACTCTTCTGTGAGAACAAGTGTGGTTAAAAAGGGTTGATTGCTCTTTTCTAGTACTGCCATTGGACTTATGTTCAGGGAGATGCAAGTCATCATTTCTTCTTCTCCTAAGCTCTTCTAAAATGTCACTCTTGACATATACTGTATATACACTGCAAAGTGTGCCCAGATCCCAGATCCAGGCTCAGATCCAAACCTCTGGTCTGGCCAAATTTTTGTCTTTTACTGCATACAATCTACGCACGTGTCTTTGCTTCTATTCTGGTGCATCGGTTTGGAGAGAGTTTGGTGCTAAGGAGTTACAGGAACATGTCCCAGAGTCCTTAATACCTCCTTAAACAGAGTCACTTGAAGGACTAGCTCATGGGAGAACCTGGTGTGGCCCGGGCTGACCTTGGGCAGGCACACATTTCCCATGGGCAGTGACTTGCTTTGCTTAGCTCTCAGTTGCCTCCTGCTTGCTGAGATGAGGAGGAGGTGTTTGACTGTATTTCACTGTAATGACACCTGGGTTTGGTCCAGCTAGATCAAAAAAGGTGCATAGAGGGAAAGCCAGGACCTGCAGAGACACACACTGATCAAGTGGGACACAGCTGGCAGGCAAGGCTGAGGATGAGAATGGGGTGACAGTGGGCACTGGTCTTCTCTGCTCACTGGGCATCGCAAAGCAAGCATGACATGCTAAATTAAAACTAATTAGGCACTAACAAATAGACATGTTCATATACCACAATCTTAGTGAGAAAGCACTTGAGCCCATGCCCAGGGAGCAGCAGACAGAGCTGTACCCCAATTTATAGGTGAGGAAGGACCTGTGCCGGCACACCTGGGCAGGAGGCAAGGAGTTCTTGGGCTACAGGCTGAGTCACCAACAGATTCCCATCTGACCAGTCTGGCTACCACAGGCTTTGCAATTTTATAAAGACAAAGTACAGATTCAAGAAAGGTTAAATCTCAAGAAAAATACATTCACTCTTCTTCAGAGGTGCATCAGGCTCCGTGAATAACACTCCATCCCAAACTCTTGCTTCAGTTTGTTCCCTGCTCCTATCTATATTCAGAACAAAGTGGAAGCTAGCTCCTTAAAATATTTATAAAGCGTTTTGTGCAACTAGCCTAAGTTCTAAATTTAACTTTCCCCCTAAAGCCACAAAACATTCTTGGTAATAAATTCTCTCTTTTTTCCTATTTGGGAAGGAAAAAAAAATGTTTATTTTTAACAATTCGGTTCAGAGGAAAAATTATAGCATAGTGAATAGCAAGTAAATTAGCAATTCTCTCTATTATCCAAACCAGCAGGTCTTCTATTAACAAGGGCAGTTTGTGGCCCCTGGATTACAAGATCAATCAGGCAGTTCATTTTTCTTTAATTTCAGGGAATTAAATAATTGTAAATCAGTCAAAAGCTGAGTGTAGGACTTGTATTTACCTGTGCTGAGTTGATTTAGCTGATTTAATACCACAGTCTTAATGTTTCTGATTTATTTTCTGAAGCTGGGGTTGCTGATTGTATATAATTTATCCCAGATTAAGGACAGTTATCAAAGACTCTCCCCAGCAACCCTGATGCAGACACTACCTTCATCCTTCCTTTAAGAAATGTGCTTAGACAGACTGACACTCAGCCAAGGGGATGTTCATGATACCTAGGCTGGGAAAGGAGAGCTATTCCATCTACTCTGTCTGCAAATTTAATGTCAGACTTTTTTTTTTTTTTTTTTTTTAATCATGCATGTATATTGGCACATACAGCAGCTGGTAGGTTAGCTGGACAAGGCAGGTCAAATGAAACTTAAATACAGGAGTTTTCATGTCCCCCTTCTGAGGCTGGATTTTATTCAATTGTAGTAGAAAGCTCTGAGTAGTACATAGCAGAGGCTATCACTGGGCACAAGGTGGGATTGGGTGGGTGGAGGGGAATCCATCTCCATATTTTGTCCTGCTAAAAAAAGACAGATGAGACCTAATTGAGTTCTTCTTTACCTGTAGGTTTTTATTGCCTGATGGTCATACCGATGAAGCAGAAACCTTGCATTTGGTTTCTTCTAGACTGCTTGACTATCCATAAACATTTGCTGCATGTCAGCCTCTGACGTTGTGGTCCGAAGGCAGTAGCAGCTACATGTATACATGCACCTCAAGCTTTTGTTCTGAGTTGGTGTCATTAAGTGGAGTCAGATTCGAACCAGTTGATGCTGGGAAGCCTGGAGTCTGATCCAGGGAAGAGAGGAACATGGATAGATGGTACTACAGCCATTGGCCTCACCAGCTCCTGCAGCCCTAGCGGGACATGGAGCTCAACAGAATTCAAGACTGGCTTGAAATATCCCATGGTCTCAATCAGCGTTTTGGAGCCAGAGGAGAACTGAAGAAGTGTGAAGCCATGCTGGCAAGCTCTAGAGTTACTGAAGGTCTGTTTTATGACATAGGTGCAGGACCAGAGATCTTCCTTATAAATTCAAACAGCAGTCAACTGCACTGCTGGATTGCGTTGTTCTGCCTTTGAAGATTAAAAGAATTGGGTGGCTGAGATTAAAGTATACTTTTTACTGCGTGAAGGCATACAATCCACCTACTCAAAGAATTAGATGAGTGTCCTGGTTCTGGCAAGGATAGAGTTAATTTCCCAAGGAGCCAGGACAGGTGAGCCAAGCTGGCCGCGGGCTATTCCATACCATGTGACATCATGCTCCCCATAAAAGGGGGCCAGGCGGGGAGGGGCGGGTTCGGCGTGTCGGCGTGGCTCCGGGACGGGTCGAGCGTCCGGTCGGTCGGTCGTCGGATCGGTAAAATCGTTCTCTGTTATCACCATTGTTACTATCTGTTATCAGCACTGTTGTTGATTGTTTTCCCTCTCCCTTGCTGTCCCAGTAAACTGCCCTTATCCCAACCCTCGAGGCTTTGCCGTTGTTTTTCCGTTCTCCTCCCCATCCCGCCGGGGGAGGGGTGAGCGAGCGGCTGGGGCTAAACCACGTCAGTCCTTTTTGGCGCCCAACGTGGGGCTCGAGGGGTTGTGATAACGGCAAGTCTGACCCAAGTGTGTTAAAACAAAGTTGTTAAAAGCATTTATGATGTTATTGAAACAGTCACTGGTTATAATGATGTTCTGTTTGCTCACATGGCTCTGTTTTGTAAACCCATGTTTACTCTATGCAATCCCTGCGGTGCTGTTTATCACCTCTGGAAGAGGGGTTCGTGTTCTCATGTTGTTATATTGTGTGATAATGACTTATGATAAGATATCATTGACAGTCATGGGTCTGAGCTGGTATGTGTATGTAGCATTTAGGTCAGGCCCGTACCTCGGTCAGTATCTTTCAGAATTGATTAATAATTGGACCCAATCTATGGGGAAGACAGGGGGGGATACCTTCTCCCACTCTTTCACCTCCTCTTTTCCCTTTTGGTTGGTTACAACAATTTTTGAGTATTTTGAATACCCTTGGAATGTTCAGGCCATTATATTCCTATTGCTAGGTCTCCTGAATGCTTTCCCACTCCTGTTCAGGGTTAGCAAAAATCTTTTCAAGAGTACCACCCAGGGATCTTCCCCAAGGCTGAATGGTCAGGGCTGGCATGGCATGTGGGAGAGTATGGGTGGGTATCTAGAGACCTTTTCACCCCCAATGGTTTGGAGCTTCACTCCTGAACAATTGCAAGACCCTGATAAAATGGTAGAATATTTGAAAGGAAAATGCTGTGGGGATTCTAAGGAGACACAACTTACTGCGCTGTGCTGGGCCCTGGCCACAATCTATCAAACACTGCTGGATAGTAGACAGCACCATCCAGAGGGAGAGAGCGGACCCACAGGCACTGCAGCTGCCCAGGCCCCTGCGACAGGCACTGCAGCTGCCCAGGCCCCTGCGACAGGCACTGCAGCTGCCCAGGCCCCTGCGACAGGCACTGCAGCTGCCCAGGCCCCTGCGACAGGCACTGCAGCTGCCCAGGCCCCTGCGACAGGCACTGCAGCTGCCCAGGCCCCTGCGACAGGCACTGCAGCTGCCCAGGCCCCTGCGACAGGCACTGCAGCTGCCCAGGCCCCTGCGACAGGCACTGCAGCTGCCCAGGCCCCTGCGACAGGCACTGCAGCTGCCCAGGCCCCTGCGACAGGCACTGCAGCTGCCCAGGCCCCTGCGACAGGCACTGCAGCTACCCAAACCCCTGCGACAGGCACTGCAGCTACCCAAACCCCCGCAACAGGCACTGTAGTCGAGCCAAAAGATCAACCCACACCAGTATCAGTTGCCCCTATACACAAAAAGAAATACACAAGGAAATCAGTTCGCTTAGTGAAAGATGATGATGAACCAGGGCCATCACGAGAACAAGAAGAGGAGCCAGAACCAGAAGTGATTACTCGATCCCTGTCCCTGAGTGAGCTGCGAGATATGCGGAAAGATTTCAGCCGCCTTCCAGGGGAGCATATTATTACCTGGCTGCTCCGCTGCTGGGATAATGGGGCCAGTAGCCTGGAACTGGAGGGCAGGGAGGCCAAGCAGCTAGGATCCTTGTCTAGGGAAGGGGGCATTGACAAAGCAATTGGGAAGAAGGCACAGGCCCTTAGCCTCTGGAGGCACCTCCTGTCAAGTGTGAGGGAAAGGTATCCTTTCAGTGAAGATGTCGTATGTCGGCCAGGCAAGTGGACCACTATGGAGAGAGGTATTCAATATCTGAGGGAATTAGCTGTGCGGGAGATGGTTTATTATGATCCGGACAATGCACAGTTGCCCACAGACCCCGATGAAGTCCACTGTACCCGACCCATGTGGCGAAAATTTGTGCGAAGTGCACCATCTTCGTACGCCAACTCACTGGCAGTAATCGACTGGAAAAGTGAAGAGGCACCCACGGTGGACGAAGTGGCTGGCCGACTCCGGCAGTATGAAGAGAGCCTTTCCTCCTCCCTAGTCTCGGCTGTGGAGAAACTGTCTCAGGATGTCCGGCAACTCAAAGAGGATATATCTTACTCCCCACCTGTACAGACCCGCATTTCAGCTGTTAGGAGTAAGCGTTTTTCTGCTCCAGAGAGGGGATATAGAGCATACACACCACGAGGTATCCTGTGGTTTTTCCTGCGTGACCACGGAGAAGACATGAGGAAATGGGATGGGAAGCCCACCTCAACCCTGCGGGCACGCGTACATGAGCTACAAGGCAAGACAGCTGTAAGAAGGGACTCTTCCAGAAAGAATGCTGCTCCAGTTTCCACCGGGCAGCCCCCCAGACCAAGTGAAAGGCCAGATCGCACTTCTGATCCTCTTGAAGGGACCTCTAAGTCCTTTTTGCAAGACGTGAGTAGTGACTATGACGAGCAGGACTAGAGGGGCCCTGCCTCCAGCCAGGTGGAGGAAAGGGACAATAGGGTTTATTGGACTGTGTGGATCCGATGGCCTGGCACATCGAACCCACAAGAGTACAAGGCCCTAGTGGACACGGGTGCACAGTGTACCCTAATGCCATCGAACTATGAAGGGGTGGAACCAATATCTATTTCTGGTGTGACGGGGGGATCCCAACAGTTGACTCTGTTGGAGGCTGAAGTAAGTCTAACTGGGAATGAGTGGCAAAAGCACCCCATTGTGACTGGGCCAGAGGCTCCATGCATCCTGGGCATAGACTACCTCCGGAAAGGGTATTTCAAAGACCCAAAAGGTTACAGGTGGGCTTTTGGAATAGCTGCCTTAGAAGCGGAGGAAATTGAACCATTGTCTAGTTTGCCTGGTCTCTCGGAGGACCCTTCTGTTGTAGGGTTGCTGAAGGTTGAAGAGCAACAGGTGCCGATTGCTACTACAACTGTGCACCGGCGGCAATACCGCACCAACAGAGACTCCCTGGTTCCCATCCACAAACTAATTCATCAACTGGAGGGTCAGGGAGTGATCAGCAGAACCCACTCACCCTTTAACAGTCCCATATGGCCAGTGCGGAAATCCAATGGCGAGTGGAGGCTGACGGTAGACTATCGTGGCCTGAATGAAGTCACACCGCCCATGAGTGCTGCCGTGCCGGATATGCTGGAACTTCAATATGAACTGGAGTCAAAGGCAGCCAAATGGTATGCCACAATTGATATAGCTAATGCATTTTTCTCGATCCCTTTGGCAGCAGAGTGCAGGCCGCAGTTTGCCTTCACTTGGAGGGGCGTCCAGTACACCTGGAATCGACTGCCCCAGGGGTGGAAACACAGCCCCACAATTTGCCATGGACTGATCCAGACCGCACTGGAAAAGGGTGAAGCCCCAGAGCACCTGCAATACATTGATGACATCATTGTATGGGGCAACTCAGCAGAGGAAGTTTCTGAGAAAGGGAAGAAAATAATCCAAATCCTGCTGCAGGCTGGCTTTGCCATAAAACGAAGTAAGGTGAAGGGGCCTGCGCAGGAAATCCAATTTTTAGGAATAAGGTGGCATGATGGGCGGCGTCAAATCCCAATGGATATTATCAACAAAATAGCAGCCATGTCCCCACCAACCAACAAAAAGGAGACACAGGCCTTCTTAGGTGTTGTGGGTTTCTGGCGAATGCACATTCCGAATTACAGTTTGATAGTAAGCCCTCTCTACCATGTAACCCGGAAGAAGAATGATTTTAAATGGGGCCCTGAGCAACGACAAGCTTTCGAACAGATTAAACAAGAAATAGTTCATGCTGTAGCTCTTGGGCCAGTCCGGGCAGGACCAGATGTAAAAAATGTGCTGTACACCGCAGCTGGGGAGAATGGCCCTACCTGGAGTCTCTGGCAGAAAGCACCAGGGGAGACTCGAGGTCGACCTCTGGGGTTTTGGAGCCGGGGATATAGAGGATCCGAGGCCCGCTACACTCCAACAGAAAAGGAGATATTGGCAGCCTACGAAGGGGTTCGAGCTGCTTCAGAGGTGATTGGCACTGAAGCACAGCTCCTCTTGGCACCCCGACTCCCAGTGCTGGGTTGGATGTTCAAAGAGAGGGCTCCTTCCACACATCATGCAACCGATGCTACGTGGAGTAAGTGGGTTGCGCTGATCACACAACGGGCTAGAATAGGAAGCCCCAATCGTCCAGGGATTCTGGAAGTGATCACAGACTGGCCAGAAGGGAAAGATTTCGGAATGTCACCAGAGGAGGAGGTGACACGTGCTGAAGAAGCCCCACCGTATAATAAACTACCAGAAGATGAGAAACCATATGCCCTCTTCACTGATGGGTCCTGTCGCATTGTGGGAAAGCATCGAAGGTGGAAGGCCGCTGTATGGAGTCCTACACGGCGAGTTGCAGAAGCTGCTGAAGGAGAAGGTGAATCGAGCCAGTTTGCAGAGGTGAAAGCCATCCAGCTGGCTTTAGATATTGCTGAAAGAGAAAAGTGGCCAACGCTGTACCTCTACACTGACTCATGGATGGTGGCCAATGCCCTGTGGGGGTGGTTACAGCAGTGGAAGCGGAGCAACTGGCAGCGTAGAGGCAAACCCATCTGGGCTGCCCCACTGTGGCAAGATATTGCTGCCCGGCTAGAGAAGCTGATTGTAAAGGTACGTCATGTAGATGCCCACGTACCCAAGAGTCGGGCCACTGAGGAACATCAGAACAACCAGCAGGTAGATCAGGCTGCCAAGATTGAAGTGGCTCAGGTGGATTTGGACTGGCAGCGTAAGGGTGAATTATTTCTAGCTCGGTGGGCCCATGACACTTCAGGTCATCAAGGAAGAGATGCGACATATAGATGGGCCCGTGATCGAGGGGTGGACTTGAGCATGGACGCCATCTCACAGGTCATCCATCAATGTGAAACATGCGCTGCAATCAAGCAAGCCAAGCGGGTAAAGCCTCTGTGGTATGGAGGCCGATGGCTGAAATATAAATATGGGGAAGCATGGCAAATCGACTACATCACGCTCCCACAAACCCGCCAAGGCAAGCGTTATGTCCTCACAATGGTGGAAGCAACCACTGGGTGGCTAGAAACATATCCTGTGCCCCATGCCACTGCCCGGAACACTATTCTGGGTCTTGAAAAGCAAGTCCTGTGGCGACATGGCACCCCAGAGAGAATTGAGTCAGACAACGGGACTCATTTTCGGAACAACCTCATAGACACCTGGGCCAAAGAGCATGGTATTGAGTGGGTGTATCACATCCCCTATCATGCGCCAGCCTCTGGGAAAGTTGAAAGGTGTAATGGGCTGCTAAAAACCACCCTGAGGGCAATGGGTGGTGGGACTCTCAAACACTGGGATACGCATTTAGCAAAGGCCACCTGGTTAGTTAACACTAGGGGATCTGCCAATCGAGCTGGCCCTGCCCAGTCAAAATTCCCACGCCCAGTAGAAGGAGATAAAGTTCCTGTAGTGCACATGAAAAATATGTTGGGTAAAACAGTTTGGGTTATCCCTGCTTCAAGCAAAGGCAAGCCCATCTGCGGGATTGCTTTTGCTCAGGGACCAGGGTGCACTTGGTGGGTGATGAGAAAAGATGGGGAAGTCCGGTGTGTACCCCAAGGGGATTTGATTTTGGGTGAAAATAGCCAATAAATTAAATTGCATGATATTAATAGCGATATACTGTATCAATGGTATGACCATAAGAATCACCCAAAACTAATGAAGGATGGACTTTGAAACTGAGCAAAGTGCCACGATGATGGAACTAGAACTGCCTTCAACTGGTGCCCAGAAACTTCATCGAAAAATCACATCTTTGGCATCCAGACTGTGAGCATGGACCATACCAGATACACCGGCTGTGAAGACTCCGGATGCAGCGTGCAACAATCCAGCTGCACGCACCATTGCTCCTGCTCTGAGAGACTGTAATGGCAGATGGAACCCAGAACCCTGGACTAAATGAACTCGACAGACATTTTAGAGCAATAGCCCATAGAGTAAGGCAATGAGTTCTGTAAAATAATCTGGGCATGACGTAGATGGTATGGAATAAGGGGTGGATAATGTCCTGGTTCTGGCAAGGATAGAGTTAATTTCCCAAGGAGCCAGGACAGGTGAGCCAAGCTGGCCGCGGGCTATTCCATACCATGTGACATCATGCTCCCCATAAAAGGGGGCCAGGCGGGGAGGGGCGGGTTCGGCGTGTCGGCGTGGCTCCGGGACGGGTCGAGCGTCCGGTCGGTCGGTCGTCGGATCGGTAAAATCGTTCTCTGTTATCACCATTGTTACTATCTGTTATCAGCACTGTTGTTGATTGTTTTCCCTCTCCCTTGCTGTCCCAGTAAACTGCCCTTATCCCAACCCTCGAGGCTTTGCCGTTGTTTTTCCGTTCTCCTCCCCATCCCGCCGGGGGAGGGGTGAGTGAGCGGCTGGGGCTAAACCACGTCAATGAGTCATTCAAAAAATTCAGTGCATCAATACATTACTTTTTAAACACAAACAAAATCTGAATTAACAATGGCAGCAGGTTTGAAAAGGCTGTGAATGGGCACGTACTTGCTTATGGGCCTTTGCTAGAAAACATTTATGGTGAACAGGATGTCAATTTAAAAAAATTAAGCAGTTTCTAGAAATGCTAACATCAGAAGAGAGATAATAGATGTATTTCTCCAGGCCAGTCCCTGCTGCTGGTTCTGCACCATCAAGGACAAAATAGGTGTAAAGATGGGTGGTATTTAAGGCCAGAAAGCATCTTTAGATCATCTAGACTGACACCCTTTGTGCATCACGTACATGCAGGTCATTGTCACCTCTAAGTTGAATTCAGTAACATGTTTGATGAAAGACTTCTCAGAAAGGCACCGAGTCCGGTTTCGAAAACACTTGAGAACTGGAGAGCCTGGCTCTTGACTAGGCAGTCTGTGGCAATGGTTACCCTGTTTCACCATACAAACAGCATGTCTCTGCTCTGACTTGGAGCTGTGTGGCCCATGTTTACCTCCAGCACCCACATCTTACGTGTTTCCATCTGGATTAGAGAGCTCAATGTATCGGAACAGTAGACAATACTTTTCAGTGGATCATATGTCTTAAGTACACCACCAGCTGAAACTGATCCATGAGAGGAGCTTTGCTGGAGCACCGAGGGCTGTGCTGTAGGCTAGGACTGCTCTCCTGCTCCCGGGAAGCTGCATTACCCTCCATAGCTGTAAAACTGAAATTGTGCAAAGGTGATTCAGCTTTTTAGCATCTGGTGGCTCAGGGAGAGCAGTGTGATCTTTACCCTGCCTGCATTCTTCCACGGACTGCAGACTGTTCCTCCACCCTCACTGCCCTGTGACTAAGGGCAGGGTTCAGCCACAACTTAACAGCAACTGTAAAATGTGTCTAGGTCTGGACAGTACAGTCAAATTGCCTCTTTTCAGTAACATAAATGTTCTTCAGTGCTGCTGTGGCAATGCAGAGGTACCTTACAGTGAATAACACTTTCTTTATCATTCACTTAAAGGGATCTTTTTATTGTTAAAGGAGGCCATAACTGAGTTGCAAGTTGACATTTTTGGAGTATACATCTAAGCTATGCAAGGGAACAAAATGCAGAAATTCATGGGTCAAGTTCCCTGGTCTAACTAGTACCTCCACAAAGTACAGGACAGTGTGGTGAGGCAGTACTAGCTTGTGTCCTCTACAGGAGCTCGTAAGTCCCACCTCTCAGCAAGGTTAGCAGATGTGGGTGTAGCGTGTAGCTGATGCGGTCAGACTGCTGCTGTTTCCCAAACGAGCTCAGTAAACACGATCCCAGGGGTCTACATACCCTCAATAAAGCATTTAAATCAGTATGTTCAAAACCCTGTGCTCAAGCTTTTGGATTTGTAAATGCTAGCAGCCTGTAGTTTCTGTGGTGAGATACTGATGTGTTGATTTGGAGGCCTTTACCACCCTCTTCTCTGTACGACAGTGTATACATGGACTATACTGCCTGAGCCTCATCTGGAAAAGAAGAAATCCAGCTGTACATGTTCCAGTGCTCCTTCAGCTCTGCTGCCTCCTCCTTGGGATGACACACGTCACAGGTGAAATAATGTTTTCTTCCAGAGCTCAGGAGCAGACTTGTTAGTCATTGGACAACTCAGCACAACTCAATTAAATTTCTTCCACTACCTAATTGACATTTAGTCAGCTAGGAAGAAAACAACACCAACAGAAAACAGTCCTTGCTTTCAGTTAAGATGTTACGAAGTTTCATAACATCCCAACTGGCCAAATGTGAGGAAGAAATGAGGAAAATCTAATTAGACATTGCATGGCCTCTCCTCCAAGATTAAATGTAATATATTTGCAGTTACAGCTTCCCTTGAGGATCCTCCTACTCATGTCAGACATACAAAAGTGTTAAAACATCTGTGACAGCATGGTGCATAACATAATATGTAATCTGTGGTCACAAGATTGGGGTTAACTCATCCAGCCAAAGAAGGCAGTAAGTCTGCTGAAGGCTTGAGGCTCTCCGCATCTGCGATAAACTTCATCTGTGAAAGTGAGATGGACATAGACAGCCACTGCCATACTAACGTGAAGCATGCCTCAGCTTTGGATGTTGTAGGAGATTGCCCTTGCGAGCGATGCAGGACAGTGTGCCATCTTTGGGAACAACACCTCCTTACAGTTTCCAGCACTTAGCAATCCCTAACACTGTTTTTTGAGCTATTGTGTTTTTACCTAACAATCCCTGAAATCATAGAAACTTGAGAAAGTGTATAGTTGTCAGGATCCTACTGCCACTTAGCCAAAGTACCGTGATGTTGGGACACAAAATGTATGAACTATCATCTCTTTTCTCCAGGCCCTGGGGAGGGGGTTAATCAAGAAGCAACAGGCAAAACTTGACTGCAATAGACTTCTGACAGTGTCTCAGGGGTATTTGTCTTAAGCAGTATAGAGGGACCTGGTCTAGTTCAAGTTTCTTTCTGGTAGTCAGTGGACTGGCCTCTAGTCTTTTGTAAGAATCAGAGGTGAATTGCAAAATGATTGCTAACAACAGTTAAAAGGATATGTGTGCACATTCCTATGCATGCTGGGAATGCAAAACAAGGAGGGAGGAGAAATAAGCTTTCATCTAGTTTTCACCACGCCTAAATCTCATGTGGTGTCATTGCACAAGATGGTCCATGGATTTTCGTGGGTTTTTTTTTTTTTTTTTAAAGAGTTGAGTGATTCTTGTTGAATAAGGTTGAAGAAGATTGTTCTAGATGAAAATGCAACACAGCCAGTGCAAATCTGGTTTTAAAAACCTTGTTCAGAGAGTAGTTATGATTACCGTTCCAACTGAGGAGCTGCATCCAAGGAGTTATAACCTAGGCTTGATGTTGAGTATTTCATTAATAGTTTGGATGATGGAATAGAGAATATATCTGTTAAACCTGCATATGACACCTACCTGGGAGGGGCAGCATGAATGGCAAAGGACTTACTTAAGTATTCTTGGCAAACTGAAGAAAAACCCCAACCCACTGAGCTAAAACCCTGCAGCCCAATAAGCAAAATTCTACTGTTAGGAAGAAAAACACAAAACCTTAAAATTAGGGTCTTCAGTAGACACAGATATGCTGAAACAATTCTAGGAATTACAGCAGGTCACAACTCAGCTTACATCAACCACGTCACATTGTTTGGATATTCAAGCAAATATCACACGAGGACGTGTGACAAGGAGTGCCTTACTCACCACTGGTAAGGTTTCCTTTTACTCTTGTGTCCAGCCTTATGTCCACCATCCTGCAAGATAGATGCAGAGTCTAGAGGAGAGTAGTGTGGGTGATGCAGTCCTTAGAAACAAAGTGTATGTGGATAGATGAAAACAACTGAGAGGGGTCAATATAAAGAAGACTGAGTGAAACACAGTCGCAGTCTCCAAATAATGTTTTGATAGGATGAAAACTCAGGGCTATGTTGTTATTGCGGTTAGGACTTAGGAAACCTTGGCAATGTTAAGGAAAAATTGTTACAAGAGGATGTGGAGTCTCTGTGATCCTATCTTGAGGCAAGACGATGGTCTGGTGTATCTCAGCCAGGACCGTCAGACAGGTGAGGCCATCTGGATGCACAGCTGCCAGCAGCATGGGTGTCCTATCCACCTTCTGCTCTGCCACAGTTGGAATAATTTGTGGTGTATTTCATATATTCTAGCTCCTATTTTGACTTGGATTGAGCTTCCTATATCCAAGGTGCTGGGTTTTCCATCTCACATTTTCACTGGTTGCCTCTATTTTAACTGTTGATTATCTGCTTGAGAACACTTTTTTCTACTAGTTCTTTACAGTTTTACACCAAATAGGAGCTTTTAGCTCAGCTTCTGAGGCTGAATTAGTAGCAAAAAACCTAGTCTGTATTTCACCACGTGGTTCAGAAGCCACAGAAGCAGAAGGTTCCTACCATTCAGATATTAGAGAGCGTAGTAAGAATTACTGACAAAACTGAAGTTTGCAGTGTCTGTAAAGCAGGGAGGGCTCCTGAGTATGTAGGAAACAATTATGGAGCCAAGTTGCACTAAGCAGAAAGTAGCAGTTACGAGTAATCCCTTGAAGTTGGTACATTTATGGTGGTGTAAGCCAGGTCTGGCTGAGGGGAAAAACAGGCTCGAAGAAACTTGACTCATGTTACTTTATCATAAGATCAGCTTCAGCCCCAATAGACTTAAGCTTCTCACACTGATTTTGATTAAACTCTTGTCACATGTAATATTGATTTCAACTGAATTATTTCTGTTCACACAACGTGAAGGAGGCGGTCTGTCCCTATGAGTGTAGAAGGTCTGTGCGTCCTTCAGAAAATATATAGAAAGTAGCCTGCCCTTCCAGCATTGATTATTGTTTCAATACATGCAGGAACAGGAAAGCATTATGCATGTGCATTTCCCAATGGCTAGTTTCAGCACTAAAGGGAGAAGTAACATTTGCATTCCTTAAAGAACTGATTGAGATTCTAAAAACAGATTGGAAACTTAATGGTAAGAAAGGCACAGCTTGAAAGTCTTTACTTTTTGGCATGAAAGTGTGGACCAGATTGACACAATCTGTGACGTAGTTTCTAATGAAGCATTTGTAATGAGACATTTAAAGCAACTCAAGAGGCCTCTCTATCCTGTTGGGAAAGGAACACAAGGAGCACATATTTGAAATTCATTCAGCATTGAATACATAAGCTGATCTTGACATGAATTTAGAGTAGGATTCAATTGTAGATAGGTGCTTGGGGAAGAAGTTGCTTGTAGCAAAAAAAAAAAAAAAAAGGAAAAGAAAAGAGAGAGAGACAGATAAATTAAGAACTAAAATAGTTGGAAGAAACTCTTGGGAAAATTACCAAGAAGAGAGAGAGGTTTCTGCTTATTGAACTGTTGAATCATGGAACTGATTTCAGTCGGAAAACTTTGTGCTGAAATTTCATGCAGAGGCAAATTTGGTTTTCTCAGTAGGTAGGTGGGAAGGGTGGGACCTCCTGATTTCTGTTTCTCATTCACATCTTGCTTACCCCAGGCAGGGAGGCATCTTTGGTGCTCACTAACACACAATAACAAGCCCATTTTAAACCTCTGCTGTAGCTGGGGCGAATGTGATCTAAACATATTTTTTTTCTTAGTGTTTAAATGTTTATCAATTAGGCAACTGAAAGCATCCCACTAGGCCTGACCTTGACCCACTAACATCTGTTAAAATCATAGTTTACCTTATTTCCCTGTTGAAAAACACCTGTTTCCCTGCAGAAAGCCACAACAAATGAATGACTGTGCTCTAACGATCTGACCTTGCTTCTATAGCTCTGTTTTCTGATCCTAAAATATTGTTTTTGCTTGCTTCCTTTGCTAATTAGTTAGGGATTAATTTTCTACCTAATCTGCTTGTGTAGCTCTTTGAATATAAAGTGTTTTTAAGTGCCAAATATTGCTGTTACTGCTGATTAGGTTATTAGGTAATAACCAGTATCTGAAATAGGACTTCCCAGAATGAGAAACAAGTATGGCACTCTTCCATCCTCTTTTCCGTCTGTGGAACGGCTGACTTGCTCTGAAGCACCCATACGGCATATTTGTAAATACCTCGCCGAGGCATATATGGCTATACGGTACAGCCATATACACAGATGCATTTTGACACCTGATCATTAAATTAACTTTTGGATGCAATGGCAGGTATGGCTTTCAATGACATGAGTAGCATGTGCCACTCTGCAGACATCCTTTAGGACTATAATCCGGAGATGCGAAAACCCAAAAAGACTAATGCCTTGGTTCCTGTGGTCTGACTTTTGCCCCAGTTTCTATGCCTAATATTTCCTCTTGGCTGGCTGTAGGAGGCCTTCAGAGGTGCTAATTGAAAACACTAGGCATGAGGAATTAGGTGGAAGTTGGGCTGAGTGAGCCTGGGCACAAGCTGTCTCCTGTAGCACATGAACGTCAGAGAAATGGCTGATTACAAAAGCTGTCATCTTCCTCAGTAGTGATGGGCTGAAGTCTAGCATGGGCACAAGGGAAATTTTTGTCCTAGGTACACTTTTTGATTGATTTCGTTGTCAGGATATAAGTCAGGAAGGGACTCCCAACTCGAGCCTCCAAGTCTAGGTCTGCAGCATCTTTTAGGCCTGGGCTGATGGTACTTCACTGAACTGTGTCATGGAAGGAGCTGGCTTTATGTTGTCAAGTGTAATAAACCCAAATGTTAGTACAAATTTGCTAACAAATTAAGGTAATTGGGTTCTTTAGAAGGGAATGAGATGACAGCTTTTACTGTACTTCAAATATCAGTCCCAATTACTGTAAATACGATCATGATGCAAAACATTAATTAGGAAAATCTGAACTGTTTGAAATGTAGAGTCCCATATGAATGATTAACTACATGCAAAATATTGTGCCAGATTAGAGGCATTCTACTGAGACATCCATCTGTGAGCTCCAAAATAAACCTGGTAGGAGGGGAGGAGAGATCACAGCACTGAGGGACTGGCACAGTTGGGATGACCTAGGAAGCTACTGGGCCATGCGTATGTCATGTAGGGTCATAGTGCTTCGACGAAAGTAATGTCTGTGTACTCTATATTCTTTACTGTAAGCATCTTCAGAAAGAGTATCTCAGAGGTAAGGAATTCCGGCACTGAAAGAGTACATGGCTTGCTCAAAGCCACCTAGGATGACAGTACCAGAGAACAGAAGTCAACATTGGTCTTCCAAGTCTTAGCGTAACTCTAGTTCTTATTCTTTCCTCAAGGGTGGAAGTGGCTGTCCACAATAAGGTGAGAAATAAAACTTCTCAAAAGAGACAATAGTGAGCACACAATTATGGAAAGACCAGGAACTACAAAATTGCCTGTAGGTCACCCCAAGTGCCCTTTCTGGTGGTGGTAATTCTTGTGATACTGCTTTAGCAACGCTAATCAATTGCTAGTGAAAGAACCCACCTGGAAATGCTGGCTCCAGGTATTTCCTATAGGATAAACACATCCACTAATTGTCTCCACTGAGTCATGGGCAAACTCTAAATGGCAAAGGACATTCTACGGAAGTAAGTAATATCTGGATAAGGCCTTTAGGACATAGCTCAGTAACAGAATTGATTTAGGGGGAAAAAAAGTAAAGAAATAATCTCCAATCTTGTGCCTTAGTTTTATTCATGTATTCTTTGGCAGAAAGCACGACCATGAGAGCTCAAAACACTTTCTTTGCTGGTTTGTATCTGATTTGAAATGCGTTGGTCTTCTCAGTTCATTAAAAATACTAAATAACTACGCTGTTGCTGTTTTATTATGAAACTTGGGTATATGTTGCCAAATGGGCTATTTTAAGCAAAATATTCTGTTGTAGTCTAAATGTACTATTGTTCCCCATTTGGACATGAGTCCATAGCCACTGAAACATAAAAGCTGACAAAATGGTGTTTCTTTGTCAAAGCCTTGGTGAAAGAATCAAGTGACAAAGGATAATTGTTCATAGTTTGAACTCCTTTTTCAGTCAGTTCTCAGCCTGAAAGTCCCCTCTCTTTTTTTTGGTGGTGGTGCCACATTCATTGCTGGTAGAACTGCTCACCACCAGATCACCCACCGATCCAGCTGGAGCATGAATATACGCTCCCATTTCTGTCAAATTACTCGCATCACGTGCTGTGGTATTTATACTGCCTCCATCTTCTGTGCCAGCTTTAGGGGGAACAGATGATACCCAGAGCAGCACAAACCCTGCTGGTACAAAATTAACTTGCTTTTGAAGAATTTTGATCCAGCAGCACTTTGCACCAGGTGGCTGCAGCACTTTTGATCCAACGCTGGCAGGCGCCAGGTCGGATTTGCAGTACTGAGTACTCGGAGCTGCGTGCCCAGAGCTCGCTCTGATCGTGTCATGAGCTTTTCTGCTTTTCTTTCCCAGCAGCTTTAGTCTTCTGAGTCTCTTTCAGATGGATAGCCTTCCAAAAACAATGGCCGATAAACTTCCCCTGCTAGTTATGCTGACGTATGGCTTTATTGGTGACGTGTGTGCATTTTGGGGACAGAGAAGAGTGTTGTTTATTGTCTGATTCCCTAGAGTATTATAATTAATGTGTACATTTATCCCAAAATGGAAGGTGGCTGTTACATTCATTTGTTCCAAAGAAAATTGGTCTACTGCATAACAATACAATGTTATACAAGTTATATAAGAATATAATAATGACAAATTATGTAATATCCTACCATTTGAATTTGTTATCTCAGTGTACTCTTTTTATGATGAAATAAAACCAGGTTTATTCACAAGCAGCCCACAAAAATTTCACTTCAAGTGCTCTATCAGCTAATTGTCTAGGAGCTCTTCAAGAAATTCCCTAACCGTTGATCATGGTGCTACTATTTATTAGCTACCTCTTGTTGATTCTGAAGTAACAGTCTTTAGTGGGCTGTTTTCATAGAATAAATGAAGTTGTTGAAGGAGGCTTAATTGTCCAGATTTTAATGGAGATAAATATAGAAAACACACTGGAAGCTATGAGAGGAGAGTTCTTTTGGGGGTCTTTTAAAATCAGTTGCTAAAGGGTGGTGCAGGTAACAAGGGATAAGTACTGTTCAGCTGATAGTGAATATGATTATTCACTGCTTTCGTGATCTCTGCTCGGTTTGATCTGAAAAGGTCTGCACTGCAAAACTGCCACTGAAACCTTGCTGTGTGGTTCTTTCAGCAGAGACATACCTGCTCTTCCTAACATTGCTCAAATTTCCACTGGCAGCACCAGAATTTCCTTTTGAGGATGGCTGCGTGGAGGAAACAATTCCCAGGGGATTGACTTCCCAGTTCAGCCATATACCAGCAGGGCAAGAAAAGTCTCACCTATGGCAAATGCTCCTGTCAGTGATGCTGGAAGTATCTCTGGTGTTCTTGCTGTCTTACTGCAGGCCCCTGATCTGAAACGTAGTGCGATTCACTACCACTGAAAGACCTTCTGGTAATTCATCCCCAAAGTAGGACATTTGTCACTGGTGAAAGGCCTGCTGTTTGTTTTAAGCATGATTTGACTCACGCATATTTGGTAGTGTGTTGCTCTAGTGCTCAATTTAGGGACAATGAGACGAGATTAACTCATGAATATTTGAATCTGAGGTAGTTGTTCTCGTTATATTGATAATGAGTGCTTCTGGATGTAGCCGAGGAGTGAACAGTTTCAAGAACTCTAGGAAGTGAGCAGGAAGAATGGAGGATGATTGCTTTCCAGAACAGCTAGCCCCTAAAACTACAAAGCAGGTTATACTCTTCCTAAAAGCAGAAACAGCTGAGAGACACTACACAATGTAGGTTAGAAATGTTATAAAGCATAGTGAGCACAGCCATCTTTTACATCTTTTCACCTGAAAACCAGATGGAATAGATGTTTGCTGGGTACAAGATAGCTGAGTTCTAGCACCACCTCTTGGCTCCCACCTGTAGGTATGGGATGATTGAAGCTGAATAAATGAATGATGGGGAGTGGGGAATTTTAGCCCTTTTGGATAAAGACAATTCAATTCTTCTCTTCTCGGAGAGATGTTGTTTCCTCAGCTAGAGGCACAAAACAAGCAATCTACCAGCTTTACAAAGCACTGCTGGTATTTCTGGTATTTCCACTGAAAACCTGAGCTGTGGTTGATCATCTGCATTGTTTATATTGTGGAAGAATCAGGACTTCTACCATGAAATAGAAAAGCAATTTCTTCCTTTTCCAGTGTAATGGCAGCAATGTCAGATGCAAAGATATCTTTCCTAGGAAAAGAAGGATCTTGCTGGTTTTACGGGTGTGTTGTACAACTGAAGTTCTCTTTTTCCTATCAGTCACGTTACGTGTTAGGCTCTGTTATAGCCCTTGTTTTTTTTAATGCAGCTGTCATTCACAGACAGCGCACTTCCCAATCAACCTTTGTTCAGACAGATTCACAAAAGAAAATTCTATGTTATTCTATTAAAATTCTATTCTATTAAACACAAAGCCTGTCGCTAGATCACAAAGTCCCTAAGCTGCAGACCTCTTCCCATCAGAGCCCCTGCGCACAGAGCTGCGTGATCGGTCCCTAGCACGTGGAGCAGGGCGCAGAGAGGCAAAGGAATGTCAGACCCCTGATGTATTTGTGAAGTATGGTAAGCACTGTAATAGTTGGTACTTCTTCAGCACTCAGAAGGATAATACAGTTGAAGGCAGTGCCAGTCTATGGCTAGAAAATGAGACATCTGTTAATTCCCGAGGGAAACTGAACTCGGGGTGAGTGCACTCGGGACATACAGTCTGAGACTGGCGTACTGGATGGTGGCACGATACTGATGCTGTGCTTGGCAAAATGCAGAAGGCCAGGTTATTTAGAATATAAAATCTGTATGTGCCCCATCTGAAACCATGCCATCAAAATACTAAAATATTACTTTATTTCTCCAAACCAACCAGAAGTTATACATGCCGTGAGTTCAAAACAACTCAGTTCATTCACAGTAGGGAGAGAGAAGTCACTGGAAGATTTAGTTCAGTTCAGATTCTTGAAAACATCTTTGTCTCAAGCTACAGCCTAGCCATAAGTGAATGCTGAAGGATAAGAAGACTATTTGGTTTTGGTAATGAACAGAGACAGGTTATCAGTAAGTGTCAACGAGCGTGAAGAGATTCACCAGACTGTTGTCTGTGATTCCTCTGCAGTTGGCATCGTTCATGTCCAATTCTTAGAAAACAGAAGTCAAGCTGAATAGGACCTCTGTGATGCTGTGGTAGGAATACATGCAGATGGAAAACTTATTCCTTGTGTCTCCAGTCATGACTGATAGCATGTAAAGATGCTTAAGCTATGGCATTTGTTCTTTGGAGCATGAGATGGCTCTGTCTCAAGTTCCATGTAGTACCTCAAGCAGAATCAGGCAAGGTGGTGCTTCAGGATGGTGTTCAAGATTTGAAATCTGGCCTTTATCCCAAACTGGAACTTTGTTATCATTCTCTACAAAGGAAGAGTCAAATAATGTCTTGTTTTCCATCAGCAGATTTTGACTCTGCTTGGTGTTGACTTTAATGGATTTTTTTAAGGGATTACCATGTAGGTCATTTTTTGAAATGAAGATCTGTTGTGAGGGGGAAAAACTGGGATATTTACCTCTTAGCTAGGTATCTAGGACATGTTGTTTATTAGAAGTTTGTCCTCACATGTCGGTAAGCAGCTGAAGGAGGGAGGATAGTCCTGTGCCTGTGGCAAGACACATAGATCCCAGCTACAACAACAACAACAACAAAAGTGCCATGATTCCTTCACTCTCAGAGTGTATTAATACCTCTTTTCCTTGCTCCCTGAAGGACCTCCTTGAGTGTTTCCTGGGCCTAGATAGAGCTATTCTGGAAATGTTGATTGGTTGTGAAATGCACAATATTCCTTCTTGCTCCTTTCTTTAATTTGACTTTTGTTTGTTAATAGAAATAGCAAAAGTATCCAGAGAGAAATTCCACCTTTTAGGCACAGTCACTGTAGTAGTGAAATTGGAGGGTACCTTGAGGCACACGTGTGTACCTACTGTCATTGTTCTTGCGGGCATGATAAAGACATGACGGTGCAGTTCAATCGCCTATTGCCGTGTAGAAGCCACTGCCCTTCTTTTCCACTTCACCAGTTTCCTGCTCTTGGCATCTCCTTTCCATTCCTGTTCTGCAACAGTCAGCCAGCCTCCATCACACTGCTCTGCCAAAAGCTCTGCCAAGACAAATAGGAGGAGAGCGTGTGCTTTTCAATTTGGGGCCAAAACAAGTTTAATTACAGTCAGTGTCAAACCCCTAGATTTCAGGATGCACAATTTCATCCCCTCTGAGTGGAAACCAGCACCTTTTCCCCCTCAGGATCATTAATACAGGTAGGAGAAGCGAGGGACTGAGATGCACTCCCCACATTACACTCAGGGACCCTCTTCCTTCTCCTACTAGCAGAAGGAGAGACCTTTCTTACTCTCAAGCCTAAGAGCAATTCTGAATAAGCTCTAAGTGCTTTTTTGTCAACCCTTTTACTAGATGTGTTTCCAAGTTTCTCTGAATCCGTCTCTCATGGTAGAGGTGTTGCTGAGCAGACTTCCTGGGGTGGCATCCCTTGGAGGTTCAGATGAGCTGTCTGGTTGAGCCAAGGATTTTTAAAATCCTCCCTGAGCACAAGATACTCATAGAAAACTGAAGAGAGACAACCTCAGGGAGTTTATTATTATTCACGCTGCTGTCTTACAGCAACACCCAAAGGTCAATGGCACTCACTGTTAACACCTTAAATTTGGCTGCTCTAAAATTATTTTTCACACAGCCTTCACTAAGGGAACTGAAAAAGCCTTATAGGGACATTCCCAACCTTTGTATGCCCATATATGTGGCTGCCTCAAAAGAGACACTATCAAGCATTGCTTAAAATTAGACTTTATTTACTGATTACAGTTCCAATGTTATTTTTTAAGTTTAAAAAAAGCTTTGGCCCCTCTGGTAGCAGCTGTCTTCTCCCATTTGAAAGCATCCTAGGAGGATATGTGAACTTGTAGCTCCTAATGTCTTTGAGGCCACCCTATGGCTCTCTGCTTTAGTTATTCTCTCCTAAAATCTCATCCTTCCTCTGCCATTTAGTAAAAATTTCATCTGGATGAGCCAGGTTACATCAGAGATGGGTGCTGAAGAGCTCTTGGCATTTACCCAGAGGGTTTTAGCCAAGTTTCAGTTTAATTGTCGATCCAAGGGCATGTACAGCAGAGCACAAGTGAGTGCTGAGCTACTGCTGCTCCAAACCCATGTGCCTGCTCTTGCAAAGAAAAGCGAGGAGCCACCAGCCCTGAGCAAGACTCTTACATGAGATGCGGCATTGCATTGCCGAAGCAGTATGATGCAAGCTTGGTTAGTCCCAGCATCTCTACGCCCATTACATGAGGTAGGCTTGCCTGTAACACCCCCATCCTGCAGCCTTGCTTGGATACAGTATTCATACACATGTCCTGGTGCTAGTTTTAGCCCAGTCTGTGGGCTTTGATTCTGAGTGGTGTTGGACTATCTCAGTACAGAATGCATTTCAATGCTAAACAAAATTAGTTATAAATGGCTATTCATTAGCTTCATTAACGTCAGCGGTAATATTTGCAAAGCAGTTCGAGATCTCCTTCTTATCAAGTGGCCTGATGTCAGGCCACTGGCACTGCTGTTTCCTGGTGAAGGACAAATCCAACACTTGATGCCTAGGAATACTCGTAGTCCGTCTTACTTGATTTTCATATCCACTAGCATGGAATAGAGGGTTTATTAATAATGTCCTCAAGCTGAAGATATTCCTGTTTCTAAGTTTACTGGAAGCTCCTGGTTGTTGAGAACCAGCTACAATACCTTCATTGCTACTTGCCTTTGCTCTCTCAGCATCAGGAGTTAAGAATAAAGCCAGTTCTTCCAGACTAAAATCTTCCTCTTTTGCTAAAAGAATAATTTAAGATGATGTATGTGGAGCAGCGCCATTCATAGCCCCTGTCATTACATCCGTAATGATGACAAAGCAGAAGGGAGATGAAGGAAACCATCCAGTGAAGAAATTCATTAAGTATATGCTTTGCAATAACAGTAACCCACAGTGAGAAAGGGAATGGTTGACAAATCTGGAGATTTTGTCTGGTGGACACCAATCATTTCTTCCATTTATTGGCTGTCATGATTTGTGTTTTTAATCTGTACTTTGATTCCTTCACCCAGTCTTTCATCTTGGCTATATCAAAACCTATTCCAGTGCTTCCTGACACTGCAGCCCTGAATTAGAGGAACCAGACAAAAAGTCCTGCCAAATTCCTGAGAGTAAACTGTAGTTTTGTATTAGCATTGTCTTCTCCTCATAAAAATGAAGTGTTTTCAAATAAAACTCCATTGGCCTCTGGCTTAGAGAAATGTTTGTTGATCCTGTACCTCAGAGATGCTGATGAAAACCACCTTCATGTTCCCAGCTAATTTAATACTACTATTTACTATAATGTACTGCTTGAATTGCAGTAGCACTTAGGATTCCTAGTCACAGACTAGGGCGCCGCTGTGCTAGACACCAGGCAGGCATGGAACAAAAAAGAAAGTCCCTTCCCTAAAGAATTTAGAGTCTTTGGCATGAGTATGGTCATTATAAAGATATCAATCTTTTTTTCCAAGAAACGCCTCATCTTGTTCATTATCCCTTGCAATTAGTCTCATGGGGCTCCACTTCCAGCAAGATGCACCTGTTGATAAGTGCAGCCTAGTCGGAGCTTAGAGAGACTTTGATTCTTCCATTTTTTAATGAACAACAAATGGTGCATTAGAGATGTTTGCTCCTTCAAATATGCAGACATCTGAATTTCTAATTGTTTAGCATTAGTCATAACTTAAGTAGGACAGAGCAGATTCTATATATAGCCCATTGCCCAGCCATTCAAGACAGTGTGTTTGTATTTCTTCCCATATTTCCTCACTTGAAAGGAGTGAGAAGGCAGTTATAACATCTCTGGTCTCAAGTGTTCCAAAATTGTGCTGCCCCCATCTCCTTGTCCCCCAGATATTTAGATTGTTTTCAGAATGATGAGATTTTTAAAGAAGAGTACATTCTCAGCTCTTCTGGTGTTTTTTTGGGGGTTCTCAGCCCTGACAGTATAGCTGGGTGATGTATTTAAGCTTGAAGGCTAACCTTTCTTTTTTGTTTTGTTTTGTTTTGGTTTTTGGTTTTTTTGTTTGTTTGTTTTTAAGCAACAGTTGAGGTTGTAACAGGAATCCAGGAGCAGGAGTTGCCCTTGGTATCACAAACCTCCTTTAAATTGCACTGATCACTTTCCCTCTCTACTCAGTTTTCATTTCTCAGTCTCATTCTCACATTGTATGTGCTCTTACATGTGAGTGTATCATGTGCCTTACATTCCAAAGGAAATCCTGGTTCACAACAAACACACACGGTGGATCTTTTGCAACTGAGTGAGGGTTTTGTTTTCTGCAAATTCAAACTCCAGCATTTTTCCCGTTATCTCCTCCTCCAGTAGGAGAGCAGTGGGTTAGCCACTGAAGAAACATAGCCCCAGAAGTTTGCTCAAATTACTTCTGCCTGGATGCTGGAAAATGCCACACCAGCCTGGCTCAAATGTTTCTCTTGATTTTCATAGTGACACTCAGATTCATCACCCCAGCAGTGTGTTTTCCCCATGCTTGTGACATGGCTACAACTTTAGAGCTGAATGAACTAAATACTGATGCTAATGGCTGATGGCAGGCCTGGTGCTGCACATGATGAGAGCAAGGCAGGGTCCCTGATGTCAGCAGGGTGTTTGATGGCTGAAGCCATCACTAGCTCAGTGGCCCTTTCCATTGGGATGTCCTAGCCGGACAGACGGGCTCTCATCTGCTCCTGGCCTTCGGTGGACGGTTCCTCACAGAATCCCTGCAAGCAGCCATCCACAATACGGTCACAGCCTTGAGGGGTCCCCTCTGAGCCCCTCTCTCGGTGCCGAGTAAAGGGGAAGCTCTGGGCTCTAACCTCCTGGGGGTGGGGATGTGCCTGGGGAGAGGCAATGTGAGTAGCCCCCCCCGTCCTTCCCTGCAGGCCCACCTCGGTCTCACCTGCCTCCCCTTGGCTGGTGGCTTGGCCCCTGCGCCAACGCCTGTCCTCCTCTGGTTCAGCATCCCCCCTCCCACTCACCAGAGCCCGTTCCCTGCTGCCTGTACAGGCTGTGTGCCCCCTCATCGGGGTGAACCTGGCGGTTTCAGCAGGTTGTTCCAGGTGTGTGTGGGATGCAAACCCAAACCCCTGACCTTGCCCTGCTCTGTGCCAAAAAGACAGACAGACAGATCGGACACTCGGCTAAGCAACAAAATTTCTCTCATGGCCAAATGTACCCAGACACCAAAAGAGCCAGGAATACTGTTTGCTCGGCAGTCTCAGGGAGCTCGTTTGATGGATTTCCTTGTTGCTACCAATAATTATGAGATTAATTCCTGCAGCATTATCATTAACAGCACAGAAGGCTTGCACACGTACCCACGCAGCCTTCCCCAGCCCTTATTCAAGAGCAAGAATAGCAACTGACAAGTCTTGTGAGGTAAATATAAAGGTCAGCTGTTGCCTCCCTGGATGAGGGCTGTCAGGAGGAGAGAGGCCTTGCCGCCTGCACGCTTCTCCCAGCCCATGTCTGCAACTTCCCTTGGCTGCTCAGAAGGAGAGAGCAAGGCTGTGAGGCCTCCAAAAGTGCTTTTTGGTGATGTCCAAGAGGATACGGGTGCAGGTCCTCTCCATGTTACATGTGCTGGTGGGAATACCCCCCAGGCGCGTGGGGCTTTGGGCACAGGGAAGGCTCTTGCTGGGGCAGAAGGTCCATGCTTGAGATTCCTGAGCAGCGTGCGCTGGCCTCTGCTCAGCTGGGGGTCAGGCTTTGGGAGGAAAACCATCCCTGCAAATCCACCCGTGTGTGAGCCGCTGTGAGCGGCTGTGTTCTTCCCAGACACGGTGGAACCGAGAGGATATTCCTGAGGAATTTTTCATTCTGATGGGACCCCCAGCCCATAAAATTGTGTCTTGTGGGCAGCCGTCTGGGATCAAGAGTGCAAACATTAAGTCGTGAATGAAAATAGTACTCTGTTTGAGCTTATGAACTTGGTCTTGGAAAATGCAAGATTCACTCCTGCCTTGTACACAAAACCTTGAGGGATACTGAATAAATCTCTTCACCATCTCATGTTGTTTTTCCCCACTGGAAAGTTTGGGAAATTAAGGTGCTTTCCTCTCTCTCTCTCACAGGACTGTAGGAAAACCTGTTATAAGTTATTGGTGGAGCTCTGCTATGACAGTGAGATGTACAACAGAAAATTCCTGTGACAGAAGCATGTGACTCCCTTCCTGGAGTGAGGTCATTGAAAAATTGAAAGAGAAATTAAAATTGAATGAGAGAATTTTGAAGGCTTCTGGAGTCAGAAGAAAAGGCAGATAGCTGAGCTCCTTATCAGCTTTGTTCTTCATCCTGACCTAGAACATACTCTTTTGTGTTTAACTGATTTATTTTTATTGATTTTTATAATTCACTTTAATTGAGGTTCTCTATGATTATTCTAGCAAATTCAGTCTACAGAGGAATAATAGGCAAATGTATTTTGTTCTTAAAATGACTTATCACCTTCAGGCATAGTAAGATACCCTGTATTTTTTTTCTTTTTCTCTAGATTGCCCTAGAATCTATAACATTTACAACTGTCAGATTTAGATTTCCTAGTATGACCGGTACCAGCAGGTGAAATGGAAATGTAATGTATGTCTGTGTCAGTGTATGATTGCTGGCACCTCGGAGTGGGCGAGATGCACTGAGTTCACCTGAAATAGTCACAGAACAGATCACATGTTAGAGAGCTGATCACAGGGATCGAGTAATGACGGTGATCACATGAAGTGGTTATGCGAGATGATGTGGAAATGTCTGCTGAATGCAACAATATCAGAAATCCTTACCACCTTCTGACAAAGGTTGGAGTGATAATGAAATATTGCACCGTAGCAGAAAGCTGATCTACATCTAGTATGTTTTCTTCCATGTTTGTAGTTGGACACCTTCAAAAATACCTGAGGTAAGAGCCATGCCCTCAGTTTAACATCATCCCTTCTGTATTGCTATTTTTAGAACCGTGATCTCTCTGCTATGGTCAATCAGTGAGGAGGGGATTCTTCTCGCCTCACATTAGCTATCTAAAAAATTCAGTGGCTAGGCTAAGGTAGCTGTCTTCATTCCCTTTATAGACAAGGGAACGAGGTGAGCTTCTCCAGCAGCCTGAAGGGACTATTTTGCGATGGGATGTATCATGCTCTGGGCATGCTTTTGCTTTCCATTAGCTACCTCAGTTTAGCTGTAATTGCCTTCCAGTAGGTGCCTGAGTTTGAGATCACTAAGGCTAAAGGGCAGGTGCACCCAACCCAGGTCAGCAGAGAGGTGATGGGCCTCGCTAGCACTTTTTACTTCTAGACAATGTTATTTTGTGATTCACTGCAAAAATTCTGTCTGCCACTGATGTTTGCAGAGTGGGTCAAATATGAATACTTTTCTTATGAAGGGTATGTTAATCTCAAACTATGGCACTAAACATAAAACTCTAATCCAGATATACCTGATATATGCCTTGTGTCTCTCTTTCACCCCTCCGGTGAGAACCCAGGATTTCTTCTGTTGTGATCTCCGTCAGGAGTAGCAGCTGAGATTTCAGTCAGAAACTGGTGACTGGAGAAAGGACTCGTATGTTTGTAGTCAGTCAGTTCTGCATTTGAAGTGCTGAGGGAAGTACCTTTTGCTTTGTGTATCTATCTGTGATATTTTATATTCCTGGTTATCAAGGCATCCAAATGTCTCACAGTCTTCCCTGCATTTAAATTGTTGCAAGCCCTCTCACACATCACTCAGGATCTATGGGGAAAGTGGTGTAATACGACCATGTTGGATCACAAACAAGCATGTGTGAGACACTGCAGATCCTGCTCAGAGCCACGGGCCAGGAAAAAGGGAGAAGAACCTGGCAGGTTGAACAGTTCTTGTGAAAATTGCAGGAGCTCTCATAGCCCACTCCTATGCTGCATTTGCTATCCCTGGATTTCTTCAAGGGACAAAACTGTCTGCCTAAAAGGGATCTAAATAATATTGTAAATAATGAAAAACATAACATAATCTAGGCCAATTCCCACTGGTATCAATCTTTTGGAGAGATGCACCTCTATGTCTTATTCAGCTCTCACCCACAGCACTAAAAAAAAATGTATTTGGATCAAAATGCTTCCTTCTTTACATTTATGATCACATTATTTTAAGAGGTTTCGTGTCTTTAAAAGATATATTAAACCTAAAAATGGAGACAGTGGGATAAAACCTACCACAGAACACAACTGGAGGGTTTGAGTTTAGTAAGTGCCACTTACATTTCCTGTCAACTGATTGAACTTAGCTCCTGTTTCTTTGAACCTCTTGTTGTTCTCACTGAAAGCCGTGCTGACATGCTTTAAAAGCATACAAATAGCTTCTTGCTATTCTGCTACACAATATATTCTGTTCTGTTTTTGTTGTAATACGCATTTCAGTTCATGAATGCCTGAGCTAACAGAGATAATGCAGAGATAAATCTCTGGTATTACTACTTGTTTTTCCATTTGTTTCTTTATGATGCACAAGATCTGATTCTTTGGCACTTCACCAACAGCGTCCGAAGCTGGAGGTAGGTATAACAAAAATTAAAGTGTATAGCATCCCTAAGGAGATGCTCAGAATTGGGTTGTGGCCAACCTCATATATTAAGTTGTTTGAACTTTGTTATGTTATTAAGGAAATGGATTTCAGATTAATCACTGATTTAGCATCAATAGCATACGACCACCATCACTATGATGGGGGATGTGCAAGTGCATGACCCCAAGCATTTACAGTCTATAAGGATAAACCCAGTAGCTTTTCTGTACAATTTTCCAATTTAAAGGGAAGGACATGATTGATGTTGCAACCGAGGCAGTGAAGAAGCAGGACTGAGATGCAGTGGCAAAGCTGACGGGATGCAAAAAACTGAAGAACGCATATTAAGCATGGAATGGGCGTTGGGCAGAAGTTATTTCTATAGGCAGTGCTACCTCCTGGAAGAGGAGATCGGAGGGTAAGCAACCCATCTGGAGACATTGGTGACACGTGGTCTGAAGCCTACAGACATAACGGAGACAGGAGAGCACTTCAAAGGGAGCTCAACGTGGTTTTAGGACACCCTGGAGGGTAGGGCCTTAGCTGAGGAGGGCAAACAGGGAAGCACATGGCCATGGGGTTGAAGAGCTAGGGAAGATCAGCTGGTGGAGTCGAGGAGGGGGGGGGGGGGGAAAGGAACACAAAAAAGAGTAGTTGCTCCCTCCACGCAAGAAGTGGGAACGCGGTGGAGAGAAGCAAAGGCCAGAACACGGGAGTGGAAGCTGGCAGCGCGAAGGCAGGAGGAGCAGGCAGCGGTGCCGGAGGTGGCAGGGGAGGAGGAGCGGACGGAGCGGTGTCCAGGCTGCGGTCCTTGCTCCGGCAGATGCTCCCGGGGCGGCCCCGGCGGCGGCACCCTCGGCCCTCTCCGCCTCCCCCCGGGGGCTTTCCGCCCCTTCTCCCGTTGGCGGGGTCCCGGGCAGCCCGTGCGACGTGACGGTGTCAGTGGTGCCGCGGGTCCCTCCCGGCACCGGCACCTGCCCCGCGGGGCTCGGCTGCGCTCCTGCCCGCTTTGCGAGGGGAAGCGCTGCCCCGGCCGCCGAGCAAAGACGGGATCGATGCAGAGCCCGCGCCCCGCGGAGCCTCCCGCGCCGGCCGGCCACAGCTGCCCTGTGCGGAAGGGCCCGGAGGCGGCGGGGGGCCGGGGAGCACCGGGGATGGGGGAAGGACACCGCCCCGGATAGCAGCCCTGGTCCCGGGCGGGTGGGGTCCCTCCCCGCGGGCCGGCCCGCGAGTGGAAAGTTTCCCCGGAGTGACCTCTCATAGTACGCGCTCGCTAGGAAATCTCATTCAAGTATTTTTGTCAATGGGGTGGGAGGGGGGGGGCACCCTGCTCCCCGGCCCCCGGCCCGGCTGACGTCACCGCAGAGGCGATAAATATCTGTTGATATAATTGGACGTGAGATTTGGGGTTGCGATAGCGAAACTCGGCCCATCGCCGCTCCGACGGGCCCCCATGATTTATTCAGCAGTGGATCGGGGCACGCAATCGGGCTGTCAGGAGAGCGTCAGCTTATTAGGCAAGTTCTGCGTGATTCCAGGAGAGGGTCTAAGCTATAAAAATCCCGCGCCCCGGCTCTGATTAGGACCAAATCTGATCCCAAGTTCGCCAGGAGCCGGCTCCGAGGGAGAGCGAGAGGGAAGGGACGCCGGGCACCGCCGAACCCTGCCGCTGCCTGCCCTGCCCTGCCGCCGCCGCCGCCGCCCCAGGTAGGTGCGGGGCCGCGCCCGGGCGATGAGCGGGCTGCGCTGCGCTGCGCCGCGGGGGGCTGAGCGCGGCGTCCCGCGGGAGGCGGGAGCTCCCCCGGCCGGGCAGGGAGCGGGGAGGCGCGGGGGGAGCCGGGCGCTCGCACCCCGCAGCTCTTGGGGACAGCCGCCCCGCCGCAGGCACCCCACGCTCCCTCTCCCCCGCCCCGGGTGGGTGAAAAGGCGCGGGTCCGCGCACACCCGTGGACTTTCTCCGCAGGGTCTCAGCCCAGCCTGGTCCCCGGGACCCGCTGCCGGCGCAGCCCGGAGTCGCCCCGTGGGACTGTTCCGCGGGGGGGGCGGCCGCCTCGACGGCGGGGGCCGGCCGGGACGGGACTGAGCGCGGCCGGACCGCGGTGTGCGGGGCACGGAGGGGCGCGGAAGGGCGCGGAGCGGCGCGTTTCAGCACCGGGACAGCGGCGGCGGCGGCGCCCCCCTCCTCGGCCCCGCGCTGCCCTCCGCGCCGCCGCGGCTCGGCTGTGTAACCCACCCCCCCCCCCCGCCCCTCCTCTGCCCCCGCAGGTTTGGGCCCCGACCATGAAGGTCCCGCTGCTGGTCTCCACGGGAATCCTGCTGGTCGCCCTCCTGCCCTGCCAGGAGTGCAGAGCTCTCAGCAAGAGCCCGGTAGCCACCCACGGGGCTCTGCACCAGCCAGATTTCTTCCAGCAGCAGCAGCAGCAGCAGCAGCAGCAAACTCTGCCCGTCCTGCTCCGCATGGGAGAAGAGTATTTCCTGCGCCTGGGTAACCTCAACAAGAGACCCGTTGGCTCTTTCTCTGCCTCTTCCAGCAGCACCAGCCACCTACAGCCCGAAGCCTCCGCCAGCAACTTTTTCCGGGCGGCGGTGCAACAGCTGCAGCAGCTGCCCGAGCGCTCGCTGGGGAGCCCCGAGGAGGGCGAAGCCGAGGGTGAGGCCGTGGAGAGGGAGAAGCGATCCGAGGAGCCCCCTATTTCTCTGGATCTGACTTTCCACCTCCTGCGAGAAGTCTTGGAGATGGCCCGAGCCGAGCAGTTAGCGCAGCAAGCTCACAGCAACAGGAAACTGATGGAGATAATCGGGAAATGAAACGGCCCCTCCCCGCCTTGCCAAAGAGATTCCGCAGTTAGCACAAGAGTAATTACACCGTCCGATGTACCATAGTGCTGCTCTGATGTCATCTCTTTATTTTTATATAGCTTTAAACCTAGAAGGGTGTACTCCGAACAGCCTCTGTCCCTTGACTAGCATGCACAACCGTGTACCAAGTGCAGAAACACGAGTGTCGTTTGTAACCTCCCCTACCTTTATTTATTTCTCCATTTCCCAGTTATTCTAGTGCCATCGCTACGTAGGGATGTGTGAGCATTGGAAGAAATGGTGCCAAGAAGACAGATAACTTTTCTGCTGGGGGGCAGGGAGGTGGGAGGGGGAATCTCTGTAAGCTACTTTAAATCCACTTTTTTCCTGTAAACATTTTCACAATAAAACATCTTTTCAGCGCTCGGTCGATTTTGTTGTGTAAGAGAATGTTTAATATTTATATTTTTAATAAAAGCTGCAAAGTAAAGATGGCTTGATAGACTTTCTTGCCTGGACGCCTGAGGGCTGCTCCGCCTCCCTCAGCGCTTACCGGGGCGGGTGTGTGTGTGTGTGCGTGGGGGGGCACCTACGGCCGCGGATACCCAGAGCCTCAGGGAGCCCTAAATAACCCCCGGGGATGTTTTTCCCCTCCCCGTCCCTGCGGGCTCTCCCAGAGGCTCGCCCCGACGTGCCGCCGGCCCCGGGCGCTGGGCAGGAGCTGCCCCACGCCGCTGCCCTCGGCACAGGCTGCTCCCGGGGACGGTGGGGGGGGGTGTCGGGGGCCGGTCGGTCGCCTCCAGGCTTGCCGACTCCCACCTCAGCAGCACCCCGAGGGGGCTCCCCGGCTCCTGCCGCTGCGGTCGGGGCCGGGCAGCCTCCTCCTGCCAGAGCGCAGCGATGGGAAACTGGTGAGGCGCTCCCGCATCTCTTTTGTGTTTTCTTTCTAGCTCTGCTTATCCTCCCCGCACCCCAAAAAGGCAAGTTCCTCCCCGCTTCGGCTCCCTCTGTCCCGGCGACGGTGCCCAAGCCGAGTCCCTTCCAGGGGCGCTGGGGAGGTGGCGGTGCGTGTGGAGGAACTTCCTGGGAGGAACTGGAGGAAATCCTATAGGACGACGGGGAGAAAATAGGAAATCCCTCACCCCGAACCACATCCCAGGGAAAAGCTGCTCCAGCAGCCGCAGAGCAATGCGGTGGCGGTGGTGGTGTGGAGCGGTGGTGGTGCGGAGCGGTGGTCACTCTGGGCTGTGCGAATCTCAAAGCTTGGCACGGAGCTCGCCTATGCGGCCCCGCAAAACTTCTCTCGCAGTAGCATTTTCCAGATTAACAAACACAAATGAGGGTTAACGTGACTCAGCCCTGGAGCAAGGGATGGCCGGGACTGGGGCTGACCCCTCACAGCCTGCTAACCAGGCGCTGCCTTCCTGCACTGCCAGCTCGCCAGTCCTGCTGGGGTGCAGCGCAGCCCTACGGCCCGACACCGTCCCCTGCCAAAGCGGGGTGTTGAGGGCCTGGCTCGGGCCTCTGGAGAGATCCACACTTAAGCCTAGCACACCTGGTCCCCTATGGCACCAAGCACTCCCTGCAACCTGATAGCCTCTCTTAAACACTACTGAGTGCTGGCACCCTGTCCCCAGTGACAAAACTTGCAGAGTGTCACCTTCAGTACAACTTGTAGAGCTTCTTTTAAGACACAAATTTGTTTTCATTAGATGGCTCAACATCTTCCATGCACACGGAACAGGACATTTGACATTCGCCTTTTCTACAGTGCACCTTGGGGCCTCCAAATTAAACCTTTGAACGAATACCTGTGACCACCTCACCCCGTTCTGGTTTCGTGCAAGAACATGTCCCTTTTCCTGCACACACGAATGACTGAGAAGACGTAGACACGGATTATGGCTGGACAGACATGGGCAGCACTCTAGCGTCTGCCCCACATGGTCAGAGCTGTGTTCCACATCCATTCATGGGGGCTCATACAGTGCTTTTCGTGTGTGCATCTTCCTGGGCACCTTCCCTACAAATAACCTGTTTATGTGAGCATCTTCTGTTGTGGCTTAGCAGGAAGAGCAAGTACAAAAGAAGAAACGGTAGCTTCCCTCTCCCCTCCTGTGTTCGGCCTCTGCAGCTGAGGACGCACCCTGGGGACCATGAGTGACTGCAGGGAGGTGCTTAGATACAACCCTGACTTGGCGGTGCCGAGGACACAATAGTGTTACTGAAGTCACCAGCACCAATGAGCAGGAGGGTACTGAGGAGAAACACTGTGTTGGCAAAGGATGCTACTAGTGAATATCTTACCAGCATTTGGCTAACAACATTGGTGAAGCATTTACACCTACATGGGGACATACCAAAAAGTAAATAACAAAACATTAGCGGTGCTCAGCCTACAGCTGTAGTGATGCTATTTTCCCCTTTGAAACAAGAAATTGTTGGAAAACACTCTAACTACAATACAGTATAGCAATTTTTCCCCATGTCCCATCCCTCTTAGGACTCTGTCATGTCAAGGGCTGGGTCCTATGTGGAGGTCAACTGAGTTTCTGGGAACAAAACTTGCTCGGATGTCCCTTTCCAGGCCAGTTTCTTTGTTGACTGCAGCCAGGCTGCCTGCCCTCACGGTCCCTCAGAGGAGAAGCACACCAGAAGCCAGCCGGAGTGAGTCATCATTCATTCAGTGAGTTCAACCACGAGAAGGAGAAGACATGACGAGCCGGCTCGTCACCTCTCTCATTGCTCACAGGAGTTTCCTCCACTCGTCCTTGAGGGGATGGTTCAGAACCAGTCTGTAAAGGAAAGAAAGGTTGACAAATGGAAGAGGAAAAGATGAATTGCATTAAAATCCTTAAGATTTCACAACAGGCAGAAAACCAGAATGAAGCGGCAAAGAGGGGAAAAGGCAGGGAGCATGAACAGTTGGGGAGGCCAGCCAGACTTCTAACGCCAGAGAAGTTGGAGGGACTTTTGCCACGGACAACGGCAGAGGAAGGATTACGCTGGGTGAGCGTGTTGCACCTGTGCAAAGGGCTTAGTCCTGATTTGGGCCTCTGGAATATTATTGCATTGAAGGTGATAACTGCCTGTTTAGAAGTGATCCCGAGCCAGCTTGGCTTGTGTAGCTGGGCCTCCAGATTGATGTGGACCAAAGCCAAAAGTTATTGTCAGTGCATTGCCACTCAAAATGATACTTGTTCTGCTGTCACGAAATCTGCCTTGGATGTGTTGTTTGGTTTTTGTTGGGGTTTTTTTGTGTTTTTTTTTTTCTTCTTTAAAGTCTTTTAATATCTATTTCATTTCAATTTCACTCAGCCCAAGAGCAGGAAATAAATAATACAGAGATATAAGCTTCTGCTTATATCCCAGACCAAATTCTGCTTTTGTTTGCACAAGTATCCTACGCTTATGGTAAAAAAAGGAGTCTGGACATGATATGCTGTAGCTGCTAATCACAGGAATTATTATTATTTTTTAATTAGCTGAATATTTAACAGGCCAGTATGATACACAGAAATATTTTTACTAGTTCCAGTGTTTTCAGATCCCTTTGGCAGAGAATGAAGACCGATTTTGTGGTAGTATCAGAAATCCTATTAAAGATAAAATATACAAAAATGGGTGATGTGGTAGCTAAGGGATGCCTTGTGTCTTCATCATTAAAATCACAATTTAAAGTGCAATATACAGGATTTTTCCCCACTCTATATTCCTAGATATGCACATACATTATTTTACATTCTTAAAATTAAAATAGCCAATACTGCCAGCTTTCCCTATGCAAGGTTTCACCTAACTTTGGGAACTTTAGCATGACCTCAGGAGAACTATTTGATGTCAAGATACTACTTGATAGAGGGAAAATGAGAGAGCAGTGTCCTCTGAATTTTAACACATCTCAACCATTTATAATACTATCCTAAACCGGAAAGTGACCAAAGCAGTGATGCTAACATATCCAGGAACAAACAAAGAAGCAGGGATGCTTGTGAGGAACTGAAGCAAGGGATGGATGATTTTCCTAAGCATTTTTGTAAGTACTTAAAGTGTACCACAGAAATTAGTAAAAACTAATGGTATGTTAAGTATAAATTGGCTACTGGGCTTCATTCCAGTTACTACCTATTTGAGTGCCGTGACACCAACAGACAAGACAGCATGGAGGTATGAAAAAAGTAGCTCCTTATTTCTTTATTTATATATCTAATATATCTAATGAAGAGTTCATAGCTCCTTTTTTTAGGCCCAGTTGCTCTAGACTGGCATAGCCCTACTTTTTCCAATGAAATACTATCTGAGAATCTGCTTTAATATTTGAAATGTGGACTAATCTGTGACTTAGATTCATATTTTCAAAGCAAGGCACTCACTGCTACTCACTGCAAAATACAGGGCTCAGAAAGGGTTTTTATGGACAAGGATCTTGCAGAAAAATATAGCTTTTCCTTGCTAACTTTATCATGTGCTGTAATGAGAGCACAAACACGGTGAAAAATCTGGGAGAAGCAGCTGCATGAATACAGAAGTCCATTTTCAGCAATGCTGGTGAGAAGAGTCATCTCCCAGGCTTATGCAAAAGTATTGTAAAGAATTGGGCCCATGGGCCCAGATCTTCAGCTGAAAAGGCAGGTAGCTAATTGAGTCCTGATTACAGAAGAACTGCCTCTCAGCCCTGGAAAGTGCTGAATGCAAACCTTTCGACCCGATTACAAAAGTCAGGTATCAGCAGTAAATATATGGCTAGACTTTCTGAGTCGTAAGGGATTCTGTGCTCTCTTGAGCTCCGTAGGTGCAGGAGTGTAGGTGGTTTATTAGTCCTCTGCGATGTTGAAAATTTTGCCTTTTATTTTTGGAAGGATAGCCGGAATGCCTGGACTAGCCAAGAGTCATTTTGAAATTGGTTGGGCAATTTCGTGTACCAAGCCCTCAGTAGTGTGTGTAAGCAAGTATGTGGCAGCCCTCCTCACTTCTCACCCTGCAAAGTAATAGAACTGGCAAGAGGTTTAAAAAAATATTTCTGCCATTTTTATTCTTTTTTACTTAAAACCACACTGGTACATTGTCTTTTCTCTTCCTGTGCAAGATGGGCTTCCTTTAGCACTTCCACTTACTATTCTAACCAGCCACTATCCAGAAATACGCATGAAACTGTTAACTTTGAAGCAAAGAACTATCTATGGGCTTATAGTTAAGCAGCTTGTTTCATAGGATTTGGACGTTACATGCTAGAAAAAACCCCCACAATGTAATGACTGGCAAGGTGACTGCATTACCATGTTAACCAACACTGCTGGTACTGCATTTCAAACAAAACAAGCTTTGTCTGCATCACTGCCAAAACTGTATTTCGTAATGTGTTAACTCCTTCATATTCTGCTGTGATGACATCTTCCTGTGTCAGCAAAACAGTGTCAGAGCTCCAACATATTCCCACTGGGTTTGGCTGGATGAAGCATTTACTCCCTGCGCCTCGTTGGACTCAGCAGGCTGCCAGTCTGCAATACCTCGATGTGCCTTTCCAAGAGCAATCATTTGCCATCACACCCAGCCAGAAGTGAAGCAAGCACAAAACTGACAATAGGGCCATTCCTCAGCTTTTAGGCTTGTGTTTTTACACCTGTGACACTTTAGTATTTGTGCTTTGAGTTATACAGTGACTGAGATATGCTATCCTCATGTGAGGCCAGAGACCATCAAAAGGTGCCAGGGGCAACTCTGTGCACGTTTTGAAGTCCATCTCCCCCTTCCAATGGCAGTCCACACAAAGGTTTCAGTTGTAGACTTTTACAGAAAACAACTTTTTTGAATGAGGAGGTGATTCTGAAAGGTAGAAAGCACAAGTAGGTCCCCTCAGTGTCAACGGGACTTGGGCATCCGGCCGTTCTGTAGGTCCTTGCAATCTCATCCTGCATCACCTCGCTCTCCCTGTTACCGCAGCCCTACTCCGCTGCCAGAGAAAAGCTTTCTGCTGAGCACGGCACAGCCCTTGCCACATGCCTTTCAGACGGTTCAGGTTCAACACTTCATTGTGTCTGTCCATGGCTATTAGGTAACTGTTGTCAAGCTTCTACCCGAGCTTTATCTTAGTCTTGGAGATCTGATGGGTAGGGCTTGTTTTTCACATTACCTAGAATAACAAGTCCCAACCCTTGGTTTGGGTCCCTAACAGTAATCAGGAATAACTAAAGTGTTTACCTCAGATTACATTAATCACATTAGGCCAATGCTGAGAGAGTGCTGAATACTTAACACTTTGATTTATATTTTCTCCTGGGGTGTCGAGTGACATCAGATGATGCTTTCAATAAGCACCAGGAATTTTCACCAGGCCAGCTCATGAAGCAGTGAGGGAAGCACACCCTGCATGACTGATGGTTGGATTTGGTTTTTTCAATAAGCAAAGTCCAGGCTGGAGTTTACGTGCCAATTCTTTGGAGGTGCTGAGCAACCACAACTCCCACTGAGCGGCCATTCAGCACTCCTCAGCATTTGGCACACTAGAATTTGCATGAATAAACAGTATAGGGATCTCAGAGCTTAACCTGATGAGTCGTACCAAAGTTGCAGGTATTCAGCATCTTTCAGCATTTGCTTTCTTAAGCAGAGCATTACTTAAATCTGTATGAGGTTCTTGTGAAGGGTGTGGAGGGGAGGAAAGAGGTGAGTGGGATGGCTTTGCCATAACGTTTTCATTTATTAGGGCCCAGCAGTTATCCTATTCATGCTGGGGAAAAAAAATAGGCATTCTAGGCCTTCTAGATATTTGAAACACAATACAGTCTATGCACTGTTTTCTGCTTTACCACCACTAATCTTCATAGCCTTTAGGTACAAAGACTGGTATTCATGTTATCAAACTTCAGGCATCCAGAAGTGAGACATCCACTCAAGCAAATTGCATTCATCCCCTCTAATGGGAGTAATGAGAAAGAGGCACCACCAGAAGGTGATTTGTCCCATCCTAAAAGAAGGGTCTAAGAATGGATTGCTCTCTGGAGGTGCTTGTTTCTCCCTACTGAGACACTCTTGGTGACTGGGTTAGACTAGATCTGGCTTTCAAGTAATTACACAAGAAAGATTTCAGCCAAATACTTCAGAATATCAGAAAACTGTTTGATAGAAATTGGGAACCTAGACTGCACTATTACTTTTTACAAGATCAGTAACTCTTAAATTTAGAAAGTGGGGAGGAAAGGTGAAGTGTCTTCATAGTCTTCTTCCATTTGTTTTTTGTTTTGGTAATTTTTTCATTATTTTTGATGACTTCTGATAAGGTAGGATCTGGAGAAACTGTTGTTATAATGGCCCTCTCAGAGGTTATATCACACCAGCTTGCAAGGAGATGTGAGAAGTAAGAGAAATGAGGGCTGAAATGGTTGTTTCCTCCAGGGCTGTAGATCACCTACCAGTATATTTTATCCAGATTGAGCATGACTAAATGGTCACAATTTTTTGTAATTAATCAGGAGAAAAAAAAGGGGGAAAAAAAAAGGTTGCTAGTTTTATGCTGGCTGCAGGAAAATAGCTTATGCCTTTGCTGGCAAAACAAAAATGGCCTGCTTACATTTTTTTGAACAAATATAGTTCTGCCTAGTGAACTGGTAGTAGTTGAGCACTTTGTGTCACCCGAGTATGTTATTTCTGACCTGGAGATCAATTCTCCAAAACTGTGTTTACCATCTTGTGGAATCATGGGCTCAGTTTTGATTGAATTAATGAGAAAGGTCTAGGTTTAAGATAAGTGAGAAAAGAATGCATGTGGCTTATTAGAAGTCAGCATGCACTAGGAAAGGGGGTTATTTCTTTCAACATGGATGCACTGACTGGTTACAAATAGCCCTCTTGTGCAGCTATACGAATGTTTTCTGGAGCAAAAATGCTAACCAAAGACGTCCTGCCTCTTGGCACCCCATCCACCTCTTCCCGCTTTGCCTACATGGTTCACTGTCCATTTGCATTGCTGCAGATGTTTTCAGGGCTGTGCTAAGAATGGGAATGTCACTGGAATGACATAATATTTTTTGGTTGTCTTTTGAGGTGAAGGAAGAGATATTTAGACCTGGATCATTTGAATGATTTGATTCCAACACAGCCCAACAAACAGCTGCCTCAGCAGAAAGGCCACATGAGTGGTAGCATCTGGGCAGGAATAAGAAGCAGGGCCATTTGGCAAGAAACTCCTAAATCACCTTTGCTGCCAGAGACAAGAAAATGGATCTTAGAGGCATGTGAAGTACCCCATGCCTTTGCTGCCTCCTCTCAATCCAGCAGGAAAGCAAGAGCGTGAATTTGTTAGAAAATGTGGGTCTTGGAGAGAGAAGCAGGGAAAATACAAGCTTCTTGCTTCTACAGTTTCTGTAGCCTCAGAAAATGAGTGAGAAATTAAAGTTAATTCCCATATTTTAGCCGGCTTCTTTAGAAACAACCTCCAGTGTTGACAAGAACAGGCATGATTAAAAAATGCTAGCTGGTCGCAAAGCCATCGCAGAATCTGTAGGCTATGTTTGTCTGCCTCAAATGTCAAGTGTTACACTTCTGGCACTCAACACTTCCAGGCAGCGGAAACAAAGGGAGCACAACAGGTTATTTTTAAATAGTTTAAACTTTAGTTCAAGCATTTTGTTTTCATATTTTTATGCAGTCTAGCTCCTTCAGCATAACACCTGGCAGCTGTCACATATATCACAACAATATTGTTTCAAGCTAAGAGGCTGCTTATTCTGTACGGATCTTTTCTTTTTATTAGTGGGAACCAACAGAATATTCTCTGAAATAATTACCTGCCACAGAAATACTTATGGTGGCAGACAAAATTATATGCACAGATAAGCTCCATCAGTCACAGTACTAGATATGTCACTCTGTTAATAGTGGTCAATAATGAATTTTAAAAGTCCATTGGGAGGAAATACCTTTTTTCAATAGATTTTCATTATATTAGAATTAATATTATGTGGTTAATGTGTAATGCAATGTATTACATAATGACCTTAAAGAGACCAAATACAGTTCAGAGGAAAACAGTCCAGCTAGCTTATTTTGGTGTAGGATCTGCACATCTCCCATGGGATAGGGAGGTCCAAACACTTGAACCAGTGGTGGAAACAGTATTAGAGAATGGTGTGAGAGAGCAGCTTTCTTCTAACTGCCACTGGGGACAAAGGAAATACAGTTCCCTTATTTATGTCACCTGTCTTTTTCATGACTCAAACAAAAAAGCCAGAAAGAAGATACTTGTTTAATATTTCACCCATTGCTGCCCCTCACTGGCATTACTTTCTGTTGAGAGTGATTAACTACAGACCTGCATGGAACCTAGTCCCACCACTGTCCAGAAAAAATGAAGAAAACCCAGGAGGAGAGTCTTACAAACACATTAGTATTAAGGCTGCATGAGCAGAACAGTCTTTCCTGGATCTATCCACACATCATTCTTTATTCCTCTCATAGAGAAGTTTTTGAGGACCTCCTGATCAATCAACCGTCTATCATTTCGGCTCCCTTCCAGCCCTGCTGGAGAACTGCCTAGCAAAGGAAAGATCATTGTGAGAGGCTGTAGGAGTAAGTGGTACGCACTGGTCACCAGTGCCAGAAAGCTACTCACGGCTACAGTTCTCCCCTCTTCCTCCTACTTTTGCTTCATCAGACAAGTAGATATGACTTCAGATCACCAAGTTAAACGTGAAGTAAAGACCTTCCAAGAACTTCTCTGTGGCAGTAACCCATCTAGTCCATGTCAGAGAAACTTCGCTATTAGCTTTCAGAGAGAAGTAGCAAACCTAGTAATGATTTAACGTCATGTTTGTCTCTGTCATGTAGTCTTTCCTTTGAGTAATACGGAGTGTTGTAAATTAAAGCTTTTTCTTCCTCTGCAAATGGTATTTTTGTAAATCCAATGAATGAGACAGAGTGCCAGTTCAGACTGTGACTCACCCCGGAGCTCCATTCACAGGATCAGATAACGGAGCCAGCATAGCTGCGAGGTGTGTAGACACATACCATGCTTTGGAGGTTGGAGCACTGCTCACATTGTGAACGACTGTCTTAGTTGCGCTGTTGTAAATGTGCAGGGGGTGGTATGTGTGAGCAGTGGACACAGCACAACTTCTCTGAGAGATAAAAACACACTGATGGAGATGCAGGAGAAAAAGCTATAACGTCAGCTAAAGCAACAGTTTCCCATTCTTTAAAGCCACTATGTAACAGAAAAATAAAGTCTTGGCCAGAGTTAAACCATTTTTCCCTCATCACCTGTCACTGCTGCTCCTTTTCCTTAATATGATAATTTTTCCATGTCCTTGTTTGCCTGAATCTTCTCTTTACTATGACCACAGAAACTGAAGCTGGTAGCCAAGACATGACTCTACTCCAACAATACATTGTTCAGCAAGCAGCACCATGACTTCTGGGACAGATGTCTGTCATATCACCTCTCACATTGTAATCTCTGCTCACCCATTAGCAATGCTGCCTTGCTTGCACAGCATTCAGCCAACTGATGAGCAAGATATTAAATCAAGCTTTCTTCTGCCCATCTCACACTGTTCCTAAGTGAAATCCAAGGAAGCTGTGATAAATACTGCTTTTACAGCCTCAGATTCAATCACACTTATTGACTAGATTGTTATGGAGTATAGAACACAGATCACAAGCAACTGTCACCGGAGACAAGCTTGGAGGTGACCTGCATCTGGGCAGGCACCAGTTCCATTTAAAAACAAAAATAAAAAAATTATGAAATTGTGCATAAATATAAAAATTAATGTATTTTAAAAAATAAATCTAGTGCCAGATGTTGAAAAGGCTCACCATCACTGATGGGGGAAACAACAACTACCTTTCCTCAGTAAGGCATTTTGTAATAGAGGGAGTCCAACAGCAAGTGTTTCATCATGAAAACCAGCCTCTTCTTCTGTGTGCAGAAGTGCTGAGCCAGGAGTGCTCTGAGAGACTGGGCCTGTGTTTTGATTACTACCTTCAGTAGTTGACATAGATAGACAAATTTTACAGGGCGCTCTCTAAATTAAAAACAACAATGAGAAATTCAGATCACTTAGTCTCCAGGACTGTGAGATCCTCATTCTCCGCTCAGTCAAAGGTGTGACATCTATGTCGGACATCTGTAGCATGTTTTGAACATTGCAGCACCTGTCTATCTCCGTTGGCCGGTAGCCTGGGATAACAGGTTTTCTGAATTAGTCACTGTTCTCTTACTTAATCATAGAATCATAGAATAGTTTGGGTTGGAAGGGACTTTAAAGATCATCTAGTTCCAACCCCCCCCTGCTGTGGGCAGGGACACCCCCCACTAGACCACGTTGCCCAAAGCCTCATCCTTTAATGACCTGAAGATTATTGTAAAGATGTCAGGAATATATATCACCTGAGAAGGAATCTAAGACTGAATCAATGCTGTTTAATATATCTCTCTCCTTTTCTTTTTTTTTTTAACTGTTTCATTTTGGCTATACAGGTAGCCACCCAACCTGTAATTCCATTTTAAACACCAGGTAGGTGGGCACCCAGTCCTGCCAGGTGCTGTGGTCCAGCCCCTCACCCACTCAAAAGTCAGAAAAGCTTAGAAATGCTGTGATACAATATCCAAACACAAGGATTCAGTTTACTATTTACTACCAGTGGGATTTTCAATCAGATGATCTATCTCTAATGGTAACAGGATTACAAGCATTGCTTTCCATAGATGAGCATATGGCTGCAATGAAAGCCTGAACTGTCTCAAGGCAGTAGGATGACAAGTAACCACATATTTTACAAACAGATGGCTTGTGTTGTTGTGACATAAATCTACCATAACCTGCTGTAAACCAGCAACAGTTCATTCATGATTAAGAAATATTTTTTGTTTAGACTTTATTTTCCTTTCCAAAAGCCTTAACAATGAGATGAACGAGCAACACTTGGACAAGGAGGTCGAGTGGAGGTAGATTTCAGTATTTAAATGAGCTAGTCGCAGAAAGACAATGCCTAGGTGAACCTGGCTTTGTATTAATTTGAACAGGAGAAATAATTTTGTCCACGCTGTCATTGTGGAGGTCCTTTTGTTAGTAATGGACTGAAAAAAATGAAATATACATAAATCAGATGGTATCTATGACTCACCAGACAAATCACAGAGCAGACTATTTGAGGTAAAACTTCAGGTGAAGTATTTGCCACTCATATTAATTATGAGAAACTGTTGTCTGAAAGCTGGTCTTAATGCATTGCCCTCACGACTCATCACTGCTGCCTCTGAATCACTCAGATAATTCTCAGAAGCAAGGGAGACAGAGGTGTTAAAAGCAGAGCAATCAAGACTTTCCTGATTTTCTCTGCATGTATTTGCTAAACTGAGGAAAAAAAAATCTCACCTGAAGCACAAAGTCAAGATACAAAATGGAAATTTATGACAGAATTTGCCACCAACTAAACATCAGCCTGAGTGGCCTCAGACCTGGCCGCTATAACCAAGTCCCAGCTCACTAAGTCAAATTACAGAGAAGCAAAGCAGAATTTTTGTACCACTAGCTGAAATTCTTGCATCTACTATTTGCCCTGTATTTCAGGCTGAACAATTTTTTTTTTCCAAGTGAAATTTAAGAGATGTTTAGGAAGAAGCTTCAAACAATTTAATTTGAGCTCGAATATTAGCTGATTCATGGGTCTCCTTCAAAAGGCTCAACTTCATGGAGGATAGATGACCTATTTTTCATCCAGTCAAACCTAGTATTTTAACTGTACATAAATAAACCCATCCAGTTTTCTGCCCAAGAAAAGATACAGTACAAGTATATCCAGACCTAGATGATAAATATCAAGTTGACTTTTGCTCTCTGCATTCCCAGATCTTTCATTGGCACTAAACACAAGTGTTGCAGGGAGCAGAGAGCCTTCTGAGCAGCAGCTGCCTTCCTGGGAGAGAGCTGCCTGGGCTGTGTCTGCTGCTGCTGCTAACAAACTTCTTGTCTCGCTCTGGGGGCAAACTGTGGGAAGGCTGTGTCAGGTGGGCCAGAGGGGAGGGAGACCCTCGCTTAGCATCATTCCCACAAGATCCAGCCTTGTAAGACTGCCTTCTCTTGAGCAAGCAATATCCTCTCTTGGGGCAGTTGGCTTGAAGAGGGTGACTTAGCTTCCTTACCTGAGCAGATTGGCAAGACTGAGTTTCCAGTTCGAAGAAGAGAAAGGAAATTATTATATGCGTGCCACCACCACACTAGTGCAATCATTGCAAAGAAGCACTGTGCTAAAACGTGGGACTGTACCTTTTATAGAGTGGTGGAAAATCAGAGCCACATGGGCAACGAGCACAGCATGATCTCTCTCTCGCTTATTTTGGTTTTAAATGATCTTATTTTGTCCGTGTTGTCTGTGTATTGACATGACAACCAATTGGCTAAAACTTAGCTAAGTACTGACCTCTCTGACATGTGATTTAAAGCCGTCTCATGGAAAAATATTTGAAGGATCACCAGCTGAAATTGAAGTATTCAGCAGCAGGGCAAAGAGAACTACAGTACATGAATACAGAGAGGACTGTCCCTATGGTAATTCTGGCAGATGGCATAAGGTTGCAAGCAAGTAATAGAAAATTTTAAAACTAATGAAACAAGATTAACAAAGGCCACTCCATTAGTATTTCTCCTCCCAAACAGCTCAGTCCTGATTATAGCCTCATGGAATTAAACACTGTACTTACTGGCAGCAAAGGGAAATTAGATCAGAATGCCGTTTGTGGATGATTAACTTGCAGTTCCTTTCAAACTATATGTATGCACTTGAGTGCTTTGGAGCCACAGCTAGCCACTTCTCTGTCAGGGAACTTGAGCAACAGAACATAGGGTCCAGTACTTGATCTTGGGTGAAATAAACTGGATAATCAGAGACCCAGATGCATACAAGACTTTCATAAACTCTTATAAATTTATATGGTGTCACCGCATGAGAGATATTGCCTACAAAAACCTGATTAGGGAAAAAACCAAACAAACCTTTCCTTATGTATCCATTGCCCTCTATATTTTAACCAGACTGAAATAATTTGAGCAGATATAGGTATTTTGGGATCTGCCTTCTTCTAGTGACAACACAACTGAGTTTTGTTACAAAATACCTGTCTCTGCTGATTTTTGGGATTCCTCTATCACAAGCCAAAGGATAGAGTGGTTCTGCACGTGAGGACATTTTTAAGGACTACACATTCCCAGAAAGTGGTTTTACTGTTCTTCATGTGCATGGCTTTCTCTAGCTACCAGAGGTCTGCATAAGGGAATTGAAGGGCAGAACTTAGGGCCAGCTTTTCACGTTTGGTTGCTTAAAGCTGGGCAGCAAGAGGGGCTTACGTACCTGGCTTGTTAGCTGGGAGTATTGAGCATTTGCACTGTTAGAAGTGATAGATGTTCAGCACTCCTGCAATATCTTATTACTAAAGAGGACTCAATCCATATTTAGAAGTTAGATTTCCAAGAGTCTCAAGGGCCATATGCCCCTTCAGGTGCACCAGTCCAACAGTTAGGTGCCACGAGCATTTACAAAACACACACATCATTCTTCATACACCTAAAGCTCCACACCTAGATATCATTGGTAGCATCCTTCAGGTATAAAGAGCACAAAAACACATGCTTGAGTCCTGATATACCAAACAGGTGAATGAGTTTCCGAAGTCTAACACACTAAATATGTATTCTTCTTTCTAGCTTACTTTGCCTGTCTTCCGAGACCGAACGCAAGAAGACAATTTAAGACTCGGTGAAGGCTTGCTTCACCTCCTTCTGTAACCCATCACATGCACTGTCTCTAAGCTCTCTGAGTTTTTGGTTTGGACTCCAAGATCTGTTTCTCCCATGTGCTGGAAAGCGCTGCTTGTTAATGTTTACGTTACCCTCCACTAATACATTACTCCCCATGGTGGCAAGGCAGCTCATTGATGCTATTCCTGCTCCCTGTGTTTTAATCATTTGCTCTCGGTTGTCACCCGCAGAGGCTCAGATTCACTTCAAAAAGCCCCCCCCCTCCCAACTTTAGACGTTGAACAGAGGCACCCAGGTTAAGAGTGATGTCACCTTACTCACAGCAGGCAGATGTGAAGATGTGCCAAGTGAGAACCAGCAGCAGCTGGTGAACTGTCTCTCACTGAAGATGCCTCTTGTCCTCCGTCAGATGCAGAAGCAGCCCGCAGTGACTATACTTCTGACTTAGGCACTCCCTGAAGCGGGATGCGGCTCTCTACTGCGGAGTTATCTATTTTGTTCATGCTGAATCATCTCCTTCCATCCCTTCTTAGAACAAGAAATCTGTACACTTATGGGCTGCATCTCCTGTTGCTGTACCCCTGCCGATACACTCTCCTGCACTCTGGAGGAAACTTCTTGATGCATCGATATAATTTCTTAGAGGGCAGTGGCCCTTAAATAAAATAAATTTGGGGAATTAATAGGTGGAACTGACCTCTTTCTGCTGATGAGAAACAAGGAAATCCCTATCAGTGCATTCTATTAAAATAGCCTGAAAATAAATTATATGCTGCTTTTATGATGACGATCATGCAGATTTATATTATTATTATAAATTATTATTAGTGTTATTTCAAGTAATTTTGTTATTTGGCTTTCAGGGGCTTATCACACAAAAAGAAAAAAGGGCAGTGACCTGATATCTCACATGAAAGATAAAGACACATAAACTGTCTAAAGAGCCACCTCACTACACATGGAGAATAAAATAATTTTTATGCTAATAGAGTCTGAGACCAAAACGTCTTTCTCTCTCACCTACTTTCTATTTCATGATTAAATAAATCATAAAGCTGTCACTAGAGACCACATAGAAAGAGATCTCAAATGGTAGAAATGAGAGCTTTCTGCATTTGTCTATTTTTAATTTCAAAAGGTATTTTGAATTAAAAAAGAAAGAGAGGGAAAAAAGAGCGTAATGCTATTCGCATGCCTGATTTCCCAGGAGTATAAGCAAGCTCTATGTCCTCTTGTAATAATACAATGAATTTTCAAAACCAAACACAAATAAATGAAAATTAAACTATGATCCATAAATTTAATTGAGATTCACAGTGTCCGATGCTTTTCAAATTCAAATTACCACCAGACAGTGTATCTTTTTGCATAACTTATGCAGCTTAAGCATAGGTGATAGCTTCTCCCCTCTCCCTTTTTTAATGGAGAGATATACTTCAGTCATAGTGCTGGAATTTTTGCACATAAAAGCTGAATAATAATTTGTCATTTTTTATAGAGGCACCATGTCATGTTGTACGGTGCTTAGAGTGCAATACAGAAAGTGAGCAGGGAAAACCAAGCATTTTTGTCCTGAAGAATAGGCCAAAATTGAATTCTTCTGTTATTAGAGCAAAACCCAAAAGTAACTACAGTAGTTTAGTGTCAGAGGTCTTTGGTCTTCAGTAAATAAGATTAAACATCCCAGTGGTAACACAGAATTCTTTGCAGATCAGCCATATCGCTTTGGAAATTGAATATACACGTCTTACCTAAAAGGGGTGTGAATTCAGAGCTGGAAGAACTAAATCATGGACAGTGTCTACCAAAAAGGAACTACTCCAGAAGAGATGTTATGGAATAGTTAAGTTTTAATTTACAGTATCTGCATTCAGGACAACTTCACTGGGTAATGAAGTTCTTAGTCCTTGATCTTGTAGATATTTCAGCTTTTAATTAGTGTGGCCTAAGGAAAAAAAGCCTTTGCCTACCAAAAAACATTTTTTAAGCATGGGTATTTAAAAGCACACACACAGTCTTGGTGTCTAAAGGGTTGGGATCCCCCCCAGCTACCTGGGGATGCATTTCAGGGTCGTGTTTGGTACTCCACGCTCACTGGAATGTGGGAGAGATGGCTTTGGATGCCTTTTGGTGTAAAAAGGACCTGAAGAGGAGTCTCCAACATGTGGGGTGTGCTGCATGGGCTGATGTGTGAGGGGACTCTCCATGGTGGTGCTCCCCTGGGGAGATGGCTGGGGCCCTGCTCCTTGGAGGGCCCCATGGGACACCCCCAAGGGAGCACCGGTGGTTTGCTTGTGATGGGAGTACTGGCAACAGGATTATTCAGTGGATTTTTCTTCCTGATGTTTACCCCTCTGATGACAACCATTACTCTCCAGATCTTCCTCCCCCATTTGTTGGACTGAACAAGCTTGGGGTTCTTCACATCTCCTGTCAACCCACAGGTTCTCCATCTTGCTGGTTATCTGAACAGCAACTGAAATATAAGCCCATATATTTGAGGGAGTAAATGTCTCTTTACATTTTGAACCAGGGAGATGCAATGTTTAACCATGCAGGAGTAAGCTCAAGGGTGGCGTTTCGAAGGTGCAAGGAAGAAATGTTTTAGGCAGCTTGTATTGTGAACTAGCACGATGGTTTTGGATGGGAAGAAAGGGAAAAAATCCTTTAAAACCATGTAGAAACATCACTAGAGACACTATTTGAACTGTTAGTTAATGGTAAAATGAAATATTTCCTACCCATGAAAGTACAAATCAAGTATTGAATCAGATTCCAAAGATGGTGTAGTATGATAAGAAATGCCAAAAGTGATATGCAGAATGCTAACTCCTGTGAGAAAATAAGAAGACTGCTTCACCAGTGTTGTCATGACACGAACTTGTCAATATCACTACATTCAGTGAAAAAGTTCTGTTTTCACAGCACTTTTCCATGATATACTTTAATTGGAGGAAGGGAGCAAAAACAGTGGTGTGAGGAACATCAGCCGGGGTTTTAAAAAATAAACAAATATGGCATTTCAGAGTGGGTCATGTAAAAATCACATGCAGGAAAAAAAACAAAGTTGAAGTTCACATATTTAAAAATGATCACTGCCCCATGACAGAGGCCATTTTGCTTGTGACATAGACACATTTCAGCTCAGATCCGTAAAACTGACCACAGCATCATCTCGTGGCATCACCCTTCCTAGCTTAGTCATTCTGGTTTTACTGTTCTTCAGCACACTCCGCACCTTTCTGCTTCCCAAGCTTTCCTGTCCCTTCCTCTGTATCCAGCTCAGGGGCAACCCCATCCTCAGCTGCATCCCCTGCTTCATCCTCCCCCCATAGAGCCATAGAATGGTTTGGGTCAGAAGGGACATTAAAGATCATCTAGTTCCAATGCCCCTGCCATGGGCAGGGACACCCTTCACTAGACCAGGTTGCCATCCCCAGAACCACGTGCTACTCTTCTCAACATCCTCCTCCCAAAATGTCAGTGTCACTTGTGATCCAGGAAAATATCAAAACCCAGCACCCTCAAATTGACATGCCAATTGGAATTGACATTTTCCCCACACATCTGTCTTTATTCCCAGTACCCGATGATGAAGAGAGCTGGGTACTAGATTGCTGCTTCAGTGTGACTGAAAACCGCTGCCACTGTTTTTTCAGACAGTTGGCCACATCAAACCTTAGTTTTGCTCCTTTGCTTTCTGCTGGTAAATTAGGACTCAGGGAAGAAAACCACAGTCAGGCAAGTTCCCAGGGAATTAGCACAGCAAGGATTTTACCTGCCTATGGTGAGGTATGGCTGCCCAGTCATTAGTGGAACTCGTACAAAGAAAGAGCAGCAATTAATTTCACTGTGAATTTATCTGCTTTTGCCAGCTTGTTTGGAATATACTTAAGAAGACAAGGTCATAGCAGATTTGGTAATTTAATTATTTTTTTTTAATGTCACTCAAATATTCTCAAATCAAACCTTGACTTGAAAAACAGCTACTGAAATTTGAGAGTCAAATGTTGCTTTTGTTAAGACTGAAGTCAGCGAGAATACTTCCACCACCAAATTCAAGTGTCCCTGACTAAAGCCTCCAGCTAAAAGTGCTCCTTTTATCGTATCTGTATGAACTCCTAACTTTTTGCCCACCACGTAATGGTTTATCATGGTAGGACTGCTTATGTATGCTAAATGGTCAACTCCAACTTTAAAGGAAACAGCATGAAATACTTACTACCCACTTGTGCTTTTTCACACACACACACACATAATGTCTTCTATCTCACACATTCAGGTAGTGGCTTTGTTAAAGCATACAGCTTAAGCCTGTAAATCAGGATGGTTTGATTTAGAGAGTGCTGCTCATGGGCTGGTAGCCAGGCACTAGAGCAGGAGCTGGTGTAGTGTACAAATCCTTCACACACAGCTCCCTCAGCTCTGCTCCTTGGATCTTTGACCCATGTGGAGTTTGTACACATATGCAGAAGAAGGAATATTAAAATTCAGGTTATACCAAGTCTAACATTGTTATTTTAAGGAAAACACCCTCTCATACCCAACATATCAGTCTTTGTTACCTCATCATGCTGCTGGTAGTCTAAAACATAATTGGAATATATTATCTTCATGCTCTCCTTTAATCAAGTCCCCCAAAAATCCTTGGAGGAAACCCTCTGCAACAGATCCAAACCCAGGAAATCACACTGCTTACTGAGAGGCAATTAAACACACAAGAAGGCTCTGGGTATTTCCATACCTCTGTGTTCACATGGGGAAGCCATACACTCCAGGTGCAGCCATAGCGCTGCAGAAGGCAGAGCCAAGCCATAGCTGCTTTACCAGCGGTAGTAGGACAGCATGTGACGTACGCAGGCTTTCAATAAGTGATGAGAATAACCTCATGCACAGGGTTTGTCTGCTACTAACGCATGCAAATATCTGATTGCGCAGACACATCGCCAGCATCTCCAACAGCTCCTGAGCGTCTGCATGAGCAACTCGGATAACAGCTCGCACAAGTGAGGTGTGCTGGCAGTTAAGCACAAGCAACCATCAGCATGCTACTCTGAAGCTGAAAAGTCAGCCTGTCATGTATTGAAACCACCTGTAAATCCAGTGGATTTGCTGAAAAGATAATTTATGCTGTTTCCATATTTCTGAAATTATTCTTATTCTTTAGCATGCAGAGGAAAATTAAGTCACATTTTCCTTAACAATTGCCGTTCCCGCCTTGCTGTGCGTCACAGCCCTCTGGGGTGACTTCGGTAGCACTGACCTTGGATGTCGCTGCAGTGGCATTACTTTCCTTACCACTCCCTGGTGCACTCTCCTCAATCGTTGCCGCTGCCGGAGCTTCTGCCTTCTTTGCACTTGTTTCCAGAGAAACAGGAGGCCCTACTTTCCCCAACCCACTCACTGGGGTTGAGATCGGACTGCTTGATTGCCGCGACTGAGCCTTATACCAGCTAGGGTAAAACAAGGGATCGATGGTTTCTGCTGTGGTCGGCACTTGAGTGTCAGACTCTGGGGTCTGTTGAGAACCACTTGGTGTCACAACCTCATCCTTAATCAGGACAGATAAAGAGAAGAACAAGCAGAGTGCACCATGTTACCTTCCTGCCATAGCCACGTTGGTCTGCATGCTGTGTTTGTTATATCTCACTGCAAGGAATAGATTTGTCCTAATATACGGTTCGAAAGAATTACAATCAAAACATGAAGCAAAAGCAACTATTGTTTGAGTAACGAAGATATGGGATAGAAAATAAGTTACCCAAAAAATAGAATAGGAGGGCAGAATTAGCTGGGAAGGGGATGCTGAGAAAGGAGTGAGCAAGCAGTTCCTTAATTCAGATAAACACACAATTTAATCCTAAAAATATGAGAAATTCTGCATAACAGCTGCATGAACTCATACCAGTCATGAATGACAGGTATAGGTACCTTCGAATGGCTTGTAGGGTTTTGGGTTAAGAACAACATGTTTTCCAGTGAGTCTATTGATATGAACAGTCAGAAAAAGGGGAATACAAAGACACTGGAGAGAAACATTTGCCCAGCAGCTTTACTATCAATGCTATAAGCCAAGCACAGTTGCACTTTGCCAGGAAGAGGAGCAACTGACTGAACTGCACCTCTCTACTTGCATCAAGCTCTCGGGGCTCACCCACACGATACCTGCTATCATCACATCTTTTCTGCTTTGCTTTTCTTAGACCAGAAGGCAAAAGCTGAAATACAGGTATCCCACACAGTGCAATGCCCACATGCCATGTCTGACTCCACATCTGACCAACTCCTAATGGCATTTTACAATCGCTAGGGCAGCGTGCCCTACCTTTCCCATTTTAGCCTTAGAAGTGAGTGACAATATTAGCATGCAGAATTGCTTATGTCTAGTTCTTGTTTGCATTAAAACCTACTTCAGTTAGGCTACATAAATTTAATTGTCAGTGCAAATCCTCAAAAGACAAACTGGTTAAATCAATAAAGCCTGATTTAAGAGCATCTTCACATAACTGGTGCAAACTCACATATGTTTTTAAATCAAAGCAAGAATGAATCTATAGTATTTATTTTCCCTTGTTTTATGTGGGGAGATCAAAGATTCTTTTTGTGCTCACTTGTTTTCACACTCACCTCCTCAAATATCATCACAGCAGCCTTTACCTGCTCATCAGCTTCACTGGGCAAATTGTACAAGAGGAGAATTAGCTAAGCTAATTGTATCTAAAGGCAGTGTATTGGGTTTGTATGGCAAGGTTTTGGTAGAGGGGGGAGAGGGCTACAGGAGTGGCTTCTGTGAGAAGCTGCTAGAAGCTTCCCCTGTGTCTGATAGAGCCAATGCCAGCCGCCTCCAAGACAGACCTGCTGCCGGCCAAGGCTAAGCCAATCAGCACCTCTGTGATAACATATTTAAGAAGGGATAAAAACAAGTTATGGGGAGCTTTTACAGCCAGAGAAGGAGTGAGAAGATGTAAGAACATCTGCAGACACCAAGGTCAGTGCAGAAGGAGGGGCAGGAGGTGCTCCAGGCACCAGAGCAAAGATTCCCCTGCAGCCTGTGGTGAAGACCATGGTGAGGCAGGTTGTCCCCCTGCAGCCCATGGAGGAAGGATGAGGGGGTGTAGAGATTCCACCTGTAGCCCATGGAGGACCCCATGCCGGAGCAGGTGGAGGCACCTGAAGGAGGCTGTGACCCTGTGGGAAGCCCGCGCTGGAGCAAGCTCCTGGCAGGACCTGTGGATCCGTGGAGAGAGGAGCCCACGCCAGAGCAGGTTTGCTGGCAGGACTTGTGACCCCGTGGGGGACCCACGCTGGAGCAGTTTGCTCCTGAAGGACTGCACCCCATGGAGGAGACTCACGTTGGAGAAGGTCGTGAAGGACTGTAGCACGTGGGAAGGACTGACGTTGGAGAAGGTCATGAAGGACTGTCTCCCGTGAGAGGGACCCCACGCTGGAGCAGGGGAATGATGAGGGGAGTCCTCCCTCTGAGGATGAAGAAGTGGCAGAGACAACGTGTAATCAACTGACCGTAACCCCCATTCCCCATCCCCCTGTGCCGCTGGGGGGGGCGGAGGTTGAAGCCGGGAGTGAAGTTGAGCCTGGGAAGATGGGAGGGGTGGGGGGAGGTGTTTTAAGATTTGATTTTATTTCTCATCCTCTGCTCTGTTTTGCTTGGTAACAAAGTAGATGAATTTCCTCTCTAAGTTCAGTCTGTTTTGCTTGTGATGACAATTAGTGAGTGATCTCCCTGTCCTTATCTCAACCCACAAGCATTTTGTTACACCTTTTCTCCTCTGTCTAGTGAAGGAGGGGGAGTGATAGAGCGGCTCTGGTGGGCACCTGGCCCCCAGCCAGGGTCAACCCACCACAGGCAGCTAAAGTGGCATATGAAGTATAAGTTTTTATGTAGGTCTTTTAGAATATGTGACAGTTACAGTTATATATAACATTCCTTAAGAAAAAGTGCTGGCCTAAATTACTCACACCCTGAATCTGTTTGCTGGTAGGTTATAAGGTTCCTCTTCTGTTTGGTGTATGATATCCCTGCATCTGCCTGGATAAGAATACTAGGATGACTAGAGCAGAAAACAGATTAGAAGTAGGATCTAAAAATTGGTGGTGGAAAGCTCACTAAATCCAGAGGGAATGCCAAATTCTCTTAGTATAAATATTTTAACAACCATTTCATTTATAACAGTTAGTCTGTGTTAAATCACAGCAAGCAGAACATCCATTGTAATGTGCTTAACTCCCAAACTGAATCTCTTTTATTTATATCTTACGTATCCCATATATATCTCAGTTTATCTAGCAGGGTAATTTTTTGCCTATTAAGCAATATATACGCAGGTCATGAGGACAGGATACAGTTGCATATATGTGTACAAGGGCAATAAATTTTGCTCTCCAGTGCATCGACTCCCTTAGCTGTGCTCCTGACATATGGTGCCTATAGGCCACAGGGGAGCGTGTTCTTGCTCTGCCGGGGTGCACTCAGCATAGTTGGTAGGACAGTGGGACATGGGGGCAGTTACCTGACCAGCCGGGGCGGCGGGCAGCAGCGCCGTGGGGCGTTCAGCCGGGGGCTCTCCCGCTGCACTCTGTGGTTCAGGGTCCTGCTGAGGTGGTTGTGATGCTCTCTCAGCCCCTTCCTCCTCCACATGTTCCTCCTCCTCCTCTCCTGATGACTCTGTGTGGACTTCATCCAGATCTTCACCATCCACTGTCTCCTCCTCTTCTTCTTCCCCCTCCTCCTCTAACAGGACACATGTAAAAGGACAGGGCTGAGAACCAAATGAAGATGGCTACAAACTTTATGTAATTAGAAAGCCATTTACAGTTGCACGGCAAAGCTACTGATACTGGCAGAGGATGCAGGCTGGGGAGAGCGCACCACGCTCCCACCAGCCTGCACTGGGCACTGCCATGGAGCTTCCAGCAGGTACTTTGCAGCAGGAAGGACATCGAACACACATGCTTGTTAAAATCTTCAGCTGGCCCTTTCCATGGGAAGGAGGACAGAAAGTCCTGTCAATGCAGCTGTCTTCATGATGGATGTGCAGCACAGCCATGCACTTTTTGGGGAGAGGATACCTGGTCTGGCACAATCTGCCAGGAAGAAAGTCCCTCTTGCACTTTTATGTATATGTTTGTTGTAAACACCACTGAAGTCATCATAACAAATCTTTGCCAGGTCAGTGCTTTGCAATATATGACTGGAGGTTTGGGACACCAACCTCCCTAAAACCAGACTGTCAAACTTGGTCAAGCCGTTGCTTTTGCGTCATCTGACACATCCTGTTGTTAGCATTTGTGGCTCGGCCCATTTCCAGAGGGAGCCCTCTAACAATGCATTTTCCTTTACATAATCACACTACTCATCCTCACAAATGTCGGATGTTGTTCAGAGCCATCCTAGCACTTCAGAGAAATAGAGATGGATGCATTAACCCAAGCTCCAAATTGGCTGCACATTTTGCACAAGTTATGGTTCTGTCTGAGTATGTAGATGGAATGTAAATCTGCAAATGAAGTAATGCCCTTATAATGGAGAAACTTTTCTGCAGACAAATACACTCCTACAAGCAGAGTGCTGAATCTCTGCTTCCACATCCCCTGACTGCACAGGACCTCATTGACTGTAGTAGGAGTTTCAAATACAGGACTGAACTCCTGATTGGCAAAGCCCTTACTAATGCCTTGTCCCCAAGGGTGTCACATTCCCCATCACATAGTGGGGGTGTGTGCCTGGAGCACAAGGTCACGATCTTGGCAGATGCACGTGTGTGGCAGGGATGTGGCAGCTGTAGCCGATCACAGGGAGGAACCAAGCACGAGGCTGTCCCTCCCAGGACAAATCCCTGGAGGTTCATGGCCCTGCAATATAACACCTGCTCCTCTGCTGCTGACTGGTGCCACAGCTGCTGTCCCGCTACATGGGCCCCTGTGCCAAGTACAGCTAGTCCAAGGATCCCAACCTACGGACCAAGATCTGTGCAGCAGGCATACAGGGTCCTTCACGGGGAGCAGCCACGCACTCTGAAATTGGTATAAGTAGTGGCAGGGGAGTAAGCATCTGCATGAGGCTTAACTGGGCTGATAAAGGTAAATGTAAATGTACAAGCAGAATCCAGTGCTAGCAAGAAAACTAGAGATATCCAAATGAGTATTACTGCTGCTTTTTAAGAGGAGACATCTGCTTATTTGAAACATTTACCTCCATTAAATTCTTGTGGCTTACGCTGTAAGGTAAAGCATAGATAAACCTAGATTTCAGGCTGCTTTGGTAAATGTAAAATTACAACTTTGTGTTATTATATAGAAATTAAACATGTTTAGTCATGATATCACAGCAAATGACATGACACAAGATGTTAAATGCATGAAAGATGATGACAATTTTTGCTTCCCTCTATAACTCTGTGATCTTGAATTTCAATTGTACGTCTGTTACATTTCTAGATTATTACTAAAAAAGTTTAAAAAAGTATCTTTCATAAGTACTTCTTTTAGTAGTAAACATTCTGTTTCTTTAATGACTTTCTAGAGTAGACAGGCTCTACAATAATGGCATCTTTTGGGGAAAAAGGACTTTACAGACTGAGATAAGAGCTTAATTTTGTGGTCCCTTCACATGAGGAGTCAGTAAAGGTCACGAGCTTAGGAAAGTGTTGAGGCCACCTAAAAGGTAAGATTAATGGTTGCAACAGGTTATGTGATTTTTTTTAACTGTGATGGATTTTTGCTTTTGATTATAATTGATACAAAATGATCTAGTTACACTTTGGGATGGAGAGAAATATCTTGTTCAAGTTTTCCTACTCGGTATCATCATGTAAATTACACACAGTTGCAATTTTAAAAAGCAATTTAGGTGAAATAAATGACATACCTCTATCAAAATCAATTTCTCGTATTATTTTTTCTTCTCTACTGAGGTTCACTGTGAATTGGTTCATATTTTCATACCCATCCTCTATTTTTTCCATTTGAAATCCTCTAGATGCTTCAGTAATTCTAAACCAGAGATATTGGTTATTGACATTTAGATTTGCAGATAAAATTTGTAATTTGTAATTCATTACAAAGATCAAGAGTATCAAATTTAAATACTTACTTTTGTAGCAATGTTTTGGCATTCTGTGAAAACAAAAAGGAAATAACTAACTTCTTAAATGGTTCAATTTTTTCAGAGATTTTATGCATTGAGATCTAATTGTTATACTGGCTGTTTCTAAACGCACTAATATGGATCTCATAAATGACCACCATGAGATCTATAATGAGATCAAATTTGGATGGTAAGTAGTATACAGCTGAGTAAACCTTTTAGTTCATTGAAGACTTTTAAATTAAAATCTGAATATGACGGGAAATACGTGCAATTTCTACAAAAATTAAATGGAAATATTTTTGCTCTTGTTTTGTGTGTGTTTGTGGAGAAAAGTAATTGTTCTATCACAATCTTCAGTCACAGTAACTATATCTTTGACTATCCATAAGGGCATACTTCTGGAGCCACAAAATTTTATTTGTCTGGAAAGAATATTATACTCTTCAAAAGTAATTCTTTGATGAAAATAAGTGGGGTTTTTTTTCATAGAAAACAACCTTTCAGTCTTTAATAGAGAGGAATTGTAAACTTGCAGGACAGAAAATGTACACCAGTGAATTCAGTGGACAGACTGCTAATGGTTTCCTACTCAGCTCTCCTAAGTTTATAATAAGAAAACAGAAGGAAAAAAATGAACTAAAGGCATAAAAATGTGACTTAGAACATGAATATTTAATTCTTGGAAAGTTTATCACTCTGCCAATATGCAAATGAAAGCTATAACTCACAAAAGTTCATATACACGTATATTATAGTGTGGGACAATAAAGATATTGGGGGTTGGAACTAGATGATCTTTGAGGTCCCTTCCAACTCAAACCATTCTATAATATGTTGGAAAATGTTGAAATTCCTGTTTCTTCTTTGGTAGCCAGAAATTCATACACAGAGTAGTATACTTTGGTGCAAATAGCAAATACTCACGTTCTTGGTTTGGATACTATTCACGAGAAGACTATTCATTTGTCTATGCTGATGCAAGTGTTTAAAAAATGAGTTTGTATAAATGTTCACTCAAAGATGACCAAACTCTGAATGTGCCTAAAATTGAGAAATGCTTAAATAGTATTTCAATAAACCCATCGCTCTTTTTCTAGCTCTATTTATAGACTTTATACCTGCAAAAACACGGCCATTTCTGGTTCTTCCATGAACTGGATTCCTGATTCAACCAGCTTTGACACAGCTTCCAAATGATCCGCATACTTCTTCATCAGGGAGCGGACGTGTTCCAGTTTTTCCTCTTGGGTTCTAGTGATTATTTGTGTCATCTCATTTTTTCTTTCTTCCAGTACAGAATAGAGATAATCAAATTTTTCACACAGCTGCTCTTTCTGTCGTCTGCAACTTTCCTGTGAATAATTTGGTTTATGTTAAACACGTTATGTTCTTAAAAGCATTTCTATTTTTACAGTTACTTGGAAGCATTTTCATCAAAGAAATTCCTCTTTCTGAACAGTGCAAAGGATTCTGAATGACCCCAGAGACTTTTATAATTTTCAAAGTCCAAGCTATTGGAACAAAAGTTTAAAAACTGTTCTCAAACTCTGGGTCTCAAACCACTGAAAGCCCCCAAACAGGTGATTGTATAACTTGTCAGTCTGCTAAAAAATTGTGAACGGTATTTATGATGTCTGTAGTGATACATCAAAGTCTGCAGAAAAAGTAAACAACCTCACCATATTAGCAGCTGGGTTCATTTGCACAAACAGAATGTTTTTTAAAGGAGAGATCATATCAAATCAGCTCTGGAGAATTTTCTTTTTTCTACCAGAGAACTTGGAACTATCCTGGCTGGGCTTAATTTTCACATATGCTCTCTTAGATTCTATTTTGACAATAGGTGTCCATTATATTCCATTTACTGTGCACTGAATGAGGTAGAGGTACCACAAAGAAAATGGTGTGTGACAAAAGCACAAAGACAAGAAGGAAGAATCAGGTTCCAACCCTGCCTTCAGGCACCGATTTTCATATCATTTTTTGAGACACTTTTATTGTCCTTCCAACCAGACCACATAGCATATTTCACTAAGGAAGACGGGTTTGATGACTGCTTCACTGAGCACTCTTTAACAAGAACACACTGCACTTGCAAGGGAGGATTTATGAGAAGGAAATCAGAGACATCTTATTTATAATGTCTGAGGTCTACCAAATAGAAGTACTTGAGTCATCTGTGTGCCCTGGGGCACACAGATGGGCATAACCTTATTGTGGTTATATCTGGTTGTGGATGGTGGTGATTATTTAAATCTCTTTCCTAGGAACTGAGGCTGAATCAATCCCTCATCTTCGTCCCTTGAGGCATAATGCTGAGATCCTGGCAGTGCAAGATTATTAACAGTCCCACAGTACTTTTGGAAGTGATAAGACTGATTATTCATAGCACTTGGCCAGAGAGAATCCCACTTTTTTCTTGATTTTCAGCCAGAGCTTTTTCCTACGGGTAGTGACAGTCTGCTCTGTATGTTCAAAGAAAGCCTTTCGAAGACAGATGTGTGGCCAAAAATCACTGTCTATTTTGAGGGGTGGGGTGCAATACAGATCTTGTTGTATTGACCAAAGTATCCACCTATGCTTTGCAATGAGGAAGGCTATGCTAAACAGGCACTCCTAATTTAAAACTCCTCATGGGGGAGGGGGCAGGCTTGTTCTGCCCTTCTGGAGGTCCTTGCCACTTCACAGGAATTCCTAATTAGCGAATTACAGGGTGGGGATAAGGAAGCTTTCAAACAAAGTGAGTCATGGTTCCTGGGTGTCATTCTATTGTTCAGACCTCAAATAATCTACCTCTCCTCTTTCACTCCTCTCCTAACTCTCCTAGCCTAGTGTTTCCTGCAATTCTGCTTGCTCCAGACTCCTCTTCGGTTTAGTCTACAATGACCTCCTCTGAAATGTTATTCAGATCACTTGTAAAACAACCTTAATTTCAAGACAGGTGTGTGCTATCTTTGCCATTTGACACAGGACAAGCGTTAGGGGAAGAAGAGCAAGAGAGTGATAGCAGGGTGCTGAGACATCCTTCCATATCTCTAAGATCTAATATATAATATTTCCTGCCAGCAGATAGAGTTGTGAACCTCAAGAGTAAGAGTGCAAAACATGTTCCTAACTGCAAATGCTGAAATATTTCTGAAATATTTTCTTCCTGTATAAAATATTCCCGAAATATTCTCTTTCTGTATAAAATATTCCCATATGAAGTCTCTGCCTGATGGAATTACCCTAATCAGATTCTGAGTAATGAAAAAGGTTAACAAGTACATGACTTTCCATTCTAAAAAGTTCTCAGCCTTTTTGTTTTTTTAAAGCATGGCTACAGCAAATAGAAAGAAGTCCTTGCCACTGGGCATGAGTTGCACTGCTTGTTCTGAAGTATCTGTATTGACTGGCCTACACTATTAGCATTTGAAAGAAACATTGTAATTTTTCCTTCATTATTTGACTCATATTGTTTACAGGGCTAAACAGTACTTAATTACTTATTATTGTTTTCCAGTATTTAGCATTTTATATACCCTTTTCCATTTTCAGTATAATATGTGAATTTGGTCTACCTTTCAATCAGTTAAAACCTATACAAGTATTAATAATTTTTTTTGTTTGTTTTTCTGGGTTTTAGGCTTCGAAAGGAGCAATAGTTAAATATAAAACTGTAGGCTATTTCTTACTCCAACTAAAAAGAAAATGATCATGTATTTTCCGCTAAAGCAGATATTTATTGTTCTCTGCAAAATGTTAAGGAGAGGGAAGAGACAATTCTGGATTATAAGCATTATTTTCATGTGTGCACATTTCTCAGCTCCAGCTGTAGCTTTTCATCTTCAAGGACAAACTGATGTCAATTCAGACAAAGCTCTTGTATAGTCGGAAATGTGATTTGCTTGAAATGTAACATGGAAGTGCCAAGGTAAGCTCTAAGATCTGTTTTCTACAATCTTTGACTTTAAAGGTGAAAAGCCTGTTAAAACATCTAAAGGTAAAATGGCTGCACTTTCTCTGGGCTTTGAGTTCAAAGGTTAGACTTTAAACTGAGTGGATGACTCTGAAGAAGCTAGTTTCAGAAACTGTTGTATTTATGAAGGTATTTTTAGCACAGTGTTTTCTCCATACTTCAGACTAGATGTTTGAAGTTTTGTTTCTGGTTCAGCTAGTTCAACTTAAATGAGTATAAGCTTTTGCTCTTGTATCATTCAAATTTCTGCAGTTAACCTACTTGAAAGGCTTGTTTCTGTCTGTAAAGTCCTGATAGCAGCCAATTTCATCCTTGCAATGTGAAGGCTTCCTGACTACAAAGTTCTGACTGCTGCTAACATGCTCTCTCATTTACTTGGGCTAATGATTTCATGTTCTTTGAACCAAATTTGGACATTTTCTGTTCTTCCTTGCTCTGAGGAAATAGGAGCCTTGGGCAATTGTGTACGTAGATTGCGGAATCAATTTTTCTTACTAATTAGAAGCTATTCATCTTGGATTAACTTCTTTTTCTCTGCACTTTCTCTTTTCTGGTTAGGCTTGGAAGGGTCAATATGGTTCTAATTGGGCTGAGAGGGATGCAACTCCTTCACTAGATGCTTCATCAAACTCTGATCATAAAATCAATTCATATGAGCTCCTTCAGCCTATTGCTCTGTGTTGCTCAAATTGGTCAGAGCTGATATTTGTATTTGCTTTGCTGGTGCAAGCCTCTTGGAGGAAATGAAAACCACTTCTGGTATTGAATGAAACAAAACTAATTCCAGCTCTGTCAGAGTAAGACCTTTACCTGAAAATCCAGAGTAAGAACCCAAACTCTTCCCTTCCATGAGCAACAAAATAAGATTCCTTAAAGGGCAACATATATATATATATCAATTAACTACTTCTGCACAAGAGGCAAAGCAACCAAATACAGAGCTCGCTGACATACTTGGGATCTATGCTTTGGGTACCCTGTGGCTAAGACTATGTCTGTTCACAGGACCAGTCAGGTGTTAGACTAATACTGGTCTTTTACAGCTTTAGAACGTGATCTTAGATATTAAATGAACTGGGAGTTGATAACATTTTGTTGGATGTGCTTTTAACTTCAGTGATATCCTATGCAACTAAAAATGCTGAACAAGATGTGCTGATATGGATTATCGTTACTCAACCACGTGGCCAATGTCAGAGGCAGGGTGCTGACCAGGATGTACTCTTTGTTTGAGGCAGTACAGCTGATACTGTACAAAGCCACAGGTAACAGTTTGGTGAAACAATGCGGCAATGCATTTGGATAAAGTGATGTCTGTTAAAGAATGATCACTACCAGCAGTTTGAAAGATGTGACTTCACACTGAAATAACTGCATTTAAAGGGATGGTACCTACCTCAACTGTCTTGCAGGTCTCCTCCAGCTGTGTGACTATCCCTTGCACTCTGTCATTGCTCCCCACCAGGACTGCAATGCCGTCACTTAGCTCGGACTAGGCAGCAAGGGGAGAGCAAGCGGGAGGAGGTTAGACACTGTCCTACTTTAGAGTGGCACATCTTACAGTGGGGAGCAGGAGACGAAGGAGCCATACCAGGGTAGTAGCTCTTCTTCCACCAGAACTGAGGAAAATTGGGTCTTTACTGGCCCACAGGTTACCCACTAGTACTTTGACATCTGTTTCCTCTCCCAAAACACTATGAAAACACTAACATATTGAAGAAGTTGCGGTTTGGAAAGGAGGAAGCCCTTTGTTCTAGAAGGCTCTTCTAAATGCGTTTTTCTGAAGTCCTATGTTTCAACAGCCCCCAAATATTCCCTTTGGGTTTGTTGAGAGAAAAGACATTTTCTTGTGAGGACTTGGGTTTTTTTAGTATCTAGGTCTAGCCATGCCACTGTCATATTTCCCTGAGGACTGTAGCTCTTGGCCCTGAAGAGGAGAAGAGGTAGCCCACAGACCTGGAGGAACTAGGGCTCTGCAGACCCCCTGGCAGGAGGGGCAGTGGGGCTGTGGGGAGAGGGGAAGGGAGAAAAGGGGGATGAGAAGTCAAAGGGTGAGCCACTGGCATAAGGGAAACGAGTGGAAAAAGGAAATAGCCTGAGCATGGGGAGGGGGTGACTGTGAGGTATCCTTAGAAGAGGAGAGACGGAGAAGCTAGTCCCTAGGGAAGTTGGTGATGGTGCTGGGGAAGGCGAGGTGCCCTTGGCACACCGCTGTAGTGACAGAGATGACCATGTCCGTGACCTCCACAGCTTTGTAAAGGATCCTTTGAAGCGCACATGCTGCAGTCTCCAGGTTACACCTCCAGTCTTGGGCATGACAGCCCCTTTCTACAGGGATGCTGGGGAGGAAACCACTGCTTGCAAATCTCCATGCAGAGGGAGTGATCAGGGGCATGGATTCGGTCCAAGAAACTTCTCCCCCTTCTCCCTCCTTTTTTGATTGAAATGGATGTTTGTAACTACTTTCCTAAAGTGACTTCTCATTTGTAGTTTCCACACACAAGCATCTGTGTGACAAAGTTGGAGGCTGGGATTGCAAACTTGGCCTGTCTGATTGCTTGCCCCACTGAGACCCTCCAGAAAAATGAGCTGTTTATCTCAGGAGGATCACCCAGTGAGTCAGGTTTTAAATTAATACTGTATTAAAAATAAACAAGTCTTTTACTGGTGACAGCAAGGGCAGAGGATATTAGGTACATCCTGTGCTGCCAACTATTGAATATTCCTGCATTCACTTGCAGGAGGAGGTTTTCACTTAACTTTTCTTACAAATGGGATGCTTAAAGGCAAAACTGCCTGATAGATAACTATTTGATTTGTAATGGTCTGTTCTCCTTCCAGTTCATGTGTTGGAAATCTCACTTATTTTTCTGATCTAAAAGCACTGGAAAAAAGAGCCTAGGAACCTCGAAAGAGAGGTCCTCAGCTTCACATCAAATCACTAAACTGTTTACTCGCTTTACTAACAAAAATTGGGTCACGGTAATATCTTTCTGTCTGATTTCTCATAAATTTATTTTCCTGTGTTTCTAAACAGTTCCTACAGATCTGTGTGAGTCTTTCACTCACACACAGGAATGGCAGAGGTACCCACAGGCCCCTTTGGAAGATCGCAGGAAGCTCATGAGAATACTTTTCTGTTGATGCTCCTGCACGTGCTGGGAGGACTATGAGATACAAAAATATATTTACCTTCTGTTGCTGGTAAACGTTTGTGAGAGGAGCAACTTGACAGTCTTTGTGGGCACCAAAGACTTTGCACAAGGAGCAGGTGGGCATTTCACAGTTCAAACAATAGATATTAATTCTCTCATCTTCATGCTCTTCACACATTGGCTGGTCACACTTCTTTTCGGGTCTGCAAAAGAAAACAAGTTTAAAAAAACCTTGGTGCTCATCAGTTTCTGATGACAACACTAGGGTATCTGTATGAAATAATGTACATTTGTATAGCAGTGTCCAAAGCTGACCTGAATATGCAGAGTAGACTTAAACCTGCCATACAGAATGACTAAATAGACAGCAGTACAGCTTAATGTCCTGACAGAACATGATGTGATAACAATATAGCAACATGACTTCATATGGGGATTCCAAATGGGAGTGTGACTGAACCCTCACTCGCATTTAAAAATGTAAATAACCTCACTAAGACTGATCTCAGACTACTAATGTACTTTAATTAGCATGTTATCCAACATCTGCCTGAAATATGAAACACATGTAATTCCTTTAGTGGTCATCATGCAAAATGCTGGGCACTTGGCCTCAATGCAGCAAAACTCTTATTCTGGGGGCTAATTTGAACTGGGAGTTGTAAGTGTTGGTGGACCTTCATGCCCTTAACTCTTTATCTCTGCTTATGAGCTTTGTGAGGCCCAGGTCAGGACTGTCAAGTATCAAGGAGAGCTGGGTCCTTATGACCTTTACACTAGGCCAGTAACCAAAATAAGATTTAACAAAAATTAATTTTAGCTAGGTGGCATGTGTCTAGCTTGTACAGTAGCTACTCAGTTGTGCCAGCCACTGAGGGCATGAGTTACACAAGAAGTATTCCTCTCCCATACTAAGCCAGGAGCTGTCACCAGGCTATAGCTCAGTCCTGATCCTCACCAAAATGATTTAGCCATATACACATAAGTCCATCCCTGCTATTTTAGGAACTAGTTTAGTTGTAGCTTCCTTTAAACGAACCACTTAACTGACATTCCCAGTGTAAGTGAAAACTCTGGTCCAGCCTGCGTGGGCAGGCTGATGCTTTTCCAAGCCCACGCTTCAGGCTTAGCACCTTGAGCACGTCTGCAGCAAGCATGTGAGTGTGTGCGAATGTAGTACCAGAGCACAGAGGGAGCGTGTCTGGGGGTTCAAGCCTCCAAAGGTTGCCACTCCTACTGTGGCCACATTAAATCTTTCCAATACAAGCCATTATCCCCTTCTGCTACCATTTGGAAGAAGAACTATAGAATCATAGAATCGTTTAGGTTGGAAAAGACCACTAAGATCATTGGATCCAACCATTAACCTAGCACTGACAAGTCTACCACTAAACCATGTCCCTAAGCACCACATCTACATGTCTTTTCAACACCTCCAGGGATGGTGACTCAACCACTTCCCTGGGAAGCCTGTTCCAATGATTGACAACCCTTTTGGTGAAGAAATTTTTCTTAATATCCAATCTAAACCTCCCCTGGCACAACTTGAGGCCATTTCCTCTTGTACTATCACTTGTTACTTGGGAGAAGAGACCAGCACCCACCTGGCTACAACCTCCTTTCAGGTAGTTGTAGAGAATGAGAAGGTCTCCCCTCAGCCTCCTCTTCTCCACGCTAAACAACTCCAGTTCCCTCAGCTGCTCCTCATAAGACCTGTTCTCTAGACCTTTCACCAGCTTTGTTGTCCTTCTTTGGACACACTCCAGCACCTCAATGTCTTTCTTGTAGTGAGGGCCCCAAAACTGAACACAGCATTCAAGACCTCACCAGTGCCGAGTACAGGGACACAATCACTTCCCTAGTCCTGCTAGCCACACTTTTTCTGATACAAGCCAGGATGCTGTTGGCCTTCTTGGCCACCTGGGCACACTGCTGGCTCATATTCAGCTGGCTATGGACCAACACCCCCAGGTCCTTTTCACCGGGCAGGTTTCCAGCCACTCTTCCCCAAGCCTGTAGCATTGCACGGGATTGTTGTGACTCAAGTGCAGGACCCAGCTCTGAGCCTTATTGAACCTCACACAGTTGGCCTTGGCCCATCAATCCAGCCCGTCCAGATCCCTCCATAGAGCCCTCCTACCCTCCAGCAGATCAACACTTCCATACAACTTGGTGTCATCTGTAAACTTACTGAGAGTGCACTTGATCCCCTCGTCCAGATCATTGATAAAGACATTAAAGCGAACTGGCCCCAGTACTGAGCCCTGAGGAACACTGCTTGTGAGGCCACCAACTGGAGTTAACTGCATTCACCACAACTCTTTGGGCCTGGTCATCCAGCCAGTTTTTTTACCCAGCGAAGGCCTGTCCAAGCCACGAGCAGCCAGTTTCTCCAGGAGAATGCTGTGGGAAATGGTGTCAAAGGCTTTACTAAAATCCAGGCAGATAACATCCACAGCCTTTCCCTCATCCACTAAGCAGGTCACCCTGTCATAGAAGGAGATCAGGTTAGTCAAGCAGGACCTGTCTTTGGTAAACCCATTCTGACTGGGCCTGATCAGTTGGTTGTCCTGTACGTGCCCTGTGATGGCACTCAAGATAATCTACTCTGTAACCTTCCCTGGCACCGAGATCAGACTGACAGGCCTGTAGTTCCTAGGATCCTCCTTCCAACCCTTCTTGTAGATGGGCATCACATTTGCTAACCTCCAGTCAACTGGGACCTCCCCAGTCAACCAGGACTGCTGATAAATGGTGGAGAGTGGCTTAGTGAGCACTTCTGCCAGCTCCATCAGTACCCTTGGGTGGATCTCATCTGGCCCCACAGACTTGTGGTTGTCTTAGTGGTACAACAGGTCACTAACCATTTCCCCTTGGATTATGGGGGCTTCATTCTGCTCCCCATCCCTGTCTTCCAGCTCAGGGGCTGGGTACCCCAAGAACAACTGGTCTTACTATTAAAGACTGAGGCAAAGAAGGCATTAAGTACCTCAGCCTTTTTCTCATCCTTTGTCACTATATGTTTCCTCCTGCATCTAATAAAGGATCACTATGACCAGTAGCAAGTAGAGCAATGGCATCATAGAAATATATCTTTTCATTTAACAGAATTAAATGGCAACAATTTTTAAAAACTCATTCTACAGAGCTCTGTAGCAAAGAGGCAACCAGTCACTCTATTACAAGTTTAAAAATTTATGGAAAGATCATTGGTTTAGATTATATAACAATAGAGTTTTTCCATAGAGTTTGGTCGAATAGACATGGCATTTATTTTTTAATGACAAAATACAGGTTTTCTCTTCTGAAAGGGAATGGAATGTGATCAATTAGATGCATTTAAAAAAGATCAAGCAACAAAGAAAATGTCTCATGCATTCATATTTTTAAATGTTAGGAGGGCGCTGGAATTTAAAGGGTTCATAAGGAAAATCTGTAATCTGCAATATAACACGATGCACCAGAATAAACCAAGATGGACACTTCTGAAGGAAGCCTGCGTTATTTGGGCCCAGTTTCCAGCATACACTTACATAAAGCACTCAGTGTGTCAAATCCAGCATAATTTCAATGCTTGTCAAAAGAGGTGTGTCTCCACTATAACAAATTCTTTACACTGTTTGCAGATGACTGTAAACAGCCCCTAATATATTCATGCTATAGCGCACCAGTGGGAGGGCCTGCATGTGAGGGCAATAACAGACAATGAATTTCAAAGTGATTAATTAAGCCTGAAATAGCTGCTCTTCCTGCAAATATTTACAAGACCAGAACCAGAAACTGCTAGAATGTTATTTGACACTGGAATGGTGCCACTAGCATGAAAGACACATTGCACAGGGCAAAAAGGTGATGGTGTCAAGCAAGTTCAGCCAGAAGCAGCCAACTTTCAAAGGTGCCGCAAAGAGCTGGAAGAAACCTGGCAGAACTCCCTGAACCAGTGAGGCCCTGAAGACAGTGACAGAAGACTAGAAGTAAACAGATCTACAGTCTCCTCCCTAGGCTTTCCAAAAGGAGAGATTTTTAGCAGAACTTTCCCTGACTTCAGAGGAGATCCTCTAGGTCTATGTAAGTGTAACAAAGGCCAAAACACAACCCCTAAGTTTAAAAGGGTGGCTGCTCCAGAAACAGAAGATTGAAGAGTAGCCAGTAAGAAAATGACAGCATGGCTTTAGTAGAAAAGATTCATCATAAATGTGCTTGTGACCAAAGAAGTGGCAGGTAGCTGAAATGGCCTAATAGCTATGTGCTCTCATTCTCTGACTGTGCTCTTTGAGATGCTAAGCCTGCATTTGACTGCTATAGGCTTATACTTTTCTATTAAAATTCTGTTTGGACCTTAATGTGTTGAGTGTTGTGCATGTTTGATGGAGAGGAGGATTCTCAACACTGGTGAGGTCATACCTGAAGTACTGGGTCCAGTTCTGGGCTTCCCAGTACAAAAGAGACATGGATATACCAGAGAGAGTACAAAAAAATGGCCCTGAAGATGATGAAAGGACTGGACCATCTCTCCTATGAGGAAAGGCTGAGAGATCTGGGACTTTCAGCCTGGAGAAGAGAGGGCTCAGGGGGATCTTATCAATGATGTTGATCTTATCAATACCTTTAGATATATAAATACCTGAAGGGAGGGTGTAAAGATGGAACCAGGCTCTTTTCAGTGGTGCCCAATGACAGGACCAGAGGCAACGGGCACACACTGAAACACAGGAGGTTCCCTGTGAACATCAGGAAACACTTTTTTTCCTGTGAGGGTGACCGAGCACTGGCACAGGCTGCCCAGAGAGGTGGAGGAGTCTCTTCCCTGGAGATACTCAAAAGCCACCTGGACACTGTCCTGGGCAGCCAACTCTAGGTGGCCCTGCTTGAGCAGAGGGTCGGATCAGATGACCTCCAGAGGTCCTGTCCAACCTCAGCCATTCTGTGATTCTTTGATTTGGTGAGGAAATGCGAAGTTTCTGGGCACATAAAGGAGCACACTTTAATTAAGAACATACTAAGACCTCAGCAAAACTGCTGTTTAATTAGAAGGCGTGTTTTCCTTAGGATTTATACAAATCCAAAAAAGTCTGTACTGAAATCCTGAATCCAATTTCGATAGTGTTTTTACTGAGGACCCTAAGATAGGTGTAGCCCTTCCTGTACTATCACATCACCCAGTGCCTTCACCTGGTCCAAGGATGGAGAGAATGTGCATGACTGTATGAGGCACAGTCAGGTCATTAATGAAAATACTAAATTGTATTGGACCCAGTATCAATCTTGGGCATAAACCACTAATGACTGGCCTCCACCTAACTTCATTCTGCTCACCATAACCCTTTGAGTCTGGCAGTTCAGCCAGTTTTCAGTCCACCTCACTGTTCACTGTCCACTTTAGACCTTATTTTATCAGTTTGTCAATAAGGATGTTATGAGTGACAGTGTCAAAAGTCTAGATTAAGAACATCCACTGCTCTCCTGTCATTCACTGAGTTAGTCATCTCATTATAAAAGGCTATCAGGTGGTTCAGGCATGATTTTCCCTTCATGAATCCATGCTGACTCTTTCTGATCACTTTGTCTTTTATATGTTTGAAAATGGTTTCCAGAAGGATTTGTTCCAACAGCTTTCCAGGGATCAGTGTGAGGCTGACCAGCCTACAGTTCCCTGAATTTCCCTCTTTGCATTTCTTGAAGATTGGAGTAACATTTGCTTTCTTCCAGTCCAGTCCTCAGGAACCTATCCTGATTATCATGACCTTTCAAAGATTATTGAGAATGGCCTTGCAATGACATCAGCCAGCTACCTCACCATGCATGGGTGCCTCCCATCAGGATATCTTTTTTTTTTTTTAATGTTTCCTAACCTAATCCACCTCCACCAAGGGTAAGTCTTCCTTGCTCTAGACTTTCCCATTGGTGTCAGGGACCTGGGATTCCTGAAGGCTGCTTTTACCAGTAAAGACCAAGGTGAAGAAGGCATTGAGTACCTTGGCCTTTTCCATGTCCTTTGTCACAGGACGCCCTGCCCCATTTAGCAGTGGACTCACACTTTTCCTAATCTTCCTTTTGCTGCTGATGTACCTGTCGAAGCTCTTCTTTTTAGCCTTCATATCCCTTGCCAGATTTAGTTCTAGGTGGGCTTTGACTTTCTTAACTCCATCTGTACATACTTGGACAGTGTCTCAAAATATTCCTGAGTCAGCTTTCCCCCCTTTTTTTTTTTGCTTCTTTTCTAATGTTTTATTTTTGTCAGGAGCTCCTCCTTAATCAATGCAAGTATCCTGCCACCATTGCTTGAGTTCCTGTGCATAGGGATGGACCATTCTTGAGCTTGGAAGTGGTGGTCCTTGAAAACCAACCACAATGATGGACTCCTCCAAAAGCAGTGAAAAGCCCATGAATACCCAGGGTAGAAATGGGGCTTGAAAAATGAGAAGACCAAAAAAGTTTATATGGACATAGAGATTCCTGCAGCTCTATTACACTAGTACTATCATGAATGTCTGGCCCAAGAAAACCATTGGTGCAGGTAAGCTTGGGTCTTTGTCTCTGTGGGGACTTGGAGAAGATCTCCAAGAGGTGATCTCTCTCCTCATCTCTTTCATTACACAGTCTGTGCGGCTTCTCCTGCAGCTCCCTTGCTTGGTGACCTGTGGGCAGGGAGCCCATATCCCTAGCCCAGCTTATCTGAGATTCCCAGGTCTCCCTGCAGCCTGTCCTGGAGACCCACATCCTCCCCAAGGAGCTCTGGTTGAGGCTCTGAGGTGTCAGAGATAGCTGCTCCTGGTGGTGTTGGCTACCCCATCCTGCAGCATGTCACCACCATTGCAGAGGCCCCCCTCACTGCTCTCAGCACAGCGCCTGATCCCTGCTGTGCACCCTGCTGAACATACTGCTCCATGCTCGGGGTGCTCAGGGCTGCAGGGACAGCCTGGACCTAGGGCTGTCCCTGGCAGGTGCAAGGCAGAAAGAACACTTGACCCTTCCTGATCAGGATTCAGCTGGAAACAAAGCCCAAAGCACCTCTTGATTGGGAATAGCTGGCCAAGCTCATCAGAGGCTGCCAGAGCTTGTGAGAAGTTGCAGCCTCCTGTAACTACTCTTTCTTGGTGGCAGCAGGCACCCTGATGTTCTTCAGATAGTTCAGGTAGCCTACAGATTTTCAAACATGGGTTTAATATTTCAGCCAACTCTATTTCCACTCAATTTAGTCCTTTGCCCTCCTATAAAGCTTTATAGGAGCCACATTCTGCTTGAATATTTCTTTCCTGGGGTTGCTAATAGATTTTAAACTGGGCAACAGGCTATGCTGCTGTCAGATTAAATTTGATGAGCAATGGGATAAGAGGCCATATGATGTAATTTTTAGCAATAGGAGGGGCTGCATGTGAGGGCTTAGGCAGAGACTCCCAACCTCATAGACCAGCTCCTACTCCAGCTTTTATTTTAAAAAACAAAAGAATTCCTTAATTCAAATAGAAACTCAATTTTAAAAAAAATATTTTTGAAACAAATTATTTTTGCCTAAACAGGAGACAAAGCTTGCTCCCTAGTTGAATTTTCCTCACTTTCCTAAGTTCAAGTGAAATGTAACTGGGAGCCAGTATCATTCTGGCATGCACAATTACTGTGAATTATATGCACAGGCAGACTTGAGGGGACAAGGGTCCTGTCTGGAGGCCACAGGTGCTGCCAGTTTGAAGGGCTGTCTTGGGAAGAAAGAAGGAAGCAAAGGTCAGATCTCACCCTTCTTCTTACGTACATCTGCCAGACCCCAGCTTTCAGTCTGGAAGATACTGGTACGAAAAGAATCATAGAATGGTTTGGGTTGGAAGGGATCTTAAAGATCATCTAGTTCCAACCCCCTGCTGCGGGTAGGGACACCCTCCACTAGACCACACTGCCCAAAGCCTCATCCAACTTGGTGTTGAACACTTCCAGGGATGGGGCATCTACAACCTCTCTGGGCAACCTGTTCCAGTGCCTCAACACCCTCGCAGTAAAGAATTTCTTTCTAATATCTAATCTAAATCGACCCTCCTTCAGCTTGAACCCATTACCCCTTGTCCTGTCACTACACTCCCTGATAAACAGTCCCTCACCATCTTTCCTGTAGGCCCCCTTCAGGTACTGGAAGGCTGCAATAAGGTCTCCCCGGAGCCTTCTCTTCTCCAGGCTGAACAATCCCAACTCTCTCAGCCTGTCCTCATAGGAGAGGTGCTCCAGCCCTCCGATCAGCTTTGTGGCCCTCCTCTGGACTCTCTCCAACAACTCAATGTCTCTCTTGTACTGGGGCCCCCAGAGCTGGACACAGTACTCCAGGTGGGGTCTCACAAGAGTGCAGTAGAGGTGCAGGATCACCTCCCTCGACCTGCTGGTCACACTTCTTTTGATGCAGCCCAGGACACGGTTGGCTTTCTGGGCTGCAAGCGCACACTGCCGGCTCATGTTGAGCTTCTCATCAATCAATACCCCCAAGTCCTTCTCCTTGGGGCTGCTTTCAATCCATTCCTCGCCCAGCCTATAGCTGTGCTTGGGATTGTGCAGACCCACGTGCAGGACCTTGCACTTGGCCTTGTTGAACTTCATGTGGTTTGCACGGGTCCACCTCTCCAGCCTGTCAAGGTCCCTCTGCATGGCATCCCTTCCCTCCAGCGGGTCAACCATGCCACACAGCTTGGTGGTGTTGGCAAACTTGCTGAGGGTGCGCTCAATCCCACTGTCCATGTCGCCAACAAAGATGTTGAACAGTGCCGGTCCCAGTACCAACCCCTGAGGAACGCCACTTGTTACTGTTCTCTACTTGGACATTGAGCCGTTGGAAGAAGTGGAGAAGACTGGATTTCCCTTGGCTTTTTTGTTTCAGTGGGACAGCACAGGGTAAAGCCATGGCAGATCTTGCTCGTACTCTCATGGGAGCCTGAGGAACGTTAGGCGGAGGGAGATAAGCAGCTGAGGCCTACAAAGTGCCAAATAGTTTAGATAACACTGCAATGGATTGCCGCTGCTACGTAAACCTGATGATAACTTTCATTCTAAGGACATACATGAAGGTTAAATAAGCACCTTAACAAACTAAATAAATGAACTTTTTGGACAAATATCTAAGCAAACATATATTCGTATTTATATTTTTTTTCTATTCTCCCCTTTTATTCATCATGTTGTGGAATTTACAAAACCCCTAAATCTCTTACATTTCTGTTTAACTGAATTTTGTTCCAATTGCCTGTGAACTACACAGAGCTGCATTTTGGTTTTTTTTAAGTGAAATACAACTGTGAGCTGAAAAAAAAACCAAAACCAAGAAAGACATGAGGCCACACATGTCCAGCTTATTTGGTCAAAAGCAAAGTCTACCACCATAGCTTTGCTGATTCATTTCCTCTGAGATTTTCCTGACTAAAATAATATTTGGGTATCAATGACGCACACAAGGGTAGGTGACCTTCCCTTGGCACTGAGTGCCAAGGGCAGCAGAAAGGACAATTTTAAGCCAGCTTCATGCTCTCTGATGCTTTAGAGCTCCAACCTATGCCCAGCTACAACAGTCCTTGAAGGGATTCAAACATCTGAGAATAGCCAAAGCCACTGTTCGGCTCTGAAACGTCGTCTCTGCTGGTGACTGCCCTAAGCCACCCAAGGCACCAGGCTCCAATGGCTGTGTCCACCGACTCCAGTGATACCGCCTCATTGTCCCTGAGAAATCCAGCTCCTTGTTGGGGTGGGATGGGAAGACCGCCAGGGAGCACGGCCAGGATTACACCTTCCTTCAGGTGTACGAAAGACCTTGCCACACAAAACTGACCCTATGGATACATGCTGGTAACAACAGGTGGCTTCCCTGGGTGAGAGCTGCTTGATTTGCAGCCTGGGACCAGGCTTAGCTTCCTCCCTACTAAGTTCCCCAAGGTGGTACTATGCATCCGACCCATCCCATGGCAAGAGAGATGAGAACACAACATTTTTTATTGCCCATGTGGGCCATTAACATTCAGGAGTAATCTTACGTTTTAGGCTTAACCCATTCCTCTGCCCTGGGGTCCTGATTCTTGTTCACAGCCACACAGCACCGATGTGTACTATTTCTGGCTATTCCTTCTGTTTTATGGAGTCCTAAATAAGACTTGATTCACATCCCCAGCTGACAGGAATTGAGATTTTTTTACTGAGTTTTGATTTGGCATTGTGATGCAGGGTATCTTCTTTGTGAAATTCAGTTTTCTTCTTGCTTGTGCTGTCTATCCCTCAGGACTTCCTAACAAGATTTGAATTTTTCCCCCCCTTCTTTAGCACAAGAACACACAGGTTAAAACCAAATAAGAATAATTTGAACAGCTTTTAAAATAAATGATGTGAACCTAGCAACTTTTCCCCCTATTCATGTGAGTAGCCATGCTGACTTCAAGGGCTTTGCTTGCACAAGTATTGCTCATGTGAATAAGCGTGGCACAATTCTCCGCTATAAATGGAAGTGGAGAAATTCATCATCTAGTTGGATATGGTTTTCTGCGCTCAGTGAGAGCTGACTTCATTGCACAGCAAACAGACGGGAATGCATGGCAGCATGATCCCTTTCTGCATTTCCAAGAAAAAAAAAACAACTAAATCAACCTCATGTGCAATGAATGGAAAGACCAAAGGCCACCAGTCTCCTAAGCCATGCCTGCTTTTGTGGCAAACCTCCTCTGAACAGCACACATTCACTCGTTACCTTGTGGACTCCTGCTTGTAGATGTCAATGATGTTCTCCACCAGCAGGTTCCTCTGCAGCCCGTAGACGCCGTGCCGGTCTAGGACCACTTCATGCCTACAGGAGGGACAGCGAAAGCGGCCTCCCGACGCCATGGTTGTGCCTCCCCTGGTCGGCAGGTAGGGGTTGGAGGCCTGCTCTTGCCAAGCAGCACAAGGAGAGGTGAGTAAGGCCATGCAAAACCATCAAAACCTCTTTCAAAAGCAGCAGGGCAAAAACATGCTTGTAGCAAAACATTTGCCAATATGCCCAAGGAGAGGCTAGGTCCAACAAGCTGCCCCCAGGAAAGTGCCTGGTGACTGCAGGCTGAGGTGCCAGTTCCTCAGCTCACACATGTGGCCATGTCCCCACAGCTAGCAGGTGACATTTCAGTCTGCTGCGAGCTCAGCCCCGGCCCCTGGGGACACTCAACTTCTGCTTTAAATCACTCCCTGTCCTAGTCTTTCTGACTTCTAAAAGCAATTCACTGAAACTTGTAAAAATCTGCTTTTCCATTCATTTCAGCCAGTGCTGTTTGGGAAGCAGAGTGGGAAGAAACCTACCTGGAAAATGTCACTGGCGCATTTCCGACAGAGGTTGTGCTGACAGGGCAGGATGACCACAGGCTTGGTGAACATCTCCAGGCAGATGGGACAAATCAGCTGTTTCTCCAGGTTATCCATGGTTTGCTGCTCTTTGGAGAAGGACTTGTAGTTCAGGGAGGTGCTCATCCCTAGCTTTTCCAGAGGCATACACTCAGGATCACGGCCTCGCGGAGGGGTTTCCGGCTTAATTTCCCTTGAAATAAGTCCAAGGCTGTGCTGCGATCAGAGGCTCTCTGGGTTGCTCTGGCTGGAGGACATTGTTTAAACGAGGGGCTGAAGGGAGCCGGGGCTGTTTTTAGCAGCGTGGCGTCACAAGATGCCATCCTGCCGTGCCCATATAAGCGCGTGAGAGGAGGACAGGCTGGGACAGGTGATGGCTGGCGGGGGGACGGGGGGGCAGCCGGCAAGGCCCTGGCTCTCCTCACTTGCACATGGCGGCCTTCACCCCTCAAGGAGGAGGAGGGTGAGTGATAAGCAAATGCAATCCACACACCCCCCCTTATCTCTGCACAGCAGCGGAGAGTGCAGGGCCACCCCAGTCTGCCCAGACACATGCTGCAGCCTAATAAATACTCTGTTTTGAGCAAGCAGCCGTGGCTGTGAGATGCAGGACATAATTTTGCTGGTAGTTTTCAGCAGGCTCCAGAATCTTGCCTTTCCAAGCTGTGAAGTACATGCGGTTGCTGGAGAAGACAATAGGAGCGATGGCTGCGCCAGAGGTCAGCCACTTCAGAGCGTAATCATGTCACCACCTTGAAAAACAGTTAAAAAAAAATTGCCTGCTTTAACTTTCTTCCGGTATGATTTTCTTTTTTAGGAGCTGTAACATAAGAATCTAACATGACTATTCCAGCCATTAACTCCACAGCGGCTTAAATATGCACCAAAAACATTATTTGAATTTCCTGATGAGAAAGAGACAGAAGACATACAATATGAAAAGCTTTCATTGGTACTGCTAGAGAATAGGTGCTAATTGTATATGCTCTCTCCGCATAGTTTAATTCAAATATATTTTAGTTTTGAGCACTGCTGTGTTTATATCTGTTTATTAGACACTGATATCCCTCTCAGCTTGGCATTTGTTCCAGAGTTATTTTTAAAATGACAATTTCCCAGATAATTTGTGGCATGTGATGCCTGATCTTAAGGGAAAGCCATCTGTGCTTCTACTTGCCAATAATTTATCACACAACTGTACAAGCAATAAATATCTCATCTTAGAATTTAAGCCAAAGTCCCAGCATGTACTGTAGAAATCACTTTGCCACTGTACTGTACATGTAATCAGATATCGTCTTCTTTTTTAATCAGTAACTACAATACTTTCTCTGTTAAGTGTAGAAAGCTCACACGCTTATATTACCTCATGACCGCATAGGGTTTGCGTCTGAAACGCGTTATAGAGCCACTGAGTAAGTCCCCTACGTTTCCAGGGGCAGACCCCAACTCCAAAACAGGACCCTTTATCTACATGCAACACCAGTCTGGAAACTGCATTTCAGGAAAATATAAACCTGAAGGTGTTTAAGTGAAAAACTCAAAAGTTGCTGGGGGAGGGGAACCTCAATCCATCCCACTCCTGCCAGTTTGATGCTAGTGCCAGCAACAGATGCCCAGAACCTGGAGAAGGATCACAGGTCAGCAGGAGAGCACCTGAAGTGCAGCACAGAGGAATTCCAGCCACTCCAGCCAGTCAGTCAGCTTCTTTGGGGGCCCAACTTAAACGCCTCTCTGCAAATGCACGTAGCATGGGGAATAAACAAGAGTGCAGGGCTGTGATCTTATTGGCAGCATGTAGACATGGTGGGATGGCTCCTATGACTGGAGTGTTGGAATAGAAGGATACAGGCTCTGTAGGAGAGGAGATGAGGAGGGGGTGTCACTCTCTATGGCAATGACCAGCTGGAGGGCATGGAGCTCTGCCTGGGGATGGATGAGGAGCTGTGAGCCTATGGTCAGGATTAAAGGGAGGACAAGGACAAGTGACACTATAGTGGGGGTCTGCTACAGGCCACCCAACCAGGAAGACTGAGCAGATGAGGCCCTCTATAGACAGACAGGAGCAGCCTCATGTTCATAAGCCCTGGTCCTCATTAGGAACTTCAACTCCCCCGATATCTGTTGGAGGGGCAACACAGCAGGGTATAAGCAATTCAGGAGGTTCCTGGAATGTGTTGATGATAACTTCCTTCTCCAAGTGATAGAGGAGCCAATGTGGAGAGGTGCCATGCTGTTCCTTGTTCTCACCAACAAGGAGGGGCTGGTGGGGAATGTAAAGCTCAAGGGCAGCCTTGGCTGCAATGACCATGAAATGATGGCATTCAAGATCCTCAGGGCAGCAAGGAGGGCACACAGCAAGCTCACTACCCTGGACTTCAGCAGAGCAGACTTCGCCCTTTTCAGGGGTCTGCTTGGTAGAGTACCATGGGACAAAACCCTGGAGGAACGAGGGGCCCAAGAAAGCTAGTTAGTATTCAAGGATCACCTCCTCCAAGCTCAGGAGCAATGCATCCCAACAAAGAGGAAGTCAGGCAAAGACTCCCAGAGGCCCCCATGGATGAACAAGGAGCTCCTGGACAAACTCAAACACAAAAAGGAAGCCTACAGAGGGTGGAAGCAAGGGCAGGTAGCCTGGGAGGAATACAGAGAAACTGTCCAAGCAGCCAGGGATCAGGTTAGGAAAGCCAAAGCCCTGATAGCAATTAGTCTGGCCAGGGATGTCAAGGGCAAGAAGAAAAGCTTCTATAGGAACGTCAGCGATAAAAGGAAGACTAGGGAAAATGTGGGCCCTCTCCAGAAGGAAACAGGAGACCTGGTTATCCAGGATATGGAGAAGGCTGAGGTATTCAACAACTTTTTTGCCTCGGTCTTCACTGGCAAGGGCTCTAGCTACACCACCCAAGTCACAGAAGGCAAAGGCAGGGACTTGGAAAATAAAGAACCATCCACTGTAGGAGAAGATCAGGTTCAAGACCATCTAAGGAACCTGAAGGTGCACAAGTCCCTGGGATCTGATGAGATGCATCTGCAGGTCCTGAGGGAACTGGCAGGTGAAGTTGCTAAGCCACCCTCTGTCATATTTGAGAACTTGTGGCAGTCCAGTGAAGTTCCCACTGACTGGAAAAGGGGAATATAACCCCCCTTTTTTAAAAAGGGAAAAAAGGAAGACCCAGGGAACGGGCTGGTCAGTCTCACCTCTGTGGCCAGCAAGATCACAGAGCAGATCCTCCTGGAAACTATGCTAAGACACATGCAAAATAAGGAGGTGATCGGTGATGGCCAGCACAGCTTCACTAAGGGAAAATCATGCTTGACAAATCTGGTGGCCTTCTACAACAGGGTTACAATGTCGGTGAATAACAGAAGAGCAATTGACATCATCTACCTGCAAAGCATTTGACACTGTCCCGCATGACATCCTTGTGTCTAAATTTGAGATACATGGATTAGATGGATGGACCACTCGGTTCATAAGGAATTGGCTGGATGGTTGCAGTCAGAGAGTTGCAGTCAATAGCTTGATGTCCAAGTGGAGACCAGTGACAACTGGTGTTCCTCAGGGATCGGTATTGGGACTGGTACTGTTTAACATCTTTGTTGGCGACATGGACAGTGGGATTGAGCGCACCCTCAGCAAGTTTGCCAACACCACCAAGCTGTGTGGCATGGTTGACCCGCTGGAGGGAAGGGATGCCATGCAGAGGGACCTTGACAGGCTGGAGAGGTGGACCCGTGCAAACCACATGAAGTTCAACAAGGCCAAGTGCAAGGTCCTGCACGTGGGTCGGCACAATCCCAAGCACAGCTATAGGCTGGGTGGAGAATGGATTGAAAGCAGCCCTGAGGAGAAGGACTTGGGGGTATTGATTGATGAGAAGCTCAACATGAGCTGGCAGTGTGCGCTTGCAGCCCAGAAAGCCAACCGTGTCCTGGGCTGCATCAAAAGAGGTGTGACCAGCAGGTCGAGGGAGGTGATCCTGCACCTCTACTGCACTCTTGTGAGACCCCACCTGGAGTACTGTGTCCAGCTCTGGGGGCCCCAGTACAAGAGAGACATTGAGTTGTTGGAGAGAGTCCAGAGGAGGGCCACAAAGCTGATCGGAGGGCTGGAGCACCTCTCCTATGAGGACAGGCTGAGAGAGTTGGGATTGTTCAGCCTGGAGAAGAGAAGGCTCCGGGGAGACCTTATAGCAGCCTTCCAGTACCTGAAGGGGCCTACAGGAAAGCTGAAGAGGGACTGTTTATCAGGGAGTGTAGTGACAGGACAAGGGGTAATGGGTTCAAGCTGAAGGAGGGTCGATTTAGATTAGATGTTAGAAAGAAATTCTTTACTGCGAGGGTGTTGAGGCACTGGAACAGGTTGCCCAGAGAGGTTGTAGATGCCCCATCCCTGGAAGTGTTCAACGCCAAGTTGGATGAGGCTTTGGGCAGTGTGGTCTAGTGGAGGGTGTCCCTGACCATGGCATGATCTTTAAGATCCCTTCCAACCCAAACCATTCTATGATTCTATGATTCATTGATTTCCACATGAAAATGAATATTATTCTCTGCATGCAATGGCAGTGAATCATATTAAATTCAGTGTATTTTTGACTACATTTTATTTCTAATACCTTGCCTACTTTTTAGGTGTTTAGGTGAAATCCTGTACCCATTTGCAGACCACCAAGCCAGAATTTCCCCTGCGTAAATATATACATTTGTCAGCAGTCACATAAAAATAAATAGATTTTTCTGAAGTCTTGCATTCATGGGAAATTTGTGATAGCTTAGTTAAACCTGTTTGAAATCACACCTTTACTTCGACTGCCTGGTGCGGATGAGAGCACAGAGCCAAGCGGAGAAGCTGCTCCAGCAGCTGAGCTGCAGACAGCTGGGGTTTTGGCAGAGGCAGAAGGCAGACTTTCCTGGCAGCAGAGAGAATATATTTCTCTTCTCCCCCCCCCTTCATGGTCAGGTCAGAGGTGACTTTCACGTCTGGAGGAATTTGAACGCCTCATTCCTACCCTCCTAACTCCAAGTCAGCTGCTCCTTGCACATAATAAGAGGCTTTGAATTAGATGAAGAAAGCCATCCTCACCCGGCGAGGCAGGCACTTCCACCTTCCTGCGCAGGCAGAAATGGAGAAATTCTGGAAGGAAAAGCAGAGGATTAGAAGTGTCAGTGCACAGAAACACCTACATATGGTGGTGTAGGGAAGGAGGTGTTCACGCCATGGAAAAAATGCTGAGGGATCATGCCACTGTGCTGGCGCTTTGGACAATGAACTAAGGCACCTTTCAAAGTGTAATCTGCCTCTGGGATGTAATTCAGGTGAATTTATACTTACAGTAGCCCACAAAAGCCTTCTGTTAACAGGCTGAGCGTGACACCTGATGCATCTGCAGAGGACATCTGATGGCAGCAAGGTGAGGGACAGTCCGTTTTTCCCCCTTACCATGTGCTGAAGCATGCTCACATGGAACAGATAATAAACAGCGCAACTGCAAAAGGACAAAACAAAACAAAGATAAAGCCACCTTCTGCAGCCAAGCCTAAATAAAAATATTTTTTCTGGTAGGAGTATGTAGTTTAGACATGCAAAAAAATAGTATGGGCTTTTCTATCACAGTATTATGAACCACAGCAGTGATTGCTACATAAAAAAACGTGGAGACTCAGCCGTGAAGGCTGGATGAGAAGTGCCAGGAAAGTCACGCATTCTACAACCGCTCCACAACAAGGAAGAAGAGAAGAGCAAAACCCAAGAGGCTGCAAAGCCACGGGATGGTCCTGCTGCTGCTCTTCAGCAGGGATTGCTTAGATTGATGGCTTCGAAGGACTTGCGCTGAGAAAGAGCCTGGCACCCTCCTGTGCCTCCCTGGCAGCCCTGTCACCCTCACCTTCCTCCCCTTCCACACCCATGAGCAAGACCACCAGCACTCACACTTCTCCGCCTCCAAAGAGCCACCAAGCCAAGCCATCTCTCAAGGGACAAGCAAAGGACAAGAGTACCTGCTGTAGCCCCACTCCTGGACAGAAACTCTGGATATCTCCCACCCATCACCAAGGAGAAAATATCAAATTTTTAATGATTTCTTTTCTTCTTTTTTTCTTTTTTTCTTTTTTTTTTTTTTTTTTTCAGTATTGCTTGCCCAGGAATGTTACCTGGCTTTGCTGACACTACCACTAGTTCCTAGAGATATGCTTGCTTTTACAGACATCATTTCTAACTCCTCTATTTTTGCAGCTGAATAACGGCTTGTGGGCTGTGGACTGACAGCCAGGAGAGCCTGGAAGACTGGCTGCATAGCACTGGGTTTAGGAGAGGGATTTGGAGGAGGAAGGAGAGGTTGAGTGATGTCCAGGTTCAGGTTTCAATGCCATAATGACAACCCTGGGTTTTGCATGCACTGAATTCCCTTCTGCAACCTCTTATCTTGTACCAGTGGTGTGAAGCTCTCATGTGTCAGTCACAGAAAATCTGCCCTATGGTTCTCTTGCATGACTGGAAAACAAAGAGAAAAAGTGTATTTTCACCAGAGAATAGCTCCCATGTGACTTACCTTGCCACCAAGCCCAGCAGAGACAAAGCCTGCTCTGCAGGCACCAGGCTTCTTGCCTGGGCATCCTCACCTGGACACAGTGGGTGGTGTGGAGCATCCTGGTCCAGGGGTTGACAATGCCCTGGCCTGCAGCCACCCCACCTCCCACTTGTCCTCGGGGATGAACGAGCACCCTGCCACCCAGCCCAGAGGCGGGCAGACCCCACCGCTGGCAGCTGCCTAAAGCAGGTGGACAGCTATCCATTGTCCCCCGGGCACAGATCGACACCCACGCCCACCCTGCTGCCTCCAGCAGCTCCCTGCGCCCCTGAGACCAGTGGTGCTCACCAGAGAGCTTTGCACCAGAGCTCAGCTGCTGGAAGAGGACAGTTATGGTGGATGCCACCGCTGCTGTGTGGGGGGACCCCACAGACCCACCTGCCCGTCTCCCCCCAGCTTTGCCCTGCCTTGCTCACTTCTGACAAGAAGTCCTGACTGCCTGAGCAATACAACATCCTAACAAAAATGAGGCTGCTGCCTCCATTTCTGCCTACCCAAATGCGAAGTTTAGAGTAAAATGACAATGCGGCCTTCCCCTCTCCCCACCCTGCTAACGCTGCTTGTTGTTTTGACTGAAAACTGAAAATATTTGCATTTTTAGCCAAGCATCTCTCAGGGAGGTAGGGGGGAGGCTCTCCATCCATCTCACCTTTCATCTGTGCCCATTTACCCTGCAGCAAGCAGTCCCTCAGCAGCGGATGGTGAGCACCCGCATTCCCACCTACAGCCAGCATGTTGCAGAAACTCCAATTTCACTTACATTTGCAACAAGTTACTAAGCCAATGAGCCAGCTATAAGATGAAGCCCTCCTACCTGTACCAGTGCAAACTGCAAACAGTATCTTGCATTTCATGTTATTGCAATTGCTAAACATCCCACAATAAATACTGTAACTACCCTTGTATGTGACTCCATTTATGCAGCCAAAGAGACCCTTTGCAACAGATACAAGTGCTTTTGAGAGCAGTTGCCCTTTGAGACTGCCATTTTTCCACTCAACCTATATATTTGTCTTTGTGTACCTCATATGTGATGATAGGCCATATGCGGTCAGTATTTGGACACCTAAAAACAATCTGAGAGACAGTTTCAGATCTCCAGGAAAACAAGGACCAGCACAGGAGATAACTACATCTTTTGAAATTTCCTTTTGCACATACAAAATCACAGCAGCAGGGGCAAGCCCAAAGCATTTCTAAGGGTGAGTCACTGGCAACACATCAAATGTGCATGAGCACAGGATTTCGGGGACAAGCTACAAAGACCAGTCAGAGGGATGATGTCTGCCCTTTTCTCTTGAAAAAGGGATGGACACTGACCTGAGCTGAACCGTGCTTGAAAGCAGCCTTCTCTGGGCTTATCCATGATCAAGGAGCTTCCATGGTTTGCAGCAGACAGACAGAAACATGGGATAAAAAGGCACATGAACTAGATTATAATTTCTGTTCCAGATTCATCAGCAGTACAAACATAGCAGACAAACCTCAGAGATTCGGATTAAAAGACCCTGTAACAGGGAGAGTCCGTGAACGAACTCCATCCAGAAGTCACACCTGCACGCCATGATTCTGCTACACCATGGGGTCGCTGCTCCTGGCTGCCTGCCTGGGAGAAGGAGGGTCCTGTGGCTTCCTGATCTCCTCAGCAATGCCAGGAGGCCAGCGTGGCCCCGAGTGTCACCCGACTTTAGGGGCCACAAGGAAACAGAAAGCTCTCCCAACAGAAAGTCCTGGTTTCCTCACAGTCCTCGAGATCAGCGTGAGAAATGGTGGGTGGTTGAGCCATACCCTTCAGAGAGGCAGGATGACCCCAAATGGTGATTAAGACAGGGTGTTTATCATCTCTCCTGCAATTATCCATATTCTCTAAAGTCTCAAAAAATCAGTGAGCCTGAAAAGACAGGCTGCCAGTGCTGCGGAATAACAAACGTGAGATTAGCAGTTCAGCATCTCCCCGAACCATACACAACTTTACAAGCCCAGAGGTTCCCAAACCCTCATCCCCTCAACACATTACTGCTAGAAAGAGATCTACATTTCACAGGCAAGGCATAAAAATACATCCAAAGCACTGCATAGAGGAAGTACTGCATGTGGGGAAGAAATAGTCCTGCACTTCTGCCTGCCTAAATATAGGCCCTCTCCAGGGCCAGGGATAAGTTTGACAGATAACAGGCACAGGCTTGCTTTTCCACACCCCCAAATATGCCCTGCAGTGGGAATGAGATGTGAAAGAAGAAAGGATATACATAAAACAAAACCAGTTAGAAAAATGGGAGAATACACCAGTTAGAAAAGCGGGAGAATCGCGCTTCCTGTTGGAGAGTAAGCAACCAAGTGCTTTACTATTTTAACACAGTCCCCCACTTTTCAAATGCATCCCTGAACCCTTCCCCTCTACTTTGTTATCATAGTGTCCAATGGGAGCCTGTTAGAAAATCATTGCTACATGTCTCCCCTCCTAGCAGAGAGGAAGGAATGACGGACAGTTCCTCCCTGAGTTCCTGTATTTTACAGAATAACGTGGGTGTTTAATGCTGGGTTCACAGCGGAGGAGTTAGTGCTGTGACAGCGGGGCTGGACACTGGTGGCACAGCTGGGGCAGTGCTAGGGAGACTCCTGAGCACACTGCAATTTAAGGAAAAGGTGATAGCAGAGTTTTAACAGTAGGAATTTTTACTGATGGACAGATTTGATTTCTGCTCTGGCCTTAACAGGCCATAGCACTCCCCTTTAAACCCCACTGCCGCAACCCCAGCTCTGTCGTTAGGAAAGGAGAGTGATGTTCAACAGAGAAGTGACTCGCGTTTCACAGCACAGATCCAGCTCAGGGTTCCCAGCTGGTGTCAGCTCATCACTTCGCAGAGATACAGCCCTGTCCTAGTGTTACGTTTCTCCCCAGCCTTGATCTGCTCAACCTAAGCCACTGTTGATGCTATTTCAGTATGTCCCCTCTATAGCTCAGCTGGCAGAGCAGAGGAGCACGGGTATTTTTTTCTCCAGGACAACGCTGAGGTCTGTAGTTCAAAGGAGAGACTGGTTTTAAGGTTATACTAGCACATGACTTTACACCACATCAGAGACCTGCTGAGATTCTGTCCTAGGCTTGTCTAGGTTATGTTTTCATCCATCCCCAACTTGAGGGTCATTCCTCCAGGCTAGAATAGGGATTCAGTGCTGGAAGATAAAGGATCGAACATTATGCTATTACAGCTAAACAGAAATACTGTGTGGGGGGGCAGGGAGGTTTTCACACAGCAAGGCATTACCTGAAGCAGTCAAGTGCCTGCTCAGCATGTGACTGGTGACAGAGGAAGTGCCTCTGTCCTTTAGCTTTCTTTTCAAACTCCTTTGTTTTCCTTTCATGTGTTCCTTTGCCCTGCAAATGTTCTTTAGCCATACAGCAAAACCAGCATGACTATTCATTTCTGAGTGCCAATGCCTCTTTTCTTCTTTTGAAAGTCACATTAGAAGAGGAAGTTTGGCCATTTCCCAGCCAAGTTCTTTCCCCCACTCCCTCACATGAGATTCATGTGAGCGTAGTAGGGGAGCACAATGCATGAGAGAGATATGCAGGTGTTTGCAAGGACAACAGCAGCTGGAAACACCTTCAGGCCAGGCAGGAGTTGAATAAACGCACTTTAAGCTATGATCAGGGATGCCATCCGCTGTGACATTGTGTTCATTGTACCAAGCAGCAGTCTATTATATTAACATCCTTTTGAATTATCACTTCAGGAAGCATCTCGAGCACGCTGGCGCATGTCCCCACACACGGTATTGTGTCCCCTGCTCCCATCAGAACATTCCCCAGGAGTCAGCCATTCTGAGTCTGGCTGAGTTTAGGGAATGCAAGGAAAGAAAGGGCAGACAGCAAGTCCTTTGGCCACGAAACAAATCAGAATTCAGGTACTTCTTCAAAGACTTTGACCTTACCGTGGATGGGGCAGCTTTGCAGTAAAATTTATGGTTTGCATGGGCTGCCTGAAGATGCACATCTCTCACCATGAAGTTCTGCCCCTCTGCAGTCAGGGTTAGGCAATATGAACAAGTAGTTCATGGCAGCAAACTGCATTATAGTAATCTGATAATATGATCTGGGGAGAAGACAAAGAGTTTGGGGCTTTTTCTTCCCCCTCTCCCCACATTCTCCCCCTCACCCAGCCAAGCACAGCCTGTCCCCAGCCCAGGGTGGGACCCAACCATCGGTGGGGAAGGAGGCTGCTCTGGTGCGGGTGCAAAGCCAGTCCTCTGATGGATCTGCTTGTTGCGAGTTTTGCCTCCTCCTATCACTTGTGTTGCTGTTTTCCTAATGCCGTGGGGTTGGATCTCCCTCATCTCTGCCCTGTTGCAGGTGTGCAGGCAATCTTACCTCAGGAAAACCTTGGGAGATGACAAGCTGGAGCAGTACACAGCATGTTTCTGCTGCTTCTGATAATCCCAAAGACTGAAGGCAAACATGAGAGAGGTGATAATAGATTTATGTATGAGTAGACTACAAATCACTTCTCTTCCAGTTACCTATATAGTATATAACCTTGGTGCTACTTCCATCCCTAATCCTTGCTATGAAGCACTTCACAGTGAGGCGACAGTTTTGCAGCAGCATCGCATTGTGCAGAAATTTGTATTCAAGGTGCCTTTTAGGCGGGATCCTGACAGGAGTCTCTCTCAGGACTGCATCTCTCATCCTTTGATAGCTCAGCTCCCAGGGCGGAGGGCTGTGGTGCTTTCAGAGTAATCCTTAGTCACTGGTTCCAATTCCAGCTCAAGAGAGAGGGGTTTTTGGGGTGGGCAGGAAGGTTCCTGCTCATCACTGGGCTTCTTATAGGACCCCTGGTAGACACCTTGAGGGACCTCAGGAGTCAAGCTCGGGGCCAATCTCTCATTTCACACCAAACATTGTCCCCAGTTACCTCTGCCAGCAGGAGATGCCTCTGCCATCCCTGACCTCCACCAGAGGTAGTCACCAGAGACCTTGCTTCTGCAGCCAAAATGGGGCAGGCGTGGCTATCGCTATCCTTTAGCACTCTGGAGAACGTGCCAGGAGCCTGACATGAGGTAGGTGGCCACAGGGTAACAATTCACTGCAGTCTTCAGCAAGCGATGCCAGCGGACACCCAGTAACACTGAAATCCCACTCAGTCCAGGAGATATTAGGCAAATCAGAACTAAAATCATTTATCCATGACAAATCCACAGATATCCATCCAAAATAGATTATATTTATGGAATACTTAAAAAGGTAAACAGACTCCAACCCTTACCCATCCAAACCAGCAAGACCTCTCACCTGTTACTGGCTGGTGTGCAGGTGATTGCCCTGAGAAGGTACAGTGCTTCCTTAAAAGCTTCCTCTGCACGTCATGGCTCAGGTTGCATTCATTAGGGTGCTCCTGATATGTCATGTCTCATAGCCAATTCTTTGGGCTCCTTGCAGACTTTAATCTGAAATGCATCTGGAGTGGCTGCTCATTCCCAGGAACTGCAATCAACCATCCTTCACCTCCAGGGAAGTACAAATGTCTCTTTATCAATCCAGGTGTCACCCAATCAGGCATCAACTTGCCCTGAAGAAGGTGACAAATCTCCCATCCTTCCTCTGGTGACTTCTTAACATGTCCCCTGTGAAATGGTCTTTACACCTGACCAACAGGTCGAGGGAGGTGATCCTGCTCCACTACTCTGCTCTCGTGAGACCCCACCTGGAGTACTGCGTCCAGCTCTGGGGTCCCCAGTACAGGAGAGACATGGAGCTGTTGGAGCGAGTCCAGAGGAGGGCTGGTTAATGGGGATCTCTGTGTGAGGCCAACTTGGAAAACTGGAAGGAGAAAGTTTGCAGAGGCAAGACGCAATAACAAGGTAAGAAAGGAGACCTCATGCATGCACAATAGTAAGCCCCGGGATGTTCTCTGCACTGAACAAGCCCTTTGAACCTATTCCCCAAGCCTGGCACAACTCCCTCACCTCCCCTTCTACTTCACAGCACCACAGCAGCTTGCTTTTCCTCCTTCCCACATCAACCTTCAGCTCCATTATCCTTTTCCATGAAGGGACCAGTCTGTCTCACCCTCTCCCTGAAAAGACAAGTCCTGTCATTCAAAGAGCAGCCCCCGCTTGAGCAGGCAGAAACTGCTCCCCTCGCTCCTGATCCCAGCACTAGCTTGAAGCAAGATATCCCCTCCATACCAAGGCTGACTAGGTGCACACACTTTACCGTATGCCCACCAGAAAAATTATACCAGGCAGGGCAATGAAGAGATGTTTACATTACTACAGAACACAACGTTTGGGGGGGGGGGGGGGGGGGGGAGATAGATAATGGTGGCATTTAGGCCTTTTCTATCAGATCAGTCTGGCTTAGTACTTGAGCCAAGGCATTGTTAGCTGGCAAGGTAATGCTAAAGGAATTACATCATTCTGATTTTTGCCAAGAGCGAAGGGCCAGCACATCTCCTGGATAGGGAAGAAATAGGAGGACCTTCATGCTAAAGTGGTATACCTCCCTGGAAGGGAAGAATTTGGGTTTTTAAGAGGAAATTAGACATGACAGGCGCTTTGTTCCTCCATGAGGAAATACTTCTTGGTCAATACAGCCTGAGGTGTAAGGTGTGGAGGAAGATAGGTTCTCTGGTCCTCATTGTGTCAGGAGAGCCTGCGGCAAAATGCCTGGATATGGGGGAATAGCCTTGCTGATTTAATCTTCAAAGCCAGTAACTGAAGTCTGGTTTTCTCTTGTTTCTCCGCCTACCTCTTTTATAAGTTTATCTATCTTGGCAGCTGTGAGTAAATGTTTTTATTCGCTTTGTGTCTTAACCTGTCTTGAATTAAGTATGATTTCAGTGTAATTGGATACTAATGACTTGTACCTGCCAAAGGATGTGGTAAATCTCCACGTAGAGCTTGGGGCACCTTACAAGCACTCTGGGTTGCCAGCTTGTTCTCCATAATATCCAAAGCATTACTGAGTGTACCTTCCTTCAGCTGCCCCCTGGATCAGCAATAGCCAGGAGAGAAGTATCTTCTAGAGATGTATCACCCCTTCTCGTTTCCAGGTCTTACCACTCCCTCCCCGGGCCACCAGCTTGATTTCCCAGCTCTGGCTCCAGCTTCCTCCTGGCATGAGGATGGTTCCCTGCTTGACCAAGGTTTTGTCCCAAATCATTATTCTTGGCTGCAACCCCCTCCCAGGTTCAAGAAAGGTCCTCACTGGGACCTGCTTTCCGAACTGCAGGACTCCACAGCACAGCTGTTCTTGCATGCAGTACGTGCTCTCTTAGCCAAAACTGAGTGGCCTTATTTGCTTAGAGCAATTCTGCTAGAAGTGCATGGAAATCTGAGAAACTACTCTTTTCTAACATCATCCTGTCATCGCTGCAGGAGTAACGTCCCTGGGATCTCTGAGCGAATACGTGGAAGCCCTCTATCCTGCCTGGCCTGAACACGTGGATCATCTCTCTGGCTGCCAACTGGAGGAATAGGTGCAAATCCAAGCTGCCCAACTAGAAAAAGGCACTACCTCCACCCCTGCAAACTCCTGTTTGCAATTACATTCTTCCTGTTGTTATATGCCACCAGCCATTTGGAGACACTTACCCCCTTTCATTCACTCTGTGGCTTTCCAAGATTAATTTTGGGAAAAAAACCCAAAACCCACCTGCAAAACAGGAGCTATTTGCAAGTCTCTACTTATTAAGGAGCTGCTCCCCTCTGTGCTTACCCCTCTGCACTGGCCTGGGGCAATCAGGAGGAATTTGGCCTTCTCTTCACCTCCCACCTTACTAGCACCTGCAAAAAATAAAGAGAGCAAGAAAGAAAACGAAGGAATGATGGAAAGAACCAATTGAAAGTGAGGTGTCTGTGGAGGCAAACAACAGCTCTGCCTCTCACCTACTGGATACCTTCTCCACTGCTCACACCTTGCTTCCCACTCCATGTCTTCTGCTTTGTTGTCTCAGCACGACCCTCCTTCTTTGGGCTGCACTTTGACAGGGAACTGCAGGCAGCTGAGCCACTCTGGCCAGCGGGATGGGGCAGCCTGTACCTCTCACCTTCCTCGTGCTGGCCATGCCTGCAAGGTCTGGGCCCCTCGTTTGCACCAGCTGAGCTGATTGACCTCACTGACCTTTAGAAAATTACCCGCTTTGCTGCATTACCAAGTTGACTCAGGTGCCTGGAGTGGCCACAGACCACCAGAGCAAGGACAAGGCAAATTGGGTAGCTGAGTGCAGTGGAGAAGAGGGAAGGAGAAGTGGGACTTCTTTACTTCAGAGCAAGGAGCTGCCTAACTGGCTCATCCTCCTTTCAAACTTCACTCTCAACATCCTGGTTGTTACCCAGAACGTAATGCCTTCAGTACCCCGCAAAATGGTCCATGACTTGAAGGAGCGCTCATGAGCAAGTCAAGCCAAAAGCCATCACTTATCACAGTAGTCTGGCAAAATCACCGCTGCTGAGGGACGTACAGTAGCAACGCGTGTTCAGATAGGATTATGGTGATTAACGTCTCCAACAGCTCCCAGCATTTCCCTGGCAGCCAGTTATGTGAATCCCATCCTGCTCCTAAGGAATGGAAAAAGGAACCATTCATGTTTTTTCATGCTCCCTAATGTCCAACGCTGGCTAACTGGTTTTTTTGGGGTTTTTTTTGTTTGCCTAATGAAGCTAAGGCTAAATATACAGAGTTTGTTTTCAGTAGCTGGGCTCTCTCTGGTACAGATCTGTTTACGAAGGCCTGAACAGATAAGTGTCAGGCCAGAAATCAAACAGCAAAGGCTACCATTGGAAAGAACCCAGCAGCTCACTGACACCCAGGTTATTATCAGTGATGGGCCAACACGTTTGGCTGCCGTAACATCAGCAAAGGACTCAGAAAAGCAGGCAGCAAACATCACCAAGGAGTCCTGAGACTGAATCCAAAATGTTATAAATCTGTGCGGTGTTCCCTGGCTCTCACTGGAAAAGCAAAACTTGCTTTGCATCTGATTGACAACGAAAAACTAGAAAACAAGTTCTGGGATGTTATGTTCTTTGCGGAGCATGCCAAGTGACCAAGACCACAGTCACCGGGGCACTGGTGTCCTTCCTGTAGCACCAATGTGGTGCTCTGTACAGGTTCAAAGGCAAAGCCCATCTTGGTGATCCAAAGAGAATTGTGTGAGCTGCGGGAAGAAAATATGGGGTAGAGACCAAGAGTAACTCAGAGCTTGGGGCAGGAACTAACGTGCAGTCGTGAGTCAGGCACGCTGTACCGGGAGAGATATCGGTGTGGCAGTGGAGGTTACCTGGAAGACAATGTGCTGATGCTATCTTGGTATCTTCAGAGCTGCCCTTACCCCTCTGAATGGATCGGTTCTGTGCTGCATCATGCAGCCTGTCCCTGCCCTGTCATCTCTGGGGTCCTTCTGTGGAGGCAGAACCAAGCGTGGGGTGAAGGCTACAAGGCTCTTCTGCTACAGCATCGTGGAAGTTGAGGCAGATCCCACCTCCTCCTCCCACCAGCTGGGATTCCTCCTCCAGATACCGTGGGAGCAGACAGGTTCTGCTAGCCCCAGGGGCTGCTGGGGGTGGGGGGAACAGAGTTTATGAGCAAAGGGGTATGACACAACTCCCAGCATTTGGGAACCGAATGACATTATGATGTTTTTCTATTTTCCTTTTGGCATAGATATTATAGCAGGTGACATGATGTGACTTGTTCCCAGCTTACAAAGCTCATCATCACAGTGGAGCAACATCAGATATGGAGCTTAGACCCGGATGCCGGTGGGAAAATGGGATTTCCACTGCACAACCTCCACCCGCTGCCGTAGAATTCCCATTCCCCCCCTTCCCAAGAACAACAATGGTTGGGGACCAGGGCGCGCAGGTCTTTATTCCTACCCTGCAACCCCGCGTTTTGGCGGTGTTGAGCCTCCGGGTCGCCCCCCTCCTCCTCCCCTCGGGGCTCCCTTCGGGGAGCCCCGAGGGGAGGAGGAGGGGGGCGACCCGAAGGCCCAACACCGCCCGCGCTGCCCCTTGTTACCGCTAGGGGCCAGTGGCGCAATGGATAACGCGTCTGACTACGGATCAGAAGATTGTAGGTTCGACTCCTGCCTGGCTCGCTGGTTTCACTTTTACCACTCCCTCTCGACTTGCGTTTTCCCTGAGATTGCCATCCTAACCGGGCACGGATGGAGGGAAAACCAGGAAAAAAAACCCCAAACAGTTGGAAAGCTGGAGGTGTGGATTTTCTCATTAAGGGATTCTTTTAATTAAGTTAATACCCACATATCCCGCTCAGCATCCTTGGGAGATTTCAACTGGGTCGACTCCATCTCCAAAGAGATTTCTTTAAAAAAAAAAAAAAATCTTGCTTATTACATGGATCTTTCCCAACCTTCACAACCGCACTGGGAACTTCTAGCACCCAAGTCTATTTCCAGCATCTTCCACTGTCACGGTCTGGCGCGGCTGACTGTCACTGCTCCTGCTGCTGAAACGGGGCAGGTTTGGCTGCTCTGGAGAATGTCCTGGGGAGCTAAAAATTATGTATAAGTGCCCAGGATATCAGTCGAGAGAGCTGCTGTTAGCTGAGTGAGAACTGGGTAGATCTGATGACCCTGAAATCCCACTTAACTTAAGCCAGGTGAAGAGTAGGTACAAATAGAAGTGTATGCTTACAATACTCGTAATAGACACACTGACAAGAGTACCTAAGTCCCACCTATGTGATCAGCAGGACATCTTGTCTGTGCAAATGCCAAATATCTCAAACTGCATCCATCAGCCAGCACCTTGTCATGTGGGAACATTTTCACCATCTCTCCTTTGAAATCCTCTGGGCACTCTGAAAATTGTTATCCTCATCCTCTTAACTCCCCTGAGGTTGATTCTATTTCCCCTTTGTCCAGGAGAAAAGGCAACTTTTGCTTCAAATGCAAACAAACCTTTTCTTACGATGCGGGAGCTGAAAATTTTCTTGGAGCAGGTGTCCCCGCTGTACCCGTCAGGCCATCGAACAACCCCTGATCCATCTGTTTGCCTGCCCACCTCGCTCTGGTGACCCAGAGTATCAGAGTGAAGTGTCTTATGAACCGGGTTTTTGTAATGTCTGGCATCTTTTGTTATTCGGTGATACAAATCATTGAATAGGATACATGCACACAGCTCGTTATTGGCCCTTGCTGGAGACCAGATACAGAAATAATTAAGCACTTGCAGGTGACCGGTCACTAATAATTTGCTCCTAAATGAAGTATTTAGCAAGCTATGCTATCATCCAAGCACTGACTAGGCTGTTATTGTAGTAAAAAGCATTTAGTAAATTTAAATACATGAGCATGTCCTAGAAGAGTGGGAAGCTGAGCCAAGCAGTTACGTTAATGTAACGGGGCCGTAGCTCAAGAGGCAGAATAGTTGCTTAGCATATAGTAAGTCCTGAGACTGATGCCTAAATTTTCGGAGTTTTTTGTCTTTCCTGGCTTTCATTCTGTTGTACCTTTATCTTTTTTTTTTTTTTTCTTTTTTATCTGCTCTCCTTCTCACTTACAGGTGAGTTACACAGAAATGCATGCACATTGATACTTTCTGGGTGGGTGGGAGAGAAAAAATGTCTTGGAGATGGAGGAGGAAAAGAGACGGTGCCTTCTCCAGACGAACAGAATAGAACAGAATAGACTATTCCAGTTGGAAGGGACCTACAACAATCATCTAGTCCAACTGCCTGACCACTTCAGGGCTGACCAAAAGTTAAAACGCATTGTCAAGGACATTGTCCACATGCCTCTTAAACACTGACAGGCTTGGGGCATCAACCATCTCCTATCCTATCCCATCCTAATAATATTCTCCAAGAAAAAAAATCAATCTTGTGGCCCTGGATGGAGCCTGTGCCCTGTCCCATACCGAGCAGTGGCAAAGGGATGTGCTTGAGGACTGTGGATTCAGATTTGACTGCTAGTGTGTGGAAACATGTAGGTTAATGGACACCTAAGGAAATGGATGCCTCCCCTCAGTTTTTGCTCTCCAGGGTGCCCCTGCTCCCTGCCAGGCAGACTTTTCACACCTGGATTTCTCCTGAGATAGTTTCCAAGAGGGATGAAGTGCAGCACGCTGGAAGAGAGAGGAGAAAAGGCTGTCGGGGGGAGGAGTGTGTGTCTCCCTATACACACACAAAAACATACTAATGAACAGAGAGGTAGATGGGGCCAGGGACATAATGCATAAAGCATGTAACTACAGAGCTGAAGCTTGCAAGTCTGACTCCTGATGAGCTTCATAAATCTGTTTCCCTGCTGATAATCTTGCTCATACTATATTCCCACAGATAGTGGGTCTTCCTTGCTCTCGTGTCTGAAATCTGCCCCAGAAGAATATTCACACAGAGAAGAGTCATTCTGGGTTCTTTTGAAAGAGAAAACTTCCATTCGTCCCCCTATTACGCAGACAGACGTGGCCACTTGCAGACACGTTTACTCTCTCCAGGCCAGGAGTCATTGCCAAGCGTGTTTTTCTGCACGTCGCGTAGCACCTGTAATGAAAAAGACTTGAAGGAAAAAGAAAAGAAGATAAATCAGGGGAAAAAAAGCACAGTATGAGTGCTGGCCCTGTTACTTACAGTATCTTAAGCAAGCCCATGTTCATCTGTGTTAAATCCCTTATGTGTAAAGGACCCCCATGCCCTCTCCCACTGCTCCACCTTCTCCCAGATCATCCCGTGAACCCCTTTATGGCACAACCAATGGCCAGGACTAAACATCATGTCTGTCACCTCAAGCCAAGAGATTGTGGAGCACTTTTATCTACTCCCATCACTCAGGATGCTCGGAGCCCTCATCTGTAAGGATTATCTGGCCTCATATAAAGCATAATCAGTAAGGATTATTTGGCACAACATGCAACATGAGGAGAGTCTGCCCAGAGCTGAACTGGCACCCCAAGGATCACCCTGGAAAAGAAGATCTAATAAAACTAGATAAGATTGAGCTATAAATGCCTACTTTTTTATTTCATATAGGGTAATGCCAAATATATCTTATTATTATAAGATACTATTACTATTATATATAATTAAATTGTTCATTAATAATTCTAATTTTTATTATTTTTAACAATCACATTATTACAGAAAACAAGAAAGCACTTCCAAAAGCATCACTGCAACGTGGATTTCAATGTTTACTGCAGGGCTGTCACCCCTTTGCAGTACTTTTTCTTTAAAAAAAAAAAAAAAAAAAGAAGAGATGCAAATTGCTTATCCATTACATGTGTCTGAAACGGCCCCAGGAGCCTCTGGGGTGTGGTCGACGCTCCCATTCTCTCCGGTCTGCCCGGGAGAGAGGCGGAGGGGCGGGAGCGTCCATCACCGAAAAAGCCGCAAAAAAATCAAATTCCCGCAAGAGAGGGGGCAGGGGGGGAGAAAAAGGAACGTCTCCTTCGAGCCGGAATCGAACCAGCGACCTAAGGATTCCCGCGGGGCGGCGCCTCTACAGTCCTCCGCTCTACCAGCTGAGCTATCGAAGGGACCTGCCGGCCGCCGCCCAGCGGCCGCCCAAGGTGCCGCCCCCAACCCCGTGCGGAGTTGTGAGCATGTGCCTTGAGAGGGCGGTGCGGGGGGGGGGGGGGTGAGCAGCGCATGCGCGGAGGGGGCCTGCCGCGGGAGACGGGTTTGCTGAGCCGGCGACGGTTCGGGCGCTTGCCGCGTGCGGGGCCAGTGGCGCAATGGATAACGCGTCTGACTACGGATCAGAAGATTGTAGGTTCGACTCCTGCCTGGCTCGGGTGTATTTTGGTGCCTTGGTTCGCCTCGCCACGCTGCGTTTTCGCTCGCCCGTGGAGAGAAAAACCAAACGGGCCTGACCTCTCTCCCTCCCCGGCGGGCATCCTGGGGTGGGCACCATAACCCCATCATGCTTACATAGAAGCTTGCAGAGCAAGTAAGATGTGCCACTTTTCTCCTTTTTAAATAGGCATCTCCCAAGTTGTACGTTTCCCAGAAAGTGTTCCAGACATGACTCCCAATGACTCCCACACTAGTGTGAGCAACAAGCAGAAAAACGAGGGTCTCAAGGGCTTTGTGTGACATGGTGAGGTGCCCTTCCCTCGTGCCACCTCTCACCTGTCGGCACACCCTTGTATCGTGACTGCCACCAGCGCCGTTCACAGGCATAGCAAAATAAAGGATGGCGATTCCAAACTAACGAGCTACCTCAGTTATTTATTCATAACAACACAAACCACTTTTTACAATAAACTTGCGCCAAATCCACAGATTGCGACTGCTCCGAAGCTGCGGAGTATTCTCAGGTCTAATCACTGGGGATGCCTTCCTCGCCTCTCCGGGTTGCAAGCTGTTCTTTACCCACTGCATAGTTTTTATGTACATCAAAACCGAGTTTTTGCAAAATCACATACTTTTCGTTCAACTGTACAAGGATGCTCTCGCACTTCGCAAGACTAATGGATAATCACTGGGAAAATAATAGTCTTCATCACGGCGGTGTTGCTTCCTGCCTTCCATGATGTCATTTGTAAGACTAACCGTACTGTATCAGGCCAACAAGCATGCTACTCCTCTTTAGTGCGCAAAGAATTTTTCCCCACATCATTTATTGGTACGTTAATTGGGTTAATTTGTTGGCACCTTTAATACATTTGACGCAGACACATACATAGATGGGTTGAAAAGTTTACGCCTAGATTGTGTTTCACTTCGGGAGACACAATAATTCGATGATGTGCCAGGTGTATAAATGGTGCTAAATGATGATCTCAGATGAAAAGTCATTCCCTGTGTGTGTGACAGCAACGATGACGACTGAAAAACAAATGCGAGCCAGGCAGGAGTCGAACCTACAATCTTCTGATCCGTAGTCAGACGCGTTATCCATTGCGCCACTGGCCCCGCACGAGGGCACTCCTTCCTCGCTCTCCTCTATAGGCCAACACACGCCCCGCCCCCTCCCCGCCCCGCTGCTCTAGGCGCTGCCCAGGGCCCCCCCGCACCGCCGGCAGGGGGCGCGCCCGGCAGACCCTGCCCCGCCGCGCGGCGAGCTCCAGCCAGGGCTAACGCCCATCGTAGAGCTGCGCGGCCCCGCGCATGCGCAGAGCAGCGCCTACGGCAGCCGTACCGGGTTCTTGAGATGCGGCGGTGGGGTGACGTGTAGCTCCCTTCGATAGCTCAGCTGGTAGAGCGGAGGACTGTAGAGGCGCCGCCCCACGGGAATCCTTAGGTCGCTGGTTCGATTCCGGCTCGAAGGAGAAGCTGAGTATTTTTTCTTCCCTCCCAGGCAAAGTGCTTTTAAACAGCTCCTCCTTAACCAGTTGCAGACACGGTTGTTTTTCTCTAGGAGATCCAGCTGCGCTGCAAACCGAGCCTCTCTGCTGGGATTCCCTGACTTTCAGCAGGAGCTATTGCTGCGGGAGCAGAGGACGAGGCGCCTGCTGCGTGACTGCCAACACCTCGTCAACTTTTGAAGGGAAACAAGATGTATGTTGTTCCGACTCCAGCTCACCACAAACCCTCACAGAGCACGTTAGTGCAGGAGGATACCTGTTGAGATCCCTTCCTCTCATCACGGTTAAGGATGTAGAAATTCTGAGGGGCTTTTCTCTAAACCTCCTCTCCCCCAAACATCTAGACGTTATTTTTGGACTAAGGAAGTATCTATACATTTACATGCTGGCACTGCATTGCCTTCCCAGCCCTGGGACGGGTGACACTGGCATGAAGGACTGAGTCCTCTTGTATGAGACTCTGCACCCGTTCACGGCTCTCAAAGGGAAAGGACGTGCTGGACGCGATGATGTAGCTGACTGTAGTTCATGGAGGGAAGGCAGGCGATGTCTGTCATCTGTGGTCTTTCGCCCTGCTTTGAAACAGCACAATGAACCTTTCTTTTCTGACAGAAAATCACAGCACAGAAAAAGAAATCGGTAATTTTAACTGTGCTCAGTTTTGCATGCTTCATCATTTTTCTTTAATGATTTTCTTCTAAAAAGAGGCAGAAATATCATTCTTTTTGACTGAAATCGCACCCATACCTTGGGTATTCATTCTGAGGGAAGGTAAGTAATGAAATTAAATGGCGTGCAATTATGTTTGATGTTTTTTGCATTAAGCAGAGTGGTTTATCACACAAACTTCTTGTGGGGAGAAAAGCGCACAAACTACCTAAATAACTGGTTATGTTGATGATAGGCCTAAATCTTCTACCATGCCTCTTCCTATTTGGTATTTCAAGTGACTCTGGGTATGAGTTAATACATAACCACACAAAAGGGCACAGCTCTTTGAGAATACATCCAGACAAAACAGTTGCCCCTTGTCTATTTTTTTCAAATGCTCGGGCTTTTGTGCTCACTGGATACCATCCTAGTGAGACGCATTCCTGGCTTGTGGCAGGCCCGGATTACCCGGCACACTGCGCCGGCTCTTGGACAGATGCAAAACCCCTGAGTGAGGTGCTGGCCCCAGGGAAGCTCACAGGACATCTGCCCTTGTCCTCAGCAGCATCACGGTTTCACTCTCTACGCACACCCTTTGCTGGGGGAAATCGTTCCATGTTGCCAGTAAAACTCCTGTTATATCACTTCATCACACTGCTTTTTTTTTTCTTTTTTTTTTTTTTTTTAATGCAGACAAGCATTCTGCATTGTATAAAGGATTTACAACATGCGGCTGTAGCTCTGGCTGCTTTGCATAGGTAGTGTCATCTGCTGCAATCCAAGACCAAGTTCCTCTTTGGGGAAACCCTGAGTTGCCATTTGCCACTTGTCAGGGTGCAAAGCCATAATTTTGGACAGCTGTCTCAACAGTTTCTTTAGCTGTTACCAGAATGAAGTTGTTGATAGTGTGGGAAAGTAAAGGGAGTGCTACAATTCATATGTACAGCCTTTATTAGTCAGAGTGGTTAGTCAGAGTGGTTGGTTGACAGCAAAGGTAGATTTTAATGTATAGTACTTTACAAATAAATAAATGCAGCAAAACAGAACAAAAATGTGAGGATTTGTACATTTTAAGAGCATTAATGAATGTGCAACTGAACTTTACACAGAAACAGATCATGTGAGCATACCTATGTTAATGTAAGGAACTTTTCTGAAAAGCTAACAAATGAGTAAGATTGCATTGAAGAGCTAAGTCCTGAAATCCTTATTCATCCTTTCTCCATATGTCCTCAGAATTGCTGATCCTGACAGCAGTGAGAGAGGCAAATGCCCTGGTACTCTGAAAACTAAGTTTTGTCTTTGAAAGTAAACCATGGGTTCAGACACTCAGATTTTTAAGCCGCAAGTCCTGGAGAACCCACTCAGAAGCTTGGTCATTGGTTTGTTCTGAGGTTTTTGGCTAACTGAGATAATATGTTGTGGCTCTTCTGTACAGATCCTCATGGCTGTAAAAGGGCTTTGCAAACATGCAGCAGCTTGTCCATCTTTGCATCACACTGCAAGATCGAGTCATAAATCTTTCCCAAGAAAAATCTCCCTAGATTCGCTTTAGAAAGAGTAAGAACTACATGACTTGCGGTACATCTCAAGCCCACGGAGATCGTTTCCTTGATTTCAGTAAACTTTTGCGCTGGCCAAAGAGTGGGGTCCTGAGGGACATCGAAGGTGGTGCACGTGAAAAAATTCTCCATTTGCTTTTGATAATCTAGGATTTACCTTTCCCTCCCTGGCTGTTGAAATCAAGGGTGCAATTCTCAGTGACTTCCATGGGAGCAGAAGGAGGGATTTCACACAGGAAAGGATTCATAGAATCATAGAATCATAGAACGGTTTGAGTTGGAAGGGACCCTAAAGATCACCTGCCATGGGCAGGGACACCCTCCACTAGACCAGGTTGCCCAAAGCCCCATCTAACCTGGCTTTGAACACGCCCAGGGAGCGGGCATCTACAGCTTCTTTGGGCAACCTGTTCCAGTGACTCACCACCCTCAACAGTGAAGAATTTCTTCCTCACATCTAATCTAAATCTACCCTCCTTCAGCTTAAACCCATTCCCCCTTGCCCTGTCACTACTTGCCCTTGTAAACAGTCCCTCTCCAGCTTTCCTGTAGGCCCCTTCAGGCACTGGAAGGCTGCTCTAAGGTCTCCCCGGAGCCTTCTCTTCTCCAGGCTGAACAATCCCAACTCTCTCAGCCTGTCCTCACAGGAGAGGTGCTCCAGCCCTCTGATCAGCTTCGTGGCCCTCCCCTGGACTCAGGATTGTACATATAACATGTAGCTTTACACTAGACATTTCTCCTGAGGCTTTTTCCAACTCTCTGCTGGAAACTACGTAGTCACTACACTTTCACACCGAATTTCTCTCCCAGGCAGTGAAACTTAGGAAATCACTTCACCTGCAGATTTATTACATACTATGTGCTCTCCCTACTCCTTCGTTTGGTGATAACATCTTACATCAGAGCAAACACTGTGCAAAGGGGAATAGTGAAGAAAGCCAAAAGATGCACGTGAGTGGGGTGAGTGGGTGCTGGCGTACCCCAGCACGTACCCAGTGGCTGCACCCTGCCCGTCTCGCAGCACCAGCACCCCAATGCATGTGCTGTCTGATCCAGCCACTTGGCTACTGCTGGGAACGTGCTTTCTGGGGTCATGTCTCCTCAGCAGCAGGATGGTGTCACAAACCCCTCCTCCCCTGGACCAGCAGGATGGATGGCCACATCCCTCCAGCACTGCTGGGCAGGCAGGACGGCAGTCTGGATTTACCCACATATGAGTGGCCTCCAAAACTATTTGCAACATGCAACTGAGGACAAAGAGGAGCTCACGGGTAGGAGAGGAGCAAGTGCCAGTGCACAGCCCCAGCTGTGCCAGGACTTCCCCTCTTCTCCGGAGCAGAAAAACAGGGGTGTTTCTGAGGGTAATGGGAGCATTAGCTGGCCCCAGTGCCTGCACCTGGAGAACAGATATATAACCTGAACTGGAATTAATGGCTTTTAAAATGTCCATGTGCTATGGGGACTTTAAAGAAATGTTAATAGTACTATTTCTTGACTTTGGAGTTACAGCTAGTGGGATGAAACACACTCTTTTCCCATATATTAAGCTGCCACTGAATGACATTTGATGTGAAAGGTGAGAATAGAAGGAAGACAATAATGTTTCACAACCACAGAATCCAATTTTAAGGAAGGAAATAACACTTTTGACTAGCTATATATTCACTGGTCTATATAATTCAGTGGTACATTATGTCCCCCTTTGGACCACAGCACTGTGATTAGAGGAGAAAAAATAGCAAATGCACAGAACTGACAATGATTGATGTAACATGATCAATAAAGAGAAATTCAGCTGTCTAAGGCTTAAACTACTATGTCAAACCAGTGAAATGCTAAGTTTAAGATCTCAGAGGTATTTCTTTAGCTCTTACAAATTAGAGGCCTAATTTCTTTGTGCTTACTGTAGCCACACCACACCTATCTCCACTGATTTGTGCAGTGGTACACCTGAACGTACATCTCATCCCTACCTCTTTACTCAAAAGCACGCTGTGTGCTCTTAAAGCCCTTGTGCCTGGGGCAGAGGGGAGGACCCAGGCTCACCCCGATGAGCTGGGCGATGAGGAGGACGGTCTCTCCTCTGCTGCTTGCCTGCCTTGCCAAGTCCTTGCTGCTCCCGCAGCCCGGTGCCAGCACTGGCATGATGGCTCCCAGCCCAGTGCCAGCGGGACAGCAGGGCTGACAGCCAGGGGCACGGTGCAGTAAGCAAACCAGTAGAAAGCTGCTGGCTGGGGACCAATTTCCAGCACGTTGCAGCTGCAGATGGAGAAGCCAGGGCAGCCCGGCACAGGCAGCAGGCCCGTCCATGGAATGGGGGAGCTTTACCCACAGTGCTGTCACCAGCTACGGGGAGAGGAGAGAGGCTCTGGGGCAGTGCAGGGCCAGCCTCCCCCTCCACGAGGTGTTTGCCCACCATCTCCCGGGTTTGCAGCTTGTGCAGAGGAGGACACAGAGCCTACGTGTGCTTAGGTGCTGGATGGGGCTCCTGGATTTGGAGTGACCTGTATTGTAACCACCAGCAGAACGATCCCTGAGCACCTCGTCCCGGCTCAGGTTTATAATTGCCGGGGCTGGGCCTCAGCAAGCTGTTAGCTGCTTTCTAAAGAGCGTTTTTTTCCGAGCAGGACAGCCGTGTCTGCCTTGCCACTGACATTCCCTCTGAGATCTGCTAAAGAGCATTTCCAGGGCTCCCTCACAAAACTGCTGCATGTGAGGAGCATTCCCAGGATAGGGAGAGATGGAGCCGGTGTGTCTGAAAGGGGACTCAGGACTGTGTCTGCGAGGTGAAACCTCAGCTGAAGGCAGGAAGGAGAGCAACTATACCATACAGAGTATTATTAGAGGGAAAGACTGCCGAGCCTGGCAGTTTGAAGCTGTGAGACACCAGCATGCTGGTCTGTAGAGCTCTATACTGACCATAAGTATCTCTGTGCAGGGTGTAGATATCAACCTACTGGAAGTGGGCTAGAGGGAGATTCTGCTTTGATAGGAAATTACTCTCAGGTTACTCTTCATTAGCTTAAAGACAACTACCAATATAGGCTGCAGAACTTATCATATGTTTTTTCTGTCTGTGACACTCAGTGGGAAGCACCAACGGGTCATGTTTGCTTGCCTTAGGAGTCTGTGCGATAGCTCCGGTGGCTGTCCCCTATTAGCTGTGTCTTCTCGCTTGCGTTAGTCGGCTGAAGCACGATAGGAGTTTCTCCATCTAAATTGGGGAGGAAGACAAAAAAATACTTTAAGAATCCTTCGCTTGCTACCAAAGTCAGACTTCTTGTTAGCATCACAATGTTTCATCTGCTGTTGTGGCTATGGCTTAACCTTGGCTTCACAGGCAGCTGTGTGCATACTGAAGAGGCCCAAAATGCCCACACTGAGTCTACAAATGCTCTTACTCCTCGTCCATGTGTAATGGCAGATTTCTGGGTGACTATTGCTGTTGTTATTAAACTGGACATTAGCTGTACCCGGTGCTTTGCAGAGATTGCAAGATAAGGGTCCCTGCCTGTTCCAATTGCAAAGTGTTTGTTCCTGCATATGTCTGAATATAATGAGCGCCATTGTGAGTCAGCAAGCACTAACCTTGACAGTGTTTGCGAGAATGGGCCAGAAATGAGTCTTGAAGAAGGCAAAGAAGTTAACAGTAAAGAAAGAAGAGACTTAAAAGGAAAAAAAGTGTGTGAGCAGTAATATACTTGAGGGAAGAAATCATATATATCCTGAAAGCCAGCTAGTTAAATAAAAATGTTAAATTGCATTTTGAAGTCTTATGTAATATATTTACAATAGGATTTTGAGAATTACTGTTTTAATGAGTTTGGAACTGCCAGAACCTCATACTATCACTATATAAATCCTTACTTTGTACTTTCTCATTCCATGCAGTTATGTGTTTGGTTTCCCAATATATCTGTAAAAAATATATTTGTTGTAGAGTGGAGGGAAGTGAAGTCCTTACAGAGTTCCCTGATGGCTTTTGTGTTCCCTCTGATAATGAACAAGGTTTGGCTGCCCTTCTCCCGGGCCTCTTTCCAATGCACTGTTTTGCGGGGGAGGAGAAGGGGACTCAAGCCTCAGAGATTGACTTTTAAAGGTTCAGCCATCTCAGTGAAGTGCTTTCATATGAAAAAATTTGGACTATCTGCATCTTGATACTAGCACAGCCTTCACAGTAATTGAATACAAATGATGACTATTTTTTTTTTTCCAAATGACCGAATGTTCAGAAAAAAATTAATCTGACATTTCCTCCTGTTTACATGACAGTTGATGGGATGAATCATGGGCAAGAGATGTAATGTACAGGAGTAACTTAACCCAGAGCAGGAATCTAATTGCATGCCATACGGCTTCCCCTCAGTGGGGGTAGAACAACTTTGACTCTGTCAAGGTGAAAGGCAAGAATGATTAAATGCCAAGCAGCTTCTCTGTATGGGCAATTCTGTATTTAGACACAAGGTCAAAGACAGACGTATTTCGTAACTTCTAAAAGTATATGAGTAATTAATGCTTAGAGCTCAGCTCGGGCGCAGATTAGTTCGGCAGTTTCAATCCATTTTTAAGTTGCCATGTATTTTCTAGATTTCTGAGCAACACTCCCTCCCACCCTCTGCTGCCTCCAAGTTGCTCATTTTATGGAAGATCGTTGATGGAGGGCAGAGACTAGCAGTTAATTTTGCCGTGATGCCCAGATGTGCAACAAGAGAAAAGGACCCACTGCAAATCTATCGCATTGCTTCCAGTTCTGAGCTGACACCTTCCCCAAGTATTTTGCTGCCTGCACCCTTCTAAGATTTGTGATGGTTTTTTATCAGAGCAGGGACCCATGGTATAATAAACTGTACAAATATAGCCTGCTAATGGAGAGCTGCAGAATGGAGGGGCGGCAGAATTCACAGTTTAAACTGTTTTCTATAGATAGCTCTTGCTCACTGTTCGCCTACATTGGTATCATATGGAGTGCGGAGGAGACAATGAAGTGCTAAAAACTTATTGCTTCTGAGTTGGGAAAGTATTCTGTTATTCAGGTTCTTTTTTTTTTTCTTTTTTCTTTTTTACTCCCAGATCTCATTTTCTGTAAAATGGAAGTTGGTCTAGAAATGCCTTGCTTTGTTCTTACGATGATAACCAACCAGAAGAGGAGAACAAACCTGCCACACTGCTTGAGTGCATCGTTACACCCTGAAGTATCAAGGCAATCCAAATTCCAATGGCACCTCCTCTGGGACCACAAAAGTCAGCAAAAGGTTTGCCATTGACTTCAGTGGAAGCAAAATCCGGCGACCTGTACCATGTGTGTGAGTGAAAGCAATGAACTTTTACTCTTTTTTAATGTCATGTTTGATCTGAAACCCTAAAAAAGTCATGTTTAAAATGTAACAATCCAAATATAAGATTTATTTTTTTTGGGTCTTCCATTGTCCATTAGGCCACAGTCCTCTGTGGTACAAATCAATAGTCATGAGAAGAACTCACTGTAATCTAAGTACAGGCCAGGGCTTGCAGACCCCAAAGTTCCTTTAGTTCTGATGGTAATGCTGTCTATGGAAGTACGTGCTGTAAAACTAATCTCTCACAGAAGATATACAACTAGCTGAGTGCTGGAACTAGTCAAATATATTTGAATAAATCTTTCTTCTACAGGTATATGCCATTTCATCAGAATTGAAGCCTTTGACATAGTTGTGTTGATTTCAGTGAAAATTCACTTTTCTTTTACATTTTAGGGAATGTATTTTTGGCCTCACATATCTTTTTTTCACTAATAAATATGTTTTATGGTATGTTAATTTGAAGAATCAAATTGACTATGTAGTACTTTGATTTTGTACAGGAGAAATGTGGGGGACTCTGAAAATTATTACTGCTGTGCCAGCTCAAAAGATGAAGTCTCGACTCCCACAATATGCATATTGCCTCTTCTGTGCGGTACGGCTGGCTCCAAGCAGCTCCCCCTGAGTGCAGCAGCAACTGGTGGAGACCTGCTCTCAGAGCTTTTTAGCATCTGGAATAGCGATGTTTTCTTGATGTTGCATTCCTCAGAAATGCAATGACTGACTGCAGAGTATTTGGATAAATTAAAGTATGGCCTTGAGAATCTACATTTTGACCTTAGTAAGAGTTCTTACTAGCAATCATATAGATACTGGGGACAGCAGGAAGCAAAGAAATTAATTACTAGCTAGAATGCTCAGTCTGTGGGCAGAGGGCATGGGAATAATTTGGATCCTAATTGGATTTCCTCTTCCAAAATGAAATCTGCTGCAGGAGTGATTACAGTTTGTTTCTGAATTACCTACAGGAGCATTTCTATTATTTACATAAAGTAAGCCATGTGTATTCATTTCTATGGCCCAACATTTGAAAATGTCTGGTGGAAAAGCCCAATCTATGTCATTCTTAGTCAGCTGCATCTTTTTGGCCAGCATCTGTAAAATTTGGGGATTAGGGAGGGAGGAAGTGCCATTTGAGCTGGTTATCATTCATTTTTCTAAATAGAGTGTCTAATATTTTCCTTTCAGCTGCAGAAAAGATGCTCACATTATCCTCTGTCATGAAGTTTTTACTTTTATTCTTGATATGTTGCTCTCTTTTAATCTAATTTTAAAATATAGAGAGTTCTACTCTACTGAAGCAAGTGCGGTTTGATTGGTAGGAAAATCTAACAAGACTGAAAAGAAGAACATGAAAGGTAGAAATGTCTACTTTTCTCCAGGCCCTACCTATATACTTAATATTGTCTTCAAAATACTTAAACCACATAATTCCACATTTGATTAATTTTTCAGACTGGTACTTTGCTAAACATTTTAAATTGATTTTAAAAATTAATATCTCAGTGAGACTTGATGGGAGTAAAGGGAAGTGAAGGTGGCCTAAAATTACTGAATACCGATAAATACCACCTGTGCTGGAAGGAGGGAGAAATTTTTTTTTGTCCACTGGGGAATTTTGTGCTGGATTTTGAGAGAGCGCAAAATACCTGCCAAATTACAAAAAAGCCAGAGTTAAAAAATTCTTATCCTTCAGAGTTCCATCTTCATATTTCAAACTTGGCTTTGGTGTAACAGACCCATAAATACCAAGAGTAATTTTCAATTTGTACTTTTCAGGTACCTAATGTTGTAGAGTATTTTACATTTATTTCAAACAATACATTGTGGTTATAAAGTTTTCACTAATAGTTTTTGCTGCCTTTGCAGAGACTGATCAAGTACAATCGATTTTTAAGCTGACTGTATTTACCTTGATACGCCTCTAAGCAAAACCAATTTAAAAACACCACCACACGTTGGCATATCAGTTATATAAATAGCATTTGTTTCAACTACTACAAGTGTTTTGTTACATATTTATGGAAGGGTAAATTTGTGTGAAAAGTTGGGGGGAAAAACATTCTTCCTGCTAAGGGAACATGACATTTGCAATCTGGCAGTGCTAATTTAAGCATAATAAACGTAAGAATATAACAGCGTAAGAACTTCCATAACAATGGAAGAGAAAAAGAGTGAGCTGACTGCTTAGGTCCTTCCTCATAAAACCCCATAATTCTAATCATAGTTTATACAAATTTGCAGCTGAAAAGTGTCTTAGGTCTTACCCTGATACCTTGGCCTCTTATTGCTGGAGCAAGGATCACTGCCTCTCTCAGCCTGTCCTGCAAGTGTCCAAATCTAACCAGTTTGAGATGTTTCTGTTTCCCCTGAAGATGAAGGCACAACTCTGCTCCACTTCAGCAGATCAGGACTGGGCTCTTTGTTCAAAATATGTAACCCACTCTAATGTCAGATTAGGAAATCACCACCATCATCCTTTGGTATAGCCAAAACCTGAGTGTGCAGCCAGGGGACGCAGCAAAGCCAAGAAAAGAGGGTCATGTGCTGCAAAGGGGATCCTGCTGCCCCCAGCCCTTGTTCCCAGCTGGGCACTCCTGCTGCTTCCTTTGAGCTGTCATTAGCACTTGGCCTGCCCCACTGTGAGGCACGGCAGGGAGTTAAATGGGGAGGGAACTACACACATTTTTGAGAGGATTAGTTTTCACCTGGATCGTATCCAAGATCTGGCTCCTGGTAAGGCAGTGCAATTGCTACTGCGAGTGCAGAAGACAGTGAGAAGCTTGGGGGCTGGATGGGAGAGGGGCAGGACAGCGGCAGCTCCCATGCAAGCTCTCTTAGGTTACTGTGCAACCTTACTGTTGGAAGCTCTGTGTGTTCTTGAAGCCTTTTCTTGGATGGGTACAGTTGGCCCATCACAGCCAGTGATAAGTTTTACATGAATAAAACCCAAATGACTGCTTATTCAGGCAGATCAGATGTGACAAGTGCCAGTCCAGGCAGAGCCAGGCAGAGTTCAGGATCTAGGATATGAACCAACGTGGGCATGGGGGCTAAAGGGGGAACATCTTCTCTTAAGATGAGGCCTGAGACTTCTAATGTTTATGTCTCTCGTAAGTGATACAGGAGATATTTAATTGTTAGTTCCATAAGTTTAGTTTTTCAGTAACACACAACTTGGGAAGTTCATCAGGTCATGGTGTTAGCTGGAGTGAATTGGCATGCCTCCAGTGATGTCTGGAAGCAGCCTCATCATTGTGAGCACAACACCTGGCCTACAGGCTTTGAAGATTATTTTGAACAGCTTTGCCACACAGTAAGCCCCTATAATACACACCTCTTTCCATGTCATTCTTAATTTGCTCTTCCAAATCTTCTGGAGACACACAAAACTCATGCTCATCCCCTTCGGGTGCTTTGGGTTTACACTTTCCGCAGCAGCAGTTGAAGCAGCAGCAGAGGCAGCAGCAGAGGTAGCAGCCCGTCAGCAGACCACAGACTGCAAACAGGCCCTGGGTTAAACACAGTGGGAGGAAAACTCCATGAGCAATGACCTTCCTGAAACTCGTGGCAACCTCTAACAGCTGAAGAAGGCAGATCATCAAAGGAACTTGGGTTCCCAAGTGCTTGGCACTCAGAGGAGTCCAGCAGCTGGCCAAGTGCCTAAACAAGGGTCAGATCTTCCAAATTCCTCCCCACCCATCAGCTCCTGCTTGCCACTCAGGACCATGTCAACAAAGAAGACACCAACCAACAGGCCCCCACATGCTCAACTTTTGAAAGTCTGTCTTCAGCTGATGGCCCTTAGAAAAAACTTCCAGGCAGTATGCAAAACCCCACCCACCTTAAAATGACTCATTTCCATCTTTAAAATGACTCATTTGCCCAAGATCATTTTTGCAAACACTTATTTACTGACAGTTTCTTGTCAATAACAAAGCCAAGAGAAAAAGAAGCAAAGACCCAGATGCATCCCACATAACTTTAGGCACTGAACTAAGGCATCCAAATTAGGACTGTAGCCCCCATGGGCTCCCCACATAGTCAATGGGAAGTTAAAGGCCCTTCCAGAGGGTGATTCAGCCCCAGGAGGATTTGAATTACCCATTGGGGATGCCTTTCTCTCTCCCCATTAGCCTGTGCAGGAGCACACAGGGGATAACTCCTAAATTAGACTCCTCGGGCTGTGGTTTCTTGATCTGGGTACTCAGGCGGGAAGAAGTTCCCACCGGCATCACCCTCTGCTCACTCCTGTCCCTGCAGCATGGAGCGTGGAGGCTTCAGCAGAACCATCCCAACTGCCTGGGGCCGAGACCAGAGATCTCAGCCAGATTCAACAGCCTGAAAACTTTAATTTACAGAGCTTTTCTTCCTCCAGATCAGGTCACTGCCCGAGTTCACAGCACAGCTCCACAGCTGCTTGCATTGGGGGCTACATGCCATGTCGTGGCAGTGGGAGGGGGGCTGCAGGAGGGGAGCCCTTCGGCTGGTTTTGCTGCCTCGTGCTCCACAGGTGCATGATGGCAGCCTGGCTGCTGTCCTGGGGCAGATCCAGGCCTGCACCGTGATGTTTGTGGCAAAGGAGAAACCCCACTTCATGGACATAGTGGTGTAAGAGCAAAGGAAAGCCAGTGACATTCCTGAAAAGCAGATCAAATCTGTTCTGTGGAATGTGTATATAAAGCCAGCACAGCTTTGTGGCCACCAGGTATATATGGGTTGGAGGTATAGCCAGGCTTTAGCATTACAGTTATACAGTCTGCCCTTTACTAACTCTTCGTAATATTCATAAGAAAAGATGCTGCTGAGGAGAAAGCAAGCACAAACGTCAGGACATTGTCAAATTTTGACAATGAAGCTATGTAAATAACATTCAGCTATGTCTGCGTGTCTCAGGCAATGTTAGCGGGGGCTGACAGGAGCATCTTTGAAGGTAATATTTACATGCCTAATATTAATATAGGCATATATCAAGAGTGAGTGAGGTGATTTGAAATGAAGGACTCTAACTTTTTTTTTTAAAATGTTTTCCTTCCAACAGACACCAGAAACTGTTATAAATGCTGTAACCCCTAAAGTAAGTTATCTGGCTGTTTATCATGTATGCTATAAAGGAGAATAAATCACCACAATGGATAGAATTTAAAAAATCCCAACAAACAAACAAAACCCCCAAAAAATCCCAGAATAAAAGCGTATAGAGGGAAAATATACTTGAATTCATTCATTGTACCTTAAATATTTCAAGATTTCTTGTGCTTATATTATCATAGTTGGTAAATCAGGAATCAGTTTATTGATGTGATCAATAAACTGTCTTCATGGTAGAGGGAGAATTATTGTTTTTTGCTAAAACAGTTAAACAAACAACCCTTATGCCTGCTGGTGGAGAAGCACTTGAAGTTCCCATTACCCATGTCAGTATGTTTCCAGTTTGATACGCCTGCTAAGAAGTCTGGCACTCCAGAAAAAAAGTAATTTTCACTTTGCATTTCTCCTTTCATTTGAGTTTCCTTACTTCTAATGATACACCTCCTCACAATTGTCGGATTTTTTCAGTATGAGTATGATAGGGAGGAGGATTTACCAGGAATGTTCATAGTTGAAGAGGAAGATAATGAGCGAAAGCTGTGATCCCACTGTCTTCTACCAGAATGGAGGAAATTAGGGGTCCAGAGGTCATCTGCAAATGATGTCTCAGACTCAAATAGTATTATGATGGCCAATATAAAAATCTGCAGCTGACCCAGCATTTGTGCATGAGTTAAAAAGAGATGAGGATTAGTGAGCTCAACTTGCAAAAAACACTTAGCGGCCTGTTTATCCTTTGGACGTAGCAAGATTTTTGGGTTGGGGGAGGGATAGAGGGACCACCTGTGACAAGCCTCAAATAAGTCTATGTGCATATTTTGGATTTTATGCACAGAATTCTTAAAAACCAGGAAGCAGTGATTACTTTTGCTGAGATATTCAGCAAATCTTGTCTCACCTCTGGGATATAGGTTCCTTGAAACAATCCACACATTCCTCCATTAGCTGTTAGGGACTTACTACCTTCTCTCTGTACTCTCCTCTGCTCTCCTTATGAGTCAAAGCAACAGTGGTTATTTCTGTTCCTGATTTTCTAACCACAAAGCATTTTATACTTCATAAAATCTCCATTAAAGATTGGTAATCAGAAGAGGAAATAAAAGCTAAAGAAACAGCAAATAGTGATGAAAACCTTGTTTACCAAGACTGTTAAAGGAGTCAATACTGCTGCTGCTCTCAGCTCTAAGGCAATGCTTCCTGGCATCTCAACTATGACAAAGAGGCTGAAGGAGAGGGTGGACAACAAAGAAAAGAGGGAATGATCCAGCAGGAGAAGACAGCATCTGTGACGGGGATGTCCAACCTGCAGCAGGAGTCTGCTACAGGCAGCTGCCGGCAGGCAGCCTCCAGCCTGCTTCTGAGGGTGCAACTGCGCCTTTGCAAGTGCAGTTTAAACACCAGTCCTTTATTCATTAGTTTCGTTCATTCACTGTTCGGCATTCGAGCAGCTTCTGTCTCATCCTGATTCAGCAGACAAATTATGGCTTCTCAGAACCACAGAAGAGCTCCAGTGACTTCCCAGTCTGAAAGGGAACTGAGGGGCAGTGAAGCACTGGCCTGATCCATGCCGAACACAGGAATCCATGTTCCATGGTTCTCAGATCAAAGCTGTCGTAGCGTGCTTGCTTCACACAGTACAGGTAATTTTCCTATGTATTCCAGCAAAGTCCTTGCTTTCCTTTGCTTCTATTGCTGGAAATAGGTGAGGAGAGCATGGATTTTGCACATTTGCATTTTTGTTGGTTTGTTACATTTCTGTTACATTTCAATATTTGCAGAAATACTCAAATTTGACAGATGCAAACATCAGAGGACTCCAGTGACATAAGAAAGCACGTGAACACAACTCCTTTATGACTACAACAGCCCATGATGTGTTTTTCCTTGAGCAATATGCCGGGTTTTGATGCATCATTCTCTTCCTTCCCTGCTCTCTTCCTCCACTCCACTCTTCTCACCTTTTCTTCCACTTCCTTTCTCTCACTCCCTCACCAGGGCACATATATGACACCATAATCACAGAGTGTTATGTATTATTATTGCTTAGTTACGCTATGTGCTATATATAGCAAAGAACACAGCTAAATTTGTACTGTAATAACTTATTAACTAGTTGTCACATAAGTGGGACTTCTCATTTTTGAACAATGAGTCATTTTTATTTAGTCATTACTGAAAAGAAAGTCAAAATTAAGCTGGAGCACTAGATTCAAATCTGATTAATGTCTGAAAGTGTTACAAAACATGCATTGTACTTAACTATTTACCAAGTTAGAAAGCAAAAGAAAACACTCTATATTAGCACTATTCTGAGTTGATGTTACATTCTGCCATTGCTGATTTTCCAGATAATGTTGTTGTTTAATTAAGCTTTTAGTAGTGGTTTAGATTCTACTATCTGTTAAGCCTATAGAGAGACTATGTTTTTCAGGGAGTTCCTTGTGTATGTCGTTGTCTGTATGCATTGTAACATTTGATTTCCAACAGAAAATAACAGCTTACCTTTGCCCACCAGCTTGAGAGCATGAAGTAGGTGTTGACATTTTCCTCACCAAACTGTTCTGCCACATAGAGCCCTAATGATCCATACTTGTCATATATGTTTCGCTTGGACAGATCAGTCAGTGTTGCATGCGCATTGTTGATGTCTTTAAATTTTTCTGCAGCCTCTGGATTGTCTGGATTCTTGTCAGGATGATATTTCAGAGCCAGTTTTCTTAAACATGAAAAAAACCCAAAAAACAACAGAAGGAAAACAAAAATAATCTGCATATGTGTGCATATATACAGACACTTACAAAACATCACAGAGTATTTTAGTAGAGATAAAATCATTCTGAACAGCATGTTCAGCCTTCTTTTTTGTCCAGCTCTGATGTGCACAGAGTACTCAGTGGAAGGAAAGTGAGACAAAGTGACTGAACATTAAAGTTTTGGTGAAAGAGGTGTTCCTATTACACTGAACATGAACTTTATGTATTGATACCAGGTCAGCTACCATGTTAAAGGAGACAGTGATACATGCAGAAAGCACAGATTGCAGCATGATAATAAATCACATGCATTTGCTGCCTTATGATTGCCAACTGATTTGCATCATTTAGCAGGTTTCAACAAAGATAAAGATTTTTATTAAGTTTGTTTAAAAACAAGACGATCACGCTGCTTATCCCATCAACATTATCGTCTTCATAGCAAAGGAAATTCCGTGTTTGATTGCCTGTCAATAGTAGCTGTATTAAAATTTTGTAAACAGTGTCTGTGTTTGCAGAAGCCCAGACAGTGATGATGGAAAACTCAGGAGTTGCAATAGAAAGGAAACATCTTTCTAAAGCACAAGGTGGAAAAGCATAGTGAGTTAGCCCCAGTTTCAAGTGCCTGTCTTTGGGCCTAATTCCTCACTGTCGTACTTCTAAGACAGTCCTTAAAGCAGTGGAAGCTGATTGTCAACTGGTTTGGGCTGTTTATGCTGGTGGGAAGCCTTTGCCAGGACAGGACTCAGCACTGCCTTTTCCCCCTGACTGTACTTAGCGCTAGTGCATCCGAGGACAGGTACAGCTTGGAAGGACCAGTGTGGGACTGTTGGCTCACAGACAGCACTGGGGAAGCACAGCTTGGAGAAGAAAGGGTTTGCTTCCAACCTTGTTGAGGCACTGGCAGTATGAGCTCACATGTACTTGCAAAACAAGCATAGACAGAAGTGTATCTTTTCAAAAATCTCCACTGCTTTTGAAGAACTGGCAATAAGCTTTTTCCAGGATATTTATTTAATGACTAGTGCTGACCTCTAGTGGCAGCAAAAGTGATTTAGTAGTGTTTCAAATTCTGTGATCCTCATCTCAGTCAGGCTATGTTACATTTTGTAAATAATCTCTCTGAGTGTTTCAGGAGCTAACCGTGACTGTTATGCCAAAAAAGTACTATTTGTGGTGTGAAGGCAGTGTGCTCAAACTTCTTCCAACAAATTTATCCTCAGAGTAGGGTCTTGCTTGACTTTCCACTGAAGTCCCAGTACAGATTATTCCCCCAGTAAAATGTAACTGCTTTGCCCCTGGTCACAGTTCTTGTGTTGGAGACATTCTGCCAATATCAAGACTGATATGAGCCTGGGAACAGCCTCTTCCAACAATCTCTTCAGTTCTGTACGCTGAACCCAATTCATCTTCTCATAGATAGTAAATAACTCCTTAAACATGTCTCTAATACCATGAAGGGGTTCACATTCAGTCATATTTAATATACTGTGCCTGTGGTACCTTAAACATAAATTTTGAATCATATTTAACATGTGGTACCTTAAACATAATGAAAGATGAAATAGGAGATCTGGGAAAACAAGCTAAGTCTTGCATGACTAATGACATTATGTGCCATCCAAGTATTTAAGTAGCTTATGCAATCTATCCCTTTTCTTAGCTGAAAACAAACCCCAGGAATTAGAATTAAAAAAAAAAAAAGGGGGAGAGGTATTACTTTAAAAACCCATGCGTGGTTGCAGGCATTGGATAATCAATCTCCAGCTTTTCCTTCTTTTCCCACAAACCGAAAGACATCTTCTGCCCTCTCCATATCCCAAACAATCTCACAAAAAAATAAGAATTTGAACAAAATGTAGTTTCAAAAAGGTGAAAAACATTAGTTGCACAGTCACTTCATTTCATATTGTTTTAGAATACTAACAGAATTACTTTCAACATAGTACAGTTAACAAAAGATGAGATATGTTCCTATTTAGATTTTGGGAAAACTGTCCTCACTAGAAGTAGTACACTACAAAACAACTCCCTGCACACCAAGATGGCATATACTAATTGGAGATGATTTAGTAATGGGAAAGAGATCTATATGCTGGTATTTCAATTTCAGGAAAAGGACTCAGGACTTAGCTGAGTGAGGTAAAACCCAAGAAATAATAAAAGAAAGGACATGAACTATGTGGCATAACATGAAGAATCAGGTATATAGACATCTCCCTCTGGGTCCCTGGAAAACTAACATTCCTAGTTATGTGATAATTATGGTTCATTATAAGTAGAGAACAAGGAAGAAGCAAAAAAAAGGACAGTGAAATGGACACAGGAGTTTGTTGGCTGCTTCCCATACCAAACATATGGATTTATGTCTATTCAGATTTTTCTCATGATGAATGGATTTCTCCTTCAGAACCTTGGGACCAGTGATCACTGCAGCCCTTAGCAGCAGCAGCAGCAGCAAGCAATGTGACATGTTTAGGAGAGAAAAGTGACAACAGGCAGAGAAAAAGCCATCCCACAAAACGGATGGGGCACTCAAGTAAATGAAAGTTGCAGAAATACGCTCAGCACCTCTGTAAGTGGGAGACTGAGGATGAGAGCTGAGATGAGGCTAGACTGCTGCAGCAGTGGGTCTCATGAGGATACATCTGGGTGGAGGGAGAAAAATTTAGGAGGCAGGAAAGTATGTTGTATAGGATGAGATATGGATGTGTTACAGAGTATTGAATGGTGTCAGAAATAACCCTACCATTCCTTCAATAGTTCAGCTGGTAGAGCAGAGGACTGTAGGCTCCCTTGCACGGCCATCCTTAGGTCGCTGGTTCAACTCCGGCTCGAAGGAGTGCCCTTTTGGCTCCGGCCCAGAGCCTGCGGTCCCTTTGTCTCTTAAGCAGGAAAGTTCACACTGTGGAAACACTTGTGAGGTCAGAATGGAGCAGCTGATACCACAAGGGCTGCGCAGGAGCAAGTGGGAAGTCCACGCAAGCTTCAGTTGCAGTCGTGCAGCGGACCGGCAGCTCCATGGTCCTGTGCAAGCAGGTGGGATTCAGGCAGGCTACTGGTGTGCAAAGGCCATGGCCAGGCTCAGCGTCAATGGGGAACGTGGGCAGGCAGAGGCAGAACTGCAGCCCCAGATCCAGTGGTCCTCAGAAAGGTACCAAGGGCAGGAGGCGCAGCTTCCAAGTATCTCCTGTGCAAAGGAGGGCCAGGCTCGCAGGCTCGTGCTGAGGATTCCTGTAGTATTTTCATACAAGACGGCCATTTGCACACACTCCAAGTTGTTTCTGGGCTCAGGCAGCCAAATGCACGTGGTGCTCTGGATGCACTCAGGCCGCCAAGTGACTTTGACCCTGAGCGCTGGGGTTGTCGGGCTCACCTCCCACAGGAAAGCGAGGGGGTGGTGTCGGGGCTGGGGGTGAGAGTCTGAGGCCGATGGGGGTTGCTGGCTTTGGGTGCAGGGCAGCCTGGGTCAGGGGTGGGTGCCTGGGATGGGAGAGGACCTCCAGGCAGAGGCCGTGGGCTGGGGAATTAGCTCAAGTGGTAGAGCGCTCGCTTAGCATGTGAGAGGCAGCGGGATCGATGCCCGCATTCTCCAACGCTTTTCGTTCCCCTTGCCTGCGCACAGGGCCCTTTGCCTGGCGCCCGTGTCCTCTGGGGGGGCTCTGGGGAGCTCGCGGTGCACCGGGGCTGTGCAGAGGAGGATGACATCCCCGGCTGTGTCCCGAGCAGCACGTTGTGTGGATCAAGGGAAGGGATTCTCCCCCCTTTTCTCAACACTTTGTTGGTGGCCTCCCGAATAATGTCCCCAACTCGGGGGCTCTATGTAGAAGAGAGAGATAGGCCGAGTGCTGTGAGCTCAGACGAAGGCCACCAGGATGGCTGGGAGCAGGCACACATGTCCCGTGAAGAGAGGCCAGTGAACGTGGAGTGGCCCAGATCCTGGAGAAGAGAGAGCTTTGGGGGAGGTGGGAAGGGAGTAGCTGAGGAAGAGGCCATGGCCTGGGGAATTAGCTCAAGCGGCAGAGCGCTCGCTTAGCATGTGAGAGGCACGTAGCTCTGCAGGCAGTGCAGAAGACTGCAGGCTGCCTTGCACGGCTAGGTTTACTACAGAAGTTTTGGGACGGACCTCGCGCCTGGCTTGTCAGTCTGGACGTGTCTGGCAGTCGCTGGGCGCGATCATCACTCTGACATATGCAGTGAGTTGTGGGCGTGCCGTTGTCCATGCCCCGTCGTGATGACAGTGCCTTTCTGTTCGGGACACCGGCTTGGAGCGAGCCAGCATGGGTGGGTCTTGGGTGTACAGATGTTGCGGTCCTGAGAGGCTGTGGGTAACGTGGCAAATCTTTCTCTTTTCCTGACGAAGAGAGTCGTGCAGGTATGCGGGAGTGGTGTGAGAGCTGAATGGTTGGAGGAGCGTGTGATGAAAGCGTGAGGTGTCAAAGGCCCATGATTCCTTCGATAGCTCAGCTGGTAGAGCGGAGGACTGTAGGCTCCCTTGCACGGCCATCCTTAGGTCGCTGGTTCAACTCCGGCTCGAAGGAGTGCCCTTTTGGCTCTGGCCCAGAGCCTGCGCCACCTCTGCCTTTTGGCCCTGCCCGGGTGGCTCCCCTTCAAGCGCTGCCCAGCCTTGAGCTCTTTCCTAGGGTGGGGAAGACGATCAGCCAAGGCCTTTTGAGGTGAACCCTGGGCAGGGGACGGTGGTCCTGAGCACAGGGATTGTCAGGGCTCACCTCCCGCAGGAAAGCGAGGGGGTGGGTCGGGGGGCTGTGAGCATGATGCCGATGGGAGTTGCCGGCTTTGGGTGCAGGGCAGCCTGGGTCAGGGGTGGGTGCCTGGGACGGGAGAGGACCTCCAGGCAGAGGCCGTGGGCTGGGGAATTAGCTCAAGTGGTAGAGCGCTCGCTTAGCATGTGAGAGGCAGCGGGATCGATGCCCGCATTCTCCAACGCTTTTCGTTCCCCTTGCCTGCGCACAGGGCCCTTTGCCTGGGGCCCGCGTCCTCTGCGGGGCTCACGGTGCACCCAGAAAACAAGGAGTAGGACGACGTCCTGGGGTGTAACAAGAGCGGCATGGGCCGCTTAACAGGGGACCTTATTTCCTCCCTCTTTGCTTGACAGACCTCAAGTCTCATCTGAAGTACCGTGCACAGCTTTGAGCTCCCCTGTCCAGGAGAGCTGGACAATGAAATTAAATCAATGAAATGGAGCAATGAAATCAATGAAATGGAGCAACTTCAGTGGAGGGTCTCCAAGAAGCTGAGGGAACGGAGGGATTTCTACGTGAGGGCAGTGGGATTGTTCAGCCTGGAGAAAGAGAATTTCAGAGGGCTTACAGATGGCCTTCCAGCACTGAGGCGGAGGTTACTGAGTAGAGGAAATACTGTCCTTTTGTCTGGTGCTTGCCCAGAGGGCAAAAGACAGCAGAGTGAGCTTGGATCAGGAGAAGTTGCAGCGGGATATGGGTAAGCTCCTTTTGGCCGTGAGGAGAGCCTGGCTGTAGAAGATGATGTTGAAGGAGCTGGTGGAGTTTTTCTGTTTGGCGGTTTGACGGGGTGAAGGGTAGAGCCGGCTGGTGTGAGGCTGGAGTTGAGGCTGTTTGAAGCAAGATTTTGGAGTCCAGACATGACGCGGTGCTGTGCAAGGGAAAGTGTTGGATGAGTGCGTGCTGGGCGAGGTAAGGGGCAGGGCCCCGTGATTCCTCCGATAGCTCAGCTGGTAGAGCGGAGGACTGTAGGCTCCCTTGCACGGCCATCCTTAGGTCGCTGGTTCAACTCCGGCTCGAAGGAGTGCCCTTTTGGCTCTGGCCCAGAGCCTGCGCCACCTCTGCCTTTTGGCCCTGCCCGGGTGGCTCCCCTTCAAGCGCTGCCCAGCCTTGAGCTCTTTCCTAGGGTGGGGAAGACGATCAGCCAAGGCCTTTTGAGGTGAACCCTGGGCAGGGGACGGTGGTCCTGAGCACAGGGATTGTCAGGGCTCACCTCCCGCAGGAAAGCGAGGGGGTGGGTCGGGGGGCTGTGAGCATGATGCCGATGGGAGTTGCCGGCTTTGGGTGCAGGGCAGCCTGGGTCAGGGGTGGGTGCCTGGGACGGGAGAGGACCTCCAGGCAGAGGCCGTGGGCTGGGGAATTAGCTCAAGTGGTAGAGCGCTCGCTTAGCATGTGAGAGGCAGCGGGATCGATGCCCGCATTCTCCAACGCTTTTCGTTCCCCTTGCCTGCGCACAGGGCCCTTTGCCTGGGGCCCGCATCCTCTGCGGGGCTCACGGTGCACCCAGAAAACAAGGAGTAGGACGACGTCCCGGGGTGTAACAAGAGCGGCATGGGCCGCTTAACAGGGGACCTTATTTCCTCCCTCTTTGCTTGACAGACCTCAAGTCTCATCTGAAGTACCGTGCACAGCTTTGAGCTCCCCTGTCCAGGAGAGCTGGACAATGAAATTAAATCAATGAAATGGAGCAATGAAATCAATGAAATGGAGCAACTTCAGTGGAGGGTCTCCAAGAAGCTGAGGGAACGGAGGGATTTCTACGTGAGGGCAGTGGGATTGTTCAGCCTGGAGAAAGAGAATTTCAGAGGGCTTACAGATGGCCTTCCAGCACTGAGGCGGAGGTTACTGAGTAGAGGAAATACTGTCCTTTTGTCTGGTGCTTGCCCAGAGGGCAAAAGACAGCAGAGTGAGCTTGGATCAGGAGAAGTTGCAGCGGGATATGGGTAAGCTCCTTTTGGCCGTGAGGAGAGCCTGGCTGTAGAAGATGATGTTGAAGGAGCTGGTGGAGTTTTTCTGTTTGGCGGTTTGACGGGGTGAAGGGTAGAGCCGGCTGGTGTGAGGCTGGAGTTGAGGCTGTTTGAAGCAAGATTTTGGAGTCCAGACATGACGCGGTGCTGTGCAAGGGAAAGTGTTGGATGAGTGCGTGCTGGGCGAGGTAAGGGGCAGGGCCCCGTGATTCCTTCGATAGCTCAGCTGGTAGAGCGGAGGACTGTAGGCTCCCTTGCACGGCCATCCTTAGGTCGCTGGTTCAACTCCGGCTCGAAGGAGTGCCCTTTTGGCTCCGGCCCAGAGCCTGCGGTCCCTTTGTCTCTTAAGCAGGAAAGTTCACACTGTGGAAACACTTGTGAGGTCAGAATGGAGCAGCTGATACCACAAGGGCTGCGCAGGAGCAAGTGGGAAGTCCACGCGAGCTTCAGTTGCAGTCGTGCAGCGGACCGGCAGCTCCATGGTCCTGTGCAAGCAGGTGGGATTCAGGCAGGCTACTGGTGTGCAAAGGCCATGGCCAGGCTCAGCGTCAATGGGGAACGTGGGCAGGCAGAGGCAGAACTGCAGCCCCAGATCCAGTGGTCCTCAGAAAGGTACCAAGGGCAGGAGGCGCAGCTTCCAAGTATCTCCTGTGCAAAGGAGGGCCAGGCTCGCAGGCTCGTGCTGAGGATTCCTGTAGTATTTTCATACAAGACGGCCATTTGCACACACTCCAAGTTGTTTCTGGGCTCAGGCAGCCAAATGCACGTGGTGCTCTGGATGCACTCAGGCCGCCAAGTGACTTTGACCCTGAGCGCTGGGGTTGTCGGGCTCACCTCCCACAGGAAAGCGAGGGGGTGGTGTCGGGGCTGGGGGTGAGAGTCTGAGGCCGATGGGGGTTGCTGGCTTTGGGTGCAGGGCAGCCTGGGTCAGGGGTGGGTGCCTGGGATGGGAGAGGACCTCCAGGCAGAGGCCGTGGGCTGGGGAATTAGCTCAAGTGGTAGAGCGCTCGCTTAGCATGTGAGAGGCAGCGGGATCGATGCCCGCATTCTCCAACGCTTTTCGTTCCCCTTGCCTGCGCACAGGGCCCTTTGCCTGGCGCCCGTGTCCTCTGGGGGGGCTCTGGGGAGCTTGCGGTGCACCGGGGCTGTGCAGAGGAGGATGACATCCCCGGCTGTGTCCCGAGCAGCACGTTGTGTGGATCAAGGGAAGGGATTCTCCCCCCTTTTCTCAACACTTTGTTGGTGGCCTCCCGAATAATGTCCCCAACTCGGGGGCTCTATGTAGAAGAGAGAGATAGGCCGAATGCTGTGAGCTCAGACGAAGGCCACCAGGATGGCTGGGAGCAGGCACACATGTCCCGTGAAGAGAGGCCAGTGAACGTGGAGTGGCCCAGATCCTGGAGAAGAGAGAGCTTTGGGGGAGGTGGGAAGGGAGTAGCTGAGGAAGAGGCCATGGGCTGGGGAATTAGCTCAAGTGGCAGAGCGCTCGCTTAGCATGTGAGAGGCACGTAGCTCTGCAGGCAGTGCAGAAGACTGCAGGCTGCCTTGCACGGCTAGGTTTACCACAGAAATTTTGGGACGGACCTCGCGCCTGGCTTGTCAGTCTGGACGTGTCTGGCAGTCGCTGGGCGCGATCATCACTCTGACATATGCAGTGAGTTGCGGGCGTGCCGATGTCCGTGCCCCGTCGTGATGACAGTGCCTTTCTGTTCGGGACACCGGCTTGGAGCGAGCCAGCATGGGTGGGTCTTGGGTGTAAAGATGTTGCGGTCCTGAGAAGCTGTGGGTAACGTGGCAAATCTTTCTCTTTTCCTGACGAAGAGAGTCGTGCAGGTATGCGGGAGTGGTGTGAGAGCTGAATGGTTGGAGGAGCGTGTGATGAAAGCGTGAGGTGTCAAAGGCCCATGATTCCTTCGATAGCTCAGCTGGTAGAGCGGAGGACTGTAGGCTCCTTTGCACGGCCATCCTTAGGTCGCTGGTTCAACTCCGGCTCGAAGGAGTGCCCTTTTGGCTCTGGCCCAGAGCCTGCGCCACCTCTGCCTTTTGGCCCTGCCCGGGTGGCTCCCCTTCAAGCGCTGCCCAGCCTTGAGCTCTTTCCTAGGGTGGGGAAGACGATCAGCCAAGGCCTTTTGAGGTGAACCCTGGGCAGGGGACGGTGGTCCTGAGCACAGGGATTGTCAGGGCTCACCTTCCGCAGGAAAGCGAGGGGGTGGGTCGGGGGGCTGTGAGCATGATGCCGATGGGAGTTGCCGGCTTTGGGTGCAGGGCAGCCTGGGTCAGGGGTGGGTGCCTGGGACAGGAGAGGACCTCCAGGCAGAGGCCATGGGCTGGGGAATTAGCTCAAGTGGTAGAGGGCTCGCTTAGCATGTGAGAGGCAGCGGGATCGATGCCCGCATTCTCCAACGCTTTTCGTTCCCCTTGCCTGCGCACAGGGCCCTTTGCCTGGGGCCCGCGTCCTCTGCGGGGCTCACGGTGCACCCAGAAAACAAGGAGTAGGACGACGTCCCGGGGTGTAACAAGAGCGGCATGGGCCGCTTAACAGGGGACCTTATTTCCTCCCTCTTTGCTTGACAGACCTCAAGTCTCATCTGAAGTACCGTGCACAGCTTTGAGCTCCCCTGTCCAGGAGAGCTGGACAATGAAATTAAATCAATGAAATGGAGTAATGAAATCAATGAAATGGAGCAACTTCAGTGGAGGGTCTCCAAGAAGCTGAGGGAACGGAGGGATTTCTACGTGAGGGCAGTGGGATTGTTCAGCCTGGAGAAAGAGAATTTCAGAGGGCTTACAGATGGCCTTCCAGCACTGAGGCGGAGGTTACTGAGTAGAGGAAATACTGTCCTTTTGTCTGGTGCTTGCCCAGAGGGCAAAAGACAGCAGAGTGAGCTTGGATCAGGAGAAGTTGCAGCGGGATATGGGTAAGCTCCTTTTGGCCGTGAGGAGAGCCTGGCTGTAGAAGATGATGTTGAAGGAGCTGGTGGAGTTTTTCTGTTTGGCGGTTTGACGGGGTGAAGGGTAGAGCCGGCTGGTGTGAGGCTGGAGTTGAGGCTGTTTGAAGCAAGATTTTGGAGTCCAGACATGACGCGGTGCTGTGCATGGGAAAGTGTTGGATGAGTGCGTGCTGGGCGAGGTAAGGGGCAGGGCCCCGTGATTCCTTCGATAGCTCAGCTGGTAGAGCAGAGGACTGTAGGCTCCCTTGCACGGCCATCCTTAGGTCGCTGGTTCAACTCCGGCTCGAAGGAGTGCCCTTTTGGCTCCGGCCCAGAGCCTGCGGTCCCTTTGTCTCTTAAGCAGGAAAGTTCACACTGTGGAAACACTTGTGAGGTCAGAATGGAGCAGCTGATACCACAAGGGCTGCGCAGGAGCAAGTGGGAAGTCCACGCGAGCTTCAGTTGCAGTCGTGCAGCGGACCGGCAGCTCCATGGTCCTGTGCAAGCAGGTGGGATTCAGGCAGGCTACTGGTGTGCAAAGGCCATGGCCAGGCTCAGCGTCAATGGGGAACGTGGGCAGGCAGAGGCAGAACTGCAGCCCCAGATCCAGTGGTCCTCAGAAAGGTACCAAGGGCAGGAGGCGCAGCTTCCAAGTATCTCCTGTGCAAAGGAGGGCCAGGCTCGCAGGCTCGTGCTGAGGATTCCTGTAGTATTTTCATACAAGACGGCCATTTGCACACACTCCAAGTTGTTTCTGGGCTCAGGCAGCCAAATGCACGTGGTGCTCTGGATGCACTCAGGCCGCCAAGTGACTTTGACCCTGAGCGCTGGGGTTGTCGGGCTCACCTCCCACAGGAAAGCGAGGGGGTGGTGTCGGGGCTGGGGGTGAGAGTCTGAGGCCGATGGGGGTTGCTGGCTTTGGGTGCAGGGCAGCCTGGGTCAGGGGTGGGTGCCTGGGATGGGAGAGGACCTCCAGGCAGAGGCCGTGGGCTGGGGAATTAGCTCAAGTGGTAGAGCGCTCGCTTAGCATGTGAGAGGCAGCGGGATCGATGCCCGCATTCTCCAACGCTTTTCGTTCCCCTTGCCTGCGCACAGGGCCCTTTGCCTGGCGCCCGTGTCCTCTGGGGGGGCTCTGGGGAGCTCGCGGTGCACCGGGGCTGTGCAGAGGAGGATGACATCCCCGGCTGTGTCCCGAGCAGCACGTTGTGTGGATCAAGGGAAGGGATTCTCCCCCCTTTTCTCAACACTTTGTTGGTGGCCTCCCGAATAATGTCCCCAACTCGGGGGCTCTATGTAGAAGAGAGAGATAGGCCGAGTGCTGTGAGCTCAGACGAAGGCCACCAGGATGGCTGGGAGCAGGCACACATGTCCCGTGAAGAGAGGCCAGTGAACGTGGAGTGGCCCAGATCCTGGAGAAGAGAGAGCTTTGGGGGAGGTGGGAAGGGAGTAGCTGAGGAAGAGGCCATGGGCTGGGGAATTAGCTCAAGTGGTAGAGGGCTCGCTTAGCATGTGAGAGGCAGCGGGATCGATGCCCGCATTCTCCAACGCTTTTCGTTCCCCTTGCCTGCGCACAGGGCCCTTTGCCTGGGGCCCGCGTCCTCTGCGGGGCTCACGGTGCACCCAGAAAACAAGGAGTAGGACGACGTCCTGGGGTGTAACAAGAGCGGCATGGGCCGCTTAACAGGAGACCTTATTTCCTCCCTCTTTGCTTGACAGACCTCAAGTCTCATCTGAAGTACCGTGCCCAGCTTTGAGCTCCCCTGTCCAGGAAAGACATCAATGAAATGGAGCAACTTCAGTGGAGGGTCTCCAAGAAGCTGAGGGAACAGAGGGATTTCTATGTGAAGGCAGTGGGATTGTTCAGCCTGGAGAAAGAGAATTTCAGAGGGCTTACAGATGGCCTTCCAGCACTGAGGCGGAGGTTACTGAGTAGAGGAAATACTGTCCTTTTGTCTGGTGCTTGCCCAGAGGGCAAAAGACAGCAGAGTGAGCTTGGATCAGGAGAAGTTGCAGCGGGATATGGGTAAGCTCCTTTTGGCCGTGAGGAGAGCCTGGCTGTAGAAGATGATGTTGAAGGAGCTGGTGGAGTTTTTCTGTTTGGTGGTTTGACGGGGTGAAGGGTAGAGCCGGCTGGTGTGAGGCTGGAGTTGAGGCTGTTTGAAGCAAGATTTTGGAGTCCAGACATGACGCGGTGCTGTGCAAGGGAAAGTGTTGGATGAGTGCGTGCTGGGCGAGGTAAGGGGCAGGGCCCCGTGATTCCTTCGATAGCTCAGCTGGTAGAGCGGAGGACTGTAGGCTCCCTTGCACGGCCATCCTTAGGTCGCTGGTTCAACTCCGGCTCGAAGGAGTGCCCTTTTGGCTCTGGCCCAGAGCCTGCGCCACCTCTGCCTTTTGGCCCTGCCCGGGTGGCTCCCCTTCAAGCGCTGCCCAGCCTTGAGCTCTTTCCTAGGGTGGGGAAGACGATCAGCCAAGGCCTTTTGAGGTGAACCCTGGGCAGGGGACGGTGGTCCTGAGCACAGGGATTGTCAGGGCTCACCTCCCGCAGGAAAGCGAGGGGGTGGGTCGGGGGGCTGTGAGCATGATGCCGATGGGGGTTGCCGGCTTTGGGTGCAGGGCAGCCTGGGTCAGGGGTGGGTGCCTGGGACGGGAGAGGACCTCCAGGCAGAGGCCGTGGGCTGGGGAATTAGCTCAAGTGGTAGAGCGCTCGCTTAGCATGTGAGGGGCAGCGGGATCGATGCCCGCATTCTCCAACGCTTTTCGTTCCCCTTGCCTGCGCACAGGGCCCTTTGCCTGGCGCCCGTGTCCTCTGGGGGGGCTCTGGGGAGCTTGCGGTGCACCGGGGCTGTGCAGAGGAGGATGCCATCCCCGGCTGTGTCCCGAGCAGCACGTTGTGTGGATCAAGGGAAGGGATTCTCCCCCCTTTTCTCAACACTTTGTTGGTGGCCTCCCGAATAATGTCCCCAACTCGGGGGCTCTATGTAGAAGAGAGAGATAGGCCGAGTGCTGTGAGCTCAGACGAAGGCCACCAGGATGGCTGGAGGCAGGCACACATGTCCCGTGAAGAGAGGCCAGTGAACGTGGAGTGGCCCAGATCCTGGAGAAGAGAGAGCTTTGGGGGAGGTGGGAAGGGAGTAGCTGAGGAAGAGGCCATGGGCTGGGGAATTAGCTCAAGCGGCAGAGCGCTCGCTTAGCATGTGAGAGGCACGTAGCTCTGCAGGCAGTGCAGAAGACTGCAGGCTGCCTTGCACGGCTAGGTTTACCACAGAAGTTTTGGGACGGACCTCGCGCCTGGCTTGTCAGTCTGGACGTGTCTGGCAGTCGCTGGGCGCGATCATCACTCTGACATATGCAGTGAGTTGCGGGCGTGCCGTTGTCCGTGCCCCGTCGTGATGACAGTGCCTTTCTGTTCGGGACACCGGCTTGGAGTGAGCCAGCATGGGTGGGTCTTGGGTGTACAGATGTTGCGGTCCTGAGAGGCTGTGGGTAACGTGGCAAATCTTTCTCTTTTCCTGACGAAGAGAGTCGTGCAGGTATGCGGGAGTGGTGTGAGAGCTGAATGGTTGGAGGAGCGTGTGATGAAAGCGTGAGGTGTCAAAGGCCCATGATTCCTTCGATAGCTCAGCTGGTAGAGCGGAGGACTGTAGGCTCCCTTGCACGGCCATCCTTAGGTCGCTGGTTCAACTCCGGCTCGAAGGAGTGCCCTTTTGGCTCTGGCCCAGAGCCTGCGCCACCTCTGCCTTTTGGCCCTGCCCGGGTGGCTCCCCTTCAAGCGCTGCCCAGCCTTGAGCTCTTTCCTAGGGTGGGGAAGACGATCAGCCAAGGCCTTTTGAGGTGAACCCTGGGCAGGGGACGGTGGTCCTGAGCACAGGGATTGTCAGGGCTCACCTCCCGCGGGAAAGCGAGGGGGTGGGTCAGGGGGCTGTGAGCATGATGCCGATGGGGGTTGCCGGCTTTGGGTGCAGGGCAGCCTGGGTCAGGGGTGGGTGCCTGGGACGGGAGAGGACCTCCAGGCAGAGGCCGTGGGCTGGGGAATTAGCTCAAGTGGTAGAGCGCTCGCTTAGCATGTGAGAGGCAGCGGGATCGATGCCCGCATTCTCCAACGCTTTTCGTTCCCCTTGCCTGCGCACAGGGCCCTTTGCCTGGGGCCCGTGTCCTCTGGGGGGGCTCTGGGGAGCTTGCGGTGCACCGGGGCTGTGCAGAGGAGGATGAGATCCCCGGCTGTGTCCCGAGCAGCACGTTGTGTGGATCAAGGGAAGGGATTCTCCCCCCTTTTCTCAACACTTTGTTGGTGGCCTCCCGAATAATGTCCCCAACTCGGGGGCTCTATGTAGAAGAGAGAGATAGGCCGAGTGCTGTGAGCTCAGACGAAGGCCACCAGGATGGCTGGGAGCAGGCACACATGTCCCGTGAAGAGAGGCCAGTGAACGTGGAGTGGCCCAGATCCTGGAGAAGAGAGAGCTTTGGGGGAGGTGGGAAGGGAGTAGCTGAGGAAGAGGCCATGGGCTGGGGAATTAGCTCAAGCGGCAGAGCGCTCGCTTAGCATGTGAGAGGCACGTAGCTCTGCAGGCAGTGCAGAAGACTGCAGGCTGCCTTGCACGGCTAGGTTTACCACAGAAGTTTTGGGACGGACCTCGCGCCTGGCTTGTCAGTCTGGACGTGTCTGGCAGTCGCTGGGCACAATCATCACTCTGACATATGCAGTGAGTTGCGGGCGTGCCGTTGTCCGTGCCCCGTCGTGATGACAGTGCCTTTCTGTTCGGGACACCGGCTTGGAGCAAGCCAGCATGGGTGGGTCTTGGGTGTACAGATGTTGCGGTCCTGAGAAGCTGTGGGTAACGTGGCAAATCTTTCTCTTTTCCTGACGAAGAGAGTCGTGCAGGTATGCGGGAGTGGTGTGAGAGCTGAATGGTTGGAGGAGCGTGTGATGAAAGCGTGAGGTGTCAAAGGCCCATGATTCCTTCGATAGCTCAGCTGGTAGAGCGGAGGACTGTAGGCTCCCTTGCACGGCCATCCTTAGGTCGCTGGTTCAACTCCGGCTCGAAGGAGTGCCCTTTTGGCTCTGGCCCAGAGCCTGCGCCACCTCTGCCTTTTGGCCCTGCCCGGGTGGCTCCCCTTCAAGCGCTGCCCAGCCTTGAGCTCTTTCCTAGGGTGGGGAAGACGATCAGCCAAGGCCTTTTGAGGTGAACCCTGGGCAGGGGACGGTGGTCCTGAGCACAGGGATTGTCAGGGCTCACCTCCCGCAGGAAAGCGAGGGGGTGGGTCGGGGGGCTGTGAGCATGATGTCGATGGGGGTTGCCGGCTTTGGGTGCAGGGCAGCCTGGGTCAGGGGTGGGTGCCTGGGACGGGAGAGGACCTCCAGGCAGAGGCCGTGGGCTGGGGAATTAGCTCAAGTGGTAGAGCGCTCGCTTAGCATGTGAGAGGCAGCGGGATCGATGCCCGCATTCTCCAACGCTTTTCGTTCCCCTTGCCTGCGCACAGGGCCCTTTGCCTGGGGCCCGTGTCCTCTGCGGCGCTCACGGTGCACCCAGAAAACAAGGAGTAGGACGACGTCCCGGGGTGTAACAAGAGCGGCATGGGCCGCTTAACAGGGGACCTTATTTCCTCCCTCTTTGCTTGACAGACCTCAAGTCTCATCTGAAGTACCGTGCCCAGCTTGAGCTCCCCTGTCCAGGAAAGACATCAATGAAATGGAGCAACTTCAGTGGAGGGTCTCCAAGAAGCTGAGGGAACAGAGGGATTTCTACGTGAGGGCAGTGGGATTGTTCAGCCTGGAGAAAGAGAATTTCAGAGGGCTTACAGATGGCCTTCCAGCACTGAGGCGGAGGTTACTGAGTAGAGGAAATACTGTCTTTTTGTCTGGTGCTTGCCCAGAGGGCAAAAGACAGCAGAGTGAGCTTGGATCAGGAGAAGTTGCAGCGGGATATGGGTAAGCTCCTTTTGGCCGTGAGGAGAGCCTGGCTGTAGAAGATGATGTTGAAGGAGCTGGTGGAGTTTTTCTGTTTGGCGGTTTGACGGGGTGAAGGGTAGAGCCGGCTGGTGTGAGGCTGGAGTTGAGGCTGTTTGAAGCAAGATTTTGGAGTCCAGACATGACGCGGTGCTGTGCATGGGAAAGTGTTGGATGAGTGCGTGCTGGGCGAGGTAAGGGGCAGGGCCCCGTGATTCCTTCGATAGCTCAGCTGGTAGAGCGGAGGACTGTAGGCTCCCTTGCACGGCCATCCTTAGGTCGCTGGTTCAACTCCGGCTCGAAGGAGTGCCCTTTTGGCTCTGGCCCAGAGCCTGCGCCACCTCTGCCTTTTGGCCCTGCCCGGGTGGCTCCCCTTCAAGCGCTGCCCAGCCTTGAGCTCTTTCCTAGGGTGGGGAAGACGATCAGCCAAGGCCTTTTGAGGTGAACCCTGGGCAGGGGACGGTGGTCCTGAGCACAGGGATTGTCAGGGCTCACCTCCTGCAGGAAAGCGAGGGGGTGGGTCGGGGGGCTGTGAGCATGATGCCGATGGGGGTTGCCGGCTTTGGGTGCAGGGCAGCCTGGGTCAGGGGTGGGTGCCTGGGACGGGAGAGGACCTCCAGGCAGAGGCCGTGGGCTGGGGAATTAGCTCAAGTGGTAGAGCGCTCGCTTAGCATGTGAGAGGCAGCGGGATCGATGCCCGCATTCTCCAACGCTTTTCGTTCCCCTTGCCTGCGCACAGGGCCCTTTGCCTGGGGCCCTTGTCCTCTGGGGGGGCTCTGGGGAGCTTGCGGTGCACCGGGGCTGTGCAGAGGAGGATGACATCCCTGGCTGTGTCCCGAGCAGCACGTTGTGTGGATCAAGGGAAGGGATTCTCCCCCCTTTTCTCAAGACTTTGTTGGTGGCCTCCCGAATAATGTCCCCAACTCGGGGGCTCTATGTAGAAGAGAGAGATAGGCCGAGTGCTGTGAGCTCAGACGAAGGCCACCAGGATGGCTGGGAGCAGGCACACATGTCCCGTGAAGAGAGGCCAGTGAACGTGGAGTGGCCCAGATCCTGGAGAAGAGAGAGCTTTGGGGGAGGTGGGAAGGGAGTAGCTGAGGAAGAGGCCATGGGCTGGGGAATTAGCTCAAGCGGCAGAGCGCTCGCTTAGCATGTGAGAGGCACGTAGCTCTGCAGGCAGTGCAGAAGACTGCAGGCTGCCTTGCATGGCTAGGTTTACCACAGAAGTTTTGGGACGGACCTCGCGCCTGGCTTGTCAGTCTGGACGTGTCTGGCAGTCGCTGGGCACGATCATCACTCTGACATATGCAGTGAGTTGCGGGCGTGCTGTTGTCCGTGCCCCGTCGTGATGACAGTGCCTTTCTGTTCGGGACACTGGCTTGGAGCGAGCCAGCATGGGTGGGTCTTGGGTGTACAGATGTTGCGGTCCTGAGAGGCTGTGGGTAACGTGGCAAATCTTTCTCTTTTCCTGACGAAGAGAGTCGTGCAGGTATGCGGGAGTGGTGTGAGAGCTGAATGGTTGGAGGAGCGTGTGATGAAAGCGTGAGGTGTCAAAGGCCCATGATTCCTTCGATAGCTCAGCTGGTAGAGCGGAGGACTGTAGGCTCCCTTGCACGGCCATCCTTAGGTCGCTGGTTCAACTCCGGCTCGAAGGAGTGCCCTTTTGGCTCTGGCCCAGAGCCTGCGCCACCTCTGCCTTTTGGCCCTGCCCGGGTGGCTCCCCTTCAAGCGCTGCCCAGCCTTGAGCTCTTTCCTAGGGTGGGGAAGACGATCAGCCAAGGCCTTTTGAGGTGAACCCTGGGCAGGGGACGGTGGTCCTGAGCACAGGGATTGTCAGGGCTCACCTCCCGCAGGAAAGCGAGGGGGTGGGTCGGGGGGCTGTGAGCATGATGCCGATGGGGGTTGCCGGCTTTGGGTGCAGGGCAGCCTGGGTCAGGGGTGGGTGCCTGGGACGGGAGAGGACCTCCAGGCAGAGGCCGTGGGCTGGGGAATTAGCTCAAGTGGTAGAGCGCTTGCTTAGCATGTGAGAGGCAGCGGGATCGATGCCCGCATTCTCCAACGCTTTTCGTTCCCCTTGCCTGCGCACAGGGCCCTTTGCCTGGGGCCCGCGTCCTCTGCGGGGCTCACGGTGCACCCAGAAAACAAGGAGTAGGACGACGTCCTGGGGTGTAACAAGAGCGGCATGGGCCGCTTAACAGGGGACCTTATTTCCTCCCTCTTTGCTTGACAGACCTCAAGTCTCATCTGAAGTACCGTGCCCAGCTTGAGCTCCCCTGTCCAGGAAAGACATCAATGAAATGGAGCAACTTCAGTGGAGGGTCTCCAAGAAGCTGAGGGAACAGAGGGATTTCTACGTGAAGGCAGTGGGATTGTTCAGCCTGGAGAAAGAGAATTTCAGAGGGCTTACAGATGGCCTTCCAGCACTGAGGCGGAGGTTACTGAGTAGAGGAAATACTGTCCTTTTGTCTGGTGCTTGCCCAGAGGGCAAAAGACAGCAGAGTGAGCTTGGATCAGGAGAAGTTGCAGCGGGATATGGGTAAGCTCCTTTTGGCCGTGAGGAGAGCCTGGCTGTAGAAGATGATGTTGAAGGAGCTGGTGGAGTTTTTCTGTTTGGCGGTTTGACGGGGTGAAGGGTAGAGCCGGCTGGTGTGAGGCTGGAGTTGAGGCTGTTTGAAGCAAGATTTTGGAGTCCAGACATGACGCGGTGCTGTGCAAGGGAAAGTGTTGGATGAGTGCGTGCTGGGCGAGGTAAGGGGCAGGGCCCCGTGATTCCTTCGATAGCTCAGCTGGTAGAGCGGAGGACTGTAGGCTCCCTTGCACGGCCATCCTTAGGTCGCTGGTTCAACTCCGGCTCGAAGGAGTGCCCTTTTGGCTCTGGCCCAGAGCCTGCGCCACCTCTGCCTTTTGGCCCTGCCCGGGTGGCTCCCCTTCAAGCGCTGCCCAGCCTTGAGCTCTTTCCTAGGGTGGGGAAGACGATCAGCCAAGGCCTTTTGAGGTGAACCCTGGGCAGGGGACGGTGGTCCTGAGCACAGGGATTGTCAGGGCTCACCTCCTGCAGGAAAGCGAGGGGGTGGGTCGGGGGGCTGTGAGCATGATGCCGATGGGGGTTGCCGGCTTTGGGTGCAGGGCAGCCTGGGTCAGGGGTGGGTGCCTGGGACGGGAGAGGACCTCCAGGCAGAGGCCGTGGGCTGGGGAATTAGCTCAAGTGGTAGAGCGCTCGCTTAGCATGTGAGAGGCAGCGGGATCGATGCCCGCATTCTCCAACGCTTTTCGTTCCCCTTGCCTGCGCACAGGGCCCTTTGCCTGGGGCCCTTGTCCTCTGGGGGGGCTCTGGGGAGCTTGCGGTGCACCGGGGCTGTGCAGAGGAGGATGACATCCCTGGCTGTGTCCCGAGCAGCACGTTGTGTGGATCAAGGGAAGGGATTCTCCCCCCTTTTCTCAAGACTTTGTTGGTGGCCTCCCGAATAATGTCCCCAACTCGGGGGCTCTATGTAGAAGAGAGAGATAGGCCGAGTGCTGTGAGCTCAGACGAAGGCCACCAGGATGGCTGGGAGCAGGCACACATGTCCCGTGAAGAGAGGCCAGTGAACGTGGAGTGGCCCAGATCCTGGAGAAGAGAGAGCTTTGGGGGAGGTGGGAAGGGAGTAGCTGAGGAAGAGGCCATGGCCTGGGGAATTAGCTCAAGCGGCAGAGCGCTCGCTTAGCATGTGAGAGGCACGTAGCTCTGCAGGCAGTGCAGAAGACTGCAGGCTGCCTTGCATGGCTAGGTTTACCACAGAAGTTTTGGGACGGACCTCGCGCCTGGCTTGTCAGTCTGGACGTGTCTGGCAGTCGCTGGGCACGATCATCACTCTGACATATGCAGTGAGTTGCGGGCGTGCTGTTGTCCGTGCCCCGTCGTGATGACAGTGCCTTTCTGTTCGGGACACTGGCTTGGAGCGAGCCAGCATGGGTGGGTCTTGGGTGTACAGATGTTGCGGTCCTGAGAGGCTGTGGGTAACGTGGCAAATCTTTCTCTTTTCCTGACGAAGAGAGTCGTGCAGGTATGCGGGAGTGGTGTGAGAGCTGAATGGTTGGAGGAGCGTGTGATGAAAGCGTGAGGTGTCAAAGGCCCATGATTCCTTCGATAGCTCAGCTGGTAGAGCGGAGGACTGTAGGCTCCCTTGCACGGCCATCCTTAGGTCGCTGGTTCAACTCCGGCTCGAAGGAGTGCCCTTTTGGCTCTGGCCCAGAGCCTGCGCCACCTCTGCCTTTTGGCCCTGCCCGGGTGGCTCCCCTTCAAGCGCTGCCCAGCCTTGAGCTCTTTCCTAGGGTGGGGAAGACGATCAGCCAAGGCCTTTTGAGGTGAACCCTGGGCAGGGGACGGTGGTCCTGAGCACAGGGATTGTCAGGGCTCACCTCCCGCAGGAAAGCGAGGGGGTGGGTCGGGGGGCTGTGAGCATGATGCCGATGGGGGTTGCCGGCTTTGGGTGCAGGGCAGCCTGGGTCAGGGGTGGGTGCCTGGGACGGGAGAGGACCTCCAGGCAGAGGCCGTGGGCTGGGGAATTAGCTCAAGTGGTAGAGCGCTCGCTTAGCATGTGAGAGGCAGCGGGATCGATGCCCGCATTCTCCAACACTTCTCATTCCCCTTGCCTGCGCACAGGGCCCTTTGCCTGGGGCCCGCGTCCTCTGCGGGGCTCACGGTGCACCCAGAAAACAAGGAGTAGGACGACGTCCTGGGGTGTAACAAGAGCGGCATGGGCCGCTTAACAGGGGACCTTATTTCCTCCCTCTTTGCTTGACAGACCTCAAGTCTCATCTGAAGTACCGTGCCCAGCTTGAGCTCCCCTGTCCAGGAAAGACATCAATGAAATGGAGCAACTTCAGTGGAGGGTCTCCAAGAAGCTGAGGGAACAGAGGGATTTCTACGTGAAGGCAGTGGGATTGTTCAGCCTGGAGAAAGAGAATTTCAGAGGGCTTACAGATGGCCTTCCAGCACTGAGGCGGAGGTTACTGAGTAGAGGAAATACTGTCCTTTTGTCTGGTGCTTGCCCAGAGGGCAAAGGACAGCAGAGTGAGCTTGGATCAGGAGAAGTTGCAGCGGGATATGGGTAAGCTCCTTTTGGCCGTGAGGAGAGCCTGGCTGTAGAAGATGATGTTGAAGGAGCTGGTGGAGTTTTTCTGTTTGGCGGTTTGACGGGGTGAAGGGTAGAGCCGGCTGGTGTGAGGCTGGAGTTGAGGCTGTTTGAAGCAAGATTTTGGAGTCCAGACATGACGCGGTGCTGTGCAAGGGAAAGTGTTGGATGAGTGCGTGCTGGTCGAGGTAAGGGGCAGGGCCCCGTGATTCCTTCGATAGCTCAGCTGGTAGAGCGGAGGACTGTAGGCTCCCTTGCACGGCCATCCTTAGGTCGCTGGTTCAACTCCGGCTCGAAGGAGTGCCCTTTTGGCTCTGGCCCAGAGCCTGCGCCACCTCTGCCTTTTGGCCCTGCCCGGGTGGCTCCCCTTCAAGCGCTGCCCAGCCTTGAGCTCTTTCCTAGGGTGGGGAAGACGATCAGCCAAGGCCTTTTGAGGTGAACCCTGGGCAGGGGACGGTGGTCCTGAGCACAGGGATTGTCAGGGCTCACCTCCCGCGGGAAAGCGAGGGGGTGGGTCAGGGGGCTGTGAGCATGATGCCGATGGGGGTTGCCGGCTTTGGGTGCAGGGCAGCCTGGGTCAGGGGTGGGTGCCTGGGACGGGAGAGGACCTCCAGGCAGAGGCCGTGGGCTGGGGAATTAGCTCAAGTGGTAGAGCGCTCGCTTAGCATGTGAGAGGCAGCGGGATCGATGCCCGCATTCTCCAACGCTTTTCGTTCCCCTTGCCTGCGCACAGGGCCCTTTGCCTGGGGCCCGTGTCCTCTGGGGGGGCTCTGGGGAGCTTGCGGTGCACCGGGGCTGTGCAGAGGAGGATGAGATCCCCGGCTGTGTCCCGAGCAGCACGTTGTGTGGATCAAGGGAAGGGATTCTCCCCCCTTTTCTCAACACTTTGTTGGTGGCCTCCCGAATAATGTCCCCAACTCGGGGGCTCTATGTAGAAGAGAGAGATAGGCCGAGTGCTGTGAGCTCAGACGAAGGCCACCAGGATGGCTGGGAGCAGGCACACATGTCCCGTGAAGAGAGGCCAGTGAACGTGGAGTGGCCCAGATCCTGGAGAAGAGAGAGCTTTGGGGGAGGTGGGAAGGGAGTAGCTGAGGAAGAGGCCATGGCCTGGGGAATTAGCTCAAGCGGCAGAGCGCTCGCTTAGCATGGGAGAGGCACGTAGCTCTGCAGGCAGTGCAGAAGACTGCAGGCTGCCTTGCACGGCTAGGTTTACCACAGAAGTTTTGGGACGGACCTCGCGCCTGGCTTGTCAGTCTGGACGTGTCTGGCAGTCGCTGGGCACGATCATCACTCTGACATATGCAGTGAGTTGCGGGCGTGCTGTTGTCCGTGCCCCGTCGTGATGACAGTGCCTTTCTGTTCGGGACACTGGCTTGGAGCGAGCCAGCATGGGTGGGTCTTGGGTGTACAGATGTTGCGGTCCTGAGAGGCTGTGGGTAACGTGGCAAATCTTTCTCTTTTCCTGACGAAGAGAGTCGTGCAGGTATGCGGGAGTGGTGTGAGAGCTGAATGGTTGGAGGAGCGTGTGATGAAAGCGTGAGGTGTCAAAGGCCCATGATTCCTTCGATAGCTCAGCTGGTAGAGCGGAGGACTGTAGGCTCCCTTGCACGGCCATCCTTAGGTCGCTGGTTCAACTCCGGCTCGAAGGAGTGCCCTTTTGGCTCTGGCCCAGAGCCTGCGCCACCTCTGCCTTTTGGCCCTGCCCGGGTGGCTCCCCTTCAAGCGCTGCCCAGCCTTGAGCTCTTTCCTAGGGTGGGGAAGACGATCAGCCAAGGCCTTTTGAGGTGAACCCTGGGCAGGGGACGGTGGTCCTGAGCACAGGGATTGTCAGGGCTCACCTCCCGCAGGAAAGCGAGGGGGTGGGTCGGGGGGCTGTGAGCATGATGCCGATGGGGGTTGCCGGCTTTGGGTGCAGGGCAGCCTGGGTCAGGGGTGGGTGCCTGGGACGGGAGAGGACCTCCAGGCAGAGGCCGTGGGCTGGGGAATTAGCTCAAGTGGTAGAGCGCTCGCTTAGCATGTGAGAGGCAGCGGGATCGATGCCCGCATTCTCCAACGCTTTTCGTTCCCCTTGCCTGCGCACAGGGCCCTTTGCCTGGGGCCCGCGTCCTCTGCGGGGCTCACGGTGCACCCAGAAAACAAGGAGTAGGACGACGTCCTGGGGTGTAACAAGAGCGGCATGGGCCGCTTAACAGGAGACCTTATTTCCTCCCTCTTTGCTTGACAGACCTCAAGTCTCATCTGAAGTACCGTGCCCAGCTTTGAGCTCCCCTGTCCAGGAAAGACATCAATGAAATGGAGCAACTTCAGTGGAGGGTCTCCAAGAAGCTGAGGGAACAGAGGGATTTCTACGTGAAGGGCAGTGGGATTGTTCAGCCTGGAGAAAGAGAATTTCAGAGGGCTTACAGATGGCCTTCCAGCACTGAGGCGGAGGTTACTGAGTAGAGGAAATACTGTCTTTTTGTCTGGTGCTTGCCCAGAGGGCAAAAGACAGCAGAGTGAGCTTGGATCAGGAGAAGTTGCAGCGGGATATGGGTAAGCTCCTTTTGGCCGTGAGGAGAGCCTGGCTGTAGAAGATGATGTTGAAGGAGCTGGTGGAGTTTTTCTGTTTGGCGGTTTGACGGGGTGAAGGGTAGAGCCGGCTGGTGTGAGGCTGGAGTTGAGGCTGTTTGAAGCAAGATTTTGGAGTCCAGACATGACGCGGTGCTGTGCAAGGGAAAGTGTTGGATGAGTGCGTGCTGGGCGAGGTAAGGGGCAGGGCCCCGTGATTCCTTCGATAGCTCAGCTGGTAGAGCGGAGGACTGTAGGCTCCCTTGCACGGCCATCCTTAGGTCGCTGGTTCAACTCCGGCTCGAAGGAGTGCCCTTTTGGCTCTGGCCCAGAGCCTGCGCCACCTCTGCCTTTTGGCCCTGCCCGGGTGGCTCCCCTTCAAGCGCTGCCCAGCCTTGAGCTCTTTCCTAGGGTGGGGAAGACGATCAGCCAAGGCCTTTTGAGGTGAACCCTGGGCAGGGGACGGTGGTCCTGAGCACAGGGATTGTCAGGGCTCACCTCCTGCAGAAAAGCGAGGGGGTGGGTCGGGGGGCTGTGAGCATGATGCCGATGGGGGTTGCCGGCTTTGGGTGCAGGGCAGCCTGGGTCAGGGGTGGGTGCCTGGGACGGGAGAGGACCTCCAGGCAGAGGCCGTGGGCTGGGGAATTAGCTCAAGTGGTAGAGCACTCGCTTAGCATGTGAGGGGCAGCGGGATCGATGCCCGCATTCTCCAATGCTTTTCGTTCCCCTTGCCTGCGCACAGGGCCCTTTGCCTGGCGCCCGTGTCCTCTGGGGGGGCTCTGGGGAGCTTGCGGTGCACCGGGGCTGTGCAGAGGAGGATGCCATCCCCGGCTGTGTCCCGAGCAGCACGTTGTGTGGATCAAGGGAAGGGATTCTCCCCCCTTTTCTCAACACTTTGTTGGTGGCCTCCCGAATAATGTCCCCAACTCGGGGGCTCTATGTAGAAGAGAGAGATAGGCCGAGTGCTGTGAGCTCAGACGAAGGCCACCAGGATGGCTGGAGGCAGGCACACATGTCCCGTGAAGAGAGGCCAGTGAACGTGGAGTGGCCCAGATCCTGGAGAAGAGAGAGCTTTGGGGGAGGTGGGAAGGGAGTAGCTGAGGAAGAGGCCATGGCCTGGGGAATTAGCTCAAGCGGCAGAGCGCTCGCTTAGCATGTGAGAGGCACGTAGCTCTGCAGGCAGTGCAGAAGACTGCAGGCTGCCTTGCACGGCTAGGTTTACCACAGAAGTTTTGGGACGGACCTCGCGCCTGGCTTGTCAGTCTGGACGTGTCTGGCAGTCGCTGGGCGCGATCATCACTCTGACATATGCAGTGAGTTGCGGGCGTGCCGTTGTCCGTGCCCCGTCGTGATGACAGTGCCTTTCTGTTCGGGACACCGGCTTGGAGCGAGCCAGCATGGGTGGGTCTTGGGTGTACAGATGTTGCGGTCCTGAGAGGCTGTGGGTAACGTGGCAAATCTTTCTCTTTTCCTGACGAAGAGAGTCGTGCAGGTATGCGGGAGTGGTGTGAGAGCTGAATGGTTGGAGGAGCGTGTGATGAAAGCGTGAGGTGTCAAAGGCCCATGATTCCTTCGATAGCTCAGCTGGTAGAGCGGAGGACTGTAGGCTCCCTTGCACGGCCATCCTTAGGTCGCTGGTTCAACTCCGGCTCGAAGGAGTGCCCTTTTGGCTCTGGCCCAGAGCCTGCGCCACCTCTGCCTTTTGGCCCTGCCCGGGTGGCTCCCCTTCAAGCGCTGCCCAGCCTTGAGCTCTTTCCTAGGGTGGGGAAGACGATCAGCCAAGGCCTTTTGAGGTGAACCCTGGGCAGGGGACGGTGGTCCTGAGCACAGGGATTGTCAGGGCTCACCTCCCGCGGGAAAGCGAGGGGGTGGGTCAGGGGGCTGTGAGCATGATGCCGATGGGGGTTGCCGGCTTTGGGTGCAGGGCAGCCTGGGTCAGGGGTGGGTGCCTGGGACGGGAGAGGACCTCCAGGCAGAGGCCGTGGGCTGGGGAATTAGCTCAAGTGGTAGAGCGCTCGCTTAGCATGTGAGAGGCAGCGGGATCGATGCCCGCATTCTCCAACGCTTTTCGTTCCCCTTGCCTGCGCACAGGGCCCTTTGCCTGGGGCCCGTGTCCTCTGGGGGGGCTCTGGGGAGCTTGCGGTGCACCGGGGCTGTGCAGAGGAGGATGAGATCCCCGGCTGTGTCCCGAGCAGCACGTTGTGTGGATCAAGGGAAGGGATTCTCCCCCCTTTTCTCAACACTTTGTTGGTGGCCTCCCGAATAATGTCCCCAACTCGGGGGCTCTATGTAGAAGAGAGAGATAGGCCGAGTGCTGTGAGCTCAGACGAAGGCCACCAGGATGGCTGGGAGCAGGCACACATGTCCCGTGAAGAGAGGCCAGTGAACGTGGAGTGGCCCAGATCCTGGAGAAGAGAGAGCTTTGGGGGAGGTGGGAAGGGAGTAGCTGAGGAAGAGGCCATGGCCTGGGGAATTAGCTCAAGCGGCAGAGCGCTCGCTTAGCATGTGAGAGGCACGTAGCTCTGCAGGCAGTGCAGAAGACTGCAGGCTGCCTTGCACGGCTAGGTTTACCACAGAAGTTTTGGGACGGACCTCGCGCCTGGCTTGTCAGTCTGGACGTGTCTGGCAGTCGCTGGGCACGATCATCACTCTGACATATGCAGTGAGTTGCGGGCGTGCCGTTGTCCGTGCCCCGTCGTGATGACAGTGCCTTTCTGTTCGGGACACCGGCTTGGAGCGAGCCAGCATGGGTGGGTCTTGGGTGTAAAGATGTTGCGGTCCTGAGAAGCTGTGGGTAACGTGGCAAATCTTTCTCTTTTCCTGACGAAGAGAGTCGTGCAGGTATGCGGGAGTGGTGTGAGAGCTGAATGGTTGGAGGAGCGTGTGATGAAAGCGTGAGGTGTCAAAGGCCCATGATTCCTTCGATAGCTCAGCTGGTAGAGCGGAGGACTGTAGGCTCCCTTGCACGGCCATCCTTAGGTCGCTGGTTCAACTCCGGCTCGAAGGAGTGCCCTTTTGGCTCTGGCCCAGAGCCTGCGCCACCTCTGCCTTTTGGCCCTGCCCGGGTGGCTCCCCTTCAAGCGCTGCCCAGCCTTGAGCTCTTTCCTAGGGTGGGGAAGACGATCAGCCAAGGCCTTTTGAGGTGAACCCTGGGCAGGGGACGGTGGTCCTGAGCACAGGGATTGTCAGGGCTCACCTCCCGCAGGAAAGCGAGGGGGTGGGTCGGGGGGCTGTGAGCATGATGCCGATGGGGGTTGCCGGCTTTGGGTGCAGGGCAGCCTGGGTCAGGGGTGGGTGCCTGGGACGGGAGAGGACCTCCAGGCAGAGGCCGTGGGCTGGGGAATTAGCTCAAGTGGTAGAGCGCTCGCTTAGCATGTGAGAGGCAGCGGGATCGATGCCCGCATTCTCCAACGCTTTTCGTTCCCCTTGCCTGCGCACAGGGCCCTTTGCCTGGGGCCCGCGTCCTCTGCGGGGCTCACGGTGCACCCAGAAAACAAGGAGTAGGACGACGTCCTGGGGTGTAACAAGAGCGGCATGGGCCGCTTAACAGGGGACCTTATTTCCTCCCTCTTTGCTTGACAGACCTCAAGTCTCATCTGAAGTACCGTGCCCAGCTTGAGCTCCCCTGTCCAGGAAAGACATCAATGAAATGGAGCAACTTCAGTGGAGGGTCTCCAAGAAGCTGAGGGAACAGAGGGATTTCTACGTGAAGGCAGTGGGATTGTTCAGCCTGGAGAAAGAGAATTTCAGAGGGCTTACAGATGGCCTTCCAGCACTGAGGCGGAGGTTACTGAGTAGAGGAAATACTGTCCTTTTGTCTGGTGCTTGCCCAGAGGGCAAAAGACAGCAGAGTGAGCTTGGATCAGGAGAAGTTGCAGCGGGATATGGGTAAGCTCCTTTTGGCCGTGAGGAGAGCCTGGCTGTAGAAGATGATGTTGAAGGAGCTGGTGGAGTTTTTCTGTTTGGTGGTTTGACGGGGTGAAGGGTAGAGCCGGCTGGTGTGAGGCTGGAGTTGAGGCTGTTTGAAGCAAGATTTTGGAGTCCAGACATGACGCGGTGCTGTGCAAGGGAAAGTGTTGGATGAGTGCGTGCTGGGCGAGGTAAGGGGCAGGGCCCCGTGATTCCTTCGATAGCTCAGCTGGTAGAGCGGAGGACTGTAGGCTCCCTTGCACGGCCATCCTTAGGTCGCTGGTTCAACTCCGGCTCGAAGGAGTGCCCTTTTGGCTCTGGCCCAGAGCCTGCGCCACCTCTGCCTTTTGGCCCTGCCCGGGTGGCTCCCCTTCAAGCGCTGCCCAGCCTTGAGCTCTTTCCTAGGGTGGGGAAGACGATCAGCCAAGGCCTTTTGAGGTGAACCCTGGGCAGGGGACGGTGGTCCTGAGCACAGGGATTGTCAGGGCTCACCTCCTGCAGGAAAGCGAGGGGGTGGGTCGGGGGGCTGTGAGCATGATGCCGATGGGGGTTGCCGGCTTTGGGTGCAGGGCAGCCTGGGTCAGGGGTGGGTGCCTGGGACGGGAGAGGACCTCCAGGCAGAGGCCGTGGGCTGGGGAATTAGCTCAAGTGGTAGAGCGCTCGCTTAGCATGTGAGAGGCAGCGGGATCGATGCCCGCATTCTCCAACGCTTTTCGTTCCCCTTGCCTGCGCACAGGGCCCTTTGCCTGGCGCCCGTGTCCTCTGGGGGGGCTCTGGGGAGCTTGCGGTGCACCGGGGCTGTGCAGAGGAGGATGACATCCCTGGCTGTGTCCCGAGCAGCACGTTGTGTGGATCAAGGGAAGGGATTCTCCCCCCTTTTCTCAACACTTTGTTGGTGGCCTCCCGAATAATGTCCCCAACTCGGGGGCTCTATGTAGAAGAGAGAGATAGGCCGAGTGCTGTGAGCTCAGACGAAGGCCACCAGGATGGCTGGGAGCAGGCACACATGTCCCGTGAAGAGAGGCCAGTGAACGTGGAGTGGCCCAGATCCTGGAGAAGAGAGAGCTTTGGGGGAGGTGGGAAGGGAGTAGCTGAGGAAGAGGCCATGGCCTGGGGAATTAGCTCAAGCGGCAGAGCGCTCGCTTAGCATGTGAGAGGCACGTAGCTCTGCAGGCAGTGCAGAAGACTGCAGGCTGCCTTGCACGGCTAGGTTTACCACAGACGTTTTGGGACGGACCTCGCGCCTGGCTTGTCAGTCTGGACGTGTCTGGCAGTCGCTGGGCACGATCATCACTCTGACATATGCAGTGAGTTGCGGGCGTGCCGTTGTCCGTGCCCCGTCGTGATGACAGTGCCTTTCTGTTCGGGACACCGGCTTGGAGCGAGCCAGCATGGGTGGGTCTTGGGTGTACAGATGTTGCGGTCCTGAGAGGCTGTGGGTAACGTGGCAAATCTTTCTCTTTTCCTGACGAAGAGAGTCGTGCAGGTATGCGGGAGTGGTGTGAGAGCTGAATGGTTGGAGGAGCGTGTGATGAAAGCGTGAGGTGTCAAAGGCCCATGATTCCTTCGATAGCTCAGCTGGTAGAGCGGAGGACTGTAGGCTCCCTTGCACGGCCATCCTTAGGTCGCTGGTTCAACTCCGGCTCGAAGGAGTGCCCTTTTGGCTCTGGCCCAGAGCCTGCGCCACCTCTGCCTTTTGGCCCTGCCCGGGTGGCTCCCCTTCAAGCGCTGCCCAGCCTTGAGCTCTTTCCTAGGGTGGGGAAGACGATCAGCCAAGGCCTTTTGAGGTGAACCCTGGGCAGGGGACGGTGGTCCTGAGCACAGGGATTGTCAGGGCTCACCTCCCGCAGGAAAGCGAGGGGGTGGGTCGGGGGGCTGTGAGCATGATGCCGATGGGGGTTGCCGGCTTTGGGTGCAGGGCAGCCTGGGTCAGGGGTGGGTGCCTGGGACGGGAGAGGACCTCCAGGCAGAGGCCGTGGGCTGGGGAATTAGCTCAAGTGGTAGAGCGCTCGCTTAGCATGTGAGAGGCAGCGGGATCGATGCCCGCATTCTCCAACGCTTTTCGTTCCCCTTGCCTGCGCACAGGGCCCTTTGCCTGGGGCCCGCGTCCTCTGCGGGGCTCACGGTGCACCCAGAAAACAAGGAGTAGGACGACGTCCTGGGGTGTAACAAGAGCGGCATGGGCCGCTTAACAGGGGACCTTATTTCCTCCCTCTTTGCTTGACAGACCTCAAGTCTCATCTGAAGTACCGTGCCCAGCTTGAGCTCCCCTGTCCAGGAAAGACATCAATGAAATGGAGCAACTTCAGTGGAGGGTCTCCAAGAAGCTGAGGGAACGGAGGGATTTCTACGTGAAGGCAGTGGGATTGTTCAGCCTGGAGAAAGAGAATTTCAGAGGGCTTACAGATGGCCTTCCAGCACTGAGGCGGAGGTTACTGAGTAGAGGAAATACTGTCCTTTTGTCTGGTGCTTGCCCAGAGGGCAAAAGACAGCAGAGTGAGCTTGGATCAGGAGAAGTTGCAGCGGGATATGGGTAAGCTCCTTTTGGCCGTGAGGAGAGCCTGGCTGTAGAAGATGATGTTGAAGGAGCTGGTGGAGTTTTTCTGTTTGGCGGTTTGACGGGGTGAAGGGTAGAGCCGGCTGGTGTGAGGCTGGAGTTGAGGCTGTTTGAAGCAAGATTTTGGAGTCCAGACATGACGCGGTGCTGTGCAAGGGAAAGTGTTGGATGAGTGCGTGCTGGGCGAGGTAAGGGGCAGGGCCCCGTGATTCCTTCGATAGCTCAGCTGGTAGAGCGGAGGACTGTAGGCTCCCTTGCACGGCCATCCTTAGGTCGCTGGTTCAACTCCGGCTCGAAGGAGTGCCCTTTTGGCTCTGGCCCAGAGCCTGCGCCACCTCTGCCTTTTGGCCCTGCCCGGGTGGCTCCCCTTCAAGCGCTGCCCAGCCTTGAGCTCTTTCCTAGGGTGGGGAAGACGATCAGCCAAGGCCTTTTGAGGTGAACCCTGGGCAGGGGACGGTGGTCCTGAGCACAGGGATTGTCAGGGCTCACCTCCCGCGGGAAAGCGAGGGGGTGGGTCAGGGGGCTGTGAGCATGATGCCGATGGGGGTTGCCGGCTTTGGGTGCAGGGCAGCCTGGGTCAGGGGTGGGTGCCTGGGACGGGAGAGGACCTCCAGGCAGAGGCCGTGGGCTGGGGAATTAGCTCAAGTGGTAGAGCGCTCGCTTAGCATGTGAGAGGCAGCGGGATCGATGCCCGCATTCTCCAATGCTTTTCGTTCCCCTTGCCTGCGCACAGGGCCCTTTGCCTGGGGCCCGTGTCCTCTGGGGGGGCTCTGGGGAGCTTGCGGTGCACCGGGGCTGTGCAGAGGAGGATGAGATCCCCGGCTGTGTCCCGAGCAGCACGTTGTGTGGATCAAGGGAAGGGATTCTCCCCCCTTTTCTCAACACTTTGTTGGTGGCCTCCCGAATAATGTCCCCAACTCGGGGGCTCTATGTAGAAGAGAGAGATAGGCCGAGTGCTGTGAGCTCAGACGAAGGCCACCAGGATGGCTGGGAGCAGGCACACATGTCCCGTGAAGAGAGGCCAGTGAACGTGGAGTGGCCCAGATCCTGGAGAAGAGAGAGCTTTGGGGGAGGTGGGAAGGGAGTAGCTGAGGAAGAGGCCATGGCCTGGGGAATTAGCTCAAGCGGCAGAGCGCTCGCTTAGCATGTGAGAGGCACGTAGCTCTGCAGGCAGTGCAGAAGACTGCAGGCTGCCTTGCACGGCTAGGTTTACCACAGAAGTTTTGGGACGGACCTCGCGCCTGGCTTGTCAGTCTGGACGTGTCTGGCAGTCGCTGGGCACGATCATCACTCTGACATATGCAGTGAGTTGCGGGCGTGCCGTTGTCCGTGCCCCGTCGTGATGACAGTGCCTTTCTGTTCGGGACACCGGCTTGGAGCGAGCCAGCATGGGTGGGTCTTGGGTGTACAGATGTTGCGGTCCTGAGAGGCTGTGGGTAACGTGGCAAATCTTTCTCTTTTCCTGACGAAGAGAGTCGTGCAGGTATGCGGGAGTGGTGTGAGAGCTGAATGGTTGGAGGAGCGTGTGATGAAAGCGTGAGGTGTCAAAGGCCCATGATTCCTCCGATAGCTCAGCTGGTAGAGCGGAGGACTGTAGGCTCCCTTGCACGGCCATCCTTAGGTCGCTGGTTCAACTCCGGCTCGAAGGAGTGCCCTTTTGGCTCTGGCCCAGAGCCTGCGCCACCTCTGCCTTTTGGCCCTGCCCGGGTGGCTCCCCTTCAAGCGCTGCCCAGCCTTGAGCTCTTTCCTAGGGTGGGGAAGACGATCAGCCAAGGCCTTTTGAGGTGAACCCTGGGCAGGGGACGGTGGTCCTGAGCACAGGGATTGTCAGGGCTCACCTCCCGCAGGAAAGCGAGGGGGTGGGTCGGGGGGCTGTGAGCATGATGCTGATGGGGGTTGCCGGCTTTGGGTGCAGGGCAGCCTGGGTCAGGGGTGGGTGCCTGGGACGGGAGAGGACCTCCAGGCAGAGGCCGTGGGCTGGGGAATTAGCTCAAGTGGTAGAGCGCTCGCTTAGCATGTGAGAGGCAGCGGGATCGATGCCCGCATTCTCCAACGCTTTTCGTTCCCCTTGCCTGCGCACAGGGCCCTTTGCCTGGCGCCCGTGTCCTCTGGGGGGGCTCTGGGGAGCTTGCGGTGCACCGGGGCTGTGCAGAGGAGGATGACATCCCCGGCTGTGTCCCGAGCAGCACGTTGTGTGGATCAAGGGAAGGGATTCTCCCCCCTTTTCTCAACACTTTGTTGGTGGCCTCCCGAATAATGTCCCCAACTCGGGGGCTCTATGTAGAAGAGAGAGATAGGCCGAGTGCTGTGAGCTCAGACGAAGGCCACCAGGATGGCTGGGAGCAGGCACACATGTCCCGTGAAGAGAGGCCAGTGAACGTGGAGTGGCCCAGATCCTGGAGAAGAGAGAGCTTTGGGGGAGGTGGGAAGGGAGTAGCTGAGGAAGAGGCCATGGCCTGGGGAATTAGCTCAAGCGGCAGAGCGCTCGCTTAGCATGTGAGAGGCACGTAGCTCTGCAGGCAGTGCAGAAGACTGCAGGCTGCCTTGCACGGCTAGGTTTACCACAGACGTTTTGGGACGGACCTCGCGCCTGGCTTGTCAGTCTGGACGTGTCTGGCAGTCGCTGGGCACGATCATCACTCTGACATATGCAGTGAGTTGCGGGCGTGCTGTTGTCCGTGCCCCGTCGTGATGACAGTGCCTTTCTGTTCGGGACACCGGCTTGGAGCGAGCCAGCATGGGTGGGTCTTGGGTGTACAGATGTTGCGGTCCTGAGAGGCTGTGGGTAACGTGGCAAATCTTTCTCTTTTCCTGACGAAGAGAGTCGTGCAGGTATGCGGGAGTGGTGTGAGAGCTGAATGGTTGGAGGAGCGTGTGATGAAAGCGTGAGGTGTCAAAGGCCCATGATTCCTTCGATAGCTCAGCTGGTAGAGCGGAGGACTGTAGGCTCCCTTGCACGGCCATCCTTAGGTCGCTGGTTCAACTCCGGCTCGAAGGAGTGCCCTTTTGGCTCTGGCCCAGAGCCTGCGCCACCTCTGCCTTTTGGCCCTGCCCGGGTGGCTCCCCTTCAAGCGCTGCCCAGCCTTGAGCTCTTTCCTAGGGTGGGGAAGACGATCAGCCAAGGCCTTTTGAGGTGAACCCTGGGCAGGGGACGGTGGTCCTGAGCACAGGGATTGTCAGGGCTCACCTCCCGCGGGAAAGCGAGGGGGTGGGTCGGGGGGCTGTGAGCATGATGCCGATGGGGGTTGCCGGCTTTGGGTGCAGGGCAGCCTGGGTCAGGGGTGGGTGCCTGGGACGGGAGAGGACCTCCAGGCAGAGGCCGTGGGCTGGGGAATTAGCTCAAGTGGTAGAGCGCTCGCTTAGCATGTGAGAGGCAGCGGGATCGATGCCCGCATTCTCCAACGCTTTTCGTTCCCCTTGCCTGCGCACAGGGCCCTTTGCCTGGGGCCCGTGTCCTCTGGGGGGGCTCTGGGGAGCTTGCGGTGCACCGGGGCTGTGCAGAGGAGGATGAGATCCCCGGCTGTGTCCCGAGCAGCACGTTGTGTGGATCAAGGGAAGGGATTCTCCCCCCTTTTCTCAACACTTTGTTGGTGGCCTCCCGAATAATATCCCCAACTCGGGGGCTCTATGTAGAAGAGAGAGATAGGCCGAGTGCTGTGAGCTCAGACGAAGGCCACCAGGATGGCTGGGAGCAGGCACACATGTCCCGTGAAGAGAGGCCAGTGAACGTGGAGTGGCCCAGATCCTGGAGAAGAGAGAGCTTTGGGGGAGGTGGGAAGGGAGTAGCTGAGGAAGAGGCCATGGCCTGGGGAATTAGCTCAAGCGGCAGAGCGCTCGCTTAGCATGTGAGAGGCACGTAGCTCTGCAGGCAGTGCAGAAGACTGCAGGCTGCCTTGCACGGCTAGGTTTACCACAGAAGTTTTGGGACGGACCTCGCGCCTGGCTTGTCAGTCTGGACGTGTCTGGCAGTCGCTGGGCACGATCATCACTCTGACATATGCAGTGAGTTGCGGGCGTGCCGTTGTCCGTGCCCCGTCGTGATGACAGTGCCTTTCTGTTCGGGACACCGGCTTGGAGCGAGCCAGCATGGGTGGGTCTTGGGTGTAAAGATGTTGCGGTCCTGAGAAGCTGTGGGTAACGTGGCAAATCTTTCTCTTTTCCTGACGAAGAGAGTCGTGCAGGTATGCGGGAGTGGTGTGAGAGCTGAATGGTTGGAGGAGCGTGTGATGAAAGCGTGAGGTGTCAAAGGCCCATGATTCCTTCGATAGCTCAGCTGGTAGAGCGGAGGACTGTAGGCTCCCTTGCACGGCCATCCTTAGGTCGCTGGTTCAACTCCGGCTCGAAGGAGTGCCCTTTTGGCTCTGGCCCAGAGCCTGCGCCACCTCTGCCTTTTGGCCCTGCCCGGGTGGCTCCCCTTCAAGCGCTGCCCAGCCTTGAGCTCTTTCCTAGGGTGGGGAAGACGATCAGCCAAGGCCTTTTGAGGTGAACCCTGGGCAGGGGACGGTGGTCCTGAGCACAGGGATTGTCAGGGCTCACCTCCCGCAGGAAAGCGAGGGGGTGGGTCGGGGGGCTGTGAGCATGATGCCGATGGGGGTTGCCGGCTTTGGGTGCAGGGCAGCCTGGGTCAGGGGTGGGTGCCTGGGACGGGAGAGGACCTCCAGGCAGAGGCCGTGGGCTGGGGAATTAGCTCAAGTGGTAGAGCGCTCGCTTAGCATGTGAGAGGCAGCGGGATCGATGCCCGCATTCTCCAACGCTTTTCGTTCCCCTTGCCTGCGCACAGGGCCCTTTGCCTGGGGCCCGCGTCCTCTGCGGGGCTCACGGTGCACCCAGAAAACAAGGAGTAGGACGACGTCCTGGGGTGTAACAAGAGCGGCATGGGCCGCTTAACAGGAGACCTTATTTCCTCCCTCTTTGCTTGACAGACCTCAAGTCTCATCTGAAGTACCGTGCCCAGCTTGAGCTCCCCTGTCCAGGAAAGACATCAATGAAATGGAGCAACTTCAGTGGAGGGTCTCCAAGAAGCTGAGGGAACAGAGGGATTTCTACGTGAAGGCAGTGGGATTGTTCAGCCTGGAGAAAGAGAATTTCAGAGGGCTTACAGATGGCCTTCCAGCACTGAGGCGGAGGTTACTGAGTAGAGGAAATACTGTCCTTTTGTCTGGTGCTTGCCCAGAGGGCAAAAGACAGCAGAGTGAGCTTGGATCAGGAGAAGTTGCAGCGGGATATGGGTAAGCTCCTTTTGGCCGTGAGGAGAGCCTGGCTGTAGAAGATGATGTTGAAGGAGCTGGTGGAGTTTTTCTGTTTGGCGGTTTGACGGGGTGAAGGGTAGAGCCGGCTGGTGTGAGGCTGGAGTTGAGGCTGTTTGAAGCAAGATTTTGGAGTCCAGACATGACGCGGTGCTGTGCAAGGGAAAGTGTTGGATGAGTGCGTGCTGGGCGAGGTAAGGGGCAGGGCCCCGTGATTCCTTCGATAGCTCAGCTGGTAGAGCGGAGGACTGTAGGCTCCCTTGCACGGCCATCCTTAGGTCGCTGGTTCAACTCCGGCTCGAAGGAGTGCCCTTTTGGCTCTGGCCCAGAGCCTGCGCCACCTCTGCCTTTTGGCCCTGCCCGGGTGGCTCCCCTTCAAGCGCTGCCCAGCCTTGAGCTCTTTCCTAGGGTGGGGAAGACGATCAGCCAAGGCCTTTTGAGGTGAACCCTGGGCAGGGGACGGTGGTCCTGAGCACAGGGATTGTCAGGGCTCACCTCCTGCAGGAAAGCGAGGGGGTGGGTCGGGGGGCTGTGAGCATGATGCCGATGGGGGTTGCCGGCTTTGGGTGCAGGGCAGCCTGGGTCAGGGGTGGGTGCCTGGGACGGGAGAGGACCTCCAGGCAGAGGCCGTGGGCTGGGGAATTAGCTCAAGTGGTAGAGCGCTCGCTTAGCATGTGAGAGGCAGCGGGATCGATGCCCGCATTCTCCAACGCTTTTCGTTCCCCTTGCCTGCGCACAGGGCCCTTTGCCTGGCGCCCGTGTCCTCTGGGGGGGCTCTGGGGAGCTTGCGGTGCACCGGGGCTGTGCAGAGGAGGATGACATCCCTGGCTGTGTCCCGAGCAGCATGTTGTGTGGATCAAGGGAAGGGATTCTCCCCCCTTTTCTCAACACTTTGTTGGTGGCCTCCCGAATAATGTCCCCAACTCGGGGGCTCTATGTAGAAGAGAGAGATAGGCCGAGTGCTGTGAGCTCAGACGAAGGCCACCAGGATGGCTGGGAGCAGGCACACATGTCCCGTGAAGAGAGGCCAGTGAACGTGGAGTGGCCCAGATCCTGGAGAAGAGAGAGCTTTGGGGGAGGTGGGAAGGGAGTAGCTGAGGAAGAGGCCATGGCCTGGGGAATTAGCTCAAGCGGCAGAGCGCTCGCTTAGCATGTGAGAGGCACGTAGCTCTGCAGGCAGTGCAGAAGACTGCAGGCTGCCTTGCACGGCTAGGTTTACCACAGAAGTTTTGGGACGGACCTCGCGCCTGGCTTGTCAGTCTGGACGTGTCTGGCAGTCGCTGGGCACGATCATCACTCTGACATATGCAGTGAGTTGCGGGCGTGCTGTTGTCCGTGCCCCGTCGTGATGACAGTGCCTTTCTGTTCGGGACACTGGCTTGGAGCGAGCCAGCATGGGTGGGTCTTGGGTGTACAGATGTTGCGGTCCTGAGAGGCTGTGGGTAACGTGGCAAATCTTTCTCTTTTCCTGACGAAGAGAGTCGTGCAGGTATGCGGGAGTGGTGTGAGAGCTGAATGGTTGGAGGAGCGTGTGATGAAAGCGTGAGGTGTCAAAGGCCCATGATTCCTTCGATAGCTCAGCTGGTAGAGCGGAGGACTGTAGGCTCCCTTGCACGGCCATCCTTAGGTCGCTGGTTCAACTCCGGCTCGAAGGAGTGCCCTTTTGGCTCTGGCCCAGAGCCTGCGCCACCTCTGCCTTTTGGCCCTGCCCGGGTGGCTCCCCTTCAAGCGCTGCCCAGCCTTGAGCTCTTTCCTAGGGTGGGGAAGACGATCAGCCAAGGCCTTTTGAGGTGAACCCTGGGCAGGGGACGGTGGTCCTGAGCACAGGGATTGTCAGGGCTCACCTCCCGCAGGAAAGCGAGGGGGTGGGTCGGGGGGCTGTGAGCATGATGCCGATGGGGGTTGCCGGCTTTGGGTGCAGGGCAGCCTGGGTCAGGGGTGGGTGCCTGGGACGGGAGAGGACCTCCAGGCAGAGGCCGTGGGCTGGGGAATTAGCTCAAGTGGTAGAGCGCTCGCTTAGCATGTGAGAGGCAGCGGGATCGATGCCCGCATTCTCCAACGCTTTTCGTTCCCCTTGCCTGCGCACAGGGCCCTTTGCCTGGGGCCCGCGTCCTCTGCGGGGCTCACGGTGCACCCAGAAAACAAGGAGTAGGACGACGTCCTGGGGTGTAACAAGAGCGGCATGGGCCGCTTAACAGGGGACCTTATTTCCTCCCTCTTTGCTTGACAGACCTCAAGTCTCATCTGAAGTACCGTGCCCAGCTTGAGCTCCCCTGTCCAGGAAAGACATCAATGAAATGGAGCAACTTCAGTGGAGGGTCTCCAAGAAGCTGAGGGAACAGAGGGATTTCTACGTGAAGGCAGTGGGATTGTTCAGCCTGGAGAAAGAGAATTTCAGAGGGCTTACAGATGGCCTTCCAGCACTGAGGCGGAGGTTACTGAGTAGAGGAAATACTGTCCTTTTGTCTGGTGCTTGCCCAGAGGGCAAAAGACAGCAGAGTGAGCTTGGATCAGGAGAAGTTGCAGCGGGATATGGGTAAGCTCCTTTTGGCCGTGAGGAGAGCCTGGCTGTAGAAGATGATGTTGAAGGAGCTGGTGGAGTTTTTCTGTTTGGCGGTTTGACGGGGTGAAGGGTAGAGCCGGCTGGTGTGAGGCTGGAGTTGAGGCTGTTTGAAGCAAGATTTTGGAGTCCAGACATGACGCGGTGCTGTGCAAGGGAAAGTGTTGGATGAGTGCGTGCTGGGCGAGGTAAGGGGCAGGGCCCCGTGATTCCTTCGATAGCTCAGCTGGTAGAGCGGAGGACTGTAGGCTCCCTTGCACGGCCATCCTTAGGTCGCTGGTTCAACTCCGGCTCGAAGGAGTGCCCTTTTGGCTCTGGCCCAGAGCCTGCGCCACCTCTGCCTTTTGGCCCTGCCCGGGTGGCTCCCCTTCAAGCGCTGCCCAGCCTTGAGCTCTTTCCTAGGGTGGGGAAGACGATCAGCCAAGGCCTTTTGAGGTGAACCCTGGGCAGGGGACGGTGGTCCTGAGCACAGGGATTGTCAGGGCTCACCTCCCGCGGGAAAGCGAGGGGGTGGGTCAGGGGGCTGTGAGCATGATGCCGATGGGGGTTGCCGGCTTTGGGTGCAGGGCAGCCTGGGTCAGGGGTGGGTGCCTGGGACGGGAGAGGACCTCCAGGCAGAGGCCGTGGGCTGGGGAATTAGCTCAAGTGGTAGAGCGCTCGCTTAGCATGTGAGAGGCAGCGGGATCGATGCCCGCATTCTCCAATGCTTTTCGTTCCCCTTGCCTGCGCACAGGGCCCTTTGCCTGGGGCCCGTGTCCTCTGGGGGGGCTCTGGGGAGCTTGCGGTGCACCGGGGCTGTGCAGAGGAGGATGAGATCCCCGGCTGTGTCCCGAGCAGCACGTTGTGTGGATCAAGGGAAGGGATTCTCCCCCCTTTTCTCAACACTTTGTTGGTGGCCTCCCGAATAATGTCCCCAACTCGGGGGCTCTATGTAGAAGAGAGAGATAGGCCGAGTGCTGTGAGCTCAGACGAAGGCCACCAGGATGGCTGGGAGCAGGCACACATGTCCCGTGAAGAGAGGCCAGTGAACGTGGAGTGGCCCAGATCCTGGAGAAGAGAGAGCTTTGGGGGAGGTGGGAAGGGAGTAGCTGAGGAAGAGGCCATGGCCTGGGGAATTAGCTCAAGCGGCAGAGCGCTCGCTTAGCATGTGAGAGGCACGTAGCTCTGCAGGCAGTGCAGAAGACTGCAGGCTGCCTTGCACGGCTAGGTTTACCACAGAAGTTTTGGGACGGACCTCGCGCCTGGCTTGTCAGTCTGGACGTGTCTGGCAGTCGCTGGGCACGATCATCACTCTGACATATGCAGTGAGTTGCGGGCGTGCCGTTGTCCGTGCCCCGTCGTGATGACAGTGCCTTTCTGTTCGGGACACCGGCTTGGAGCGAGCCAGCATGGGTGGGTCTTGGGTGTAAAGATGTTGCGGTCCTGAGAAGCTGTGGGTAACGTGGCAAATCTTTCTCTTTTCCTGACGAAGAGAGTCGTGCAGGTATGCGGGAGTGGTGTGAGAGCTGAATGGTTGGAGGAGCGTGTGATGAAAGCGTGAGGTGTCAAAGGCCCATGATTCCTTCGATAGCTCAGCTGGTAGAGCGGAGGACTGTAGGCTCCCTTGCACGGCCATCCTTAGGTCGCTGGTTCAACTCCGGCTCGAAGGAGTGCCCTTTTGGCTCTGGCCCAGAGCCTGCGCCACCTCTGCCTTTTGGCCCTGCCCGGGTGGCTCCCCTTCAAGCGCTGCCCAGCCTTGAGCTCTTTCCTAGGGTGGGGAAGACGATCAGCCAAGGCCTTTTGAGGTGAACCCTGGGCAGGGGACGGTGGTCCTGAGCACAGGGATTGTCAGGGCTCACCTCCCGCAGGAAAGCGAGGGGGTGGGTCGGGGGGCTGTGAGCATGATGCCGATGGGGGTTGCCGGCTTTGGGTGCAGGGCAGCCTGGGTCAGGGGTGGGTGCCTGGGACGGGAGAGGACCTCCAGGCAGAGGCCGTGGGCTGGGGAATTAGCTCAAGTGGTAGAGCGCTCGCTTAGCATGTGAGAGGCAGCGGGATCGATGCCCGCATTCTCCAACGCTTTTCGTTCCCCTTGCCTGCGCACAGGGCCCTTTGCCTGGCGCCCGTGTCCTCTGGGGGGGCTCTGGGGAGCTTGCGGTGCACCGGGGCTGTGCAGAGGAGGATGACATCCCTGGCTGTGTCCCGAGCAGCACGTTGTGTGGATCAAGGGAAGGGATTCTCCCCCCTTTTCTCAACACTTTGTTGGTGGCCTCCCGAATAATGTCCCCAACTCGGGGGCTCTATGTAGAAGAGAGAGATAGGCCGAGTGCTGTGAGCTCAGACGAAGGCCACCAGGATGGCTGGGAGCAGGCACACATGTCCCGTGAAGAGAGGCCAGTGAACGTGGAGTGGCCCAGATCCTGGAGAAGAGAGAGCTTTGGGGGAGGTGGGAAGGGAGTAGCTGAGGAAGAGGCCATGGCCTGGGGAATTAGCTCAAGCGGCAGAGCGCTCGCTTAGCATGTGAGAGGCACGTAGCTCTGCAGGCAGTGCAGAAGACTGCAGGCTGCCTTGCACGGCTAGGTTTACCACAGAAGTTTTGGGACGGACCTCGCGCCTGGCTTGTCAGTCTGGACGTGTCTGGCAGTCGCTGGGCACGATCATCACTCTGACATATGCAGTGAGTTGCGGGCGTGCTGTTGTCCGTGCCCCGTCGTGATGACAGTGCCTTTCTGTTCGGGACACCGGCTTGGAGCGAGCCAGCATGGGTGGGTCTTGGGTGTACAGATGTTGCGGTCCTGAGAGGCTGTGGGTAACGTGGCAAATCTTTCTCTTTTCCTGACGAAGAGAGTCGTGCAGGTATGCGGGAGTGGTGTGAGAGCTGAATGGTTGGAGGAGCGTGTGATGAAAGCGTGAGGTGTCAAAGGCCCATGATTCCTTCGATAGCTCAGCTGGTAGAGCGGAGGACTGTAGGCTCCCTTGCACGGCCATCCTTAGGTCGCTGGTTCAACTCCGGCTCGAAGGAGTGCCCTTTTGGCTCTGGCCCAGAGCCTGCGCCACCTCTGCCTTTTGGCCCTGCCCGGGTGGCTCCCCTTCAAGCGCTGCCCAGCCTTGAGCTCTTTCCTAGGGTGGGGAAGACGATCAGCCAAGGCCTTTTGAGGTGAACCCTGGGCAGGGGACGGTGGTCCTGAGCACAGGGATTGTCAGGGCTCACCTCCCGCAGGAAAGCGAGGGGGTGGGTCGGGGGGCTGTGAGCATGATGCCGATGGGGGTTGCCGGCTTTGGGTGCAGGGCAGCCTGGGTCAGGGGTGGGTGCCTGGGACGGGAGAGGACCTCCAGGCAGAGGCCGTGGGCTGGGGAATTAGCTCAAGTGGTAGAGCGCTCGCTTAGCATGTGAGAGGCAGCGGGATCGATGCCCGCATTCTCCAACGCTTTTCGTTCCCCTTGCCTGCGCACAGGGCCCTTTGCCTGGGGCCCGCGTCCTCTGCGGCGCTCACGGTGCACCCAGAAAACAAGGAGTAGGACGACGTCCTGGGGTGTAACAAGAGCGGCATGGGCCGCTTAACAGGAGACCTTATTTCCTCCCTCTTTGCTTGACAGACCTCAAGTCTCATCTGAAGTACCGTGCCCAGCTTTGAGCTCCCCTGTCCAGGAAAGACATCAATGAAATGGAGCAACTTCAGTGGAGGGTCTCCAAGAAGCTGAGGGAACAGAGGGATTTCTACGTGAGGGCAGTGGGATTGTTCAGCCTGGAGAAAGAGAATTTCAGAGGGCTTACAGATGGCCTTCCAGCACTGAGGCGGAGGTTACTGAGTAGAGGAAATACTGTCTTTTTGTCTGGTGCTTGCCCAGAGGGCAAAAGACAGCAGAGTGAGCTTGGATCAGGAGAAGTTGCAGCGGGATATGGGTAAGCTCCTTTTGGCCGTGAGGAGAGCCTGGCTGTAGAAGATGATGTTGAAGGAGCTGGTGGAGTTTTTCTGTTTGGCGGTTTGACGGGGTGAAGGGTAGAGCCGGCTGGTGTGAGGCTGGAGTTGAGGCTGTTTGAAGCAAGATTTTGGAGTCCAGACATGACGCGGTGCTGTGCAAGGGAAAGTGTTGGATGAGTGCGTGCTGGGCGAGGTAAGGGGCAGGGCCCCGTGATTCCTTCGATAGCTCAGCTGGTAGAGCGGAGGACTGTAGGCTCCCTTGCACGGCCATCCTTAGGTCGCTGGTTCAACTCCGGCTCGAAGGAGTGCCCTTTTGGCTCTGGCCCAGAGCCTGCGCCACCTCTGCCTTTTGGCCCTGCCCGGGTGGCTCCCCTTCAAGCGCTGCCCAGCCTTGAGCTCTTTCCTAGGGTGGGGAAGACGATCAGCCAAGGCCTTTTGAGGTGAACCCTGGGCAGGGGACGGTGGTCCTGAGCACAGGGATTGTCAGGGCTCACCTCCCGCAGGAAAGCGAGGGGGTGGGTCAGGGGGCTGTGAGCATGATGCCGATGGGGGTTGCCGGCTTTGGGTGCAGGGCAGCCTGGGTCAGGGGTGGGTGCCTGGGACGGGAGAGGACCTCCAGGCAGAGGCCGTGGGCTGGGGAATTAGCTCAAGTGGTAGAGCGCTCGCTTAGCATGTGAGAGGCAGCGGGATCGATGCCCGCATTCTCCAACGCTTTTCGTTCCCCTTGCCTGCGCACAGGGCCCTTTGCCTGGGGCCCGTGTCCTCTGGGGGGGCTCTGGGGAGCTTGCGGTGCACCGGGGCTGTGCAGAGGAGGATGAGATCCCCGGCTGTGTCCCGAGCAGCACGTTGTGTGGATCAAGGGAAGGGATTCTCCCCCCTTTTCTCAACACTTTGTTGGTGGCCTCCCGAATAATGTCCCCAACTCGGGGGCTCTATGTAGAAGAGAGAGATAGGCCGAGTGCTGTGAGCTCAGACGAAGGCCACCAGGATGGCTGGGAGCAGGCACACATGTCCCGTGAAGAGAGGCCAGTGAACGTGGAGTGGCCCAGATCCTGGAGAAGAGAGAGCTTTGGGGGAGGTGGGAAGGGAGTAGCTGAGGAAGAGGCCATGGCCTGGGGAATTAGCTCAAGCGGCAGAGCGCTCGCTTAGCATGTGAGAGGCACGTAGCTCTGCAGGCAGTGCAGAAGACTGCAGGCTGCCTTGCACGGCTAGGTTTACCACAGAAGTTTTGGGACGGACCTCGCGCCTGGCTTGTCAGTCTGGACGTGTCTGGCAGTCGCTGGGCACGATCATCACTCTGACATATGCAGTGAGTTGCGGGCGTGCCGTTGTCCGTGCCCCGTCGTGATGACAGTGCCTTTCTGTTCGGGACACCGGCTTGGAGCGAGCCAGCATGGGTGGGTCTTGGGTGTACAGATGTTGCGGTCCTGAGAGGCTGTGGGTAACGTGGCAAATCTTTCTCTTTTCCTGACGAAGAGAGTCGTGCAGGTATGCGGGAGTGGTGTGAGAGCTGAATGGTTGGAGGAGCGTGTGATGAAAGCGTGAGGTGTCAAAGGCCCATGATTCCTCCGATAGCTCAGCTGGTAGAGCGGAGGACTGTAGGCTCCCTTGCACGGCCATCCTTAGGTCGCTGGTTCAACTCCGGCTCGAAGGAGTGCCCTTTTGGCTCTGGCCCAGAGCCTGCGCCACCTCTGCCTTTTGGCCCTGCCCGGGTGGCTCCCCTTCAAGCGCTGCCCAGCCTTGAGCTCTTTCCTAGGGTGGGGAAGACGATCAGCCAAGGCCTTTTGAGGTGAACCCTGGGCAGGGGACGGTGGTCCTGAGCACAGGGATTGTCAGGGCTCACCTCCCGCAGGAAAGCGAGGGGGTGGGTCGGGGGGCTGTGAGCATGATGCCGATGGGGGTTGCCGGCTTTGGGTGCAGGGCAGCCTGGGTCAGGGGTGGGTGCCTGGGACGGGAGAGGACCTCCAGGCAGAGGCCGTGGGCTGGGGAATTAGCTCAAGTGGTAGAGCGCTCGCTTAGCATGTGAGAGGCAGCGGGATCGATGCCCGCATTCTCCAACGCTTTTCGTTCCCCTTGCCTGCGCACAGGGCCCTTTGCCTGGGGCCCGCGTCCTCTGCGGGGCTCACGGTGCACCCAGAAAACAAGGAGTAGGACGACGTCCTGGGGTCTAACAAGAGCGGCATGGGCCGCTTAACAGGAGACCTTATTTCCTCCCTCTTTGCTTGACAGACCTCAAGTCTCATCTGAAGTACCGTGCCCAGCTTGAGCTCCCCTGTCCAGGAAAGACATCAATGAAATGGAGCAACTTCAGTGGAGGGTCTCCAAGAAGCTGAGGGAACAGAGGGATTTCTACGTGAGGGCAGTGGGATTGTTCAGCCTGGAGAAAGAGAATTTCAGAGGGCTTACAGATGGCCTTCCAGCACTGAGGCGGAGGTTACTGAGTAGAGGAAATACTGTCCTTTTGTCTGGTGCTTGCCCAGAGGGCAAAAGACAGCAGAGTGAGCTTGGATCAGGAGAAGTTGCAGCGGGATATGGGTAAGCTCCTTTTGGCCGTGAGGAGAGCCTGGCTGTAGAAGATGATGTTGAAGGAGCTGGTGGAGTTTTTCTGTTTGGCGGTTTGACGGGGTGAAGGGTAGAGCCGGCTGGTGTGAGGCTGGAGTTGAGGCTGTTTGAAGCAAGATTTTGGAGTCCAGACATGACGCGGTGCTGTGCATGGGAAAGTGTTGGATGAGTGCGTGCTGGGCGAGGTAAGGGGCAGGGCCCCGTGATTCCTTCGATAGCTCAGCTGGTAGAGCGGAGGACTGTAGGCTCCCTTGCACGGCCATCCTTAGGTCGCTGGTTCAACTCCGGCTCGAAGGAGTGCCCTTTTGGCTCTGGCCCAGAGCCTGCGCCACCTCTGCCTTTTGGCCCTGCCCGGGTGGCTCCCCTTCAAGCGCTGCCCAGCCTTGAGCTCTTTCCTAGGGTGGGGAAGACGATCAGCCAAGGCCTTTTGAGGTGAACCCTGGGCAGGGGACGGTGGTCCTGAGCACAGGGATTGTCAGGGCTCACCTCCCGCAGGAAAGCGAGGGGGTGGGTCGGGGGGCTGTGAGCATGATGCCGATGGGGGTTGCTGGCTTTGGGTGCAGGGCAGCCTGGGTCAGGGGTGGGTGCCTGGGACGGGAGAGGACCTCCAGGCAGAGGCCGTGGGCTGGGGAATTAGCTCAAGTGGTAGAGCGCTCGCTTAGCATGTGAGAGGCAGCGGGATCGATGCCCGCATTCTCCAACGCTTTTCGTTCCCCTTGCCTGCGCACAGGGCCCTTTGCCTCGGGCACAATTCATTGTGTGCCCAGAGGAGGAGAGCATCCGGAGCTGTATCAGTAGTAGCACAGTGCATTCCCATATTCATTACTAAGTCATTATCACTCTTTTTTTGGTAGGCAGTAAATGTCATTCAATGTTGTGCATGTTTTCCAAACAAAAATCCAATTGTCCATTATGTACTCTCTCATAGTGTGTCAGTATACCTTTTTTTTTGTAAATAGTCTCTGAAACTGGTTCCTTTTAAACTGTTGAAGAAAACGTAAGCAGTGCGTTATCTCTTCCGATTATTTCAATATCAGACTTGAATGGAGACGTCAAATTACCGTTTAAGTTATTTTGCCAAAAAAAGTTTCTAGCAATTATTTTTGTAGGATATTGAACATAGACAGATCTCTTGCAATTCTGCTGATTAGAAGCCTGCTAGCTGTAGTCCTTGAGAAATTATGTTGTGCCAAACTCAAAATGAAGGCACAGAGAGGTACCTCTGTCATGTTTATTAAAAAGTAAATTTTGCCCTGGGCTGTGTTAGTATGATTAATACTGACTTAATTAATAATGGCAGGAAACTCAGAATCAGGTATTGCTGGTTTTATACCTTGTACTAAAGAATACCAGTTCAGCAGCAGATTTTTAGATTAGCATAAATTAAAAGCTAATTAAAGCAAATCTATGAGACTGACTCATCATTTTATCTTGCAAATATTTACAGCTACTCCATTAAAAGTCAATCCCTCTGACATTTCCACTTTAGTCAGAAGCAGCCTTTTTTTGCTATAATTACTAATAAAGATGGATAAAGCACTGCTATCAGTTTTACCATAGATCACTCTGTAAATCATCCTTCTTCATGTTCAGCATTAAATATAGTTAATTCCATTTTACATTCTTCCATGACAACTCTCTCCTTTGGGGATTAAAGAAGGCCTCCTTTCCATAAATGTAAATGTAAAAGCAACAGGAAAACATAAGGTTTGATACAGAAGATGGTTTCTGCAGCCAAGCTGTACTACAGGGACACCAAAGGTGCAAGTCATGAGTGAATTTGATACTGTAGTAAGTTTATCCCCCAGTGGTATAGTTATGCAAGACAATAGAATCGTGAGATGTCAATAGTTTTCCTTCCATGTTGTGAAGTGTTTGAACATCTATGACGCCTCCTACCTCCATTGAATATATGTCTTTAAGGAACAGAAGCAAGAGAGATGAAGTTTGTTCAAAAACACAAAGGATAGACTCCCAACAAAATTCAAACAAAACAATGATGCAAGTAGATCTATTTCATAACTTTTTTTCCAGTTCAAAGATATTCTTGCATTTGATAGGAAAAGCAAGTTTTGTTAAAGTTTGACCGGTAACACAGAGCAACCAACAACACCCAGAATGATGCTGTAATAAAAGTTTTACTATATTTATTAAACTGGTTAAGTACATGTCTGGCATATTTTGATGTCAAGAACATCTATTTCACTCATGACATTTAAAGTTCTTTCTCTTTTTAATAGCAGCAGAACAGATTTAAGAGCAAAATGACCCATAAAATCTTCTAGTCTAACTTCTAGGTCTTGTTACACTTCAACAATAAAGTACTTCTTGAAAACTTGTGTTTAAGTAAAACTTATCTTAAAATCCTCTCTTCTTTTTCAATAGAGAACCTACCATTTCCTGTGCCAGTATGTTTTGGTAGTTAGTTATGCTCTCTGTTAAAACCATCTACCTCTTTTTCAGCTCAAATTGCTCTTTGATTCCAAGCACTGGTTTTGGTTATGCTTGCCTTCATAAAATGAAGAACCCTCTCACACCTAGCATTTTTCCCTTTCAAAGATATTACACACTATAATCAAATAATCTATCAGTTGTCTTCTTTATGACAAGAAAAACTGATCGAACTCCTTATGTTTCTTACTCTAGTTCTTGAATTGTTATTATAGCACTTTTCTGCATTGGCTTTACTTTTCAACATACTTCAGGAAAAGATGTTAACACAAGAGCTGGGTGCAGTATTCAAAGCACTTAGCAAGCATAGTCTGCATTATTTTATCCTAACAGTCTGACCTCTCATTCAGCTAGATTAAAACATTTTAGATGAAGCACGCAGATTGCTTGTAAGATGAAATCAATAGATTCACATTGCATCATCTCTGATTTTTTTTTTAGGCTCGTGGTGGAAAAAAAAATTGTAACTAATAATGTCTACAGTGCAACTATCTGAAAAGGTTTTACCATCATAATCATGCCAGACACACAAGCATTTTTAGACATGTTGTGAAGCAATTTTACATACCTGTAGGACTTCTTAATCTCATCATGTGTTGCTCCCTTCTCTAGGGCCAGGATTTCATATAATGCTTCCCCTGATGTTGACAAAGCACGTTGCCTTTGTTCAGCCATGTCAGCAGTTCATTACCAAAGCTGCTAATGTAGAACAGAATTTAAAATAGCAGGGACTGCAAGTATTATGGATAAAATTTCTTATTGTTCATTTTAATAGATTTTAATTGGGTAGTAAAATGTTGAAAACACATGAAAGTGAAACTACAATAAAATCTCTTCTAAATTATCCTCCATCCCTTAAGATATTTTAAAATTATTTGAGAAAATGGAAAAGCAAAAAACAAAGAACAGAAGCTCTTGCGTTAGGTATCACTGTTCATATAAAAGGCTTGACGTTGCTCTCACTGAAATTTCCTACAGCATTAATGCCTGCACATAGTGTTTTCACCTAATTTTAATTGTGTTTGCTTACGTCTACTTTTTCTAAGTCTTAGTCTTAGAAGAATAGTTCTACTGTTTGTTAAGACTGTTGGCTTCTTGCAGTGGGGTAGGAGCTTTGTACCTCTGAGTATATCCCAATGCAACACAGCCGTGAATTTTTGCTTTCTCAACACAAGGAGTCAGATTGAGCCTAACCAATTTTGGGTGCCTAAGTTTAGTGATTAAGTTTGAAGCTTAGTCAAACTAGACTCCTTATATTGTCAACAGACAGAGATACATACTCAGAGGACAACTGACCAAGCACTTTCTCCCTGTTACCTCTTCAGTGTGCTCGGGATGACTGCATTCCCAACTCGTGTGCCTGAGGACAGGTGGAATGAATCTGGACCTAAGCAATGAGACTAGATACCAAGAATTGACCTCAGTAATTGTTTATTGCAAACTTCTGCATGGGAAATACATCAATCAGGGTCCCATCTTATTTGAGATACAAGACTTTAGGCTGAATTCATGAGCTTGTGATAAATTTAACAAGGTGCTCTTACAGCATAGTGCAAATAAAGGCTAAGCCCAGGCTGAGAGATTTAGTCCACTTCAGATCTATTGTTCATTCCTTCTTTCATCACAGAGGCAAAGCAAACAAACAAGTGATTCTCCACTGAGTGGATATACTACCTCCTGACAGTTCATAGTTCATCCTTCTGGATTTGAAAAACCATATATTTTTAAACCAGGCCTAGCTAATGCTAGGCAATGACATGAAGAAACTCATATAAATCCTATTTTAAAACACCAGATATAGATACCTATTATTCAAAAGAGAAAGTTGCAAGCTCTTTGATGGCAGACTTGCCACAACAAAAGTCTCACCACAACCTCTTTATTTCCTTGTGTGTTACACCCTTCTCAAATGTTGAGAAGTGATCACAGAAAAAGCCTAAAAGTGAGCTGTAGCCCCAGCCATAAGAAAAATTTCTGAGAACCTGTTTTGTTAGATAAGACTACTCACTCTGCTATTGCACCCTTCTCATTGCTGAGCTAGAAACACTATCTTCCATTATTCATCTATTATTTACTAGGCCACATTGTGGTTCAGAAGCAGCCATGTAACACTTTTAAGCTCTTCAGCTTTCTTCAGTACCAAAAAAAAATCAAATACCATGTAAGTACACACAGAAATATAATAAACTCAGTACCTCTGGCACATAGTATCTGATTTTCTAAAATACCTGAATTTATTCATATTTACTTTTAAGTTTTCTTTTTCTAATAAGCTAACACACAATTTAGAGTCTTGTGATCTACCAAAAAAAATTTCCTTTCTGTTTTTAAGTGTTGTACAGAAATCATCACCTAAATGGACTGACTGAACTTTCGTTTTTAAATTAACAATTAAGAATGAAATGCTATACAAGCTTATAAATATTACTTTACCACCTGCAGTAGTTAACAATGCTACTTGTTAACAATGGTATGTCCAGAGCATATTTCACATTATCCTGGGATCTATCCTGATCACACTGGAATCATGCAAGGCACATCAAGCCTGTTAATGTACAAGATAATAGTGGGCAACCACGTGAAGTCACAGATATACAGCATTATTTAAAAAATCTGATTAGCTATGTGGAATAAAGAATAAAACAAAATTAAAGTTATGATGGATTTTATTCTGAAGAACTAAAAAGTCATGTAATTTGTACTTTCTCATAAAATAACTTTAATAACCCAGTCAGCTATGGAAATTTAAACTCACTAGCCTGTTCAGTCTTTTCGTAATTAATCACCTTGAAAGTCTAGCTACTCAAAATTACTTCTTTCTTATTTAAAGCAGCCCTATAAAATACTAAAAGTACAAATGACATTTTTCTAGAAAAAGTTATGCTCTCCATATTAGGGAGATATAACAGTTACGATTTTAGAACTAGATCCATTCCTGATGGCTGAAATGACATTAGAATCCTATTTTCAAGCTATGTATTTTTGTTCCAGTAGAACAGAGTCAAGAAGATACTGTTTTCTTTCTTGAATTACAATAAAATATATTAAAAGACAATCCAAATTCTGATAACAATTCCACATCTCCTAAGAGGATGGGACTCCAGTTAACTTCAACTTTTTCTGCACAAATTTTATAATACCCAGGATTAACTATTTTATACAGGGTCTGTAGTAATATGCCTTTTTTTACCATAGACATCATTCATTTGGATTTACACTGAAAAATAAGGCAATGTGATTCAAATAACGTACCTGCTTCAAAAAGTGATGGAACACAGCCTGGCATGTATAAACTCACAACATTATCAGTTCAATATCTTGATGTCTTTATGCCAATGTAATCCAAAAGGAAAGAAGCAAGTGCCACCAGAAGCCCTGTTCCACAGAAAGCAGCTGCTGCTTTTCATCCTTCACAATCAAGGTTAAACAGGTCAGTGGAGTCTGATTACTCTTTTTGTTTGTTTGTTCAGTATCCAATTGGTTATCTCTTGGGAAGACCTATGAAAGAACAAATAAAACATTCATGAGCCTAAAGGCTGATATATCTGAGAGTTAATGACACCAAAAAATATGGGACATCCATGTATTTAGTTAGTTGTTCTTCTCTGCTTTACTCTTGATGGGGTCTTGAGTTTGTCTTTTTTCCCCATATAAATGTATTAAATTTGTTTAAAGGTACAGCAGTCTTGCTCAAAACTTCACTTCTTTGAGGCCAGCCATAGCTTAGGTTTACTATATAGTCTCTTCCAGAACACGACTAACTGAAGAAGTCCCTTTAGGACAATTCCTGAGTTCTTGTAGATTTTTAGATCAAAACAGAAGATGCCAGGTGTCTTCTCTTACTCTGATGGAGCTTCTCCTCTAACTTGTATCATGAAAAAGTCTGGAGAGCCATTCCTTTCCATTTGGAATACAGAAGACTGTAAATGCCAGAGACTTAAAAAACCAATTGCTCTTAGTACGTCATCCTCGGAACCAAATAGTTCATCCTTTGTACTCAAAAAGTTCATTTCCCAGATCAGGCAATTCCAAATGATCTGTTTTTGTGGTGTGTTGACCTTTGCTAGCTGCCAGACCCCCACCCAGCCACTCTCTCACTACTCCTCCTCAACAGAACAGGAGGAGAAAATAAGATGAAAAGCTAATGGATCAAGACAAAGACAAGGAGATCACTTATCTGTTACCATCATGGGCAAAACAATCTCAATTTGATTTACTGCCAATTAAAATAGAATTGGATGGTGAGAAACAATGACAAAAATTAAAACAATGCCTTCCCCTCACCAGCCTGTTTCCAGGCTCAACTTCACTCCTTCATTCCCAATTCCTCCACCCTCCCAGTGGACAGGGAATGAAGGGTTGTGGTGAGTTCATAACAGCACCTCTCTGCTGCCCCTTCCTCCTTACACTATTCTCCTGCTCCAGTGTGGGTCCTTCCCACAGGCTGCAGTCCTTCATGAACTGCTCCGGTGTGAGTCCTCCATAGGCCACCTTTCCTGTCAGGAGAACCTGCTCCTCTGTGGCTTCCTCTCCATGGATGACAGTTCCTTCAGGAAATATCCATCTCTCTGGCATGGGGTGGATGGGCTGTAGTGTGGATATCTGCTCTGGTGTGGTCGTCTCCACAGGCTGCAGCAAAATACCTGCTCTGCTGTGGTCCTCTCCACAGGACGCAGGGGAATCTCTGCTTGGGTGCCTGGAGCATCTCTTACTCCTCCTCCTCCTTCTCTGACTTTGGTGTTTGCAGGGCTGTTTCTCACATTTTTCCCCTCACTCCTCACTACCATGCAGTGTTTTGCTCTTTCTTAAAGATGTTTTCCCAGAGGTGCCACCAGCTTGGCTGATGGGCTTATCTGTGTCCTGCGGTGGGTCTGTTGTGGAGCCGGCTGTATCCAGCCCCTGACCTCCTCCCACAGGGGCCTCCCCACAGCACCCCGCTACCTAAATCTTGCCACAGACACCCAGCACAGTTTTACGTAGACTAAAGTCCTGCAAATGGATTCATGGAGCCCCATAACCCTGTAAAGTCAGTTTTGGCAAGAGTCAGTGAGTTTGTGCTTGGGTTTGACTGCATGACAGGAACTATGAATAATTTAAAAAAACCCCAAATAAGCGTAACTAATTATGATCATATAAAAACACTATGAAAAAGGAAGCAACAGTGTGACAGCTGATAAAAAAAAATTAAGTGGATACTTTTTCATCTAAAGCATGTGATTTTAACATTTCTCTTGTACTTAGGTATATTCTTTAATTTCAAACATTTCCTCAAATTTCAGCTTTCAATGGGGACAAGGCAAGGCACATTTCAACCTAAAATGTGCGTGTTTTTCATAGTTATGAGCAGTCAAAATAGCATCGTCAAAATATCTTTTCCAGGACATTAACAATAGAGTAGGTACAGCTAATTCTATTTATTACATTGTATGAACACAATGAACCATATTATTCAATCCTCTTGCATGATCTCAATCTTGCAAAACAAAACAAAACAAAATACACTTTTGACTGGTAAGAAGAAATTAAGGAGAAAAAGTATAAAAGGAAGAAAATAAAATCACTTTGGAGTTACCCAAATCCTCTGTACTTACATACATGCTATTACCAAGAAAACCATCGCTGTTCGGCAGTCCTGTCACAGAGCCAGACCCCCAGTTCTGTGTGAATACAGCTCCCTCTGGTGTCTAGAGCCAACGCTGCTCTGTAACCTCTATGGCTTTTCTTAGGAGCACTCTTCTTTTGTTTGAAGGAAACGAACACAATGTCTGCAATTTATATTTTTTCTTTTCTTTTGAGAATTCTATATCCTAAGCCCATTGTAATGAATCTTTAAAAGAGTCAAACTTTAACAAATTGTCGTAACTCTTTTGTCACATCAGCTATATAATATAGAAGAATAAAACATATAATTTAATACCTAGTCAGTCCTCTCATTACTTTTTATTTTTTGTATCATAACACCTAATAGTGCATCACAACCTCGCTGTGGCATGCAATACAAAACTAAAAGACAGTCCTAGTCCCAAAGGACCTTATATCCAAAAAGTCTTACTTACACTTTACATTTCATTTATATGTTGCATGCATTTCAAAACAGACAAATCAGAACATGTCTGAAAACGTAAAGTTGCATATCAGCCTATAAAGATTTGAAACATGGCCCAGACAGAGCAGGAGGTCCAGGGTTGCTTCAGAAGCCTACAGTTACACATAGCCCGAGCTAAGGGTTGAAGAACTCTGAGTCACTCTGGTCCTTCCTCCCTCCACTCCCTCCTTTTCCTGGCTCATAGCAAGTTCAGGAACTAAGAGCCTGGAGCTGAAAGACCGGTAGGTACACATACACGCATGAAAGGACTGGCATCATTGCTCAACAGTAGCGTGAATTTTTAGCTTCCAAGGCAAGGAAAGACAATTTTTAAAAGCTGAATTGTTTTCTTAGCTTGTTGAACCTGGCAGTGTTAGTATTGGCATCATCAAAGCATGAAGGAGGGACAAATGGTCAGACAGAGCACTCCTGACCTTCACGGAGAACCTACAGCTTCTGACTCCTTCTTCCAATACTGACAGGGAAAGAAAATCTCTGATTTTACTCAGAGGAATTTGGGGACTGAAATAAATCATCTGGCTGACGTACTTTAGTAAAGCCAGCAGGTTAAGGGAGGTGATCCTCCCCCTCTACTCAGCATTGGTGAGGCCACGCCTGGAGTACTGTGTCCAGGTCAGGGTCCCCCAGTACAAGAGAGACATGGACATACTGGAGAGAGTCCAGCAAAGGGCCACAAAGACAATGAAGGGACTGGAGCATCTCTCCTATGAGGAAAGGCTGAGAGAGCTGGGACTGCTCAGCCTGGAGAAGAGAAGGCTCAGGGGGATCTCATCAATGTATATAAATACTGGGTGGGAAGGAATGAAGAAGATGGAGCCAGGCTCTTTTCAGTGCTGCCCAGTGCCAGGACCAGAGGCAGCGGGCACACACTGAAGCACAGGAGGTTCCCTCTGAACATCAGGAAACAGTTTTTCCCTGTGAGGGTGACCGAGCACTGGCACAGGTGGCCCAGGGAGGTTGTGAAGTCGCCATCCTTTGAGATACTCAAAAGCTGTCTGGACACGGTCTGGGCAACCAGGTCTGGGTGGCCCTGCTTCCTTTCCCCCAAACTTCCCTAGTATTATTACTATTATCGCTAATTTCTGTGCCTTGTTCTGCCAAAAAGGTGGTAAGAACATTAGCAAGGATGTTGGAATTTATATTGGTGACTGAGCAGAAGTGACAAGAGAAAGAAGGCAGGTGAGGGGACCGAAACGAGAGCTCTTGCTAGTTGATAGCTTTTCACAGGTGAATGAATGGCAGTCTGAAAAAAAAAGACCCAAAACAATTAAAGCATGAGGATCTGAGTAAAGCATGGTGGGTTGATAAGATGAGAGAATATGTACACTGAAAAAAGGTGTATACAGCGGTAGCATGTACTGTTTTCTCTCTGGGCGGGCTCTATCTATTGTTTTAATTTTTAATATTGTGCTATGGTGATGTCAACATTAATAACACCCAGCTGAGCAAGCTAACCAAAGGGCAAAAGATTGAGCAAGTGGAAAAGGCTGCTTCTGCCAAGACGTGCTGGGCCTCTGGCTCAGGCACAGGGATTGATTTTTGTTAACAAGGGAAGAGTACTTGTGAGGCAGTTATGTCCCAAAATGTTCTTCTTGTCATTTCTTTTTAGCCAGTTGTGCTTCACATGCTCCTGGACATCTAGTGCCCTGCCTGAACTGTAGTGCATGCTACTTGTTAGATATTCAAACAAACTCCTAAAGAAGAGAGAATTGGTTTAAGGTCCTTTCTTCGTAGGAAGCCTGTTTAGATCTCAGACGAGCCCAACAATTCTACAGCAAGGAATTACATTTCTCTAGCCACGTTTTGCTGTTACAGAATAGTTACTGTCATTACGGCTTCAAAAGTAATAACAGAATTGATATAAATAATATGATTGCATTGCATCCATTTTTAAATACATATAACGATATTGGAAGGAAGGTATTCCATCTGGTAACCCATCTGCAACTCCATCTATACAAGAAGCAAGTATTCATAAGAGAACATTCATATATTTGAATTCTCTGAACATATTGTGACCTTCTGTTACTATTCACATAGAATATCTCAATTTAAATATATGTTGGGTTTTTAATATTTTTCAACAACTGCAGTATTGGAAAAAGAAGTAGCAAACTCAAGAAGTATGAACCTTAAATGAACAGTCAGATGCATATCCAAATTGCTCATGCTTTTACGTGGTCAGTTTGACACAGAGAAGCAATCCAGAACTCTAGCTTCCTACCTCATTCAAGTAAATCCACTTCAAAGGCTTGGTGGACTACCTAGCTGACATGTATATAAACCTTTTTTTTCCCCTAAAAATTAAATTAGAGGCTTACAAATTAAGTTTTAAGTAATAGTAATATACTTTTTCAACAACATAGAGCACTGGGAATTTTATTTTCATCTGCTGTTTAGGAGAAAGTTCCAGTGACCCTCCCTAATTTAAAGTGGGTCACGGAAGTTGCCATAACCAACAAAGTTGTTATGGTTTATTGCCAAGGAAGATGCAAGTAACTATGTCATAAATCATAATAACCTCTCTGGCTTTAAGTTAAATTTCTTTCTGAAAAGCAAAGTATAGGAAGTCCCTAGTTTATATAACTTTGACAACTCACCTCTGAGTTATCCAGGACTTCAAGTAAAAGCAAAGTAAGAGAGTCTCCTAATTCTTTATTTAGGCAGTGCCTTGGGAATTTGTTTTGCAAACAGCTGTACCACTTTAAGGCATTATTCTACCACTTCTTATCGCTAACAAACCCACAGTTTTGGTAGCAGGGTTATTAATTTTAGCACGGCCTAATCAGCTACAGCTACAAATCAGGAAGATTAGCTTTAACAGAATAAATGAGTGCTTTGACCTATTTTTGAGCTCATTTTAGTAGAAACAGATTAGAAAGCAGCAGTACCACATCTTCTCGGTACCTGGTCCTTGGGAATCAACAACTGCTTTCAGTCCTCCCCACCAGGTACAACCTTCCTCCAGCACCCAGCAGTTCTCTCCACTTGTTCCTCCTTCACATAGTTTTCTTAAACCAGTCTTTGATACCTCCTGCAGTTTTTGTCTAAGCAAGCTCTTTCCTGAAATCCCCAACATAGTCCTTGGTTCCAACCTGCACCAACCCCCTGACTATTCTTTCCCAAATTCCTACAAGCTGGTTCCTTACCTACGTAGTTCTCGGGAGGGAGGGGATGCAGCAGGGGAGAGGGCAGTCAGTAGCCATTTCTTTTTAAAGCTTCATTAATCCTCACAGAGGATTTATTACCCTGTCTTAGAAATGCTCACTTAATTGATGACTGAAAAAGATAAGCTCTTTCTAAAGTGCTGATGAGTAACTATCTTTAAATCCTACTGTCTAGATCCAGAAAGAAATGTCTGTCCAGTGGTTGAGTCAAAAATAATTTTAAAAAAAGCAATATGCAGTTGCAGGAGTACAGGAATTGCAGATTAATGGATACAGAATACAGTAGTCTCAGATTTTTTTTCCCTGAATGTCACTTACTGGAAGAAAGTAAAAATTCCTAAAAGTGTATTTAATAAGCATAAATATTTCACCAATAAAGAAGCAAAAACATACACATGAATGCTATTCTCCACACAGTAGGTGTAGAAAAAGCCACTGGAAATATTTCCCAATAACTATCATTTCAGTAAATTAGTAGTTTCATTGTTATCCATTTATCACTACTGTTCTTAGGAGTTTTTTCCCCCCTTATTATTACAAGACCTTTCAGCTAAAAAATAGTCAGAGCTGAAACTCAAAGTCTGAATCCAAGAGCTTACAATTAGCTCAAGTTAATCTGAGGGCTGCCAGCAAAGGAGCGGTCCAAACTTTCACTGATTTTTTTTTCTTATTTTTTTTTTCTTAGTTTTCAGTTAAATCAACTTGCTAGTCTGACTCACTCCGTGACTAGCATCATTACTAGAGCAGATGCAATGGAAGGGGTGACGTCACACCTTTTCAGCAGCAGTTAAGTCTTACATTGTCTTCAGCTCACCACAAAACCGCACCTTAAAATTATGTACAGAAGAACACTGTACAAGTGTGAAGCACAAGTAAATTCTGTGGAAAACAGCACAAATTGGAAGAATTAAGACTCCTCTTAATTAAGAGGAGTCTAAGAATTAAGACTAGTCCGTGGCTATAGGATAAGCCAACGTTTGACAGCACATTAAATATTTTGGGGGCTTCTGCTGCCAGCTTTACAGTGCCGTGGGTGCGTGACACGAAGCGCTGTTCCTGTTGAAACGCTCTCTGCCAATTCAATTTGTTCAAACAAAACTTTGAGAGGTTAACTTTGCCCCGGCGGGATGGCTGCTACAACAGGCATCGGTTGCCCACACAGCCCTAACCCTCTGTGGTTCAGGCACCGCGCGTTCCTCTGCAACCAGGATAAAAGCAGACAGGCAGCATAAAATCTTCACGAAGCGCTCTGCTAATTTGACAAAAATGTAATCGTGTGCCCACACCTGATCCAGATCAAATTTGTACTGCTGGGTGATGTGGCATGGCCCCGAGCCAGCGGTAACGATTGTGGAACCACACGGCGCTCGGCTAAGGCTTCTCCTGCAGATGAATTACCCGTACGGGAGACTGTAAATACAGAACGCGGCCTATCACTGTGGAAACAGCTTGTGCGGGCTCTCCGGGACGTGCCCCGATCCGCACAGAAGAGGAATAGTGTAACCCCTTGCCAAACCACCTTTCTTTCTACCCTCAGAGGGAGGGTGCTGGGTTAGCCTCTGACTGAGAGCATTTAGCAGGGGAGGGAAAAAAAAAAGAAAAAGGAAATTACATGTCTGAGGTTTTTCTTTCAGGCAAGTCTCTTATAAAAATAAAGGATTGTACAAACGTCTTTGTTTCCCTGCCAACTTTTATAAGAACTAATTAAGATCAAGGAGAGCTTCATTTTCCTGTTTATTTCATACCGAGAACAGCTAATGAATTTAACCTATTGATGATGTTGCAGCTGCCTGCTTTAATTTGCTTATGATTGAGAAACAAAAAGTTAGTGTAACAGCAATGAGTTGCCAAAGCCGTGGAGCGGTCACTGGTGCGCGATCCAGCTGTGTGATCAAACTTCAATTAGGCAGCTGTGACAACAGAGCGCGGGCTGTATTTCGGAGCCAGAAACCAGTATTAAAATTATGGCAGCTGCTTAGTAGCCGCTCATTTCGAAGTTGGCCAATTTGTCCGTAATAAGGTCGATATAATCGTAAATGTATAGAGCGCTGGCATTTATTCCCTGCTAAAGAACATCGCGCACTTTTCAGCTTTATGATTTATCTATCGATTGCAATGGAAAATTCAGGCCACAAAATGCAGTGGTAATTGCTATCAATAAATGAGGAATTATGCTTTACCAGAAAACAATCTTCGGGGTAAATATTCACAGGCCTAAGCATAAGTCATATTTCTTAGTTCAGGCAAATCAATTACAAGACTTTTATTATATCGAAGAGTCCTATGGACTTTATGGAAATCATACAGAATTCAATAAAGAATTTTATGGTTGCTATAAAACCTACAAAATAATTTTTAATGTCCTTTTGATTCAGAAGGTGAGATCCCAGCCCTCTATAAATCAGTGACAGAACTCCCGATTGAGATTGACAGAAAATGAGCACCAAATCATTTGCAGCTCTTATTTATAAAATTTTCCACAAATGACTCTGCGTGACTGGGGAACCTTACGGGTTTTACTCACATTAAATTCTACAGGTTTTGGGGTTTTTTCCCAAAAGTGGGGTGAAGGATGATTCACTTCAGGGGAAGCAAGGTACTTTGTCTCCTTGCTTTCCTTAAAAACCAGCTCTTCAGACTTTTCCATGTTATTTCAAAATATGATTTCAAAACAATTTTCAAATATTAGACAGGGACTCCCAAACTGTGGTATCCTAGCACCAGAGTAGCTAAGCTACTTATGAAGTCATGTGCAGTCCTTGGGAAACACTGCTGCCCTGCTGCACCACCGGTCCCCAAAGAAAGTTAACCCTGCGTCAGCTGATGTGAGACACTTTGTACGATTCTAACAAACGGAAACCAGAACGTTGAGTAACAGCTCACTCTCCAAATTTGCACTGTTACATGTTTATTGTATTCCACAAACCTGGAGATGTGAAGCTTTTCCTGGGAAGCTGGGCAAAAGCCTTCTCTTTACAGCAAGTAGAAATGGGCCACCAGCACCTGCCGCATTCCTCTGGCTGGAATGTGGCAGCATTATGGAGACTTCTAGGGTCTACGCCATGGAGTGGTGAAATGATTTGCTGCAGTATCTATGTCATATCAGAGCAGAACAGAATCCATATTAGGTATTACTTGGTAACAGTCAGTATATGCTACTACTGTTTGTTCACATCGCAATCTCCTCTGCTGGTGCCAGGCACCTGACTTTGTAATATTTCATCATCAACTTTTGATGTCACAATTCAGAATAGACAATTTGCAGTAATGGATTCCACCAATTCTTCCTTTTCCTATCTGCATATTATTTAAATAACATTCATGCATATGGGGAGGATAAAGTGACAAGAAAACAAAAATATATCTGAAAATTTAATTACAAAGCAATTATGCTTTGAATTCATATGCTGTTTGGGAGCATCGCTGTACATTTTTTTTCCATATCTTGCAGTAAAACAGTCACTTGTAATGCAAATGGTATTGACTTGCACTGTATTAGTATTAGTTCTGACTTTTAACAAATTCAAGTCAATTCTCCCATTATCTGGGAATTGATTATCTTGGCTACAGATGCAATGATGTGCAGCTTGCTCACAGATCATCCAGTTCAAGATCAGCAGCGATGTACCCAATCTTTCACCAAAATAAGCTTTTTGGGCCTATCGGTTCTCAAAACTTTGTGCTCTGCAGTAAAGTATCAGGATCTTTCTTTAGAAGCTTTACACTCTTCTTGTCTTTTTAGACAAATAACAGGTACTGCAGAATATGTTTTTTCTACTTATTTTGTGTAATCATGAATTGAGTGTATAAGTAAAACCTCCTGCATACAACTGAGCAGATGTCATAGTTTTCCCTGGTTTTGGGTAACTGAGCAGATGTCATGGTTTTCCTCGGTTAGATATTCTATAAAACACACTGTCTTGCAGGCTTCGAACAATTTGCAAAATAGTACATTTATTCAGATTTTATACATTTTAAAATGAAATTGCTTAGTAAAGAATTATATTAACAGCTATCCAGAGTCCAAGGTGAGATTAAACATTATAAAAGTTGCTTATTTTCTTAGGCCTATACTTGTAAAAAGTAGTCTACAAACTTCTAGTCTTGTAATTTAATCTAGAAAACTGCTGACATGGTATTGATTTATGTAGACTTAACTGATGTTCTGACACGTGACTAGAGGGTGTTCTCCATAATCCCAACTCAGCAAAGCATGTAAGAACATGCACAAAATTTAGTATATACTTTGTACCACTAATACTTTATGCCCATTAACCTGTATTTTAGCCACAAATTCTGCTATGCCTGCCTTGTATCATAAACATCTTACATATATATTCCACATATCTATTATATATTTCAATGTTATACATATATTCCAAAGAATATCTTTATGTGAGGTTTTAAAACTAGATTTTCTAAAACGAACTACTTTTTGAATTATATAGTATGTGAGTAATCCCTTACATAATCCTGATTTACACCGTGTAGGTGAGTTTTTATGATATAGTCTAACTGTGGGCTGACTCCAAAAGGGGAGCTCCCATCGCCAGTTAGATACTTGCACCTTCTACCAGCTGTGCTGTTTGCCTGGCCCCACTTTTTTGTGGGGGAGCTAAGGTTCATTTTCTGCCAGTTTAACTCCCTAAACTCTCTTGTCTTACCCTGAGCTGAGCATCACTACTGGTAGGAGCAAACAGGCAGGAGGAGTGAGATGGAGGGGCACGGCCCCTCTGCACAGCAGCATCTAGTTTAGCACAGATGTATTTTAAAACCACATTTCCAGTCCACTGTACACCATTAAGAGGCCCAGCCTCTGTGTTTTAGTACACTACCCACCCCCCCTCAGCTTTTAAACAAGAGACTTATCTCTAATTAAATGTTAAATGCAAAGCTGCTTTTAAGAAATTGATCGAAAAATGTTCTCCTAGTACTCAGACTGGCTTTTACCTGAACATAAAAGTCAGTTTATCAGAGTTAATCCTTTTAGTATGCACTTGTCTTACAAGAACAAATTTCTTTCATTTGGTCAAGACAAAGGAATTCAGGAATTTCTGTAAACTAAACCTCCCATCGCTTTGTTGCATTTTTGTTGATATATTGGCAACATTCCTTCCAGTTTTAATTGGATTAAGCACATAGAAATTTAGTGAGTTGTACATCAGACAGGATTCCAGCTACCTTTTTGCTATTGTTAAAAACAAAAGGTCTAGCAAAGAATAAACCTAAATAAAACCAGAGGTAGTCTCCTGAAAGTAATGAAATCTTCTTGCTGCATTTGTTCAGGTAGTTAATGGGAATGGCAGAGTGACAGATGTTTTTCCAGACTTTCAAGGAGAAGTCATGCTAACGCTAACCCTGACACATTCTTTCCTTCACAAAGAAATGTCAGGATGCTACATGGTGGAAAAACATGAGTTGCTGCAAATATTTAATGCTCTCACTGCTATTCATCTGAATGGGATTACCTTCTACTGCTATAGGTTTTGATAGAAGAGCAGTCCCACCGATTAGCTAAAAAGCAAGCACAAAAAGATTAAATGCCTGATTGATTTTTGATGAAAGCTCAAATTTAATGGAGAAACTGAAGTAGTATATTTGAACATCTTCTGAAAAGGCAGAAAAAATAACTACTTGGAATATAACAGAGTAATTTAATTTGAATAGTAATTAGTATACATTTTTACTACTAATGCCATCCTCTGAATGTAATTGTTAATTCTAACAATAGATAATATTTATTTCAACTTAACGCTTTTTGTGAGGGAATAATTGCACAAAATGGCACTTCAATAAAAATAAAATTGAATAATAAAAAAAACAAAGTGCAAGAGGAAGGTAGGTGTGAGAGAAAGACTACTAGGTTCCTGCACGCAGTCATCCAAATTATCAGATGTGCAAATATTGCAAGTTACTCCAGTTCCCATTTCTGATTTGCTTCATCCACTAAAGGGTGACTGTTGTTAAAGTGTCCTTTTTATTGCTAGAAATTTTCCAATAATTTTAGCACATATAAAAAAGCAACTATTCTACATTCTTATACAAATAAGCTTCTGCAACAAGGGAGTGTGCTCATCTTTAATACAACCAGAAATAAATTAAAATGTTCTTTGTCTGAAAAATTCTAGTGTTATCAAGAAAGGTCTCATTTTTGGGCTTCAAACAACTGCTTTTTGTTAGTTTTTGCAACACAATGAAATTCATAAGACATCGTTGCTTCAGCCTACTTGGTAAGCAGGAACTTTAGCTCTTTATTTCACTTCTAGCAGTATTTGATATTCTCAGTTTTAATATTACAAGACACCTTTACCATATGCCAATAGGCCAGTATAGAATCAGATGGGACACCAGGAATCTTTTGAACCTAAAACCAACTTCCAAATCCAAACCTAACTCTGAGTCCCTGATTATGGGACTGCTTACTTATTTTTTTAAAAAATACAAGTCAAAATTGCTTTAAAAAATCCTTGTTAAGACCATGCTGAAAATTACACCTTCATATAAAGAAATCTAGAAAGGATGTGCAATTTTAATGACGTATTTGGTCAACATATAAAACATAAAAAAAGGGTACAAAACCAAATCTAAATAAACCACTACATTTTCTAAAGACAGAACGGGTAATTGATGCTGTACAGCTCATCATGCAGGCTAACAGGTACTGTACACTGAATGGTACGTTAAGAAATGATTCAGCTGGTGAATGTGCAATGCATTCGTTACATCTGTTCATAGGGGTCCAATCCCACTTCTATCACGAACACAAAAAGCTGTGAATTTTCAGCTTCTAATAACACCGTTAAACTTGCAAGCTGCACCTCTGAAACTGCACCTGGGGTTCTCATGTCCTCCCACTCTGATATTAAAAATATTCTGCACATCAACTGTTATTATGCATGTAAAAATGACACAAAGAGAAGCTTTCTCCACAGGCTTATGCTGACACCAACGCCCTTAGTCATTTTAACGCTATTGTAGCAGGAGGATTTTTGTCCAGACAACTGTAATCACTGAGAAAACCATAACTTAAATGGCCGAGACCATTTAAGCTGTGTGCACTCCAGCAAATTTTCTAGAAATGCATTTAAGAAAGAATTAGGGTGTGAAAAGAATCACCTTTTCACACTGTTATTCCCAATAATATCTTAAGTGGAGTTACAAAAAGCTGTCTTTGAACTGATATGAAACTTTTGACAGTCTGCAGCTGTGTTCAGAACTGACTTTTGTTAGCCTGTTTCCACAGTCAGTCCCTGTTTCTGGAGGCTGTAACTTGTCAATAAAACTCCAGTCTTAAATTAAGCATAGAGGGGGATTCTTAGGGCTGGAAGCAAAGAAAAACTAAAATCCTCTGGGATCAGTCTTTTTAACTTTCTGCTCCAGCTTGCTGGTTTTGGCACAGAATTGGTATGTGTCCATTAGCCAATTTCAGTCCAGTGAAACTGAGATTCTTACAGATGTTGAAAATATTCTAAATAGTTTTCAATATATAATATTTGAAATATCAGAAATTGAAGCAAAAGCAAAAAAGGAGTCTGCCCAAGCAAGTCAAACCGACTTAATCTGCCTCTCCAGCAGTGACAAAACCTGTAGGTAATGGGAACATGGTACATGTATCATAGTTCATCTCACTGACACTGCCCTTCTAGGTGGTCTACCCTGACACTACTGTGAACAAAATCACCTATCCCACTTTATCTGATTGACTTCATGGGCACAAACCAAAACTTCTAAATTAGCAGAAAGGCTATGCTGTGTTCCATCTTTTCAGTGGAGAGGCAACTTCAAACAATAACTTGAATGGCCTGCTGTCTTTCCCTTAATTAATTGGCTATGAAATTAGCCTTAGGCAACTACTCTCTAGGTTAAGCCCCTAAAGTTAGGAAAGATGAACCTGGGCCACAGAGTAGATGAAGCTACAATACACTCAGATAAAGGAAAGTGCAAATTATCCCACTCAGGAAGGACTAACACACTGAGGGGATGGCTACAAGTTCTGCAGAAAACGAATCTGGGGGTGCAGGGGATGGCAAACCAAACAGGAGTCAAAGATGTCGTGTTGCCACAAAAATTCAATCAAGCCCAACGCAGACCCACTGCGAGGCAGAGGGAAGGGACACACCAAATGGGGTCAGGAGTACACTTCAACGGGGCTGCCAGATACCTGGAAGTCCTATGGCAATATACAGCATTCACTCAGACAATAACTCTGGGTAGGAAAAAAGGATGTATCTGGTATGTGCCAGAAAAATGACATGTGCCAAAAATGTGTAAATGCAGTTATTGAGGACATAACAAATGAAAAGACATTTTCCTGTCTATAGAAACAAACCCTGTCTTTCGTATCACATAACTCTTCAGGTAAGAAGCTGAAAACTCTCTTGTGCTTGTCTTGACCATGTACCTGTACAAATATTTTCAGTGTTCTTAGGGTGTTTCCAAAGTACAAGCATGTTGTGCCTTTGAGGATCCTTATTTTCTGTTTCGTGCAAGAACATGGGAAAAGCATCCTCTTCTGTTCAGACTGTTCAGTTCTGCCAGCATGAGTTGGCTGTGCCCCAGTGGCACTCACTCCATGCCGTGCAGTTAGCTCTTGCTGGTGTACCTGTGTGATTTCATCCTCTTTTCACAGTAACCAGGAAACTAAGCTAACTCCGATTTTGTGATCTTCCATCGCTCTGGTTTCATGAGTGCCTCTCCTTGTGATAAATCTGGTCATTAGTAATACTTCTTCCTTGCTAGACAGCACACTGCAAATGTTAACAATGTGTAAAAGACATTAACTGTAAATGTATTTACATTGAAATTAACGCTCTCTAAATTTGCACAAATTCTGATGTGCAGTCTCTATTAAAGGCTGTATCTGCCATGATAAAGAAGCCACAATACACAGGGCTTACGTAGGTGAACTATGGCACCTCATGATGCCATATGATGCATTTAAGAAGTGCAGCACTGTGGTGCTCAAAGAAGTCCATGGTTCACAAGGAAAACTTAATTCCAACAAAATGCTGTGAATGAGCACTTTGGTGTTGGTACACCTCTGTAACAAAAATAAATGAAAACCTCCTTCCTGTGCTACAAGCTCTTAACCTGCAGCACGACTAGACAGCAGGTAGAATAGGCAGGATGTAAGGCGTAGAACATGTATTTTTTCCATAACAAACATATTTAGGCTGAAAATATGTGACATGCCATAATTCTAAGGCTTTGTCTATCATCCTGAGGTGGCATTCTACCTTGTAAACTCATACAAGAAATCATTACCTGGCTAATATTAATAACTTCTGTAGTTATTAAAAATTATTTATTATTAATTTGTGTCCTGAAAGCAGAACACTTATGGAATTAGTCACTGCCTGGAAAATCTATGCTTACTTCTTAAGAACGTATTTCAGATTCCTTAAAGGTGTTTATGTAACATTAATTAGAGATGAAAGATAATTTGATTATTAGCGAGGGAAAAGAAAATGCTGATTATGTTATTTAAGGATATACTGGCTCAGACTGAGCACTAATATGACCTTAAAGAACTATTTTCAACTAGTCAGATGGAAAGTATGTAGAGCTGATAGGAACCATAAAACACATTAATTTTTATTTATAGTTTGACCTTGAAATATATACTATGTATATTCAGTGAAAGTAAGAATATACCTTTTTTCCCCCCTACAAAACCTGATATATTGTTCATAAATTTAATTTTAGATTGACTAGAGCAAAAACCCATCCTACCTGAGTTCAGAAAACTAATTTGTTATTAGTAGGAAAGAACCAAAAGTAATTTTTAAAAATGAACAGGGAAGGGAAATCGTGATTCCAGTGAAGCTAGTGAAGTTCTATTGGTAACGTAAATGCACTGTTGATTTAATGCAAGCAGGTCAAACATGAGCAAACCGTCAAAGAATGCGGAAGAAGACCTGACATACCTTAATTATGGGAAAAAAGGCTGAGTATGTTATTTTACTGTGAATTATTATGTGCTTATATATTTTGAATTATTGTATGTATATATTATAAAATCAAACTGTGAATGCTTTGACATTTTTATTTCACCAAACGGGAGAAAAACAGCTGAAGAAAGCTTTTACGACAAGGCAGTTGATCCAGTGTCCTCTCTCACGTGTCCCTATGTCCTTCTGGCTATCCATGAGACAATGCGGGATTGCAGTTCTGCAAAAGAAAATGGCCATCAGTCCATATCTATAAAACTTCTTGTTTCTACAACTAGTTCAAACAGATGAATATCCTCCACACAAACCACCTATTCTTTCCAAATGGGTTCCTCCAAAGCCATGTCATTGCCTATAAATAACCGTTATCATGTGAAATCTAAACCTTTCTGCCAGTAAGCAAGCACTTAGAAGAACAATGTGTTATGCAAAATTAAATCACATGAATCATTTTGCAAAATCTGATTTTTAAGTGGGTACGGGTACTTCATATATTATTCAAAGAACAGAAATGTTCCCTTACCTATCATGCTATATTTAGGATTTTTTTATGATGGAGAAATAAAAGAGATGAAAGGCTGGAAAAAAGCAGCTGCAGGGAGAGACAAAGGGAGGCTTAGTCCTGTAAAATGAACCAAAGTTTAGTCCTAACTGTCCTTTAGCTAATGTGATGTACTTAGCCACGGACCAGATCACCTCACAAATTATTCTTTCTTCCGTAAAGTCCAATTCCCGGAATTGGGTGGTTTGCCAGGAATCTCATTTTTTACCTCAACAAAAATTACATGTTTTTACCTCTTCCATCTTGCAAAAAACCACGCCTCCACACTCTAAAAAAATGAACAGCAAGGATTCAAACGCAAATACAAACTCCTCCGTGTATTGCTTTTGATAATGCATTTTAAACAAAAACGTCTTTCCATGTTTGATTTTCGAGCAGCCGCTCAAGTCGGGCGTTCAAGGCCGGGCCGTACCGACGGGTGCCGTTTCCCGGGGAAGCAGCCCCAGACGCGGGATGCCGCACAGGAGGGACCGCTGCCCCCTCGGCGAGCCCCCCCCCCCCCCCCAGCCCTCAGGACACAGCTAGGGGGGACCCAGCGCTGACACAAAACACGGGCACCGACTCAATCCCCCCCCCCCCACCTTCCCCGCCCGGGGGCTCCGACCGTCGCCACCCCCCGGGCCCAGCCCCCCCCTCAAGCCTCGCCCGAGCAGCGCCGGGCACAGCACGTGCTCGGGCAGCCGGGGGAGGGAAAGGAAGGGGAAGGCAGGGGAAAGGAAGGGAGGGACGGCCGGCCACCCCTGCGGGGCAGCGCTGCCGGCCGCCGGGCAGGGTGTGGCGCGGCGCATCCCGTCCGCCCAACCGCCCCCACTCCCCCCCCCCCCCCCGCCCTCAGCCCCGGCCTCGCCGCCGGCCGCCGCCGAAGGCGCGAAAAGGAGGGCGCATGCGCCTTGCCGCGGCGCGCGGGGCCCGCTGGCGCCGCCGAGCCACCCTGCTGCGCACGGGCGGGAGGAAGGGGAGAGTGGGTATTACGTGATGACGCTCTGCGTGTCGCTAGTCGCGCGACCCACGCAGAGTCCGTCGGGCTTGTGCCTCCTCCTGGGCCAGCGCGCTCGGGGCTGTTCCGAGTGGGGGCGGGCGGGGCGAAGGCTTCCTCCTCCTCCTCCTCCTTCTCCTCCTCCTTCTCCTCCTTCTCCTCCTCCTGCTTCTCCTTCTTCTCTCCCTCCTCCTCCTCCTCCTCCTCCTCCTCCTCCTCTTCTTCTGCCTCCTCCTCCCCCTCCTCCCCCGGTTCCCTCTCCGAGGGCCCGGCCCCTTCCCCCCGGCGGAGCGGGGCCGTGCGGCGGCGCCTCCTTCTCCTCCCGGCCGTGCCGGACAATAGGGGCGAGCGCGGCGTGTGTCTCACCCAAAGCGGCCCCCCCAGGCCGGCCTCGCTTCCATGCGCGGCGCCGGGCAGCGGGGCTGACAGCGGCTCCCGCCGGCGGCAGCGAGGCCGAGGGAGCGGCGGCGGCTCCGGGCGGGGACTCGCCGCCTCGGGCGCTGACAGAGGCGTCCCGCTTCGCCGCCTCCCCTTCGCTCCCGGCGGCGGTTCCCGCTAGGCTTTGGCGGCGGCGCACAAAGGCCCGGGGCCCGGCGCGGCCCGGCCCGACCCCCCGGGGGGTGCGGGGGCGGTGAGGAGGCGCCGGGCCCCCGCGGGGTTTTGCCGCGGGCTTCCCCCTGCCGCCCCGCTGCGGCGAGCCCTGCGCGGGCAGGTGCGGCGGCGGGCGAGGCCGCTGCCCTGCGGCGGGTCGGCGCACGGAGGCTTCTTCAATGGAAGTATGTTACCAGCTGCCGGTGCTGCCGCTGGACAGGCCGGTGCCGCAGCACGTCCTCAGCCGCAGAGGGGCGATCAGCTTCAGCTCCAGCTCCGCGCTCTTCGGCTGCCCCAACCCCCGGCAGCTCTCGCAGGTAGGTACCGCCGCCGGGCCCGCCGGCTCTCGCCTCTCCGCGGCAGCGGGGTTTGCGCCGGCTCGCCGTCCCGCCGGTCCCCTGCCCGGGCGGGCGCCCTCGGCCAGCCCCCGCCGTGCTGCTGCCGGGCGCCAGGGCCGGCTTTTGGTGTCAGCGGGGAGCTGGTGGTGCGGTGGGGGTGGGCTGGCGGCGGAGATGCCCCTGCGGGCGCCCGGAGAGCTGCGGCGGCCGGGCCGAGCCGCCTGCCTCCCCGGCCGAGCCGCCGGTCGCGCCTTCGCTGCCTGCTACCAAACACCGGTGGCGGTAACGAAAAAATATTTATACGTTTATGGCTAGTTATTGTAGCGGTTATCTTTTTAGCATTGGTTGTAATGCGAGCGGTGAACTCCTTGAGGCTTATTTCCAGAGCCAGTGAATTACTTGGTTCTCTGTAATTTTTAAACTAGGGTTGTTTTCTAGCTTTTTAGCTTGGGCTTTCTTTGAAGGGTCTGAGTTTCCTATGGGGTTGCCAAAAGCTGCAGTGACTTTACTGAAATAATGAACATGCACTGCAGTGTTTTATTTGGGATGCTAAGCTATTTCTCCCTTCAACTATTAAGACTTGGCAATCCGTCTAGAAAGAGACAAAGATCCTTGGCTTTTTCATTTCCACGGTATTGTTCCCTGCCCACATTACATCAGTCACAAGATGAACTGTACTGTATTTTGTTTCATCTGATCGTGTTGGAAATACTACAAAAAGGGTCATTATAACTATTCGGACAAAAGGGAGGTTTTTCTTGTGATGACCACTGCCCTAAATTTGTGAATATGCGTTAGTGTGGTTTCCCAGCAAACAGTGATAAAATTCTGTTCTGGTGGAAGTCTCTGGAGAAGATTTAGAATTATGGTGGAAAGCATGTGTTTTGGTGGGGAGTCAGCTGGTTTTGGCTTCTAGGGATTTGCTATAATATCTAGATTGAAAGGTCTGTTTTGGTGCTCTCAAGTATATTGTCCTTAAAAAGGATGTTATCTTCGCTCTTTATACATGTAATGGTCATTTTTTGTTTACGCTTTTTTGGGTATCTTACTAAGTTATGCTGCTTTTTCATGACTTCCTCTGCTTCGTATACAGAAAACATAGAGCTATGGGTCTCTCTTGGCTTTGTCCAGAGCAGTGAAACTCTGTGTGTGTGAACGTGAGGCATGTGTATGTTTGGGAAGGAAGAATCAACAAATACTGTGTTAATGACCAGGAACTTGAATGCATATGGAAATAATTATTAGTAAGCAAACGAAGATGAATGAAGCTGATGACCCTCCCTTCTCCATGTATGAATGTAATAATTGACAAAAACTTTGTTTTTATGACAAATTAGTTTTCCATGTAGCAACTGGGCTAGGATGTTTTCCATTTGTACTGCTTGATCTGAGTTGTACTTGGTGATGGTGAAGTTTCCATATATATAAGTTGTCTTCTTTGAATGTCAAGCCCAATTTACCACATTTTGCCCCGTGCAAATGAGAGAAGAGTCTCTCTTGTTTGAAGTGTTCATGATCTTCTGGGGAAAGGAATAGGCAAAACAGTCAAGGTGATATATTGTATTTATTCCTTCTCTGTATGGTTTCCAGAGCAGATGACGCATGAAGTGTATACAAGCTTATCAAATTAAATATGGTGGTGACATTTGAGTATTTTTTTCCCCAACTTTCAAGCTTCTCAATGGATTCCTTGTTTTCTGACCAATATGCTGCAGGTATGTTAGTGAGTCACAGGGAGAGGTGCTTGAATAACTTACAAAAAAGTGAAAACTATATGTATGCTTGACCAAGTAGTATTTCCTTTCAGTAAACCAGAGGGATAAGCTTATGCATTAACAAAAGGCAATTAGGATATTTAAGTGAGGAAGTCTTTGCTAGTATTGGCCAGCTGATTAGAATACAGCTATATTTTGCTGTCTCTACCTTTTTTCTTTCTTTTTTTCTGTGTTGTCTCCTACAGATAATAGGATGTCAGTGTCAACCAGACTTGCAATCACAGGCTGGTGTAAATGGTGGGCTAAGAAGCATCACCAGTGACATTAATGATTCTATGTAACTTCTGAACATCACCTTGCAAGTCTCCTGGAAGACTCCTAGTATTCCAGTTCCGTTGCTGTTCAAAGAGGTCTGAACTCTTTACCAGTCTGTCGTTCTCAGTCTTCTGCTTGGGCTAGCTTTGAGCAATAGGGGTAAAACTGGAGATGTGTATTACTACACTCAAGAAGCTGGTCTGTACAGCCAGTATTTTACAGTTAATACACATCTGGCAAATTTTCTTTAAAAATGTAAGGTTTTGAAAATTGAATTCCCACTTATAGATTAAAAGTGAAATGATTTAGGCATAAGATATCTTAGGCTTATCCTTTGAGCAAGGAGGTATTTTACCTGGGAAACACAGATGAGAGAAAAGCATGTTACATTAGACATAGTGTTTAATTGTGACAATGCTAAGCAGGCAAATACTTATCTCTTTTAATATAGTAAGTGAAATTTCAGTTTAATATTTTGCAAAAGTTTCACTAAATGGGTTCAAAATGGACTGTGTGTTACATTTTTAAAGCTTAAATAAAGTGGTGCTGGAAATGACCTCAAGAATTCTGGTCTACTCCTCTCAGCCCCAGGAAGGATAAATTGTACTTACAGTATTATTAGTCGATGTTTGTCTAATCTGTTTGCTTAATCTGTTTTTTAAGATACAGTCTTATGAGATGCGGTGAGCTGACATAACTCATTATTGCTGAAGGTTAAAGTCTGACATTGGGCATGTATTATTACTACTTCCTTTACGCCATCTTTGATGCTTGTCAGGCATTTGCTGATTCAGTTCACTAAAACAGCAGAAAACTAATACAAGCAGGAAACTGGGTAGCTGCCTGCCATCTCTTTGAATAAAATAGGCTTAGTGAAGTTTGCCACAACTGATTTAAAGGAAAGGATGGTACCACTAGGCTTTTGAAACTCATAAAAGCCACAGATAATAGAAATTATGCAATCTCACTAGGCAACTTAACTGTTGTTAATCGTCATTAACTGTTCTTGTCATAAGACAGTTCTTTCCTGATACTGAATTTAGATCTTCCTTGTGGTGATTTACATCTGTTACTATTCCCAGTAAATGTAGATAAAGACTTACTCCTTTTTTCTTTGCAGTTTTCTTTTATGTATGAATTATTTACCTGTAGTCTGCCTTTCTTCAAAGTATTAACAACAAAAATAGTAAAAGTGACACATGTTACCTGGAAGTTGTGATACTTATTGTTCAAGTCCAGTCAAGTGAAAAGCTGCTATTGTATGGGTTTATACAATTGTTGGAGTTAATAAATGTCTTTGAACATGAAATAATTTTAAATGCTAGTGTTAAAGGCTGTTTTTAAGGGCACTTGAATGGGTAGCTGTTGAATTGACTAGGACGTTTCACACTGGTGAGATTTGAATTTAGGTTCACTGCGAGATCAAGTGGATGTTAAGTAGTACCTTGGATCATATGTTTAGGGTGTTCATTCCAAATGTTACAAAGTGATGGTTTTTAAATTACAGCTGAGCTTTCAGAGGACAATTTTGAATTCTTTGCCTCATCTGGTTTTTAACTTGTATTGTTAGTAGTAGTAAAAAAGTTTCTCAAACTGCCTGTACTTATTTAGTGTGAAAATTTTTAGTCTGACTTTTTTTAATGAGTAAGTGTTTATAATGAAAACAACTTTACAAATGTAGCTGTGATGAGCACTTTTAGATTGTATCCTGCATTGCATTGGAGCACACTCTTCCCCCCCCCCCGCCCCGCCCCAACGCTGAATTGACATAAATGTGTAACAAATGAGTAAGAAAACTTTGGCCTAACCTGCTACTTTCGACACATTTCTATACTTCTACCTTGTAACTGGTTCTGCACTCTCTTCAGTGCCTCCAAAAATGGCATCAGTGGTATCTAGTAGCAGAGTCTGAATAGAAGTGAAGATCTAGTTTTGGCCTTTCTGTCCTTGAATGTTTGCAGGTGATGATGGTAAAGAAAGATATCTTCTAAGGATGAAATAATAGAAGACTCCATTTGAATCTCAGAAATGTACACACCAAGTCTCTACCTGAAGAACCAAGTATTGCTGTAGCAGGTAGCACCATGCATTGCTCCCTGGTATTTGTTAACCTAGTTCGTGATGCCTCTTTATTGCATCTCCTTTTCATGCATTTAAGTAATATAGCATCATGCTTTGACTCTCCATGTTGTATACACCTGAACAGTAGATCATGCACACGGAGTCCCAGATTAGACTTAAAGAGGATGCAGTGGTGAAAAGGCACTAAGAGCAGCTGGAAGTGTACTGCACTGGTGGATTCTTCAGTGAAAGGTACCCTCTTCCTCTGAAAAATGTGTTACCCAACATCAACTAGGTGCTTTGGCCACCTCTTGCTGTGTAACTCCTCTTTTCAATGTTTGTCACCTGATGTGATCCAAATGTGTTTTGCTCTGCATGTACAAGTTATAAGGCATAGGTGAGAGGTATATTTTTCTAGTCTGAACATAGGCATTGGTCTTTAATCCCACAGTTGCACCATTTTGCTGGGAGAAGTGTTGGCATGACCTATTTTTCCCTTGCAGCTGCTTATTTCTGCTCCTGCATTTTCCTCTTAGTTGTGTCAACTTTTTTTTTTAAATCAGGTTATTTTTCAGCACTGTCTGATTCATAGTACAGTTTCACAAATGATTATGCCTGTTAGTAAGGAGGAAGCAGTATGCCACAATTCTAGACTAGGATTAACAAGCAGCGGAGAGAGGGAAAGAATACCTTAGGTTGGCCCTGCTATTGAATATGGAGCCTTACCCTAAACCTCTTTCTTTCCTCATCCACTTTCTTTCATAACTTTTTTTTATACCTTTATAGTCCTCTCCATCAGCGTTTCTCAGTTGGTTCCTTTTTTATTAGCTTTCTCCTGCCGTTTCCCATATCTCTGCTGCATGAATAATTAAGAAGTTAAAATAATGAAATAATTTTCGTGATGTGATTCCTAGCCTCTGGAATTAATTCTGTGTGGTGCTGCTACGCTTGCCATTCCCTTCATCTTGTATTTATTGTGTCTGGTTGCTGAGATTGCATCTATTCATATGAGAGGCAGAGACTGACTGCATACAGCACGGACAGGTTCTGATTGGGAATGTCATGCGCTACAGTAATTTTATGTGGCAGTTTGTTTTTAAAATGTTCTGAGTTTTATGACCAATTAACTCTTTCATATCTTGTAGTGTAAAGCAACATTGGTACTTTCATTCTGCAAAAGGTCATAGCAGCTTATTTCATGGCCTATAATTGCCTATGTAAGACCTAAGCAGAATAATAGTTTAAAGTCCCCATTAATTAGACTGTCTTAAGTCACCAGAAGTCAATTCTTCTTTGTCCAGATTGTGTAATAGTATGTTTTGTGCTTTGTATGAGCCTCAGTTTTCTGATGCTATCTTTAAAGAGAAATTGGTTTGAAAAAAGAGATTGTAGCTATGTGCCCCTTAAGTTGTGAGAAACTGAATTTTGACCACAAAACTATTTTACAAAAAGCTGGCATTAGTATAAGAATATTTAATATTCTATATGAACTAGTATTGTAACGTAATACAAATACAGGTTGTTGGAAATAGAAGTGTTTTGTATGGGATGTCTGTTTCAGCAGCTTTTTTTTAACCTCCCTCCTCTGTATTACTAAGTAAGTCTTTTTTTTTTTTCAGGCTGTTTGAGAAAAGCAACAGTATCCAAATTGGGTTAATTCTGAGTCAGTATAGTAATATGCTCAGTTATGAGGTAAAATAAAGTATCATAAAAATCATGTAATTTTCTGACGTTTCTGTTGTTCTACTGTTTTGGCTTGTGGAAAATAATGTTGAGGGCATCTGCAGTTGAATCCTTATTTCTTCAGTTCTTGTATTTTCTATAAAGCCTTGGGGGGAGGGAATAATTAGAATGATTAGAATTAGCCCTGGTAATAATTAGAATGGTGATTTGTTAGAACAGTTCTCCTTCACGTCAATGACCAGTGGCATACTGTTTTCTTGTGTTTCCCTCATCACTCAGAATCTACAAGTTTCCACTGGTTTTCTGCTAAAATTGTAGGGTTTTGAAGATACTCAGTCATTTTCTAGCACAGAGGATCTCAGATTCATGGTTGTGTTTCCAGGTCCTGGCTCACATATAAGAAGCGCCTTTTGGATTGGACTAAACCTATTGTATTTGCCTTTCTTAAACATTCACTGAATATGCATGGAAATAGTAATTTGACAGCTCAAATTAGATATTTTCTTTTCCCTCAGGAGTGTGAAACCAAGGTAACTTGGTTGTCCTTTACTGTGTAAATCTTTGTTAACATACATCAATACCTTCTGCATGTGAATTTGTACAGTTGGGTGTCTAAGATGCAAATTCATGTATCTCAAGCTATGATTAAAGGCATGTCCTTTCCTTGTAAATGAAGGACTGAGGATGGACATGCTTCAACTTGAATAGTTTAATCTTAGTCTTGGAAATCATACTAAATAATGCATTTAGTGCAAATAGTCCTTTGTGTGCATTCACAGCTAAAAGAAATGTTCAATTCTACTTGAGAAAATTCTTTCATATAAGCAAATACAAATGCTTGGTGTGTGTATGCACGTGCAGGTCAGATTTTAGAGGAAGCATGTGTCTGGGACCAGAAATTGAATGTAGAAATTCCAGTTCAGTGTTATGCACAGAAGTCCTCATAGGAAAACTTGGAAGTGTTTGTGTTTCATTAGATGTGAAATTTTCCTCAGTTTGTTCTGATTATGTCATTAACAAGTAACTGCAGTGTAAATAAGCACCCCGTGTAATCCAGCAAGGCAGCCTGCCAAAGTATTTTATTATAAAAATGCAGTTCTGGAAAACTGGATTTGAGGGTTAGTTGGGGAATTGCTTCTTTGTATGCTTGCATCCTAGGTGTATTGTAAGGAATTTCTAGCCAAATATTTTTTTCTTTCTGGTTGAAAATAAATTTGTGGCTATTATCTCACCTTCCCTGCCCTCCTCCCTTCCATACCCTGGGAATTTTTTATTTCTCTTACAGCAGTCTGATTCCTGTTTTCCTCCCACTTCCCCCTGCTTTGTACACCTGTGATACAGCAATATGATTTATTATCTTCCTGACCACACTCCCACAATAATTATAATGAAAGAGATTCCTGGAGTCTGCTTTTCGCTGCAAAGATAGAGGGCAAATTCTTTTCTCAGCTCCTAGCTGAAAGTGTGAAGGAGCCAGAATTTGCAGCAGGCCCTCCTCTGCCTGCCTGAGCATCACAAAGAGTGTGCTGCAATGAGAATAATGAGGATAGCTCTGTATTAGCAGAATATGTTACTATTTCTCCTGCTCCTTGCTGCCAGAGGAGATATGTGGAGAGAAAGAGGCTGTTTCCTCTACCAATGGTGGCTTGTTTTTTTTTTATTTTTTTCTCCATAGCAGATATAGCTGGAGGCTACTCTGACTAGTAAAATTGGATATTTATTACATGTGAAATACAACCTGTTCCCCTATTTAGGGCAAGGGGTCAAGTCTATTCCAAGGCGATGAGGGAAAAGGCAATAATCAGAAGCTTGGGACTTCAGTTGGTGGATCAGCCTTGGTATAGGAAAAGTTTAGCATCTTTGTGCACAGTCTCTGTCTGATGTGGTGGTTCTTAATGGTCTTAGAAATTGAGGTATGATGTTGGGATGCTGACAAGCAGGTGACTTCCTGAGGAACTCGGTTATACATCTAGGTGACAAAAAGTTAACACTTCTACAAAATTTACTCTGTTTGTAATACTATAGTACGGTAACAGAGGGACCAGAGCTGTCATGGCAGGAGTGATGCTGGCCTGTGTTATTTCTTGCTTTATGTTTGTAGCTAATATGCTTCATGTATTAAAGCTGCAGTTGACAATGTGCTTAAGAGGCTTCACATTTAGCACTTCTGTTTTTTTTAAACTTTTTAGTAATGTTCCTGTGCAACAGTAATCTGAAATGTGTACGTATGGTGGTGAGGCCCTGCCTTAGCTTCTTTTTTGGGATGGTAAAGGCCTTCAACCATTTTTCAAAAACTCTGGAGTACTTATTTTTTCTTGATGGTCTGTGGAATTTTAGACTTTAGATTTCAGCAACTGCAATAATTGAGTGCTTTCTGGTATTGTGCAATGAAAAATCCGTGCAGTTTCTTTTACAGCTGCAAACATGGTGTGAGCTGCTAAATACAAAATATCTATGCAAGGAATTAAAGCCGAGGGGTTTTTTTTTTTTTTTGATGTTCTTGCTTATGAGAGATCTAGAGAGTAACTTTATGGAGTTTTGTTGTGTCATTTCTTCCATTGGAAAGTCTGAGCTATATTTCCTTTAGCATGGTGATAATAGGAATTTCTGTGCTTTTCACTGGACTTAATATGTTTAATCAGCTTTTCGTAGCTTGTTTTCTCTTGGACAAAATAAACTGATTACATCTTTGTCCAGATAAAACTTCTAGTATTTAGCCCACAAATTCAGAGAGGGAATGGTAGAATTTTAGCTATTGCCTGAATTACCAAAAAAAAAAAGGGGGGGGGGGGGGAACAACACACTATAGTGAACTTGAGCTTTTTACCGTGATAATCTCATAATGTCCCAAATACTTAAAAAAAAAAAACAACTGTCCCAGTTACTTTCCTCCTTTCAAAAAGGGTACTGTTTTTCTTCTGAATATAGTCACCCTACTTATATCTTTGTCACTTCAGAATTTTGCAACCTGCCATAAATGAAGACTAGGAGTTAAACGCAGCAAATTGCAGGTACTAAATTCCTTAAGTTTTGTGTGCAGGGAATGTGTTGGACTTGTACTCAGTGATCCGTATTGAGTTCTAGGGTTTTTTAAAGTGGAGAAAGTCTTCATCTCCTTAGGAGTGTTGAATGGTTGAAGCTATGGTTACTTTGGTGTTTTTCTTTTTCATGTGATATTGTGGTGTTATTTTTTGCCAGTGCCCTCCAGCTTAAGTTGTGGCCTGATGGTTAAAATTCTTCGCCTACCACCTTTTGATACAATAGAATGTAAGTGAAATAGTCTGCTGTGCATGACAAGGCTAATCCATTTTCACAAGCTTTTTAGGAAAGATAATTTGAGAGTATTAGATGGGAAGTTATTATTCATGATTGGTTGACTAAGTAGGAAAGACTAATGGAGTTTAAGACTCTTTTTCTATATCCTTAATACTATTGTATGAGAGCCTAGGAAAGAGCCTATATATTAAAAAAATCTGATTGTATTGAAACCAATTTGGGAGCTATGAAGTCAAATTTCTCTCTTATGCTGAATGTGGCAGAGGGTCTGCTTAGGGTAAGAGGAGGCAAAATCCAGTAAACTAAAACATACATCTTAAGCTTGTTTCTTAATGTAACTATACATGTTTCAGGAGGTTTTTTGTTTCTGACGTTCCTCAAATGAAGATTGTTAAAGTTACGTACAATGGTTTTTGCATTTAAAAAAATGTCATGAAAGTGTCATGACATTTAAAAAAAGTGTCATGAAAAATAGGAGGGCAATTTCTTTAATTCTACCTTGTTTGACACTCTGTGATGCTACTCTCTGTGCTTGGAGATGCATGGTGATTGATGATTATGGTTGACTGGAGCCATAGTTTTTATTACTAATATTAATTTAAAAGGAAATTATTCTTTTTCAAAGAAGGGTTTTATTTAATGTCTGCAGTTGTAGTTCCAAGGCGCTTTTGGTGTTAAATGTAAGCAGTACTGCTTACACTGTAATTGCTTTTAGCTGTGAGTCTTCACTCCTCCCCTTGTGCTCTGACCCTGCAGAAAGCCAGTTTACCCAGCTACTGCTGCAAAAAGGAAAGGGCTTTCTGCTGCTGTAATTTTCTGCTGATTCGTCTCCTGGCTGTCTGCAGGATCTGAGGAGTGTTGGTGCAAGGGAAGGAGCGGGGATGTACACTCAGAAGCAGCACAATGTGTGGCAACAGTGACTCAAGTTGTTTCCACTGCAGTTGGAGGAATGTCCAGAACAGCTGACAACTGTGTGGAATTGTTTCACTTTCTCCCTAAACAAGAGTGGGCTGAATAATTCCCTGGTGTTATTCAAATTAACTAATGCACTGTATTCTGTTATTTAGTATTCTTGAAAAAGCATTGTGCACCCTGTGTCTTTTTTTTTTACACTAGTATTCATGTAAGTTCAAAATCTCTAATTTTGTCTTTGAGTCCTTGCTTCTGTATTTTTCAGATATTAGATAGATTTGACTTGGTAAAAAGAAAATTTTAAAAGGGTTGTTGTTAATGTACTTCATCAAGCATTTGTTCAAAGGTTAAGTCAAAAGAATCTGTATTTCTTCTTCTTCTTTTTTTTTTTTTCTACTGTAAAACATCCAGTTTGGAAATTTGGGTTAATAGACTTCTTCAAAATATGAAATGTTGATTTTGTTTTTTCTTATGTATGAATAGTACATTTAGAAATAATGTACAAATAAAAGGTTATTTTCATGTGAAACTGAAAGTGTCTTTCTGCATTTTGTACTGAACAATAGCTATGGTTGTTACAGTTCATAAATGAAATGTGTCAGAACATGAGGATCAGTCCTGTCTTTTGTCTTTGGAGAATTGCTTAGAATACTTAAAAGGCTTGCTTGTGTTTGTATGTGGGGGGTGTGTGTGTATATATATGCATGTGTGTATATATATATGAAAATAAATATATAGATATATATGAAAATGTGGTAACTGAATAAAGGTATGGTGCTGCATAGATTCAGAAAACAGAAAAAAGCAGTATTCATTGTCCCATTTTCTACCTGTGCCCGGCAAGTCACAGGACAAAATTCTATCCTAAATATATCAATTTCTGCAATATTTGGTGGTTTCACTTGATCTTTCTAAGAAGTTTCTGCTTACTAGATTGCTAGCCTTTATCATTTACAGTAAGGTTTTAGAAGCACTTGGTCAGAATGAACAATAGATAAAGACACATTAGTTTTACACTGTTGTAATTGCTTCAGGATGATGTCGGGTAACTGTTGGGTTTGTTCTTTTTAGTCTTTCTTTTTTCTCCAGATTCCTAGTTTTTAGGTATTTCCTTCAAACTTTGTAGAGCTTGCCTTGAACTATGTCTTAGGCCAAGGACAGTCGTACTATAATAGCTGTTCTCTGTGTTACTGAGTTGCCAAGTCAAACAAATTTGGATTGACTGAGTACATGTGTGCACAGTTGTTCAGCCATCCGTTTCTGCTGAATTTAGTAGAGCACACAGTATGCTGATTATGTTGATTGGCAGAATTATTTTGAATCCCAGCCTGAAGTGCATCCAGCTCTGTGGAGGTATTTGTGGGTGGGTTCATTAGAGGCCTGTGTGGAACCCAACCCCTGTCCTAGAAGTGCCTTGAGGGAGCTCGGATGCCATATGCCAGTCTGCCCAGTGCAGCACCATGAGAACGTTCCTGGGAACCATCAACATACAGGAGATAAGATAGGCGGTACTGCTGATACATTTGCTGGATCATGATAGAAGAGAAGCTACGACAGTAAACGTATTGGCTTCTACTTCATGCGTGCTGGCATGTGAGAGAAGAGAACTGATGGGTAGCAGATGATTGTTCTGCAGATGAAGTAAAGCTTGAGGATGGAAAAAGTGATGTGCATGGGCATCCTTTCTTAGTAGCTCTTCGTGCTTGCTGTAGAAGACACCATGTAAAGGTCTTACCTGAAGTTTGCTTTGTAATATTTGTGAAAGCAAAGAACGAGGACTGACTCCAGGCAGTGTATGAGAGTTGTGCCACCAGTGCTTTCTGGGGTTTGTCCTCCTTCGGAGAAGGTGAAGACCAGATAATTTGTGTGAAGTGCTTGGTGGCAGAATATTATCTCTGCATTTTGTAAGATTGTGTTAAAGCAGTATGATTTTGTTGAATGCACACGTTGATCCTCATCTCTTTCATCTGTTGTGTTTTCTTACCTCTGCTGCCTGGATGTGGCATTGCTTTCTTCACGTTCCTATGTGGTGGCCCAGGTACAGCCTCTCAAACCCCCTGTGTCTTTATGGGGCCCAGTACTTCACTTTGCTTCAAAAGTGCAGGTGGAAAGGAGTTTGGTAAATAAATTGATCTGTGGTATAAATATTTATCATAGTAATATGCTATAAAGTTTTAAGCACATCTCTGCTTTTTATGAATTCCACTGATTTCATTGCTTTGGGAAAAAGAAGGAAGCAGCTCTGATTGAGACGAGAGCGCTCTGGACTTCTAGGGCATCCATGGACACCTAGACTTGTGTGTGCTGTCATGTGGTGGTGTATACTTTTATTCCTGCTTCTCACGAAGTGATGTTCTTTGCTGGCTATGGGCTGTGACACTAATTCTCTGCAGGGGATGAAAAATAGATCGTGCTGCAGAGAGTATGGCAGCGCCTACACAATACAGAGAGGCCTCCGGTGAGGCAGTAGTTGCTGAGTTACGGTTTCCAGCATTGAGCTTGCTTTTCAATTGCTTCTTCAGTGTCTCTGTATCAGTTTTCTCACCCTTGTTGAAACCATATAGTGGCCTCCAGCACTGCCAGAGCAGAGACAGCTCTTACGCTTTTGTTGCAGTGGTCTTTTAAACTTCTCTTGGGGCCTCATGAGATGAAGAAACTGCTTCACATCAATTTGATCAGTTGTATTGTCTCCTAGATGATACAATTATCTGTGCTTCCAGTTTGAGCCCCCTGTGCTGCTGCTTTGCTATGTAATTCCTGGGGTAAAGGGGCTGCATTTGAGGTGCGCTTAGCATGTAATTCACCAGCAGTTTCAGCCTCTGGATTGCAGGCTGACTTTGGGTGGGCACAGGATGCAATACTAAGTGTAAGAACTTGTGCTCTAACTATGAAGCGATAGAGTCTTTTGGAGCATGGTTGTTAAAATGCTCAGTAATTGGGGAAGAGACGTAATTGTTGGTTAGAGTTGAAGTGACAACTTGAAAAAGGAATGACACAGGTAAAGACAGAGAATCCTGGTTTTGGAAATGAGCCTGATTCTCCTGAGCATTCAGATAGAGAGTATGGCTACAGTTTCTAGTTTCTGCATTTTTTTCCGAAACTCTGCTCTTCCTGTGACTGTTCCAAGTCTTCTGAACCTCCTAGTCAACCAGTAGAGAGTATAGGCCTGAAATAGTTTCTGAAGGGGGACTGTGAAATGTGCTTTTGTCCTTAGTCCACAATCTAGCAATTGGAAAGGGTTTGGTAAAAGCACCAGAACAATGATATACAGAGGACTAACAAGGAAGCTATTAATATGGGTTAATTAGACCCATAATGAACACAAATAATTCAAAGTCAATTTTCATCCCATGAACAAACTGACCTGGGGGGGGTGGGGGGAGGGAATCTTATATGCAGGTAAAGGAATTAACATTCTATCATTGGAGTACTCTTTTTAATACCTTCTCTTTTTATGTTCAATCCCAGGCATCCTGAAGGTTTTTACTGTTTTATCAGTCCATAGTCCTACATTTTCTAGTTCAGGAAGAAGAAACATATTAGTGAAATCTCATTGGTGCATTCACAGTTTAATGCTTGGGTTCAGCAAAGATAGGAGACTTGCAGTTCTGAAGGCAGATGAAATGTTTGTGTAGTTAAAATGAATATTTAGTGAATTGATTATGTGCTTTAGTTTTGTAGCATGAAGGTCTAAATGTTATGTGCGTTTTACCCTACCTAAATACTTTTTTTTCTGTTTGCGGTTCTGAACTAGATGCGTGTGGCACACTAGCCAGTTATACTTACTTGGCTGAAATGTGAAAGGGCTGTCTGCATTTTAAATCTTTCTCAGTACTGTTATGAAAAATAATGTTAAAATAAAATCAGGAATCAAAACACTGTTAAACCTCTGTTCTAGGGCTGTGGAATCATACAAGGGCTGTAGGTGAAATAAGGGATGTCGTCATCTCTGCCTTAACAGCAGTGATCTCATGTCCTGTGTGATCTGTTTGAAAAGCGCTGCTGAAGCTTCCATGTCCTCCAGCATCTCTGTTCCCATCTCAGCTATGCAGATACACAGAACTATATCCCTTCAATTGCCTGGTTTTGGAATCTTTCCTCCTTCATAAATTCCAAGTCTTACAGGCTCCTCTGTCTACCATAGAATATGGTAGTTCTCCTCCTATACTTTTGAGGGGAAGAGGGACTCATGCTTAGGGGAAAATGGTCTGGTCAATCTGTAATCTTTCACACTGCTCTTCAAGACAGAATAAGGATGCAAATGAAGACATAAATATGCATAAATATTCTAGGGTCTGATGATGCAAGCTGAGGCCCAGGACCAGTGATACAGAATTACTGGTGCAGATACTCTAGTAGGCATTAGTGCTAGACTCCTTGGTGTTGCTTCCACTTTTAATTGCAGTGTCACTCTTGTAGCAGTATATTGCTTTTTCACTAAATGAAATTAATGCATTTATGCTTATTTGTGAAAAATTACTCTGTGAGATAAGGACATGTCTTTCATAATAGCTTTTTAAAGCTAGATCTTCAACGCTTATTTATGCCTCCAACAACAAGCATGAGATATTCTGATTACTGGGCATATTTTTTGTTGTGGAGAGGAACATGATAATGTCTACTTCTTTAGCTGGGGGAAGGAATCTCTGGTGGTGGGCTTTAAAATAAAATGTTTTCTTAGTATTCCGTCGGACATTATAATTACTGCTAAAGGAACTGCATTTATCTTTCATGAATGTTTACCTTCATGAGTATGTTTCAAAGTATGAAGTATCAAATGTTTCTGACTGTTTTTAATAGGCATTCTGCTAAGGGGAGACTGAAGGGCTGCCAAACTCCTCACTTTTAAAGTTCTCAAGAAGTGTTGGAATGAAGCTACCTAGTGGACAGACCCATAAGGGCTGTGCTTGGTAATTAATGCTGACTTCATCACACTATATGAAAACTCCAGTAATCTGTCCTCCATAGTGACAAAATGGAACACATAGAAGTTTGCATCTCCTACTGCCTCATCTAGGAAGAATGCCTTTTTTTTTACCTCACAACTTTAACTGGAATTCATTTTCTGTCATCAAGCAAATATGTAGTGTTTAGAAGGAGTGTGAACTGTGCTTTTTGATGCTAAATACATAGAGGTAAAACATTTAAACACTAGTGTGAAGGAGAAAAGAAGCTATTTGAATGTGTAAAACTAGTAGGAAAGATAGGTAAAATGCAGAGCAGAGCCTGTAATGTAAAAGGAAGAAAAATTGGAAGAATGTTCTTGTGTAAATTTTTCAAATATTTGAGATAAGTGTTCCTATATAGTGGTATTCAAGAACTATGCATGCTTGGGTCTTGTCCTTTGATTCCTTGTAAGGGTACAAAAGGTGGCCCAAGTACAGCGGTCTGCTGGTTTCTGTGGTAAAGGGACAAACTAGATCATTCATTCTTTGTCAGGCACACACGCACAGGCAGGCAATTCAACAAGAAATAAAGGCATTTAAAAATATGTGTGGATGGACAAGCTTTGGAATTAAGAATTTTCAGGTTTGCTACTTTAACTTGTCCTGCAATCACAGACCAAATGATGGCAAAAAGATGCCTTCTTGAAGATGATTGAGGACTTTTAAGTATTCTAAGAGCAGCTCTTGAGGCCATGGGGCACAAATTAATTTTAATTAGCCAATGGTAGAATGTGTCATTGAGGTTTTTAAAACTTTCTATTCTATAAGGTAGATATCCCAGCATGTTTCTCAAGATGTCTTGCCATGTTAAAATCCACACACCACCTGGAGGGTGGTTCTTTAAATTGCCAGTCTGTATTGTGATGTGTATCTCCAAAGCCAGCTGACAACTCAAAGGAGTTGAACATCTGCAGGGACCACATTACATAAATGTGTTGGCACCAATGTCAGTTCTTCCCACGCATTCAAATGAAGTTGGTATGGCTGTACTGTATCTTCTTAATCAGCTTTGTCTGGCCATCTAGGTGATTTGTCTTTGGAAATGATGTCAGTTACTTAAGAATTTGTGGTACCTCACTGTGGTGGGTTGACCCTGGCTGAGGGCCAGGTGCCCACCAGAGCCGCTCTATCACTCCCCTCTTTCATTAGACAGGGGAGAAAAAGTACAATGAAAAAAACTTACGGGTCGAGATAAGGACAGGGAGAGATCATTCTCTAATTATCATCACGAGCAAAACAGACCGAACTTAGAGAGGGAATTCATCTTATTTATTACTAAGCAAAACAGAGTAGAGGAATGAGAAATAAAGCCAAATCTTAAAAACACCTCCCCCCACCCCTCCCATCTTCCCGGGCTCAACTTCACTCCTGGCTTCAACCTCCGCCCCCCCCAGCGGCACAGGGGGACGGGGAGTGGGGGTTACGGTCAGTTCCTCACGCGGTGTTTCTGCCGCTTCTTCATCCTCAGGGGGAGGACTCATTGTTCCCCCGCTCCAGCGTGGGGTCCCTCTCACGGGAGACAGTCCTTCACGGCCTTCTCCAACGTGAGTCTCCTCCACGGGGTGCAGACCTTCAGGAGCAGACTGCTCCAGCGTGGGTCCCCCACGGGGTCACAAGTCCTGCCAGCAAACCTGCTCTGGCGTGGGCTCCTCTCTCCACGGATCCACAGGTCCTGCCAGGAGCTTGCTCCAGCGTGGGCTTCCCACGGGGTCACAGCCTCCTTCAGGTGTCTCCACCTGCTCCGGCGTGGGGTTCTCCACGGGCTGCAGGTGGAATCGCTACACCCCCTCATCCTTCCTCCATGGGCTGCAGGGGGACAGCCTGCTTCACCATGGTCTTCACCACGGGCTGCAGGGGAATCTTGCTCCGGCGCCTGGAGCACCTCCTCCCCCTCCTTCTTCACTGACCTTGGTGTCTGCTGATGTTCTTACATCTTCTCACTCCTCTCTCTGGCTGCAAAAGCGCTCTCTAACTATTTTTCTCTTTCTTAAATATGTTATCACAGAGGCGCTGATTGGCTTGGCCTTGGCCAGCGGCGGGTCCGTCTTGGAGCCGGCTGGCATTGGCTCTATCAGACACAGGGGAAGCTTCTAGCAGCTTCTCACAGAAGCCACCCCTGTAGCCCCCCCGCTACCAAAACCTTGCCACGCAAAACCAACACATTCCACCCCTCGCCTCTGTGAATCACATATTTAAGAATTATCATTAAAATATACATTCAACACAAAACTTCACAAACACTAATCACATCAACAAAGAAAAAGAGAAAGAATTCCCCACACCAAAATCAAAACAACACTATCACAACACCAGAGTGGACAATCTACACACAAAATCTACCTCTAGTCCCTTCACCACTATATCACTCTCAAGTTATGTTCAGTCAATGTTTTGCCCGTTACCTCTTCCAATTACTATCCTTATCTCGATTCTCTCGAGCCCCACGTTGGGCGCCAAAAAAGACTGTGGTGGGTTGACCCTGGCTGAGGGCCAGGTGCCCACCAGAGCCGCTCTATCACTCCCCTCTTTCATTAGACAGGGGAGAAAAAGTACAATGAAAAAAACTTACGGGTCGAGATAAGGACAGGGAGAGATCATTCTCTAATTATCATCACGAGCAAAACAGACCGAACTTAGAGAGGGAATTCATCTTATTTATTACTAAGCAAAACAGAGTAGAGGAATGAGAAATAAAGCCAAATCTTAAAAACACCTCCCCCCACCCCTCCCATCTTCCCGGGCTCAACTTCACTCCTGGCTTCAACCTCCGCCCCCCCCAGCGGCACAGGGGGACGGGGAGTGGGGGTTACGGTCAGTTCCTCACGCGGTGTTTCTGCCGCTTCTTCATCCTCAGGGGGAGGACTCATTGTTCCCCCGCTCCAGCGTGGGGTCCCTCTCACGGGAGACAGTCCTTCACGGCCTTCTCCAACGTGAGTCTCCTCCACGGGGTGCAGACCTTCAGGAGCAGACTGCTCCAGCGTGGGTCCCCCACGGGGTCACAAGTCCTGCCAGCAAACCTGCTCTGGCGTGGGCTCCTCTCTCCACGGATCCACAGGTCCTGCCAGGAGCTTGCTCCAGCGTGGGCTTCCCACGGGGTCACAGCCTCCTTCAGGTGTCTCCACCTGCTCCGGCGTGGGGTTCTCCACGGGCTGCAGGTGGAATCGCTACACCCCCTCATCCTTCCTCCATGGGCTGCAGGGGGACAGCCTGCTTCACCATGGTCTTCACCACGGGCTGCAGGGGAATCTTGCTCCGGCGCCTGGAGCACCTCCTCCCCCTCCTTCTTCACTGACCTTGGTGTCTGCTGATGTTCTTACATCTTCTCACTCCTCTCTCTGGCTGCAAAAGCGCTCTCTAACTATTTTTCTCTTTCTTAAATATGTTATCACAGAGGCGCTGATTGGCTTGGCCTTGGCCAGCGGCGGGTCCGTCTTGGAGCCGGCTGGCATTGGCTCTATCAGACACAGGGGAAGCTTCTAGCAGCTTCTCACAGAAGCCACCCCTGTAGCCCCCCCGCTACCAAAACCTTGCCACGCAAAACCAACACACTCACATATTGGCAAGGAAAGTGCAGTTGTAAGAAACTGAGCAGGAGGAACGGAAGCTGAAGAAGCTGGTGATTAAGTTCCCTTCTGGAAGAAGAGACCTACTGTTGTGGTTTAACCTTGCAGGCAGCTAAAACAACCACACAGCCATTTGCTCACTCCCCTCAACCAGTTGGATGGGGGAGAGAATCAGGGGAAGGGGGGAGATAAAACTCGTGGGTTGAGATAAAGACAGTTTAATATGACAGAAAAGGAGAATAATAATAATAAAAGAATATACAAAAAAGTGATGCACAGCACAATTGTTCACCACCCACAGACCACTGATACCCAGCTAGTTCCCAAGCTGTAGTCTAAACCCCCAGTCAGCTTCCCCAGGTTATATACTGAGCATAACACCATATGGTATGGAATATCCCTTTAGCCAGTTTGGATCAACTGTCCTGGCTGTGTCCCCTCCCAGCTTCTTGTGCACCCCCAGCCTCCTCAGTGGCAGGGCAGTGTGAGAAGCCAAAAAGTCCTTGACTTTGTGTAAACATTGCCTAGCAACAACTAAAAACATCAGTGTGTTATCAACATTCTTCTTATTTTAAATCCAAAACACAGCACTATACTAGCTACTAGGAAGAAAATTAACTATCCCAGCTGAAACCAGGACACCTACAGAATGTCTTCAGTACTGGGTCTCGTTCTGCAAACTGGTTTCAGGGTATACAGACTTAGTGAAAAATAAATGTCATTTTCCTCTGAAGTGAACTTCTAGGGTAGTTTTTGGTGGGTCTGTGTTGGTTTTTTGTTGGAAAAGCAAAGTAACTGATTTTGTGGGCAATACTAGCTGCCTTGGTGTTGCCTGGAATATAGGCATGGCTGTGCATTGAAAGCAGTGCTCCAGAAGCTGTATCTGTACTGACAAATGTAAACAACTCCAGTTACAACTTGAATATTTTTTTACTGTCTCAGAGTTTCCAAGCTCACATAAACTGGTTAAATGATTTCCTTAAAAGTTAACTCTTAGACAAATATGATATATTATAATTTGCAGATAGCACTGATTTAAATAACTTGATTTAAAAAAAGCTGTGTGCGTCACAGCAAATAAAAATTATTTTTGTATCCTATTTCTTTCATTCAAGTACAATAGGTGAAGCTTCATAATTACAGCTATTGGAATACACAAGTTTTTTGTTTCCAGGGTTTTATTCATATTAGCAGAGGGCATTAACGTTAAGAGAATGCTGTCTTCTTATTTTTCATTTAGCCTCTCCTTTTTCAGCTTTCATTTAGAGACTGCATGTTTTCAATACCTCTTAAGATTTCAGATCAAGTTCTCAGTATTTCTGTAGCAATTAAATTCGGTTAGTGTTTTTCTTTTGTTGGAAAAAGGGGAAGTGAAATTTTTATTTTAGTGTGTTTAAATTACAAACATTGGTAGATGTTGCATCATAAAAATGGTGGGTGATTATTACATTTCTAGATGTTTTATGCTTTCTAAAATAAATTTTTATCTTCCCTAGTTTCGGCTGGGATAAAGTTAATTTTCTTCTTAGTAGTGAATATAGTACTGTGTTTTGGATTTAGGATGAGAATAATGTTGATAACATACTGATGTTTTTAGTTGTTGCTGAGCAGTGCTTACACAAAGTCAAGAACACTAAGACAAGCTTTTCATACTGTCTTGCCAGTGGGGAGGCTGGGGGTGCACAAGAGGCTGGGAGGGAACACGGCCAGGACAGCTGATCCAAATTTGCCAAAGGGATATTCCATACCATGGGGCATCAGCTGAACAAAAAACCCAGGGGGAACTTGGCGGGGGGCCGCTGCTCGGGGACTAGCTGGGCATTGTTCAGTGCGTGGTAAGCAATTGCATTGTGCATTGCTTATTTTGTATATTGTTTTATCATTATTATTTTCCCTTCCTTGTCTGTTCTATTAGACTTTTTTTTTTATCTCAACCCATGAGTTTTACCTCCCCCCCTCGATTCTCTCCCCATCCCACTGGAGAGGACTGAGAAAACAGCTTTTACCTCCCCCCCCCCCGCCCGATTCTCTCCCCATCCCACTGGAGAGGACTGAGAAAACAGCTATGTGGTGTTTAGCTGCCTGCCAGGTTAAACCACAACATTATCTTAGTCATTATATTATAACCAAGTATATTATTCTGAGAGTATTTTGGCATGGATTGGTGCTGTTCCTGAAAGCAGCCTCTTGATAGGGGATTTCTAAGAGAGTTTGAGGATCTGCTCTTTCAGGGATGGCTGGGGGGTGGAAAGAGCCTCACCACTTAATGCCTGACTGCATTTCTTCTGTACTGTTATGAGAAACTTTGTGTGGATTAATGATTTTGGTTCTATCAACAGACATACTGTTCTTTTACCAGCACAATAAAGAACCTAATGTAAAGTCATCATCACACAGATCCAGAATCTGGCATCCTTGATATCTTGGAGACCTTTGTTATGATGTATCAATAAAGTTGCGGGCTGTTCATATTCTGCAGAAATGTAGATGTGAGTGCAAGGAAAAAAAAATTGATGGCATACCTGAGGAGGATTCTGTAGATTTAGAAGGCACCTAAATCAAGGTATTGAAGATAGTTTTATCAAGGTACTGAAGATAGTTTAATCAGCTTTGTTGAAGACTGAACTGTCTTTGTAGGTAGCGAATTAGCCTTTTATGTCAACAGGTGTAATGGGCTTAAATGTCATATCAGTTACATATTGGCTATTTGGAAAGCTTAAGATACGAATTTGTGTAATGCTTGACATCATGCATTGTTTCTAGTTACTAATTTCTCTCCTGATCTGATGATGCTTCGATGCTTTTAATGCAGGATACTTCTTGGTAGTTTGCCTGTTAGTTTTGACCATAGGTACAAAAAATGTTATTCTAGAAAGCAAGATTACTTCCCTCCCCATTGTCTTGCAACCCCAAATAATTTTTTCAGGAATGTGGATTGGTATCAGATATGCCAAGTGAATATTAGCAGGACTGTTTGCATTTCAAGGGATGCTACTGGTATGATGTTGATTTGGTCTGATGGAGTTCAACAAAACCTGCAGTTTAAAAAGAAAAGAAAAAAAGTCTCTTACCTGCACTGAAATGATGCATGATGTACACATCAAGGAAATGAGTCACCTAGTATTCTTTATTGGAGAAAGCGGTTAGGAATCTGAGGAGCCTTCTGCACATGTGTGGCAGGCTTTGTCATGCACAGATTTAGTGCATACATGTAGGCTGTTCCCATATTCGTAAGCTTGCTGAATCTGTTCTAAACTTTATCCTATCAAATGATCTCAGTGCCCAGAACGTGCTGATTTGCTGTTCATGATACCAGGTTGCTCTCTGAAGGATTTCCAGCTAGCTGGCAGTCCAGATTGATAAATGTCGGGAAATTGGATAGGTTACTTTTTAAGAACTTTGTCCAAACTGGTGCAGTTCATAGCTGTGCTTTTGCATATGCTTGCCAAAATGGAAACTGTCAAGCAGGGGGGGGAAATTGTCTACTTTCTGCTTGTTGAGGGAGGCAAGAACATGCCTGGCTTCTCTTCTGTTTCCCTGTTTGTGCAAACTGTGAAGCTGAGCCCAAGTTTTTTCTGGATTAATCTGGTGGTAGTGGTGGTGGGGCTCAGCTCCTACCTGCAGTTAGTTAATTGTCGTGAGTGGCAGTTAAAGAAAAGTCCGTGGATGTTGTCTTCCCCTCTGTTAGGGTACACAGGCCATGTACATTTATGGATTCATGAATTCAGTCACTTTTCTCCCAGCTCCTGCAAAGAATTAGGGTACTCTTCTGACTTTTTGCAAAATGTTTGCTCATCTTATTTCAGGAGAAGCTCTTATGCCTCGTTACAAGCCTGAGGTGGGTTTCCCCAGCCTCCATTTTCTAAACTCTTGGTTAATGAACTATCTTGCTCTCAGCTTTCCTTAGCAGTTAAGCAGACCTTGTTAAAAAGGTTACACTGCAGCAGGAAGGCTAAAAGGTGAGAGGAACTAAATAGCATTGTTGATTAAGTTGTGTTCTTTGGGCTTGAGGAACATTTCATGTATGTTCTTCAGAAATTTGTAGGTTGGTTGGACTTTTGCTAGTGCAAGAAAAAGGTAAGAGGTGAAACCCATTAAAGCTGAAACTGAGTAAACAAACCTCAATCAAATAGATAATGTAACATGGGGGCATAATGACACCAAACATGATTCTTTGAAAATTATATTTCTATCTTAAAAACTTGTTCAGATCTTTCCTCCCCATTTTTTCTGTCTTAAGAGCAAACAAAGATGATAAGCAGTTCTGATGTTGAGCTTTCTCACCTATTTTTAGTCCCATCTGAAGTGCAGCAGGGGTGCTTTCAGTTCAGTTGTTCATTGGGTTTCTTATATTTCACCCTTTTGTATGTTTGAAATAACAAAGATACTTGTAGTTTTAGAAATCACCACCCTTTCACTTTTAACGGAAGAGTCTCAAACTGTTGCTCAGAAATTAATCATAGGTATTAGGGAAAAAAAAATACCAAAGTAATTAATCAGATGAGTTTGTCAGGATATATTTTTTTAGTACAAAATGTTCAGGAAAAAATAAAATAAGTAGAGAATGCTTAGTTGTTGATTAGAGAATAAAAGTTAAATTCTTCTTTTGAGGGATTTGTGATGTAATTTATATGGAGGAAGGGGTTGGGGGCTGTTAAGTTACTTGCTTATTTTTGTGTATGGAATTCCATTTTATATGGAATGATTTTCATGAAAATATTGTGACAATATCCACCTAATCTTATCTGCCAGTGGAAAATAGCTTGTTGTCCCTTTATCTGGTTTTGCGGGGGATATTTTTGTTACATTTATAACTTTGCATTCAAAGAATTTTTTTTAGCTTCCAGATGTCTCTATTTTTTTTTCTACAAAAAAAAGAAAATGCTATAGTATTAACATGTAAATGTACTGTTTTGATGCAAAGTGAAATTTTTCCTGAGTGTTTAACAGATGTGTGCTGATTTTTAACCATGACCATATTTTTCTCTAATGCAATGATAGACTTGCCTTTCTAAGCCTTGAAGAAGTTAAAATTTTGATTTCAAAGCTGTCTTTCCATTCTCTGTTCCAACATGTGATAATAGATACCTAATTGCAAAAAAAATTAAGTTTTTGATTCCAGTGTCTCTCTTTAGGAGCTCCGCATTTGTATGAGCTTATTCCACTCCTTGTAAACATGTCTGGAATCAGGAAGAAGTAGAACAATATATATTGCCTTAGGGCATGCCATGCCTCCATGGAAGGCTGAAAGGTGTGCAGCTGAAGGGCGGCGAGCTTTCTTTATCACATGCCTGCAGTATGTGGGAGGCCGGAGCCAGGAACCGAGTTCGGCTTATTAGTCGTACTTCTTTCTACTTCTCGAATGTTGAGTATTATTATATTAAAACCTGTTTTGCAAAATAAGGGAATAAAAAGAAGATCTAATAATGTCAATGTGTTAAGGTGCAAGCCAACGCCAGCCCTGGGTGTTGTACCCCACGCATACATACTGTAACAGACAGCAGAGCAAATCTCTTGGCTAGAGGTGATCTTGAAGTACTTGGGATAGGAGTCTTGTACTGGTAAACGCAAGCCATAACCTGACCATGAGAGGCGTCAGTTTTTAGATAAACTGCCCTGTACCCGTAGATTTTAAAACATTAAGCAATTATTTTTATTAAACAAGGAAGCTTAATTATAGTGATGTTTAGTCTCGTTGTAATTATTGCAAAGGTTCTTAAGAGGCTCTCCAGTACTCTGCTGTGCTCTTGTGGCTAACCTGTTCAAAGCTTTGTACAATGTTAAATTTTCAGAGTCAAACGCATTTCGGCATGAACTGTGCAGTTGAAAACTTACTCTCATCAATAAGGACAGATTGCTTTACGGTTAACACCCTGTTCGTGCCTATCCCCAATTACTATATCGCTTACAACTCTATTAGGCATAACCTGCCCAGAGGAAGCAACTTCTCTGAAGTTCTGAACCCAGGAGTTTTAAAGATTTTTATTGAACTTTTAGGTTTATAGATAATAGAAGCAACCAGTCCAGTGCAGAATGTTCAGCTGTTCAGGGAAAAGTGTAAGTAGCTCAGGATAAAAATGAATCAGTGTGCATAACTACTTTTTTTTTTTTTTGCATTGTACTGGTGTCTGTAAAAAGTTCGTACTTGTTGGTTAAGAATGATTGCTTTAAATTTGTGCATTTGTTACCAAAAACAGCTTGCATGCTGAGTGTATTTGTATATCTCTAAAGTTTTATTGCTCAGGATATGTTTCCAATTTTTTAATTTTAAAAATAGATTTTAAATGTTTTTCTATTGTTAGAACATGGTAACTTATGTGTATGTATTTAGTTTATATCTTAAAACAGTAAAAGTGGCCTCTGAGATGAATCTAGAGTTTGCAATTTCTTTGGGAAGTTATGTGGGTAAAGTATGTTCTATGAATTTCATAGTTTGCCTGTTTTGTTGAGGTTTTCTTAGTATTTGGGGTTTTTTAAAATTGAAAGAAAACAAAACTATGACATAAGTTTTCTTCCCTTATGGATGTAATTCTAAAAAGAAGCACAACATTTAGGAAATACGCATTTGGACTGCCTGTACGATCCATGTTGACATCCTTACATTCATGCATTGTGAGGTTTTAATTTTGTTAATATTTTCCAGGAAATCTCTGCCTCCTTTATTGCTCAAAATGTACTTGGTTGTGTTGTGAGAAGTGTTACAACCATTCCTTGCTTTTTTTTTGTCGAAGAAGAATGGAGGATTGTGTGTAATTAGAAGGCAGTTAAATGCCACTCTGGAGAAAAAGATATTTCTCATGCTTCCATCTTGTAATTGCTTATTAGTGCAGACATGTAAATCAAGCTTTTCCTTGATTTCTGTGATTAGATCATGATAATATACTTCTCATTTGTTAAGAGCTTGATGTGAGATCTTGCAGCCTGATTTGCCTTTCCTGCCCTCTTCATCCCCTCCACCGACTCCCAACAGAGGAAGAAACTCAGGCCGGGGAGATATGCTTACATCAGGGCTCTATGTGATTAAAAAATTGAAAGAATACAATTCTAGCAGTCTTAAACTGGGTGCCCAGAAGGACTGATGTTTGGACTCTGATTTCCTCGTGCTGGGCTGGGGTTTTGAAGATGAGTACTTTGTGAAGTGCTCTGGTATTTTTGATGAGTGCTTTAGAGGAGCCACTGAGAAAATTAATTCTGCATTTAGAGTTTAGAGCACTTGGCAATATGTGAAGCCTGTTGCCATTTCAGACCTTTGACTTTTTAAGTAAAGAATTATGACTTAATTATGGGAGCAACAGCCTATGTGCATAAATTGACTTGGGAGCTCTGTGGAAAACCAGCATGGAATCTTACTCTTGGTCTATTAAAAAAACAGTATATACTGTAAGACAATTTAGTTAAGATGCACCAGTATTTTTTTTTTTTATTTTTCATTGGAGTGTGTGTTTAAAATTAAGGACATCATAAGTATGGATTATCAGCAGCTGAGTATGTTGGCTAATGATTTATTGCCACAAATGCATTTAAGTTCAGAATATTTTCCAAAATGACTGTATCATTTGTCTAGAAGGATGTGCCTGAAACTTTCTTGAAAGAAACAGGTATTGCTTAATAGAAATACTCCTATCTCTCAAAGCAGAATAAAAGTTCAGTGTTGAAAATCAGTTATTTTCAGAATTTGAAAAGTTTTTGCTCTTCCTAGTTTGAAAAGTGAACAAAAGACCAAGAATTAGTCTTTTCACCAGACTGATGAATCAGCCACAGTACGTGGTACCTTTCTTTCCCTGTTCCCCTGCACTATTATTTGGTGGGATATGATGCAAAAGAGGGGACAGTAGGATGAGAGTGAGTTTTTTTGAATTCACCTGGAAACTCTTGGTTAGAGGCATGAGGAACAACTTGTAATTTTGTGTAGGAAGCAGTAAAGAAAAAGTTGGGTTAATTGTGGTGGAGGTAGACTGATTCGTAACATGGGAAGCAAGGCTCTGCTGCGTTTGTCACAGGCTGGCTCCCCATGTTCCTCCCAAAACCCAGGGATCTTGAACTACAGGCTGGGGTTGCATTTCTTTCCATTTTTTTCTAGTCTTTGGGGGTAGGCTCAGCACTTCCAGTACTGTTCCCCTCAGGAGCAATGACATCCATATTCAGTAAGTATTTTAAAGCAAAGAATCTTTTTAGTGTTTTCTATTATTCTTTTGTTCTGATCTTTAGTTCTACATGCTCATCTATATTTCCATAAGTCTTAAAATTCCTTCATAAGGTGAGAAAGGCTTTAATTATAGTGAGGCTCATGTCTGTCTTCCATCATATTTGGAGAAGTAACTGACAGCAGATCCTCCTTTCCCCCGGAGAACGGAGCGAGCGGTGCTGTATGCCTTTTGATCTGCAAACTCCCAGCTCTGACAGAGTAATGAGGAGCCTGGAATTATGCTACAGTCATGCAGGTTACTCCTCTCTTTCTCTTCCCTTATTTTCCAAATGTGTTTCAGAGGTTGATTATGTAGCTTAATTGTTTTGCCATTTTGCTTTTTTCCAAAAGTCCCTCTATAAAATTAGATCACTACATTCATAAGGAAATTATGATCCGATATACTAGACTTCAAGTCATGTAGCATTAATGAAATTAATTGTGTCTTAGTGTTCATAGTTTGTTGCGCATAGACAGCACAAATTTAGTACTGGGAATAATCCTGTAGCAAGCTGAAATGGTTTCTCACAGAACGACAGGATGATTAGTGACACTGAATTTGAAGACAAAACTGGGATCTGGTAATAAAAACTCGTGTGATTTCTATATACCTGAAATACTGAATGCTTTCAGATGTACTAAGGTGAACTACTGTTCAGGGTTCTCAGTGAAAATGAAAGGTTTTAACATCACCAGCTTGTGTGCAAACAGAGAATACTGCAAGCAGACTAAACCCAAGACTTCAAATAATAAATTCACCCAAAGTAGCTAACTGTTGCCTTAATTAGATATAGCTTCAAAGCGTATGCTAAGATTTTTCCACTACAGCTTTCATCACTTCCACAAGTTCAGCACGCCCTATACAGATGCTTAATTTGTATGCTGGGCCCTGTGATAAAGCTATTTCTGTCGATGAGATTCCAAAATTATAGGCACTGATGTCAATGCAGATGAGGTTAGCCTAATTTGGTCAAGAGAGGGCTATGCCATGCAAAATCTTCTTTACATGGGCACATAAAGGCCAGTGCCAAGACTGACAGGTGTCCAGTGGGTGGCAAGGAGCTTCAGAGACAAACATTCTTGTTGGTACTGCTGCAATTCCTGCTTCTTTAAGAAACAATACAACAGTCGTATGGCTTTTTGTCAGTATCCCTGCAGGATAACTAAGTAAAATGGAAACGGAACTTAATTTTACGAATGTAAATCTTTTAAATCCTATCGAAATAACTTTTAATACTAGATTCTTAAATTCAATTTCTGTGTAATGTTAAAGCTTGACAGTGAAAGTAGCATATTGTTACCTTTAAAAATGGATTATTAAATTCAGAGGTATGCTGCTGTGAAATCCCAGTAAGAAAAATTACTTGAAAGTGGTTTTTAATTGTAGGAGGTCTTGGAATGTTGTAAATGCGATAAAATGCACACTCAGGTTGAATAATGAGGAGTCCGTACAAGGATATTTGTAATTTTTGAGAAGGCTGAGGAAGGGTATTAGTTGTAGTTGAAGTCATCCCTAAACTTTTTTCTACTAGCTTTCTACCTTTTTTCTATGTCAGTGTCAGCTGTGAAGTGTATCAAAAATGTATTAATCTATTAATAGAACACTTTCTTTGTATGCCTGTTTCCATACCTCCTTCCATGCCTTCCTCTAGTAGGGGATTGTAATCATATGGAATTTTTTTGCCTAGGAATTTTTTTATATTAGTTTTGAGCTTGTAATTCCTTTGTCAGCTATCTCTTTCTTAGCACTGATGTATTTAAAAAAAAAACAAAAAAAAAACTTTCTTTGTATCCAAGAAAAAATATCTTATGCTGACATCTCTGTAATAGAAGGCTGAACCTTTTCAGTACATTTCAGTCTCACAGTAGTCTTTTTCCAGTTTAACACCTGAAGACGTAGGCCACAACAGTGCTGAAAAGCGCTCTCTGTTACTGGGTCAGCTTTATCTATAGTAAGTGAGATGCTGAAGTAAGATTTGGTTTTTGATGAAAAGTCTTTGGATGGATGGAGCGCTGGCACCCACATGCTAACAGAATATTAGTGCAAGGCAATAATTACATGGTTTACAAATGTGTCAATGTCTGTAAAATAAGTCTTGCATGAAAATACCTTTATTAAACATTATTAGCAAGTTTTTAAAGCATTCTCTGTAAGAAATTTGTATCTGCTACAGGTTGGTGAAGGATAATTTGGAAGTATGTAAGACAGGGTTGTATCAGTAGCTCAATACGCTGCAACCTGTGAGGGAAGGTGTTGCAAAGGCAGGTGTTGGAACTGTGGCATTTGGAAGGTTAGGGTTCTCAGCTTATGGTCTCATTAGAGCCTTTCCAAGTTTAAATAGTTCAGCTGAAATTGGTCTGCTTAACCAGTTCAGTTGAAATTGGTCAGCTTAATCTTAATGGGCGTAGGTTTAATTAGTTCTTGGGAAAATGTATGGAAGACTACAAGCATTTTTGGGTATGGAGCATAAGCAAGTTCAGAAATATGTGCAGACGAATCTCCGGATACAATTTTTTTGTTATAACATTCTTTCCAGAGAAAATTTAACTCTGCTAATTTTTAATTTTTTTTAAGCTTAAAATGTTAGATTTTTGAGGTGAAAAGTTCAATGTAGTTGGCCATTGTAACTTCTCTTCATCTTTTTTGTATTTCAGATACTATGTGTTGCTTTTTAGTTATGTGCTTTGCTTTTTTTTGTGAAATGCTTGGGCATGGCCATTATGATCTTTCTTTGAATCTCTTTAATCTTTATAAACTCTGCAATAACTATTTAAGTTAATTATTACTTTCATTTGTAATACCATCATATTATAAATAAAATACTATATTGATTTGTGGAGTTGACAGCAGATGGTGTAACCAGTTTTAGTGTTTATCCTGTGTAGTCATTCAGTTATTTTAATAACAAAAATGATCACAGAATAGGAAAATAAAAGCTAGGCTTGATTTATTTCAGATGTTCTGTTGCCATCTCTGCTTAATTTATTAATTTGAAACTTTCAGCTTTCTTCTTGAAATTTAATCTTTTTTGACAACGTATTTTCATGTTTTTTTGTGATGGCTAGCAAGGAACCAGAAACAAAGGTGATTTTATTACTGCCTTTTTAATGTTTAGCATATTTTCGGAGCTTTAGCATATGTCTGTGTGCCTGGGGAAATGCTGCAATGTGTTTTTTGTTTGGGTTTGTTTGGTTTTTTCCTGTGGTAACTCTTTAATTTTTAAAAATAAAATCTGAAAAATATATCTAAAAATCCTTGCTTATAATAAATGGAAGCTGTGTTGCCTGGGCAGTCTCAATAGATGTCAATATTTTAATTTTGTGTAAACTACTCTTTAAATAACTTCCTACAAAGTGAATTGAAGTGTGTTTGAGAGGGTTAAAAGTATCTTTTAGCAGTGCTGGAGTAGCAATAATTTGGTAGTTAAGAACCAGGCAGGCAGGCGTTTTTGAAGCTGAGAGGGAGGTGAGCCCCTGTAGTTATGGGAGATACCGATCACTTGGGAGCCAAACAGAAGCTCTTAGGGGTGTTGGTTTTTTTTTTTTTTTTATTCAATCTACTAATTACTGATTGCTTTTCATGTCTGAATGAGATTTAAGCCAGGGAGCAAGTCAAAAGGAGCAGCTCACATCGTACCCAGTCCCCATGCCTTTTAGCCTTCATTCATTGCATTGTGTTCTCTCTTCTTTGGGTTTATGACTTAGATGCATCTGTGGAAATTCATACATAGACTTGCTGCCTGGGGAGTCCCCAATCGCATTCTGTGCTCCCCCTACTCACACGCACACTTCTAGGAGCTGTGGAGGTGCAGAAGTGAGCTAGTAGTGTTCATGTAAGAATAAAAGTTATTGGAAAAGCTTGTCTCCATGGGAAAAAGCTTAAGCCTTGGATTTAGAGGACAAATTTCTTGTGTCCTTTGTGTCTTCTGTAGATAATTTGTGAAGACTTGTAAGATGCAACTACTGTGACTTAAATTTCTGTAATTTCCTTTTCTGTGTTGTGATGTCTTGAAAATTTTGTGATGTTATGTGATGTTGTCTTTCTGTGAGATTGTAAAGTCAGCAGTTCTTATTTAGGTTTCCAGTTAAATAGAAGACAGATAGTAAGACAATCTTTCACTGTTCAAAGGATGTGCTTTAGAAATAGAACATAAATGTTTTATTACAAAGTCTACAACTTTGGTAGCTTTTCTTGTCACTCATTACTGTTCATCTGTTTTCACTTACATAGCCAGGTTACTTGCAATATGTGAAGTATGTGTGAATTGAAATTACTCTTTTTTTGCTTCCAATATACCATTCAGTCTCTGCTGAAGATGTGTTTAATAGTGAAACATGTTAACTCCGAGCAGTTAAAACTCTACTTCTTGCATCTCACCTTCAGAACAGTCTATCTTTAGTGAATGGATTGCAGTCTGAGGCCCTGACAGTACTTTGTCTTGTAATAATGGTACCATTTTTTAAGTCTGCAAAATCACGGATGAAGGCATTTGTATTGAACTGGTCCACTTACTTGCTGTGCCACAGACCTTTTGTGAATGAGCAGATGGCAGTGTCTGCAAAAAGGTGTGGACAGATACAAGCTGATGTAGACCAGCCCTCATTGAGCATCTGTCCAACCATGCTGAAAGGGTTCTCTGTCCAAGGTAATAAACCTCAATACATCTGACAGTTGGAAAAAAAAAAAAAATTTCCTAAATACCACATGACAAATATATGTGTGTAGACTGTAATCTTAATAACTTTTTAATACTTTGTTTGTTTCTTTCTTTAAAGAGGATTTGATAAAAGTAGAGTATAGCTTCTTGCCAACATCTCTTCTCTGGAGAAGAGCAGAAATCTAAGTTCCGTGGATTTAAACAAAGCTCTAAAGTGCAATTGTAAGTAAGCAGCCTCAGAAGAATGAGTGTCTGAAAAAAATTGAGAAAGAATACTGTACTATAGCAGAACAGTAGAACTATAGTTCTTTGGCTAGATATGTTTTCATAAGAACAAGGGTTATATGGCACAAACCAGCACAGTGACAAACGATCCAATTTAGATCCTTTAAAGGTGTATGTTCTCTGTAGAAACTCTGAAATTTACTATGTTAGGTAAAAAAAATCACTAGAAAATTAATTCAAATTTCATTATATGACAGAGGTGCTGACAGTATTCTAATTTGTATTGCAAAAGAAGCATTTTAGAAAGAAATAATCTGCTTCTAGATGCTTAATCTATGCAAGGGAATTAAAAATGCATTCTCATCGACCCCTCAACTATGATCTGTGCATTTTTGCCAAATCACTTTCAGCATTACATGGCCGTTTCTATTAACCTGCATAAGCACGATGTTGAGCAAATAAGATGAAAGGTTACAACCAGGCATCAGAAAAAGGCAACATTTGATAACTTGCTTGCTTTGGCAAAAGATTTGCATGATTAGTTTATAAAATGTAGAATACCTCTTACTCCTTTTGTAAATGTGGTGCATGTAGGATGATCCTGATAGTTTCTTATTGTTATGTTAGAGTAGCTGATGAATGAGTGGTGGTATAGAAATGTAGGGTTGTTGGCTTCCTTTAATTCACTGAGATTGGATCCTTTATTTTCTAAGGGGGGGGTTCTTTTTCTATCTCACTGAAGACTGAAGTTGAAGATTTCTAAAAACGGAAAGGGTCTTTAAGGAAACTGCTAAATTCCGCCTTCTGGATCTGTAGCCATCCTTGGCTGTGGAAGTTCGTGTTCTGGAGTTCAAAGCCCTTGGTTTAAGATCAGCCAGCCTTTTGAGTTTAGTTACAATAAGTTAAGTAGTAATGATGATTTATATGTAGTAAAGAAGGTGAATTTTGCTAACTTTCTTTACTCTTTCATGTTTGCTTATTTCTTACTGGCTGATATGTAACTTCACTAATAAGCAGCTAGAATAGTTGGTGTCTTGTACCTAGTTGCAACATGGGCTAACATGGCAAATGCTTTAAATGAGCTGAATTGAAATGCTTAGATAACTTTTTAAATTAAGACATAAATAGAAGTAGCATTTGTAAAAGTTGGTCTGTGTGTATATGTTGCGAAATTCTAAAAGGTCTGTTCTCAGTATCTGTAAAAATAATAGCTTATTTTCCTCTTTTTTCCTTGCATGCAGTGTTTAGTGGTTGGGTTGGGCTGCAGCAATAGCTACCCACATTTGTTACAAGAATACTTCTCACAGATTACCATTTAATTATTCTTGGCTAGTGAAGTCTGCTGGAGAGAGAAATCACACTTGATAGATAATGAGACAGGGGAAGAGTGAAGAAAAGATGGAGATTAGTTTAGAACTCTGTTGGTTTTTTTTTCACCATGTGCTGATGAGTTGGTAAATGATAGACTTACTCCTCTGCTGTCTTTAGGTGCTGTTAATATAAATACGGTAAATTTCCCTGACTGGTCCATAACAAGTAATAGGCCAGTCAAGATTGTATCCTAGAAATCGGTGTGCCACAGCCGCTGTTCGGTGCCTGTTCTGTAAGGGAATGTTTGAAGGGCAAAGGAGACTCCCCGGAGATCTCATTTCTGGGCCAGGAGTACAAGTGCATGTGTGTGAAATCAGGTTGTTCCGGCAAGTAGGAGGGATTAGCAATGGGCCTCAAACTTCCATATAAAAACTCATGTGGTGATGGAGATCTGTGAAGCCCTGCTGCACTTAAACAGGAGCATCATATGAGACCCAATAATGTCTGGGAAATATAGTGCTGTTGGTTCAACTCTGGATTTTCTGTAGGTGTTATTAAAATGTTTTTTTTTGGGGGGGGAGCATTTAAAGGCACTTCTGTAGATGTAGTAGTTACTGAGGTTTGTAATGCAACACTGAGTCATTTTTCATGACTGTTGAAATTTATTTAAAAAAAAATAATGATTGGAACAGATGGATATTTGGAAATATACGAGTAAAACTGGGATCCTGTACTTGGTACTTCATATAAGAGTGCACTAATAGGAAGCAATGGGTTTCCATGTGGAGCCTGGCAGGTCTCTAGGAGCATATATGGAAATAATTATATCCTTGCAAATCAGGATCGCATATTATAGTGAACTACTTTGAATTGATAGGAGCTGGTCCCATGTGGTGCCAGTTTCACAAAGAAAGCAAACTGGTACCTTTAGCTAAGGCCTTAATGGCATCTTTGTAACAACTGTTGCAAGACCCCAGGTGCTTTCTGCTGTATCAATAATGAATTCTTGTCTTAGAAGGAATTACACAGAAAGGTTTACTCAGCAAATGCAAAAATTGTAGCAAAATCTGCTTTTGACTGCTTAGATGCATCTGCAATGACATATATCATTCAGTTTCCAAAGAAACATAAATATCCCAATGACTTCAATGTAAATGGTAAGAGACAGCAATTGCATTTGTACGTTTGAGCTGATTGTAAGGACAGAGGAACTGGATAATGACTTGTATGATATATTTGAGTGTTAAGTACTGGAAATCTTGCCATATCAAACATAGTATCTCTGCATGCATTGAGAAAATAAATTTTAGAAAAACTGAAAAAGAATATGCTAAGAAGCAGGGAAGAAAAAGAGAAGAAAGAAAATGAAACAGCCTTAGGAACTTCCATAATTTTTAAAAGACAAAAAATGCAATATATCATGGCTGTTCTTTCTGGTGTGCTCCTTCATTTCGAGATGAAGCTGAGACTGGTGATGTCCAGAGCCCAAGGGTCACTGATTGCACTCCCAGAACTTAGGTAGTATAATAGGTAGTATGTTATCACAGAGGGAATTTAGTACTGTCTTATTTTTATGTAGTCTTTTACCTGAGGGTTTGCCATACTTGCTAGTGACCTTGAATAATTTCTTTCATATACTTGTAAAACATAATTTATTTTGCCTTCACCTGAGATTTGTTAATTTAGGTTTATTCAAAGCAGTACTTTCCCCAAAAGAAGCACTTCAGCTGCTTTGTTGATTTCTCATACAAGCCAGTGCACTTTTGGTCTTCCTTTGTCCCCAAATTTGGAATTCTATTTCTGAAAGTCTTTCTGTTTCCAAGCTATAGTTAAAACAAATAATATGCTGTAGTGGTGCTTAACAGATGGGCAAGTATTTTTATTTCTGTGTGCTGGTATCAAACTTATGCATGAGACAATAGTTTTAAGAAAAACTTTCAGTAAGAGAATGCTAATTAATTAAACCACTTACTGTTGGAAGATAAAAGAGGACAGGGTGGTTACTTTGTATCGCTATGTTTTCTAAGATTATGCTGTGTTTCCAACATCAATGGAAGAAAGGCTTGCTCCATGCACCCGACCATCCACACACTCCAAGAACACCTTCATGTGTTTTGAGACAGGAAAAAAGAGAAGGCTGATCAAGGATTGAAAATAGTGGTGATGGAGAGAAGTGCTTGACCTTTCAAAGAGTATAAGGCTCTTTGTGTTAGAGTTTTACTTGGAGGAGAGTTCAGTCTTGAAGCAAATCACCTCACTGTCCCTGTTTATTATGCCCATTTGTTTGTTTTCCAGAGTGGTTTCGGTATGCACTAAGTAGGCTCCTTTCAGAGAAACGATGCCGTTCCACTCTTTGATAGGGTCCTAGAGGTTTGACTAGTTCTCCGTCATTTTTGGCAGCTTTGAACATCCTGTGGTAGGGTCCGGTTCAGAAAGTTTGACTAAACGTGGGCTGCAAAAAAAACCCATCCTGGGCTTCATATAGTGAAGACCTCAGCAGCAGCTGTGTTGTGATCTGCTCCAGTTGTGCCAAATTGCTAATACAGATAGAGCCTAATGCCATTTATTGTGGGTTGTTTCTTTTAAAGTAAGAACAGAGTGGTGATTAATTGCCAGGGTGTCTTACCCTTGTCAAGTGTTTAGAGATGGTAATGTTTTTAAATCTACCTCCATGACGCTTTGTATTTTGGGTGGAACTTGACAGACCTTTAGATAAGTGCTATATTCACCAAATGAGGTACCAAAAGGTCTGTTCTGAACGTTCTTGCCTATGGTTTTGATCTGACTGGTTTTCAGGGGCGTAGGGAGGGGAGAGAGCAGAAGGTAAGTGTTTGGAATGTAACAGTGCTGTAGGAACCCACAGCTGGTGCCGAGATCACGATTATAGCTTAAAAAAAGCAGCACAAATATTAGGAATCATATTGTAAAATAACAAAGAGCCCTATCCCAGTTACTGAGTTTTCTCCTTCATACAGTAAACATTCACTGTGGTGGTATGTCCCCCCTTTTCCTATGGATAGAAGGAAATTAATTTCTCAGTGCTAAAGTTACTCCTTTGGTAATATGTGCTTACTTTTGTATTTCGTGAACATATTGGAATTTGCAATATGATCATCTTATACTAAATTAACAATTATAGGAAGAGCGGAATCTTCATACAATTTTCATTTATTCAACTTCATCCTTTTAAACACCTCAATATCCCACACTCCGTTCCTTTTTTCCCCTCTGTAGCTGCTTTTTTCCCATCCTATTTAAGATTTCTTTGTATTTCTGGAATGAAACGTTTTTGTCAGCTTAAAATGACAAAGGTGAAAATGAATCTCAAAGATGCACGAAGTATATAGGACCACTTGGCTGCATAATCAGTGCTCTTGGAGGAAGTTAGTTCTGCTTTCCAACCCTGGGAAGTGCTGGGGGAGGGGGGGTTGTAGCCAAGTTCAACCCTTGGAGCAATAAACTGAAGAAACGTGCCAGTTCAGGCATGACTATGTGTGGCTAGAAAGGCAGTATGAAGGATGACTTCAGATTTAGTGGAGAAAAGAAGAGATTAGAGAGTGATGATCGATTTCAACGATGGCATGTATGCAGTGCATTAACTTTCTTTCATTAATGTTATTTATAGTGAGTTGCTATAAAAGTAACCTTGAAATACGTTTTGAAGTTCAGTTCATAGCAGTTCTCCAGGTGGCCGAGATAAAAGGAACTTGTGAATATCAGCTATGGTGAAATCTGCTGGAAACAGGCTCTTCATAGCATTTAAAGGCAAGGCAGTATCCTGAATTAGCTCAGGTGATTTGCGTACTGGAGTTTGATCCTGTAGTCTAGCACGTTTTGCTGTATTAAAATATGCATTATAAAAGCACGTAATTGTGGCTTTTCATTTCCTTTAGCATTTCTGTAGGGGTTTAGTAAGGTTTTACTATGTGCTGTGTCCTCTGGGTGTAAAACTTTCTTGTTCAGCGCGGAGCTGGCAGCGAGACGCACAGGGCAGCGCTGCTCACGCGGAGCAAATTGCTGGGCTGTCAGGTGACTGCAGCCTTCGCGCAGCTGTTGGCAGTGCGGGCAGCCCCTGCCTGCTGCCTGCTGCCTGCCTGCTGCCTTACCACCGCGCGCTACCGCTCCGGCTCTTCAACCCTCACACAGCTTCCAGCACTGGCAGGGATTGGGGAGGAGATTATGCTTCGAGTCTTTGGGGTGATCCAATGGGAATTGCATTGATCTGGTGTTTAGCTCTGATCCTTATCAGATGGATTACTTCTAAGGTAGGCCATTTTATTATTCTGTTTTGACTAACTGGGTTTATAAGTAGCCTGAGAGAAGACAAGTCATTAAGAACTTTGAGTAGTTCCTTTTCATTTTTAAATCTAATCTGTTTTGGAAACACATCATTCGTCATTTAAGACTGTGTTTCTTAAGTGTTCATACGTGATCTCGACTTTTGCTTGCCTTGAAGTGGGAAGAGCGTGGTTGTAGCAGTGCCAGTTAGGAGACAGTGAAAAGGGATCTGAAATGGCTTCTGAATGGCAAGGGCTTGCTTGCCTCCTTTACTAACAGAACTTCAATTTTATAGCGCCTTAAAGGCTTTGCGAAAATAAGGAAAAACACTTTTAAACATAGTGAGAATAATACAAATTAGTGTATTTTGCTTCCTGGACAGGATATCCTTTTTGTGGTGTTGATTTCAGGGTTACGGGAGTGGAAATACCAGTTTTGTTTGCTTAGGTGAAATACCTGCTACTTCTCTTACTTTGTAGCCTTTCCATGTGAGATGCCTGTGTTTTGAAAAGTGCGTATTAACGATAGGCAAAATTAGGAGTTCCTGCTCTCTTCTTCTAAAGAACGTAAGTATCCCCGTAATGTATATTGTGGTAGTAAATATAGATGGGATTGGTGCCTGGAGATGAGACCAGGCTCTTCTCAGCAAAGCTTGCTGCCTAACCTGGAATTAATTCCAAAAGGAGGAATAAATTTAAGTTTAGGATTGTGAAGGAGAGCCAGAATCAGTGGAGAGAATAAGGGAAACGGGGGGGGGGGGGGGGGGGGGGGGGGAGTCAGAGTTCATGCATTTATATATAGAGATTTATTTTTAAAAAAAAAATTCATACACAATTTAAACATTTTTGTACAATTAACAGGAGAATCTGGACAAACATGAATTTGAATTTGTTGTGAAAACAAGCTTTGCCAGATACCCATGCCAGTACTCTTCAGTCATTGCCAGTAACACAGTTCTAAATTTACTAAAAGCGAAACCGGTCAGGCTTAGTTGCTACCACTTGTGATAACTCTTGTCACCTCATGAAAAAAGACCAAGTTACCCTAATGGATGTTCTTTGTGACTGAAGGCAGATCCTAAATGTCAAAGTTTTACAGCCAATGTGCTAGCCTAGTACATCATCCACATTTTACTGGTATACTGTCAAATTGCTGGTTTTCTGAAACTTGACTTAAAAGGCCTGCTTAAGGAATTATGGCTATAATTCAGTTTGGTCGAAGATTCTGTTAAGGTGAGAAAAATAGGAATTCCAGGTAGCTGATGTTAATACAGTTAAGCATAAAAACACAGCTATTTATGGCTGTGTTTTTAAATGTGCTAACGGATGTTTCTTTTTAAGCATTACTTTTGTGTTCATCCAATTTTCCTATTTTGCTGTTGCTTTTGAGTCCTGTCATTCTGATTTAGTTTCTAAAGGTAATAGTCCTGTGTGTTTCTGTCCTCACTTCAATCACTTGTGTGGGGTTTTTTGACTGTTTTCTTATCAGTTTTCAAGCTTTTGTTTAGCATATTTTTATTAAATCTTGAAGTTTTTATGTTGACAAAACTTTGAATAAATCTAATGGTGCCACATGATGATACACATCTAAGATGTGTAAGAGAAAATACCTTCCAGATGCTTGTTAGATGTATGCATCACTAACGTTGATAACTGTCATTTAAACAATAGCTAAGTTTAAAAATGATTGCCATCCAACTTGGGAGATGGTCACGTGAAATTAGCTTTATATGGAAGAAAATATTAAAATTGCTACTTTCAGATATTTGAAAGGGATGTGCATCTTATTGTTATTGCTGGTTAGTGTTGCCTTCCTGAAATTAACTACATTTTCTTATCACTGGTTTGATAAACTTTCAAAATACTGCTTTGAACTCCAGTGAAATACTTAGAAAATAGTAGCAGGACCGTTTCAGTGGCTTGTCTGAGTTAAACGACAGTTTAAGTGCTTTGGAAGAACATTTGCCAGTGCTTTAGTGAGTAAAAACTTAGTGATGTCCTGTGGAAAACTGTGGATCTTACATTAGCATGGAACTTTTAATTACTTGAAATAATTCTAAGAAAAATTATGAATGAGTCTTGCTTTTGAAATTCAATAATAGTTGGAGAAATCCGGTCTAATTAGTTAGTCATTCTAAGGACTGCTAGTTGATAAACTGTCGTAGAATCTTAAATAGCTCCCAAGTGTGTGTATTTGAGGCAGCATAATCAGTAAATTGCAGGTGCCACGATATACCAACTTCTCCAAACTTGTTCTCAATTTCTCTTTCTGAAAGCAATCCTCTGATACTCAGGCAGAAAAGCCAAGTAGGTAAAAATAGCTGTGGTGCTGTCCTCTAGCTTTTCTTTCCCAGCTTCTGAATAAACAACCGAGTTACAAAAGAGACTTGTGTACTCCATGAAAAAGCATAGATGGTTCTTTCTGATGGGAGATACTGAGTTTTGAAGGCCAGCAGCTCTGCTGGTACAGAATGAGTCCAGCAGTTGTTTCACCTGGCAGTCCAAAAGCTGGCTAGCTGGCGATTGCCAGAATGAAGTGCCCAACAGTAATGCTGGTGCTCAGCTCGGAACTGGATTGGGAAGTCCCTGTGCTAAAACTGATACATGGGTGGAAGTGTTTGTTTGGCACAAATAGCAGCAGGTGCTCTGTTTCCAAGTGTTACATGCATATGCCATGCTCCCTAGCATCACTGAAGCGGCTTCTCTTTGAAGATATATCTATGTGCTATTTTGGCATGTCGTTCCCGTTGCATGGCTTTTAATAACTTCTTATACTCTTGTGAAAAGGTTTTCAGAAAGATCTGACTTCAGTCTATCTTTTGGTAGATACTCTATTTGCCTGTTTTTGTGGAGTCTGTGTATCCTTGGTGTTGTTAAAAGATTAATGGATTTACCACTTTAGTTTGAACTTCTCCCATTCACTTTCCATAAAGATGTGGCAAAAGGGAGGAGAAATGAAAGCTGCTCTTACTGTACTGCCATATTAGTGTGAATAAATGACACACTAATATGAAACTGAAATTTAAGGTGAGATTTTCAAAGTGGAAGTCCAGTGTAAACAATCCCTCCCAGTCATCTTTCTGATAGCTGTCTGCACTGCTGAAGTGAAACAGCCCACCCAATTCAGGTGGCTGCGCTCATGTCTGGAAAGGAGCGGAGTGGTTAAGAACCTCATCTATTCATTTGAGGAATTTGTTGAATCAGTTAGAGTCCAGCAGATATTCCCACCGTACCAAGTTGTCCTTGTGCTTGAAAAAGAAACCTGCCTAAACACGTGAGGATTGTCTTCAGTTTGAGCACTAGTAATTCTGTCTACCTATTGGAACGATGCTTATTTGTTTGAGATTTGTAGAGAGGGTCAAGGAGTTCAATATGCTTCATTCTTATTAACAGGTACAAAGCTTCAGGTAAACCAAAGAGATGGCAGAGATCTAGAAATAAAATTTTATGCTAAATGAGTTAATATTAACAATAATGTGATATTCTGAAGTGCCAGAAGTCAAGCTCTGTCCATGAAGTTTTTAGCCAAGGTTTCTGTAGGTTCATACAAAGTATGCAACAGTCATCTCGACTGTGTAAGGTAGGTACATTTTTATAGTGCAGGTTATAGTCTTGATGTCTCAGCGTAGGCTATGGAGAATGGGCCACTGATTAGCAATGAGGGAGCAGGCATTTTTGGAAGTCAGCGAGGGTAGAATCTTGGTGATTGTTTGAACTGTTGAGTGCTTTACAGAAACTTTAATTCTTCAAGACACATTTGCCTTTCTGCTTACAAATTTGCTGCACATGACAGTTCACATCTCAGCAGAAGTTGATGCATTAAATCTGGTCTTTCTCTTTGCTGGATTTAAAAAGTGGAATCTAGGCACAGTATCTTAAGTAATTTAATCTACCCTGCCTGTGATTCCTTTTTTTTTTCTTCTTTTTTTTCATGCATCTTTCTAGAGTAATGCAAGGGGTAGTATAAAAATATGCTGATAGTATTATTTAAAGTGGGAAAATAGGTAATATACTTCAGCCTGCGGTACGTAGCCTGTTACCTATTTGGAGTGTAAGCTGACACAAAGCAATCCATGGCTGGACAAGGGTAATATTATTTAATTTACCTACCTATCACAACTTGCTAAAAACCTCTGTACTGTTAGCTCCATCCTCTGTCTTTGGCCCCACCACAGTGCTCCTAACTATCGGTACCCCACTTATTTGCCTGGTCTAAATGTATGAGGTCTGACCACTCATCACCCACCCTGTATCTGTCCCTTGGTGGAACTTGCTAATAAGTGTTTTCCTCTTATCTGTTTTATTTAACAAATTTCAATGAAAGAAGTATCTTTAGGACCTCTACTCTTTCAGCAAAATTAGCCGAAATTGTCCTACTACTTTTGAAGCATTGTTGGTAACCTTGTGTAAGGTTTACACAATAAATTACCTCTTTTTCCGTAGGGAACCAAACTTTGAAATTTAAAAAGGATTTGATTGCTCAAAGATTCCTATGAGATCCTTCAGAGTCCTTGCAGAATGAAATCACTTGTTTGTATAAGCAACTGGTTTTATTTTTTTAAAAATGTTCTTTGTGTTTGATATCATACATGGATGTACTACTTTATCTAGCAAATAATACTTTAGATTTTAGAGAGCAAGTAATATTTTAGAATCAACATATCAAAGGGATTTATTTTTCAGTAATTTTTTATGTATTGTTTTCCTTCTTGGAGACTAATGCTCCAGTTGAGCATGGTTCTTCTAGTTGCATGTGTGCTTAGCTTTCTCCTGTATTGGATTACAGAACTGTACTGGACATGTCCAGAAATCTGTGATAGACAGGTGCAAATTGCAAGTTAGCACTAAATTACATCACTGATTGTGCCTAGTCAGTGATATGTAATGTTCCAGGCTACTGAAAATATATTCAGCTGAGATTTGCTGAAATTCAAAGGTAGGTTATATGAAGAAAAAATATATATATATTGAAAATGTCAGTGGGAAATCAGCATCGCTTTCTGGCTGATGAGTTGTATTGCTGTCTTTCCCATCAGGACAAGGCACATTGCTGTGAGAAATGCTGTACAAACATATTTTGAGGGAAGGATTATTTGCATGGTTTATGATCTTCCAAGGAAATACAGAACAAAAGCTAAGACAACATAAAAGTGCTGTGCAGGGAGTTCTTCCTTGTAGTCTTTATAGCAGCTACTATAATTGGACCCCATTTGGAGCTAGGTCTTTGGTCATTTCTGTAATTAAATATTAAGCTTACCCTTGGAAAAACTTATCTGACTTCAAGTGTAAGGTTTTCTTTTTTGTTTTAACATGAAAAATATTAAAACAATTAAGTGTAACTTCTGGGTGTGGAGTCTTATCATGTCAGTGGTACAAATGATGCTGAAAAGAGGTTATTAATCTCTAGTCTGTCTTTATGTGCCTTCAGTTTGTTCTGTAGATAGATGCATGTAAGCCATTTTGCCTTTTCCCCCTTCCAAGTAATTTGTTTCTTTTAAAATTCTTTTCAATAGCCGACATCTGGTTTTCTGTCCTGTTTCTTAACATGGTTTGGTTTCCCATCTTTTGAACTTGCATATTTTCAGGCTGTTGTGTGTCCCTAGTGGAGTGTTGTTTCTGCTACAGAGAGGAAAAAAGGGGTGACTGTGTTCACCTCCAGGTTGGCTTTTATCTCAAAGGGGTCTGATAACCCTTTGTGGCACTGAGGACTTCACTGTCCTCAGTACAAATAAGAAGTATGGTGGACAGGGAAAGGTCATAGGAATTTTTAGTACGCATGCACGCACAAAAAAATCTTATTTCTTTAAGGAACAAATGTTGTGAACTGGCAAAATTGAAATCTGACTGTGAAGGTGATCCTTTGATCCTAGGATTAAGAAGTAACATTAATGAAGGTTTAAAAAGTGGCAGAAGATGGTGGAAGTACAGTAAGGGCAAGATGTGAGGCTGGTTGCTAGGTCATGCCAAGCTTTGAAGACTACATGATGCCAGTGTTGTGTAGCTATGAGAACATTCCTCCAGTTCTTGGCTATTAGAGGACCAGCTGACCACACTTGTGGGAGACTTCCTGGGTTATAACTTGTTATCATATTAGCTGAATACATATGTAACATAGGTATTTTGTGTAGGTAAGAAATACAGCCTACATTGGAGTATCTCAGTGTTGTGCATGGATAACTTGATGACTCCTTTAGACTTTTATCATCAAATGTGAAATACCACTTGCTTGTTTTCTTTCAAATACTTTTATGTATTACATCCTGCTTTAGTGGTACCTTGACTTGGCTACAAAAAGTACTGGGTGGAATGAAAGTAGCACGTGGCAACCAAGTTCTGCCCTTGCAGAACATCGGTTGAATTCCTAGGACTGCAGTAATGGTGTCATTTGAGTTGTTTTACTTCTTTTAAAACTACTTTTAGCTTTGAAAGATGGAAATACCCCATAGGTAAATAAACAAATAAAACAAGTACTTGCAGTTCCTAGTTTAAGTATTTCATTCTAGAAGGTTAAGAGGAGCATGGTTTTTTTGTCTGCTATATCTTGTTCTGTGTCTTTTTATTGTGAAGAATGGTTGAGGAGCATCTGGAAAGAAATTTAGGTGGGATATTTTTTTTTTCCACACTATGGTCCTGTTTTTCATAATCTCTTCTCTACCAATTCTTGTCTTTCCTTTGCCCCCTCCTAAAACAAAGTCAGCGTGTGTGTGTGTATATATTTTTGAAAGATGAATGTTCAAGTTTCCAAAATTAATCTTGAGAATGAAATTGGACAATTGATACTTTATTTTCATTTCAGTTTAAAAATGATTCAGTTCTAACTTGTATAAAATATACTTTTTTTTTTTGCAGAGACGTGGAGCAATTTCCTATGACAGCTCTGATCAGACTGCGTTGTATATTCGTATGCTAGGTAAGCATACCAGTTTCTATATTGCAAAATTCTAACATTTGACATTTGATTGATTTATTTTTTTATTTTTATATATATATTTTTAAAATTTTTTTAGATTTGAGTGTTGAATTCTTAAAGTTATTACTCCCTTTCTCCTGGATAATATTCTGGTTAGATTCTTTAGAAGATTCTGGGTTCTTTTGTGTTGACTTGGGTTTTTTTGGTTGTTTGCCTTTTTTTTCTTTTTTCCCCTGAGTTAACCATTGCATTGGATGTTTTGCTCCTATATTTTAAAAAAAAAAAAGTTACCTAGTGTGTTTGGTAGAAGTTAAGTTTTCCAAGTGACTCATGATTGATCTTTTTTTCTCTGATGGAATTTATCACCTCTGCATGGTATCCTGCTGATTAAAACTGTAGCTTAGAGAATGTTTGTGTGAGAGTTACCACACGCTTTCAAAAACTTCAGTACTGAGACTATGAAATGCTCAAGGTGTTCGTAATGTAACGATATGATTTTAAACAATACTGCTCGTATTATTTCTAGAAGTTGACTTGAGAAGAGAAAGGATGCATGACGGGGCCAGTAGTTCAGTCAACTTACTGAAGGACGTTCCCAGAGTAGCAACTAGTTAAAGAGGAAAGTTGAATTAAAATGAAAGAACGTTATTGGGAGGGGTAAGCATTGGGGGGGAGACCCTCTGTGATAGTGAGTGCACGGAAGGAGTTGAGGTCAGTCATTGAGAGGAGACAGATACAAAGCTCTGGTAGATCTGGCTGCCAGATTCAGTACTTCCTGCACCTCTTCTGGAGGCTGCTGGTGGTGTGGGGACTGTGTATATACTCTTAAGTCTGTTTCACTACAAAATTATGCTGCTTAATTTAAACCAGCTTGAGCTATGATTTTGTGTTGAAATGGACTATGAATGCTTGCATGATGTCTCTCGCACGGCTCAATGAACATCAACAGCTAGTGAGTATAAATTCTTAACGGGCTCCAACTAAATCAGCCAGAACATGTATTTTAATGCCCTGAGTCTTTTCAATTTCATTGTATATTGTATGTAATAAAGTTTCCAAAAATTCTTGACTGCATTGTCTATGAATTTAAAGTTGTAAACTAAATGCATGTATGCATATATATGAATTTATAGTCAATAACCTACGTATGTAGGCACATGCGTGCATATGTATATATAAATCCGATTTTGACTTAGAATCTCTGCATGTTTGTTTTCCAATTATTTTGATTTTTTTAAGTTTGTGAAGCTGTTAATACTGTAGCATTGTCTACTGAAGGATTTTTGATGAGAGAATGTAATTACTTTGGAGATTTGCTAAGAGGAGTAGGACAGAAGATGCTGGCTTCTAAATGTTTATTGAAAAAGGTGGAGGGTTTTTTTGTTGTTGGAAATAAGTTACTTTTGAAAAGTTAACCTAACTTTTTCATTTTTAATCATCCTTTTTGCAGGATGAACACTAGAATTCTTCAAAATATCATTTTTCTGCTCTAGTCATAAAACCAAGAAAGTAAATTCAGGCCTGAGGTAGTCTTGTTTCCTTGATTTTGTGATACTTTTTTAAACTAAATTTATTTTATACTGTAATTAAAAAATGCAAATTTTTTTCTGCTTCAGAGTCCTACAAATTGACTACTTTTAATTCCACAATAGGGGAAATATGTATTAATTTATTTTAAAAATGCACTGATATGCTTGAATTAAAGGTACTGTAAGTATATGTCTGTTTATTTTTATCTTTTAAAAATTAATCTGCTAGTGACAGAAACTCAGCTTGTAAGAAAATAATTCTTAATTTCTGGGGAGAATAATCTGATTTCTTTTGCTGCTTTGGAAGTTTAACTGTGCCATGAAGTAGTTAGGCCTATCATTTCTGCAGAAGGGTTTGTGATAATGCTCAAGTAAATCTAGAGGAAAGGAAAGCCCGGCTTCCTATGGTTCTTGGTATATACACCTGAACTGAGGGGAAAATCTCATTTGTTTTCAAATCTTTCATTGACTATTTTCATAGGCACAATTAAAATATATTCAGAACGTGATGTTAAATAAACTAAATTTTCACTTGTTCTCTTGTTGAATTGAATTATTAGACTATGTGATTGGTGCTTGTTATGAGTAGCATAACTCTTGCTGTATTCATTGCTGTTCAATGATGTTGCTGTGCAGAGGCAGTAAGTCTTTTGAAGGATTGACCTCTTCTAACTTCGGCTGGGGGGAGGAGGGTACCAACAAGCAAAGAAAAAAAATTGCCCATTGGATGCTTGAATCAGAGTGTTAAATTTGTATTACTTTCTCACTTGTTCGTGATCACTTTGTTTTCCCGAATGTTATGTACACTATACTGTACAAGTTAGCAACTGTTTACATTTTATTACTGTTGTATTCATAAATGGACTGTAAAAGACCAGCCTGAAAGCTGAACAGTTGGGTGCATCGGTATATAGAAACATTCATATCAGAGTAGATTCAAGAATGAACATATTCAATTAGAAATTTTTGTGCGAAACGTGAAGTATTGTGTTTCCCATACAGTATTGTGAGGGTTTTGGTTTTTATTTATCTTAGTATATTTAGCAGAGTAAGCTGTAAGGTATCCTCAGGTGTAACTTAGCAGGAACTTAGGCCCAGTCATGAGAGGTTTTGCCTTTTACTTGGCTGGTTATTATTCCAAACAGACTGTATCTACTAATAAAATGTACCTTGAAAAGGTGTTTATTTTAGCAGACCAAAAATATAAAGCTAAGGGGATCTAGGACACCTCCCTCTGCCTCTGTTTAGTTGTGCTGGCTGTAGAGTTGCTTCCTTCAATGTTTTCAGGCTGTTCCAATAGGAATCCAATGGAAATTCATTTGCACCAAGTAAACAGAAATTCCTGTGGTATGGCAGTGTTTCCAGGTTCAATTTAAAAAATAAATTTGAAGGGCAAACAAAATAAACAACTAACTTTTAACTGTCTTCATCAGTGTCAATATAAAACAAACAGGGTTGACTCTAATGACTCATCTGTCATACCCCACTCCCAAAATATATGCTAAGCCACTCCCAAGTGGCTTATTTACTATTTTAAAACATAGATACAGATGCAGCATTGTAGAATTTTTCTTTTAAGACCTTGGAAGGGCTAATACATCTGCATCACCTCAGTCAGCTACTTATCTCAGCAACTATGAGGAATTCTCAAAATTTCTTATTAGTGCTTCTATGTAATCTTGATACTTTCTTGCTTTTTCTCTTCTTTGCTTTTCTGGTGTCTTGTTTTATATCACCTGAAAATTTTGCTACTGTGCATGGGGTGGAAAGAGTGGGGCACTGACTGCTTGTATGGGTGGGCGAGCATGTATCTCTCAACTAAAACTGGATCGTTTTACCCTCCTTTAGAAGTCTTGATCACTTCAAATAGGAAACAGTGGAGGCAAGCTACTGTGTAACTCAGGTGCACGCTCTTCTCTGGTAGCAGTTGTTATGTGGTATTCCTTTTGCTTTAATTCCAGCATATTCAGCTGACCTCTCATCTGTTTCTCCAACGAATTTAATAGGAACTTTAATCTATGAAGCTAGTAATTCTTTCTGGAAATGCTGCTCTTCACAACTTCGTGGTTTTGACTTGGGTGGTTTACCTTGAGGTGGCTGTCGTAATTTCTGCTGCCAGCTGTCCTCTGTGATCTCTGAGATTTCTGCCCCTGCTCTAGAAGGCCTCAGCTCCCCAAGCAGCTGCTGCATTGTTACTGTGCCCCTCTGGAGTATTAGGGTAGCACAAAGTATGTGCTGTGTAACCCTAACGCGCAGGGATGTCAGCTATGGCATTTCAGCTGCCCTGTAAGTATCAGAGTTGTCCTTGCGGTGTGAACAGGAGGCTGAGAGAGGGGTAGGAGCTAAACGATCTGTCTAAAGGTAAGTTTTGTTACAGCTCTTGTTCTTTTTTAGTTGTAGCTGCAAACCTCCCTCTTACATTCTTTCTTCCACTATTTATTCAGTCTGTTTCTGCCTATATGTCCTTTGTCTTTAAAAATACAAGCAATCCTGGTCATGTAGAACTATTCCAGAAAAAATTCTAGTTTAATACTCACCCAGCTTTGTCACGTTTGGGCACGAAATCAAATTTTGAAAGGAAGGCTTTTTGTTTTTTAAATCTTTCTCTGGATTCACAGAAACTCTCAAAAAGGAAAAAAACCCTGTTCTTGGAAGTCCACTGTCATTAAGATACTGGACTTGAATGTGTTCCCCCTAAGGAAACAGAGGGGTCTTTTCAGAGCTGCTGAAGTGGCTAAAGAGACACTTAAACACTGTCAGCTTGCTACCATTTCTGTCCCCTCAAGGAAATTTTACCTATAAGCAAATTGTGCGATCTGATGGTTTCAAAAGATTTTGTAACCACTTTGATATGTTTTTAAAAGGCCTAAATAAATGAAAACTTTTCATAAGTTCATTTGGTTTAGGTGTTGAGTTTTAATTATCTTTCAGCTATCATAATAATGATTGGCTCTGAGGTTGGACTCCTGTTGTTGTTTGAACAAACTATGTAACAGTGTCCTTTTGTCTGATAAAAGTAATCTGAAATCTGAAATCTCGTGCACCTTTTTTTTTTGTAATTAAAGTTACCATGATGATAAACACATTAATTCAGCATCACTTCCAAGTCATAGAGTTACAAAAAACTTGTGCAGGGTTTCCCAAGCGAATTGATGTGTTATGTTGTGTGCAAGCACGATGAAGTAGATACATGTGGGATATATTGATCTTTGCAGGTCAGATTGACTGAACAGTGAATGCGTAACGATGGTCCAGTATTTCTGGATGTTTTGAGACTTAACTGTACATATGCAGTAGCGATTAGTCTCACTGTGTTAATAGCACATCATTTCATAATGTGCCAATGTGCAGCCAGTTTGATGCTATTCCTTTTTATGCTTCTGTGCACATAGGAACTTCAAATGGATGTATAGTGGCTTCAAGTTCCATTTGTACCAATTTTTCCAAGCACATTTTTTGTCTGAAATCTTGAAAAATGCAGTAGTTCTGTACAATGGTAACGGAGACAGCTCTTCTGCCTTCATGTTGGCCTAATAGGTACTTTTACATATTAGGCCAAAATTTTATATTTACTGTGATAAATTCCAGTCCTGTAGAAGCGATATCTTTTTCCAGAATAAATCCAAATGGATTCTAAAAAAAATTCATCCATTGTTGAGATCTTGATTCTTAACAAAATACCCTCTGCTTCTACAATAATCAAGGAGAAAGAATTTTGTTTAATAACTATTTATTGAAAATATTTTGTTTTGCTTGCTGAGAATTTCCTGCTTCATATGTACACAAGTAAATGCGCTCATTTTACCTTCATCTTATTACAGTTGCCTTTTTAATAGTTTGCCATGTGCATTTTTATTATATAATTTCTTCTTCTGAGTAACTATTCTTGTAAATATGTTTTAATAATTCCTGTTAAAAGCAATGTAGTTAGTTGCACTTCATTTCACTTGTAGACAGTTTTTCTTGTTTCTTTCTCAAAATCCACAGCATTGTGGGCATTTCAAGGGTAACAGGGATACTGCTACCCTCTCTATGCTGTTAGACTAGGGACTAGTAAATACAAAAGAAAGCAGAGAAAAATCTTTTAACATCATTTATCAGGTGAATCTGCTTGTTTTGTTATTTGCAGAATTCCAGATCAGTCTTCAGGTATTTTTCTGTGAACTTTTTCTATTCTTGACACTTTGAGCAAGTAAATTGTTCACCAAAACCTAGTTGTACACTGACTGAAACTATTTGCTGATTCACGTTGTGGTTGGTAAATTGTGCAAGTTAAGACTGCCTTGAAAACTAAATATAATTCACAAAAGTTACATCACCTTTTCTGTAAAAAATTAACTAAAAAAAGTCTTTTAATTCAGCTGGTGAACTCATTCACACAGCTGTAGCTATGACTGATTTCCCAGATAAATATGAGTGAAAGGTAATGGAAGTTGCATTTTCCTCTGTGTAAACTGAAATTTTCATACACAGATACTAAGGCATTCACCTCTTCTTTTCCAAAATTTCCCCTTTTTCATTTTTATTAACTGTATTTTGTAAATAAAATTCACCAGTTGCTTGTGCCTAACAGAAGAGTTCTACAATTTGCTGCCTCTGTATTGCCTGGAACAAGACCAAGCCTCTTGCACTCTGCTCAGATGAATGCTCTAAACCTTTATAAGTAATATATTGTCAGTGGTCTGAAAAATAGTATTTACAAGTAGTAATTGAGTTACTTTTCCTTGCAGCTCTATTAAAGTTTTCAGGTTCAAAACCCCAAAAGGAGTAATAACTGAAAACCACATATATTTGGTATGTTTTTACTGATGCGTAAGCTTTAGACTTGTTATTTGGGGACCCCTGGGTCTACTTATCTTTTTGTGGTCTTTCCAGTGTGCCTCACAAGATAACATTCATCTGAAGTGTGTCACTATAGATATGTCCGTGTTTATAGATAGGGATCTCTAGAAAGATACCTGCTGTGTATTAAAAGTATATTGCTGAAGTTTTAGTCACTATAGTTATTTTCTGACAAGCTGCCTGCTTCAGCATTACAAATTAGCAGGTTGAAGAAGAAAAAGGAAAAACACTCTCAAGATGTTAGAATATTATCAGTTGCTGGAAATGAAATAGCTAAATTTTTATTTTCTTCTTATAAAATCAGTCTTAGTTCCTTGTGTTAAATACTTTGTTTTGATTCATATGAAAATTGCTGTGTTTGAGGAGAGAATACTACACCTAAAGGATTTTCATAATTAGAAACCAGAACATTTTCACATCTTAAATTTCACTTTTCTGTTGGGATTTGAGGAGGGAAACACTATTGCATTTGATCTTTAGAGGCTTGCCCAAATTTATAATTGCTTAAGGATTTTAAGTGAAGGCTTTTAATCCAGGTGAACTAACATTAACTCATACAAATACCTAATGAAAGAATACTGATCAGCTTTCAGTTGGTAAAATGCATAAGTAGAAATCAGCTAGCATGCTCAAAGATTCAGGTTGAAGCTAATTGCAGTGCAAAATAGTTTGATAAAAATTTTAATACTGAGTTTTGGTATTTTAATAGGCTCTTGTGTAATATTCAAACAGCTGAGCACAAGTAAGTAAATGCTAGTGGGAAAATATTCTATTATGTAATATCAAACCATATTGTAACTAGCTTATTTGCTAAAAGCTACCATTTCTAGAAGCTGAATCTTTTTTGTATTATACAAAATGTTATTGTTTTATGTGTGTTACTGAGGAACAACTCAACGTTTAATGTTCTTGTTTCCTGTCATATTAAGGTGCATTTTTACCATACTGGTGTAGCAAGCTGTTCCTAATTTCATCTGAATGCTTACCACATGCTTCTGGCAACGTATGCTTAGGCAGGAGAGATTTTGACAAGAAAGCATGCGATTGCATGTTTAACAAGTCTTCAAACTTTGTTTTGAATTTCACCTTTAAAACAAAAAGCATTGAAGTAGGCCTATTGTTTGAATAACCCTCCTCCATTAAGTACATGAATCTTTACCCCTCCAGGCTATGTTCATTTGCATTTTATCTCTGCCACTCTTCCACACTTTTATTTCACTCTTGACCCTGTTTCTAGGAGATGTGCGAGTAAGAAGTCGGGCAGGATTTGAAACAGAGAGAAGAGGTTCTCATCCATACATTGATTTCCGTATTTTTCACTGTAAGTATTTAAAAAAAGATAAATGACAAATAAACAAAGGCTTCCATTAATTTTAACTACTGAGCCTCTGAAAATAAAGTTAGCAGCTTATATAGCAAGACCATTTTTTTAATACTTCTTAGGAAAATCTATCATGCTACTTCGTTACAAAAAATAGAAGAGGAAAATCTTTACTGCTAAATTTTTTGTTTTAAAAATATAGTTTAAACTCATTGAATTTAGGCCTGATTTCCTTGGAAATGAAGACTATCTGATACACAGCTATTGATGTATGTGCCGAGTTCTTACTTGGCAGATGCAATCAGTTGAGAAGAATACTTTCCTGCTTTTATAAAGCGGCAGAAGGGCCTGGTCCAGGATGATGTTTGAAGAGAATTACAGTAGATGTCCGTACTCTTGACCTCATCATAATCAATTAACATTACATTTACTCAAACATGTAGCTAGGACTTAAATTTTTTTGGATACAGATAAATCTTAAAGATTAGCGTTATAAGAAAAGAGCAGACTAAATTTTTTTGATTGTGTTTTAGGAAACATTTTTTCTCAGAGGTGTTACAAGAATATTTTCAGATAATTTCACTTTTTTCTCTACATCTATATTGTTATAACTGACTGTGTCAGTAGTTGATGTAATATAAAAGCTTCAATAACCACCAAACCAATATGCAGCAAAAGCGCAGGGGATTTAATTCTTACATTGAGTCATAAAGCATCTATACCAACATTGTATCAGCACAATTCCAAGTATTCTGAATGTAATGGAGAGACTTAGCAAAACTTATTTCATGGTAACAAGTGTGGTTGTTGTAATTACCTTATTAATAAAAATGAGTGGCAGAAACTGATCTAATTAATATTCTGATCTAATTTATATTCTGATCTTATCTGAAGTTACTCTTTTAAAATAGATCACTGCTTAAATTTAAAACTCTTAAATTCTTAGTTTAATTCAAAGGTTAGTATCATAAAATAGGTGAGAAAACAAAGTTTGAAGAGTACGCTCTACTGATTTTTTTCAATAAAGAGGGTAAGAATTCCATCTCAAGTCATGATAATTGTATTGAATATAATAAAAATTATCTGTAGAAATAGCATGCGATTTATGAATTTACATAATTGTCTTTTTGTATCTATATGTGGCATTTCATGCTGTATGGGAAAATACGAAGAGAAATATTAAAAGAGCTACCTGCTAAAATGCAGTCACGGATGATATTACTGCCGTTTCTTTCCATCCTGATGATTGTGCATCAGGCAGATCATGACTAATCAGGAGAAGGATTTTCACACCCTTTCTTCTTGCCCCTACTTGTTCAGGCACAGACACCAACTTTTAGCAACATCAACTGTGGTGTCTGATGACAGCAAAGAATGTTGCTAGGAGGCCCAAAAAATTCTTTGGCTGTAACTTCCCTCTCGAGTCAGCTGCTGTGGCACTTTTCAGAGTTGCCATATTATAGTCGGATTTTTTTGCGCTTCAGGATTGTGGCCTATTGCAGCGTTGCTCTTTGACTTTAGACTCCTGCAACATTGCAGAATTTCCTTCAAAGTCAGTAAGGAATTCAGCCCCATCTCTCACTGTATCACTAGATTATCTATTAATTTACAGATTTTTTTTTAAAATCAGTAAATTGTTTTCTTTTTCTCTGCAGTACTAATTGAGTACTGATCAGTGTTTCCTTAATTGCTTTAAGCCAAAGAGTTTTAGTGTTGTACTGTCAGACTGTGGGTAGAGAGAAGTTGTGGGAATCAGATTTGACCTCATTTTTAAGATCTTCTCCCCACCCTCCCCCCCCAGTAACTCCAGAAGGATTTTGCCACATAGAGCTACACGGCTGAGAAATGTTCACCCATCTGAGCAATAGACAGCATGTGAGAGGAGCCAGCCAAGCCAGCTGGCTCTTCTTTGCTTGGGGCAAAAACTGGACTGAAAAGGGTCTCTTCTGCAGCTGAAGCAGACTAAACCATCTGAATGTTGGCTTCCCCCCCACCCCTCCGCTCCCAGCTGCATACTGAACATCAATACTGCATGGGTATGCTTCCTTCATGGTGTTTGTAAAGTTTCACTGTAACTGTCCTTCTACTATCCACTAACTTTACTCTAAATAATTTGCAATGATCGTTGCTTACCTGTTTTGCAGATGACTTACATACTGGCTGTCATTCACAGTGTTGAAGCGTTATTGCCATTTTGTATTTTGCTTAGCTAACTTTTGTTGTTTAGCATTATTTTCTTTTTTTCTGTCAATGATGTTTTGTGAAGAAGTTGAATGTCTTTCAGGAAGTCCAGCTAATAATCTACTGACCAGTTCTCTTTTTCCAATATATTATTAATAGCCTCTTAACCCAGTATTTTATTGGTAGGTTTGAAGAATACTGAATTTTAAGTATGTTACTCTATTTTCAGGAAGCTACTGTGGTGGTGGTTGTTTTAAATTATCACTTTTGTTTCACAACATTATTTTTCCTTGCTACTTCAACTCGTGTTACCAAAGTAAAGTTTGTTATTATTTAGTTCTTAAGACCACTTCTGTTTCTTCGTAAGGATTATAAGCTCAGTGTCTGCATCTTCATCCCAGAGTTCTGTAACTGGCACACAAATATTCGCGTTTCTAAATTGGCTAGAGGTATTCTCACTGGTAATGTCTTTCTAGGAAATGTGATTTTAAAGTGATTGTTGGAAAAATGTCGTCGTCGTTGTTGTTGCTAGAGATGGTGGTATGGGAGTCATATCTGAGAATTATTAAATGCAGGATTTGACTGATGATCAAACTAAGTGTGTTGGGTGGTAGTTTTCCTTCTATGTTATCTGTTGTTCCAGTAGTCACATTTTTATAGCTAATTGCAGGAACTAGTGAGGAGGAATAGCTCAATAAACAAATTCTTGTTTCAACAAGACTGTTTCCCGATGAATGGGACAAGTCAGGGTTGTATTCTTCGTGTTGGTTGGTAGTTGGTTAACATCGGGACATCAATTAGCAGTTTTTCTGTTACAGTGGTCAGTTGATTATGTCTGTGAGGGACCATGGGCATAAACTCAAGTTAGCAGTGAAAAGCCGCCATTTTTTGAGAGGAGGGAGCAGCCATGTAACTTTCTTCCTCAGAAGTAAATTTCTACCTTAAATATAATGGTCTGGTTTTGTTCAGTGGGTGTACGTATTTCACAGTTGCACACTAAATTGCATACACTTTAATATTTTGAGTTGAATATAGAGCACTGGATCTACTCTTCACTCCTCAGGTAACAAGGAGGGAATTTGGCAGTTTACTGGCCTCCAACCCAGCATGTCCTTTGTGGTGTTCAGGGAAGTTGCTGAAAAAGTGATTGCAGTGGTTGTAACCACTCTTGCTCTCTGCTGGTTGACAAATAGACTACAGTTAATGTGATTACTCTTTAAGTTTGAGGGGGGGTTTGGGGTTTTTTTGCATTACTCAAGACATCGTAGATACTAATTCAGTCTGCAGTGTTGACAGAATACGGTGATAAAAGCTAATGCCAAACAAAATCTTTGGTGGAAGAATTGGTAAATGACAGTATAAAAATATTCCCTTTTCCAGAAATAGCAAACCAGCAATAAAATTTTAGGTTTTGTTTTCTTGCTATCAAGAGGTTGTCAATAATGTCTATCTTTTTTTTTATATATATATATATATATATTAAAAACCCACACAGACACTTAAAAACTTTGATTATGTTTGTGAGGTTTTTCTAGCTTGCACAAACAAAAGAATATATAATGTGCCCAAATCACTCACTGTTTCATCTGGAAAAAAAAAACAACGAATGCTATGTACAGTATGTTATAGTGAGGAAGTGAAGGCAAAATGAATAAAGGGAAGCTAAAGTAAATAATTAAGATAACAGAAAAAATATTGGGAAGTGTCTTATGCAGATACAACTTAAAATTAATGCTTTCAAACTCCTTTTTAGGAAAGAGCTGTTGGATATAGTCTGGAATAACCAGATTAAAAAAAAAGAATATTTTGGTTTTGTGGCGAGGAAACATTTTTTCTTCTTGCTTTTCCTGTATTATCTGCACCAGAATAGATAAGATCTTGTCAAAAGATTTTTAAGAATTCTCTCGTGCCACTCTAGTCTGAGCATGTTTCTATGGGGAGATGGTGATATTGTCAACACGTGTGGCTCTATTTTGTGTTTTATAGGTAACTGAATATGTCACATCTGTGAGTTAAAATATCTTGGAAAGAAGAATGGGTTTTTTGAGTTAATCATTATGTTTCTTTAAGTATTGAGGAATGTCTCAATTTTGAATCAAATTGATGCTTGCATACAGTACAGTGCCTCGCATAGGAGAGAAAACGATGTGATGGGAACCTAAGATTTTATTGAGACTTAGATGGTTCTTCTCCTTAGTTTTATATGGAGCCTTTTTAGCAAGGAAAGAAAAGAAAGGAAGAGTTTAAGTGACTTCTATAGGTGATAGATAAATGTAATTCTCTTTCTGAAGAGTACAAACACATGAAGAAATTCCAGAGTTTATCTTTGGTATACAAGCTTCAGACTGTTTACTTGGAGATTGCAGATTACGGAACATTTTATATGCTACTTTGAGATCTGGCAAAGATGTCAGCATCTACTGTTTGCAGTGTTGTTTTGAACTTTCCATTTTTTCGCTCACAAATCATTGGAAAAGGTTTACGTTGGTGTGATGGGTTGACCCTGGCTGGGGGAGCAGGTGCCCACCAGAGCCGCTCTATCACTTGCCTCCTCAGCAAGGCAGGGAGGGGAGAAAGGAAGATGGAGAAAAACAACCCCAAACTCATGGGTCGAGATAAAGGCAGTTTAATGTAGCTAAAGCAAAAAGCCGCGCGTGGAAGCAAAGCAAAAAGCAAAGATTATTCTCTACTTCCCATCAGCAGGCGATGTCCGGCCACTTCCTGGGAGGTGGGGCTTCAGTATGTGTGCCCCTTACTCCAGAAGACAAACATTGTAAAAAAACCCCAACGAATGCCCCCGCCCTGTTCCTCCCCCTATTCTCAGTTTCTTACTGCTGAGCATGACGTCATATGGTATGGAATATCCCTTTGGTCAGTTTGGGTCAGCTGTCCTGGCTGTGTCCCCTCCCAAGATCTTGCCCACCCCCAGCCTGCTGCTGGGGAAAAAGAAATGTTGGAAAGATAGCCTTGATGTGTGCTGGCACTGCTCAGTAGTAGCCAAAACACTGGTGTGTTATCAACAGTTTGCTGGCTACCAATACACAGCACAGCACCATGAGGGCTGCTGTGGGGAGAATTAACTCCATCTCAGCCAGACCCAATACAGTTGGCCAGTGAATTTAGACTTCCCTTGGGTGAGAGGCCAAAAGCCAAAGAGAGACAAGAGTTCAAATCCAAATTGAGTGCCTTAAACAATTTGGAAAATCTTTGTGTAACAGCACCTGATTTTACAATTCCATCTAGAGGTCGAGATAAAATGAGTATAGTCCAGATGAAGTTGAATGCCCTTTTTTGTTTCAAGAAAATAGAGGAATTACCTTGCTGAATCTGGTTAAGAATAATTGTCTATCTTGTTCAACAGTCTACTGTGAAGAACGGTGAGTTTCATAATGAATAAAGCTATGCAAGAAGATTTTGTGTGGTCATAGGGTGAATGAAGTATTTGTTTACCTGTGAAAATACCAGCACTGAGGAGTAAAAAGCTTGTACTCAAGAGATTTCTCTAAAAGCTGCCTTTCTGTGAAGGATGCATTCTGAAATTGTCATATAATTATTCACAATCCAGATTCTTGAAATATATTGTTTTCCTCAATGTAAGAGAAATTTTGGCTTCAGTTTAGTGTGGAGAATGCAGTCACACAAGGGGAAGTCACAGAGAATGTCCTAAATACAGCTTTGGCCAAAAGAAAACAGTGAAGATAAAGTGAAAAGTGAACTTTGAAGTGAGCTTGGTTAAGAAGGATTTCAGAGTAAAAGCTTCCAATTGAGAATGCAGGACAGATTTTTTTTTTTCTTTTTTCCTTTTTTTTTTCTTTTGTTATCCTGGATTGTTATTTTACTTAAAATTTCTTCTTTTCAAGTTTCTGTAAAACAGCACGTATGGTCTGGAGTTGGTACAGTTCACTGAGTGTTTTATTGCTGAGTTAAGTTTGACCTCAGAAGATGACACAGGCACATTCTAGGGTTTTTTTCTTTTGAACCTTTCCAGTGTGTTCCTTCTCCAAGTGGCTTATTTTGAAGTGGGTGGGTTTTTTAAATGCTGGATAATTTGGCATAAACTATGGGAGAATTCTTTTGTTTTCATCTCTGCTCCCAGTTTGACTTTTGTATTGACAGTCATACAGACTCTTAAAGCACATTCTTTTTCTGTTAACCACAATGTGTTACTTTTGAATTCTTCTTTCATTTCTGGGGATGAAGAATAGCCAAAAAGGATTACTTGATGGTTCTGTCTTTCCATTCCTGTAGAAATGAAGATTTCTAGAACACCAAAGAATGGTGTTTTCCTGGAAGACATCAAGAAAAGGATTTGACGATGGTCTGGAATATATTATCTTTCTTTTGGGAAATAGCGTTGAATTGTGTTGTGTGCTTGTTCTTCAAGAGATCAATATCTTGATTAACACAGCATAACCCATTTTTGTAAGGGATATATATGTTTTCTTATGATATTCCTCTAAATACTTTGCTTCAGTGAGGTTTGTTAGTTCACACTATGCTGTTGTAAGCTACAGAATTTGCCTTGCCCACTGGGTGGATTCAGGTGTGGGGAAAAAAAAAGTACAGAACTGCAGAATTTCTGGGGTTATGATTCAGTAAATTGGTAGGGAAAGAATATGCCTTGTCTATGCTGTTTCCTAGTCCTAAGATAATTGCAGAACGTTATGCAGTCCAGCACAGGAATGGTGGTGTTGAATTTACTTTGTTTCCTTCCTGAGGTGTTTGCAGAAATATTAAGAGGAGCCAAAATTCGAGAGACTTACATCCTTTAGATACCTTTTCATGGTGCTCTCTTTACACTTTTGCTGCTGTGTAATGGCTTACAGTGCCATTGGGGAATTGGCATTTAATTCTAATTCCTGCACTTTGAGTAATTTCTCTGAAATTAGCTCTGCTTTGAGCAGAGAATTGGACCAAAGAACTGTCAGAAGTCTCTTCCATCCCTTCCAAACTAAATTACTGTTCGGTGGCTTTATACTTTGCTACAGCAGTATTTCATTCTGTAAAATCCTTCAGTAAAGGACTTATCTTTGGTGGTGGTGATGCCTGGCAGTTGCCCTCTATCAGGGAGGATCTATTAAAAACTATTACGGTTTTTATTAGAGTTGTGGTATTACTAGAGTTTCTTGAAACTTAACAAATTTTTCTGATTCCACTCAGTCAGAAGACACTTGCAAAGCCATGTTTAACTAATCCTTAACCCACAGCATATGTTCCAGTGATTGTTATTATTTGGAAAAAAAAGAAGTATGATACATTAAAAACAAAACAGTCTGGCTTAATATTTGCTTTTAAGCAGAAGAGGGGGTATAGTGCCTTACAATTATGTTAGCAGGGTTTCAGAGTGGTTCTAAGGAAGGCAGGAAGTGTAAGGTAATTTAGACACCAATAGTCTTTATATGTAACTAAAATCCTTGCTGCAATTATCTTCCAAACAAAACTGTGGTTTTATATATCACTTTAGTACTGAATGTCTTAAAAGTATTTTTAAATATTTTTAAATACTTTTAAATTAATGAGTGGAATACTTAACGAAGAGCTAAATAACAGGACTTTAATTTTTTTTTTTAAATGTGCATGGATCTAACATAATGTGTTTCTTAATGGTTTCGGTGGGAATAGATGTGAAATTAGAATGCTTATGGGTCCCTCTAGTGGTGTGAAATGCTAGGTAATGCTTTCAAATTTTTGATAAATAGAAAATTATTTGTATCCTGGAAGGCCTTAGAAATATGGTTATAATTGGCATGTGAAAATGAATATTTCTTTCAAACATATATTTACGGGTAGTGGAAACTTTCAGATATGTCAAGTTTGGTGATAGTATCTGCTGTGTAAAAATGATAATCGTGTAGTTAGGCTTAATATGGAAAAAATGAGAGGCTACTTCAGTGAAAATAAGAGATTTTCTTGAATTTTTTAAGAAAGCACCTCCTCTGGTGGGCCTATACACCTCAAACTTCAGGTTTCATGTTCAAACATAAGAAAGATCCATCCTCTCAAATATATTTTTTTTTAAAATTCCTTTTTCTGTTAGTGGCAGTGATAACTGAGATCCTCAGTTAAGCTCTTTCTATTGGTAATAGCAACATTCAGTTATTTGTGTCATGGATAACTTCCCTGCTACAGCCCAAAAGGTAAACAGGAAGAAATGGAGGTATAGTTCTTATGCCTTGTTTCAACCAGGACCCCATCAGAGGCTGTGAGTCTTTTATCTTTGCCTTAAAAGAAAATTGAAACATTTTGCTAGGATTTAAGGTTTCTGTTAATAAAAAACTAAACCAAACCATAATTAAGTTGACATTCTTCCTTTTGTTGTCTGTCTTTACTATACAAAAGATGCAAAAATTCTGAGAATAAATATATCGGTATATTATGATTTTGTGATTGTCACTTGTCTTTACCTATTTTGTATTTTCATTTCAGCATGAGAAAAATAAATATTTAATATCCCTGTGAAATGTGCTAAAATTATTTTTTTTAGGTTTTCATGAAGTACAACACGCTTAAAAGATTGGGAGTGGGAAGAGAGATTAAAATAAGTGTCTTGAAATACAGATGAAATCTGTTGCATGAAGACAACTTGCATTATTTCATTTTCTTGCTGTATATGCATAACATTAGCAAAATAACTGATGTTAGTAAACAGAATTACTCCTTTTTTATTTTAGAGAAAGGCATTTTTATTATATCAGCATCTCACTTAAGATGCTTAGAAACAAGAATGTAATCATTTTAATAAAATAATACTTGGATGTAATAAATACTTAAATAAAAATAAATAACTAATACTGCTGCTGACTAGGCACAAAGGCCCTACAGTTTCAGTCTTCTGGTTCCATGCATCGAAGGCGCTTCTGAATGCTGTAGCTTCCTTCTTAACATGCCCAACATCCTGACTTTGCTTTCATTCCATTTCAGTTCTCACAACTAGCATTTATTTGTTTGCTCATTCTAATTTGGCCTTAAACTATCCTTATCTCTTAAGAGCAAATGGTCACTACTGGATATTATAAAGGCATTTAGCACACTGAAAGCTCCCAATGAAATGAAGGATATTTGGGCTGGGAGGAGGGATGTGTTTGCAGCGTGCTTTTTCTTGAGCAAATGTAATTCACTCTTCACCTTCTTTTTTTCCATTATAAATACGTGATTGAACCTTGTTTTGGTAAGGTCTCTGAAATTAGCATCTTGTTTCGTGACTCATGATAGAAGAGGGTAGACTGACATTCTCTTATTAATCATGCATATAAAGGGAATGACTATTCCGCTTGTGCCAGGAGGGAAATACCAAGTCTCTATTGCACAACTGTATTGTTCTGTTTACTAGGCCTTCCCGTGAACTTGTCTTTGCTAGTCTGCCAGAACCACAAAGTGGTTGATTTTTGTATCCTTCATAATAATTTATCTGTGAGGAAGAGGAAACTGCAAGCACAGATGCTATCAGTGTTCCTGCAGCTGAAGAACCTATCTCTTTTTTTTTTTCTCTCTCTTCTCCCTCCCCCCTTCCTTGAAAGCTAGCTATTTTCTTTTTCAGCCTCCCTTTTAAATTAATCACCTGTCAAACCTCCACATCTGACTCATCTATTCTGAATTGTCCCATAGCAAATCTTTAGCTGTTAAAGAGAGAGCAATTTACTTTTTGGGTTGGTGTAGTCCCCCTCAATTAGGTGTTCCAGAAATGCAGAGGGCTGACAGGGCTCAAATTCTCTTACCTCATTTGGAAGTTAGTCTAGTTATTGCAGACCTAAATGATAAGGCGTTTGGTCAAGCTGTTATTACTTAACTTAGGCTGTACATGTGGAATAAATAGTAGTTCAAAGGGAAGTGCAAATCCCTGCCCCTGGGGAGGAACACCACCAGCACCAGCACAGGCCGGGGCTGACCAGCTGGAAAGCAGCTTGGCAGAGAAGGGCCTGGGGGTCCTGGTGGACACCAGGTTGGACATGGACCAGCAATGTGCCTGTGCTGCAAGGAAGGCTAATGGTGTCCTGGGCTGCATTAGAGAGGTGCTGCCAGCAGGTGGAGGGAGGTGATCCTGCCCCTCTGCTCAGCACTGGTGGGGCCACTTCCGGAGTGCTGGGTCCAGGTCTGGGCTCCCCAGTACACAAGAGGGATGGACATGCTGGGGAGAGTCCAACAAAGGGTCACGAAGATGATTAAGGGGCTGATGAGGAAAGGCTGAGAGAGCTGGGACTGTTCAGCCTGGAAATGAGAAGGCTCAGGGGGATCTTATAAATACCTAAAGGGAGGGTGCAAAGAGGACAGAGCCAGGCTCTTTCCAGTGGTGCCCAGTGCCAGGACCAGAGGCAATGGCCACAAACTGGAACACAGGAGGTTGCCTCCGAACATCAAGAAACACTTTTTCCCTGTGAGGGTGACTGAGCACTAGCATGGGTTGTCCAGGGAGGTTGTGGAGTCTCCCTCCCTGGAGATATTCAAAAGCTGCCTCGACATGGTTCTGGACAATGTGGTCTGGGTGGCGCTGCTTGAGCAGAGGAGTTTGACCAGATGATCTCCAGAGGTCCTTTACTACCTCAGTTCTGCGATTCTGTGATAGCAGCATTGCTGCCAGGAAAGTTGGAATGAAGTAGGTTTTGCTGTTTGAATTATATCAGCTGGAGCCATACTCTTTTCTTTTTCTTTTTTTCTTCTTTACTTTTTTTTGTTAAATAAGGGGGAGAAATAGGATTAATGTGTAAGAGTAGTGGTTTACGAACTATAGAAACTGATGATAATTAAGAGTTTAAAAATACTTTTAAAGATGAGTGTCTCAATAGCATATTGCAAAGTAAAGTCATGACTGTTCAGCTTCACAGAAAACTGAGTAATTCATTTGCCTCTGTACTCACATCATCATCAGAAAAAATACTGAAGCAAAAGCATGTGCAACTCCCGCAAATGACTTATGAACATAAATATAGATGTTGTGCGTTTTGCTGACAAAAGCCTTCTTTTACTTGTATTACCTATATCATATTGTTATACCAAAGATTAACGAGTGGCATCTGTGACAGGGAAACTCATTTGTAGCATGACAACAGAAGTAGATTTTTGTGAACTATAGATCTGTAAAAGAATATTTATGATCAAGAAAACGATCTGTGCTTCCAGAAGAGTACTGATTTCTCCTACTTAAATATTTTGTTTTGTTGAGATTTAGTGAAGTTCCTGGATTTTCTATGTGACTTTGTGGACATTAGATCATTTTATGACCTAAATGTACCCATTTTATGTATTTTATATCAAATCTACTGATTTCTGTTCTGAAATTTGGATTTTAAGGGACTGGATCATGATTGGGGGGGGCGGTGGAGCTTCTTACCTGAAGTCTAGGCTCCATTAACAGGAGCAGCTGTATTCCTCCCTGCTTCTCTTCTGCAGGCTGGCAGTGCTCAGGCTGTAACCTCCCCTTAAAGAATGTGGTTCGAAATACTGGTAGAATAATGCAGCATGACAGAATGTATTTATTTGCCTGCTGTACATGTGGATGTTGCTTTGTAAGCAACCTTTATCATATGTAGTACACCTGTTTACATAACTGGGATATATAGGTACCAGTGTCTTCAGAGGTCTTAAGCATGATGACTCGAAGAAAGACAATTTCATGTGAAGTTGTCTGTGTTAGCCCTTTGAAATTGATGGGAATTTAGTATCTTGATGAAGTGTTTCAAGCATGTCTGAAAGAATATTCCAGTTTTGACAATTTAATCTCTGTTAGTGCAGACTGTTGATGTGAAACGCTGCTGTGTTTGATTAGATACTGTATGCTCGTGCAACTGTCAATTCTGTTCAGCGGTGTTTTATTAGTGTAGATTGGAAATTAATATATTAATGAGTCCATGTAGAACAGAAAGGATGTTGGAACTTCTGCAGGGGAAGAATTTATATGGATAAATATCTATTTTATGTAGAATTAAACTGCTTTCACTAGAAATCACTGAGGTTTTTAATTGAGGTTGTTAATAAGGCCGCACCTTCCCCTGTACAGTCTTTTAGACTGACTTTAAGAACAAAATTTGTAACTGCTTGCTTCACCGACTTCTAATATGCCTTGTTCTTGAAAGGGCAAGAGGTCTGTACTATGAAGTTGGGCTCACATTGGTTTTGAGGATCTGCATTTTTGGAAAAGAGCATGTTTGCATTGACTTCCTTAATACTGTTTTCCTCCTCCTTTTTTCTCCCCTTGTTCCCCCCCCCCCCCCCCTTTGTTTTCCTCCCTAAACATAAGTCACTTTGGGCAGAATGATGGAATATTGAGATTACTGACTGTTGGTTATATAAAACTGCTGTTGGGGGTACTGCTGAAAAGAAAGTAAAGGCCAAGTTTGGCCTTAAATATTTCAGAATTAAAATATCTGGCCTGTTGCAAAGAAACTGTAGCTATGCGTAGTTTGATCTTCAAGTTTCTAAAGCACTTCAAGCCTATCAAGTGGAATTGAACATCAGATAGCATCAGTCGTTTGAATAAACCAGTTAACCTAATAAGAGTAAAGGAAAATAAGGGAATTAGATATGCTGTGAAAGTAAATGTGGTATTTGCTTGGCAGAGGGGAGGTTCTGAGCATAATTACCTGCAAAAACACCAAAATCACTTGAGTGTGTTTAAAACTTTGCCAGTAAAGTTAAGAGCATTTCTGAGCTTTAAAATCTGTGTAAAAGTTACTTGTATGTGCTTGAAACCTACTTGGTAACTCCTGTATCAACACACAATTACCGAGTTCTCTTGCTGGTGCACATTTCCCATGAGGTTTGCTAGTGACACAGATTGGATGTGTCCACATGAGAGCAGTTTTCTAAAAAGTTATTTGCAGTACTGTATGTGTTTTTTACACAATTTCCATAATATTTCTGTCCTTTCAATAACAGAGTTCCTTAAAAAGATAAGTTTCAGCTGTGATTTAATTACTTGTTTTTCTTCACAGGATGCTTACACAGAAAACTTTTCTAAGCCATGGCTCTGTACTATTAATAAAAATATCTGTATTTGTGACTGAAACATTTGATACACAAAAAAAATTGTATTGCCTTTGTTGTACCAAACGTCCCCGAACAGTCTTCGGTAAAGGTTTTTTAGAGAGAGTATTTATTTTCTTGTTTTTTATAGCAAATTCTGAAATCGAGGTGTCTGTGTCTGCAAGAAATGTGAGACGGTTGCTTAGTTTCCAGCGATACCTGAGATCTTCCCGTTTTTTCCGTGGTATCACTGTTCCAAATTCTTCAAACATTTTAGATGATGATTATAATGGACAAGCAAAGGTTGGTTGCTTGACTTTTATTTTTTAAGCATGTTTTTTTAAAATGTTTGCTAGTGTATAACTGTATCTCATGTTAAAAGTGCAACCAAATACTAATTTTAAGCATGTATTTTTGTGTGTGTGTATGTGTATATATATCTTAATAAAGTCTAGCCAAAATTACATGGTTTCTAACAAACTCCTTTACCACTCGTGAGTTCACTGGGATGATTTTTAGAGCTTATGTGGCTAGCTTTTTTTTTTTTTTAATAACTCTAGTCAATGGAGGATGCACTTGAATAATTGAAGAAAAACTGAAGAAAAGAAAATGTGTCTGTATTTAAGTAATGCAATGGAGCAATTTGGACAACTATCCCTCCCTTTCATTTTTAGTCTAACCTCACTAATAAACATCTGGAAGAGTGACTACCTGTTACTGAAAACTCAATAAAATGCAGTAAATGGATTTATCAGAAGATTATTATGCCATACTGACTTTTTCTTTGGTAGGCAATTCTTCTAGAAAAGCAAAGTGTGATAGCTCTATTACGCGTGTGCTGCAGTAAAGTGGGGGAAGCAGGTACGGGGAAGAGGGGGCAGTACTACGCCTTTCATCCAAGTAGCTGTCCTCCAAGTACTGGGGACAGAGGATGGATAGTGGTGAAGGGGGGTGAGCAGGTAAAGGTTATTCAGGCTATTCAGGATCCCAAAGGCTGTGTTGTCTTACTGATTGGATGTAGTGCTTTTTGTTCAGAATCTTGACGTGGAAAAGGAATCTTTTTAATACAACAAACGTATCCGTGCTGAATGTGATGAGGCTATGATATAGGAAGAATCCGATGACCTTGGGGGATGGATTTTAAAAATGTACATGTAATTCAATAGTAAAAAGATCTTGTTAATGCTCCTGTTTCTTTTGGTAGCAGAGTTTTAGTGGCTGGTAGAGAAAAGCTAGAATGTATAATTGGGTCACAATACAGCTCTGCCAATCTAATGAGAATAGGAGAAGGCAAGTATCTGTTGTAAAATATGCTGGACAGGTATTTCTGGTAGAGGTAGGGGAGGCAGAGACTGTGACTGCCGAATTCTGGTGAGGCCTCAAGTGCTGTTTCCTGTTCTTGTCCATCCCTGATGCTGGGAGAACAGTTCACGTGGAGCAGCTGTGAAGAAGTGCTAGTTCAGTGAGGTGGAAACTCAAAAGCAAGTTTCTTAAAACAGAAATTAAAAGCTTGGCTCCTGTGTCTAGTAAAGCATCTAGATGTTATTTCTCTTCTATAAACAACAAGGGAAAGAGAAGAAATGAGGTAAAGCACTACACAGAGATTAACTTACTAGCTCATTGCAAAAATTAAAGTGGAAGAAATTTAATTTGTTACATGTATTTTTAATTTTTTTCCAGTTTTCAGACAAATGTAATTATTTTTTCAATACTATTTTTTGTGTAGAAATCCCAAGACTTGCATCTGTCTCTGAAATTGTAAATACCCCTCCGGGCTAGGGGAAGATAGGCATATACTGAGAAAAAAATGACAGTTTTTGTGTTTTCTTTCAGTGTATGCTGGAGAAGGTTGGAAATTGGAATTTTGATATTTTTCTTTTTGATAGACTGACAAATGGTGAGTTTACTTTTGCTATTTCATTTGTGTTTTATCTCTTAGCATAACTATTGCTCTTACCTTGCGGTATGTGATTGCTTGTTGACTAAAAAGCACAAATTTCATCAGGTAATACTTTTTGATTTAATAGTCTTTCATCTAAATCCTAGTTTGCCTGGTCATGCTGTTAAAATACCATTACTGTCAGTACCAATAATAATCACTGATTTGTAGAAGAGGCCCTTGTGTTGTACTTTCTGGGTTGCTGTTCTCCTTAGTAATTTGAAGTAGTAATTTGATATAAATGAACAAAGAATTTTGCTAACCTAGTCTTTTTCTTTAATTATGCAGTGCTGGTAATTTATATGGTTGTAATTTATATTCAACAAGTATTTTTCTGATAAATTTAATGTGAGATAGAATAGTTCTATTACTTTACAGTACAATAAGAAGGCATGTTAGTATGAACACATTGTAATTATGATATATAATAGAATACCTAAAGAATTAGGAGTTGAGCAGACAGAAGCTGCTGTACACACATCTTGCACAAAATATAAAAGGAAGAGAATATTATAGTTAGTTTAATGCACCCATTACATACAGAAGTAGGAACTACAGAAGTAGTTGGTTAAAAAAAAAATCAAAGTATTGTTGGAGCGAGTCCAGAGGAGGGCCATGAAGCTGATCGGAGGGCTGGAGCACCTCTCCTATGAGGACAGGCTGAGAGAGTTGGGACTGTTCAGCCTGGAGAAGAGAAGGCTCCGGGGAGACCTTATTGCAGCCTTCCAGTACCTGAAGGGGCCTACAGGAAAGATGGTGAGGGACTGTTTATCAGGGAGTGTAGGGTTAGGACAAGGGGGAATGGGTTTAAGCTGAAGAAGGGTTGATTTAGATTAGATACTAGGAAGATTTTTTTTTTTTTACAACAAGGGTATTGAGGCACTGGAGAAGTTGCCCAGAGAGGTTGTGGATGCCATCTCCCTGGAAGTGTTTAAGACCAGGTTGGATGGGGCTTTGGGCAACCTGATCTAGTGGAGGGTGTCCCTGCCCATGGCAGGGGGTTGGAACTAGATGATCTTTGAGGCCCCTTCCAACCCAAACCATTCTATGATAAGTTATGGACAGCCAGTTAGAAAAGAGATCTGTAAATAAGCTGGGAAGGAAGAGGGAGGGCTGCTGCAATGGGTAGGGTGAAGTTTTGTATTACCATCACAGCAATGGAAGCTGAGTTTTGATTAGGAATAGAATGAGGAGATGAGCGAGTCCAGCATCACGGTACTTTTGTGCCAGTGTGGAAAGCGAAGGGAGGGCAGCTCTTGCAGGTTTTACGTCAGTCAAATGGAGCTGGTAGCAGAGATGCAGTTAGAGTGTTTAAAATTGGCAGAAAGAAACAGAAGCTAAGTTCAGAAGGAAAAATATGGCACCAAAAGATAAATTTTCTCTCCTGTTTTGTTGAAGCGATGCTCGGCTTAATCTAGTATAAAAGTAGTATCCTCACAGTTTGATGTAATACACAAATGGATATAAAAATTAAAACAGCGAGAATTTTTACAAATAGAATATTTATACAGATAGATAAACTCGAGACTAGTTAACAATGAAAAAAAGCTATGTGTGCAAGTTAACCTGTTTGTAGGCATAGTTTATATCAGATTAATTTATCAGATGGGAGTAATCTGAAATAATCCTTTTTATATGAGGCCTTCTCTACCTTTTAAATATGCTTTTTTCGATACTACCAGCGCAGCTTCTATTGTGGAAGCCTTTCTATACCATCCTCTTTGCATCCTAATTTAGTCATTTTAGGAGGATGTTTTGAACAGGCAGCCTTGTTCTTGAAAGTTCGTAAGGGGAGAATGCTATATGTAAAACTGCTTGATGAACTGCCCTGGACGAGCCTGTAAGAAACAAGCTACTCACACAATTTGTCAAACAACATTTACTATCTTACTGCGAGAAAGTGGTGTGCACACGCAAGTACTTCAAGCCGGGTAGTAAGCCACATTTAGCAAAACATTTTTGTCCTTTTGTACCTCAGTTTCTGTCTGTGCTGGGTTAACTCCTGCTATATGAAGATTGTCAGAGTCAATGTACCAGAACTGAGTTATCTGTCCCTTCATATTGTTTGCAGAGTAAATAAGCAAGCTATCTCAAGTAAACATTTGCAAGCTATTTCTCTGTCTCTTACAGTTTTACTTGTTTTACCACTGCAAGTGATTGTAATATTATAGCTATGTGTAGGTGAAGTATATTGTAAGCTTGTAATAGTATACATTGCCTAGAGAAACTTAAAACTTTTTGAGTTCTTGGTGAAATAAGGAGTAGCTTAGCAAAATACATGATGAAAATGAGAGACAGTATATGCACAATGTACACTAATTGATAGTGTTGGTTAGCTTTTTCCTGGTTATTTTTGTATTCAGTTTTAAACTGTATGTTTATAAAAATCATGTGCAACATACCATATAGTTGAATGCCATTGTAATAGGTTTGCACATTCAAGGCTGTTGCTTATTTAATGTTCAGTAACATTTTCCTCTTATCAGTTGACAATGGACAATTGGTGAATGCATTAAAATTATGCAAACGGACTGGTGGTTACTAGAGGAGATAGCTAATGGAATCTTGTCATGCAGTAAGATTTAAATATTTATCATAAATTGGTGTAGAGAAATTTGCTTGTATAATTCTTGTGACCAATTTGTTTGAAATAATATATTTCTTATGAAAGAGTCACTGATTTCATGGCTTCCAATGAATTAGTATTTTCATCTTATTTTTAGGAAACAGTCTAGTCAGCTTAACCTTTCATCTGTTTAATCTTCATGGACTAATTGAACACTTCCAGTTAGATACGATGAAACTTCGTAGATTTTTGGGTAAATACAGCTTTTTATTATGATGAATATTGCTGTTTATCCGCATTTTTATACCTTAACTGAAGTGCTGGTTATAGTTTAGCAGTAAGGTTTGAAGAGTACTTATGCAGGTCCAGATTGTGCAGTGATTTAAATTCTATTGATTGAGACAATCGCTCTGAGTTTCTATGAGTATAAAATCTCCATGCAAGTATTACCAAGTTTAGCAGTTTTATAGCAGATGCTGTATTGTATTTATTAAATCTGAATAATCAGGAATATGTGTGACATATTTATTGGGAAAGTCTGGACAGCTCCTTTCTTTGTTTTCATTTTCAGTTCTCTTGTCATCTGAATTTCCGAAGTTCATGACATAGTTTCCTAACTGTATTGAACATGCCAGCTTGGCCGTATTTAGTAGTGCTAATTTGATGCTATCTCTTGCTTGCTCAAACTCTCCTACAAATAAGCAGTGTACGGTGTGGGCATACTTTCTCCGTAGACAGAGCACAAGACAAATTCACTCGAAAGTTTGGCGCTGTGGCAGTGGAATGCTTCAACAGAAATAATTGCAAATACGATGTAGAATATTCAAACCAAGTGGTACTTTCACTTGACAGCTGAAGGAGCTGTCTTTCTGCATCCCCATACCATAGACACAGACGCTGGTGTAAGACTTCCTTCCTTTCGTACTTCTGTGACAGCACCTTGTATTTAATTTTGTGGAGTGGGATACTTTAACTAAGCAGGACAAACAAGTTTCTGGTCCCCTTTAGCAGGTTTTCACAGTTTCAAAACATTTTTGTGGTTACAAAGCTTGTCATTTAACAGAGGAGAAATCACATTTGGAAGGCTTTTCTCCCCTTTGCAATAAGGGAATGTTTTTGTTTTCATCATTTAGTTATCTTTCAGCTTTAAAAAATTTCAGTTCTGTCTTGCATTTCGTGTTGTTTTAAAGTGGACTCCATTCCTTCCAGTTTCAAAAAAGTAGATCAGCTGACCTTGAGGAATGATATATTGGAATATGAAGAAAATAATTATAGAATTCTGATCTTAAGCTACTCAAATTGTAACAGAGTGTGTTTTATCTTTGTCGTCTTGCTTATTTCCTGGTTAGTTGAGATTTAGCAAAAGACAGTACTTGAAAGACCAATTAGGAGTGACTGGATTAGTTAAATGGTCATCAAAAGATGACAATAGTCTTTACATATGGACTACTCAAAGCCATGTCACTAAAATGAGATTAGACTTGGAAGAAGGCAAAATTTTATTCTAGCTTTGAAATTCACCATTTTTTCCTTTCTGTTAATGCCTTCTACTTAATAGCAGCAAGAAAAACATTTCTTAGATCTGTCCTAGCCCATCTGTCCAATCAAGAAACCTTTCTTCCAAATACAGCTTCTTAGGATGAACTCAGTTCATTCTTTTCTTTTGCTGCCACTTCTTCCCTAGTCCAAAGTAATCTGAAGATCAAATTCCAGAAGACTAGAACAGCTCAAGTGGTCCGTAGTGCTACACAAAATTCACTTAATCTGAGAACTTCCTGGAATCTTTTTTTAAGGAGAGAAATCTGATTTTAGTCCTCAGTAGGATCTCAACATTTTATTTTTTGTGTATATATGTATCACATATGTATGTGTGTGTGTGTGTGTATATATATATATTTATACACATACACAGTCTTTCTGTGATTGCCAAAGGTTACTTGGAGATGGCTCCTCCTACTGTGTGTTTTCAAGTTCTTACTCCAGACCCAAACAGGGGGAGAGAAAATCCAAAGTACTACGTTCCTGGAAACATAGGGTTGGTGTGCAATTCTGGTTCTGGCAAACCGTGATCAAAATATTGTCCTAGGTCTGCTTTGTTAAAATAATTAAGAAAATTGTAGACCAGGTAGTTTTAACAGCCTATGAAGCCACAAAAAATTGAGGGGTAAGCCAAAGCCATCCTCATTGATGCATGGGATGTGAGGAATTAGGGGAAAGGGAGCTCTACTGCAGGTTAATAGAGCCTAAAGATGCTTATTTTTGTTCTTTTCCATACGAGGTGTCAGCTATCCATTGAGTACTGTTGAGATTATGCAGTGGTTACAGTGTTTTGACTTTTCATGACCCACAGCTCATCACAAATGAGTGATGCATGGCAGTAATGCTCTACCATTACAGTAACAATTACATGAAGGCTTCTGGCTTGTAAACTGAGTAGGAAAAGAAGTTGTGGGCATGTTCGTTTGCATGGGACTGACAGACTGTAGTCAGCCAGGAAAGTGTTCTTTTGAGGTTTGCTTGAAAAAGCTAATGTGTCATATCAAGCAAAACTTCTGAATATAGTTTGATTGCTGTGCTTCAGATCTTCTCCCCCTCCATACTTTTTGACACTATAGTTCTTTTACTCTATGTACTCAACCTAATGTGGGTGTCCTTTGAAGTGTTCTACCTATGTTTACAGACAGCCAAGGAGATGGAGGAAAGAGGAGGAAAACAAGGAAGAAGTTAAATAGGCAATATTAAATCTAGGAGTAGTTAGACGATCATCTAAATGAGATTCTTTTCGAAATTGCATGTAGGCTTAAATTTCTCTGAGTGCAAGTATGAGAAGATGCCTAACTATGTAGAGGTGGCTTCTGATGACCACTCTCCTGAAGGGGAAAGAAAACCACTTCATATGACAGGAAGGCAGTGCCTAATTCTTCTGATCCTGTCTGTTTTCAAGGCATGATATGAAGTCATCCTGATGCTTTGGTAAATAGTATCATCTTCATTTTGTATTCCAGGTCGCCTCAACATTCAGACAGGCTAGATTATCAAAGGGAGCCTTTCCCGGGAAGTTCTCAAAGTCAAAGTATCTCAGATTATATATTGATTTCAAGTTGTTTAATTTTTGCTCTGAGATGACTTTACATGTAGCTGATTTCCTTTAGAAAACACTGTTTCTTCACATAAAAATCTTTTATACCTGGATCTTGGTTCAACTGACAATTTATTGACTTTGACGCTTTTATGTGTATGTAACTTGTGATATTGCATATTTCTGTGCCTAACAAGGACATATAAAATGGTACTTGAAAAAATTGCTATTTTATTTAAATTTGGATGTTTGTTATTTTCCTGCAGTTATGGTTCAAGAAGATTATCACAGTCAAAACCCTTATCATAATGCAGTTCATGCTGCTGATGTGACTCAGGCCATGCACTGTTACTTAAAAGAGCCCAAGGTAAGGGAGCGTGCTTGCTTTACATCGCATGTACATATGGAAATACATGTATTTGTTTGTGTGCATAGAAATGGATTGTGTGCACATACATACATATATGTGTATACACACACATTTTTTATTAAAAACAAACAAACCCCCAAACCCAACAAAACCCACATTTTGAACACAAAAAGGTGAGGGAGGACTCTCCATGTTGCTGAGGCTGTGGGTTCACACTTGGCAGTATGCTTTTCTTTTTCCGCTCGTCTGAGCTGGCCTTGTCTTTTGTGTGACTTCATGTTGAACCAGAGTAGGGAATTGATGAAGATTGCAGCAGTTTAACATAGCACTGTGTCCCAAGGCATTTACTAGGATCACAGCCTGAGTCAGAGCTGGCAATAAGAAACCTGTGTGTTCATGGTTTGGGGTGGGGTTTTTTTGTTTCGTGGTTGTTTTTTCCTCCAGAAACTACTGTTACTCTTGCTTTGCTCATCTTTGATGTTAATTAATAGTATGCTTCTGCTAGAGGCACCTTGTAGCAAGACATTAGGAGTTCTTTGGCCTTTCTTTCTAAAAAATGGCAGCATGACAGATCTTAAAGAACTGAGCTAATTGAGTGTGTGTTTCTTATTACTTGGATTGCTGGCAGTCTGCTGTAAATGATGTCTTAGACAATTTCAGAGCTAAATCCTATCCTGTATTAAATTGAAAACTGTAGAGCGCTCTAGCCAGTTGAGAAGTTGCCTACCTTGATGCAGATCATCACCAATCTGGTATTCTGTTGAATAGCATAGCTGTTTATTCTGCTTCTGAGGTAAAACCAAGTAAGTTCTGGCTCCATGGATGTTTTTTTCAGAGGCTCTTTGCCCACTCCTCCCACTTAGTTTCTCAGTGCTGCTCTCAGATCAATTGTTGGTGCAGTGAGCCAAATCGGAGTTATTATGAGGTTGTTTTTTTTTGGCATGCAGTTTGGAAGCTCTGAGCATTTTTTTAATTTAATACTTGTGATGGAAGTTTTGTAATGGTTCGAATACAAGTATAGACTTTGTATTTTTAGTAACATATACGGCTACTGGTTCCGTTGCACCAAAGTACATTATACACATGTGAGCCATGATAGATGGCAAATGCAACGAGGAATATAAACTTCTGTCCTCGCAGGGCGTTTGCTGCATTTCACTTTTGTGCAGGCAGAACTGTCCTCTCTGTTTCAGTGCAAGCTAGACTTTATTACTGAGTTTAACTCACAAACCTCCCAACCAGAAGTAGTAACAGCTATGAACAGTGAAAATAAGTCCATGCAGTTTCATGCTGAGTTAATCCACATACTCATACTTCCTGAAAATACTTATTTTTGGCAGATTTTCCTCCTGTGGTTCTTTTCCTGGTAGACTTTGAAATATAATTTTGCGTAAGAGTAGAAATCCATTCTGAACAGTTCTCAAGTCTTCCAGAGCTTTAGTTTCTTCCTTTTAAGATGAGAGGGATTTATGTTTTTTAAAATATACTCTGTATTTAAAGCAGAATTGACACATACAGACAGACTTGGTAAATGAGATGGAGAGCTAATTTTAAGGATTTGCTGCTTTTACAGGATCTAGTTAGAAATAATACTTCATTACCAGCCAGAAAGTAGCATTTTGTGTGCCAGCATTTTTTAAGACTGAACCTTCCCATTCAGAAAGAATAATGCTTAAACCACTGTTGAAATTTTGTAGCTTTTGCAGTGGGGGGGCAGAAGGGGGAATGCTGTGAAAAGTCAGTGGAATATTAGTTTTACATTATTAAAATTTTCTCTAAGTTTCTATTGGCTTTTTATTACTAAAAAAGGAAAACAAAAATGTGACACCTATGCCCTTTTTCTAAGGGCATAGATGCATTGCTAACAGAATTACATTTGTTGTTGTTACCTTACAGCTTTCCAAATCTTTAACTCCATGGGATGTCCTGCTCAGTTTAATAGCAGCTGCCACACATGATTTAGATCACCCAGGCGTTAACCAACCTTTCCTAATTAAAACAAACCATTACTTAGCAACTTTATATAAGGTAAGGACAAAAATCAGTTGTTTTGTTAAAACTAGGATTGGAGAGTGTCTGAGGAGTGCAGAAAAGGAGTATAAATTGTGACGTGTTTAGCTAGTGGTAGATTTGGATCCAGATACTGTTTCCATGCCACTGGGATAAAAGCAAATGTGCAAGCTAACTAAGTCTTCAGGATTGGAGAGTTTTAACCTTGGGCGGGGGGGTGGGGAAGAAAAAACCCACCACCCCCAAAACCCAATGAAACTGTCTGGTACCACTTTTAGCATATAGCTCTTCAGTTTAAGACAAAGCCATTGATTGATACCTGGAATACCCTTTTCGTTTGCAGAATACCTCAGTATTAGAGAACCATCACTGGAGATCAGCAGTGGGGTTGCTGAGAGAGTCTGGCTTATTTGCACATATGTCATTAGAAAACAGGTATGTTTATACAAAATAGTATAGATCAGTTGAAGATGTAAGTAAGCTGTCACTTAAGACAGCCTTGCAAAACAAGCTAAATTATTGCATGGCAATTCTGAATGCAAAACATAGATTATGAACTATTTTAAGAATTCCCAGATACCGTGCCGTTGGAGTAGAGCAGTTCATGGTGTAATGTGATATTTGGAAAATAACATTTACTGTGAGCACACTGAAGAAGTGTATTGATATAGTCAAGCACCTGTTTAGATTAAACTTGGCAGCCTTTTCTCATTCTGCCACCACAACTGTAGTTTAAAATAGACCGTCATCACCTACTTTAACAAGAAATAAGCTTTAAACAATTAGTTTGTGCATTTCTAAAGGGAAAAAAAAAGGGGGGGGGGGGAAGCTAAAAGCTATTTTAGTCGTCCTGAAAGCTGCCAATGAAACATCCCCATGTTTCTTTGGATGTTGTAGGACTTTTTCAGAAAGGGTAAACGACAAAAAAAGAAACAGTTCGGTGAAAATGTTGATTATCAAGGTTGTGATTTGTGTTAGTGTAATAATGAATATGATAAGACATGTACCTCTAGTGATGGCTGTTGTTCTTAATTGTTATGCTTTTTGAATGTTTGGTGTCACTAATTCCAGGCAGCTGATGGAAAGCCAGATAGGTGATCTCATTCTTGCCACAGACATCAGTCAGCAAAATGAGTATCTGTCCATGTTTCGATCTCATTTGGATAGAGGAGACCTATGTTTAGAGAATGCGAACCATCGTCACTTCATTTTACAGGTGATCTTTTCGGTAATATTTTTGAAAACAACATTTTACCGTCAAAATAATTTACTTAAAATGCTAAATACTACTTCTTCCAGACTACCTCCTAGTTTCAAAATGAAGTGGAAATATCTTTTAGTCATTTTGTTTCATTACAAAAAGGTTGTTCACTTCAATCTCTCTCCCTGTCAGCGCTTTGCCCAAGGGATGTTGTGTGTTGGTAAGTGATAACTTAGAGCTGCTAAACCGAAGGAGAGTTGCATTTCCAAGACAAAGTTTAGTTCCTCTGATGACTCCAGTGCGGTCTCAGAACTGTGAAATGCTTTTCAGAACCTATTTCAGGAAAGGAAAGCATTATTGTTGCGAATCAGTTTGCAGCTGTGCTAGAGATACATTTCGCAAGCTTTAAAAACAAAAGCCTTGTGAGTCTCTTTAGGTTTATAGAAATTTTTATTGTTAGGCTTATATTGTGGACTATAAAAGAAAGTGGACAAACAGGTAAGTTCAGTCCTGTGCAAACCATCATTAAAAATGTGAACTTCAGAGCCAGAAATGGAAAATACTGTTTCCTTACTTTGATGTTTCTTTTTATGAATTTATTGTTGTCTACTGTACATATACTAAATATGGTGCCCCTGAAATACTTTGACTTGACTGAATTTCCATATTACTCAGAGATGATCATGAGATCTGATAGTTGGTTCCCTGAGCATTTTTTAAATATGATTATAGAACATGACTTTAGAAAGAAGCACGAATGGTTGGTAGACTTGTTATTCACAAAACTTAAAATAATCTGCTGTCAGGAAAGAAAGAATTGCAGATGCTTCTGTTGGAGGGAGAGGTGATCTAATGCTGTGTGTTGACTTACTAGATGGCTTTGAAGTGTGCTGATATTTGTAATCCATGTCGGACGTGGGAGCTGAGTAAGCAGTGGAGTGAAAAAGTAACAGAGGAGTTCTTCCATCAAGGCAAGTAAGAGTAGAAGTATCTGTTGGTACGTAATGTTATTTATACTGTGGAGAGAGCGACTATGAGTCATAGTTACTTGCAAATAAAGGGATTTATATTTAGGGCTAATAGAGGTTTACAGTACAGTATGGGATTTTTTTTTTACTTTCATGGGTTGTACTTGCAACAGGTGGGCATTACTAAAACCCAACGAAGAATCTGCTTAAAATCTGAACCTAGAATGGCTGGTTCAATAGATCCTTCAGCCTGAAAGGTGCTTCAGATGGGTGGTTATGCTCACTTTGCCTTTATCTAATGGTTTGTGTAAATCATGAAATGTATTCGTCACATATCTTTGATATCTAAACTTTGGCTGTGAGGCCTGTTGGTAAGCAGGTAAGAGCTCGGGAGGAGATTTTTAGTTACCATGCAGTTAAGGCTACTTACTTATGTAAGCAGTTAATAAAGCTTTTAATCGACAAATGGAGTGGATTTTCTCTGTTGTTGTTATTAAATTGTTTTAATAATAGTAAAGTGTGCTTCTCCTTTCTTAAGGCTAGTTTAGCTGACTTGAAACACAGTAATTTGTGCTTGGATATGACAAATGGGGAACAGACAGCTGTATTTGGTGCTACTGATGTGAAGTTTATTCTTAGATAAAGGTGATGGGGAGCAGAAAACCAAATTGCCTTCAGTGAGAAACTTCTGAAGGTTAAGCTCTGCTCTTCCATATTGCTAAAGGGGGGATCTTAATTTGCCATTTCTATGGCAGCCTAAGAGGTTTTGCAAGGAAGTGTATTAATCCTTCAGGAAATCTGTGATTTGATGGTTTTTCTTTAATTATTGTTTGATGAAAAATACTAAGTAGTTAGTCTCACTGACTGACCTAGTTGGGTTTTTTGGGAGATGGGGGAGGGAAGTAAATGCATTCAACCTGCTGCGACCAACTTGCACAACTCACCTCTGTTAGTGTTTGATCATTCAATTTGGGTCTGGACTTGATGACTTAATAGTTGCGTTATACTTTTATTTCTTTAGGAGATATTGAAAAAAAGTATCACTTGGGTGTGAGTCCACTTTGTGACCGACAGACGGAAACTATTGCCAACATCCAGATTGGTAATTTATTTTAGTTCAATTTATTTTAGTAGATTTCTAAAAGATGACCAAAGGGCTGGAGCACCTGTCCTACGAGGACAGGCTGAGAGAGTTGGGGTTGTTCAGCCCAGAGAACAGAAGGCTCCGGGGAGACCTTATAGCAGCCTCCCAGTGCCTAAAGGGGCCTACAGGAAAGCTGGAGAGGGACTGTTTATCAGGGAGTGTAGTGACAGGACAAGGGGTAATGGGTTCAAGCTGAAGGAGGGTCGATTTAGGTTAGACGTTAGGAAGAAATTCTTTACTGTGAGGGTGTTGAGGCACTGGAACAGGTTGCCCAGAGAGGCTGTGGATGCCCCATCCCTGGAAGTGTTCAAGGCCAGGTTGGATGGGGCTTTGGGCAACCTGGTCTAGTGGAGGGTGTCCCTGCCCATGGCAGGGGGGTTGGAACTGGATGGTCTTTGAGGTCCCTTCCAACCCAAACCATTCTATGGTTCTATAATTTTTAGGATGCAATTTGAAAAAAAAGTATCTTTTACATACATTTTGTAGAGGTTATACAGCTTTCTTGGATGTTAGCATTCCTTTTAAATGTGCCCTTAAAAAGGGTGGTGGGCAGAGATTTGATGGAGAACCATGAACAGCTGTTACATTATTTTTTTGCTAACTTGAGTTGAATTTAAAATAGCAAAAGGCTGACTTTTTATAGTTATTTTTTAAATAAAGTTCATGTAGATTGAATGGGACTCAAAAACATAGTAAAGAAAATAATCAATTTAACAAACATAATACCAATCAGTGCTTGAAATTAGAGACAAAAACCTGATCTGTTCAATCAGCTGCAGTGTTTTAATTTAGAATGTTAGAAAATCAGACAGTTCTGTAATTGACAGATTCAGTTTTGGTATTCTTACCATTGAATTTTTGGTTCATGGAAATAGACACTATAAATAAATGCAAATGTGCATACGCACAAATGTATGTAAATGTATGCTGATGTTCTGCGGCCTGTTTGTTTAAAAATTTGTCTGATTTGTATTTTTAATAAGTTTGATATTGTGAAAAGAATGGGTTTTCCCCCATGTAGTATAGTTCAGACTGTCTGTGGGGTAATTTGTTATAAAATGTCTTTTAGAAAAGGTTTTCTGAAAGTTTTTTAGGTTTTCTAAAGTAGTTTGTGTGACTCAGATGCTGTTGTTTAGATTCTCCCCCCCCCAATATTTTTCTTTATTTGGTTATTGTTGTGAAAGAATTTAATTTGTAATCCCATATAATGCTGTTCTTTTGACTGACCAGTAAAATCATTTACATTTTGAGATATTATTTTGTAAAGATGCCCTAAATATTGAAATGAATTTTAAAATACATGCTGGAGAAGTATAGTCTGGTGCATTGTTTATTTTTTTGCTACTAAATTTTATTTAAAATATTTAGTTTGAGTGAATTTTTTTTTCTTTTTCCCTGTTTTTTTCACTTGGATGTGTATGTGTGCTTGTTTTCAAAGGTTTTATGACCTACTTAGTGGAGCCACTGTTTGGGGAATGGGCCCGGTTTTCGAACACCAGGCTGTCGCAGACGATGCTTGGCCACCTGGGACTGAACAAGGCTAGCTGGAAGGGCGTGCAGAGGGAACAGTCTGGCAGCGGTGACGATGTTGACCCTGCTTTTGAGGAAATGGACTCAGACATATTACCTCAGGAACCTCGATTGTCCTGACCTCAATCTTCATGACAAAACTGCCTCTTCTCTTGGTATCTGCACGGTTGGATTAAAGGAGATACTTGCCAGCCCAAGGTTTTGGTAAAATGGTAAAATGATGCCAGCATTATTTATTTCCAAGTTTTCCTTTGACACAGACCATTTGAACCAGAATTTTTTTAAACCGCAAGATCTGAACATAGAGCAATATGCATATGCCTCAGCTGGTTTTTGTTCGGAACCTTGAATATGCAAAGCACAGCAGTGACTGAGCCTTGAAGGAACAGTACGAAAGCTTCATTGTGCCACACAGTTTTTGGGGTTTTTTTTGGTGAAATTTGGAATACGGTCTTCAAATCTTAAGACTCGAGATGGATCGTTCCACTTTCTTGGAATTTAGCAAGACTTGCGTAAATGTGTTCAAAGCATACCTTCCACTCAGTCCCTGTTTTAATACGGAAATGTGAAGTGCCCATCCTCTGCTGCCTCTGGCAAGACTTGATGTTTACAAATGTACTCTGAAACTATTGGTTCTAGACTTAACCTTTGCGCATGGCTGTGAAGGAACCACTAACTTGGGTTTGGGGTTTTTTTGCCTTTTTTTTTTTTTTTTTTTTAAAGAAAAAGATCAAATCTGAGACTGCAGCTCTTGTTTCTTTGGATGCCAGAAAAGCCTCCCGTTTGCCATAATTTTGTTTGTGCACTGGGAACTGAGCATTCATCATAGAGCACAGCCAAGCTTTACTCCAGTGCTGTATGGGAATGCAAAATTTTTTAACGGTGGAAAACACTTCTGAATTTGGGAAGGGAAGGGGGTGGGGGGGGAGGGGGGAGGGAGGGAAGCGTCCAAACTGCATTGCGATTCTGCAGTGGGAACATTGCATGTTGTTCTCACTATTGTACACTTGAACTGCACATGCAAGAAAAAGGTGGAATGTCTAAACACCATAATCAGCTCAGGGTATTTGCCAATCTGAAATAAAGTGGGATGGGAAGCGTGTCCTTCAGAACAAGGGTACAAATGCCCCTTTCGCTGCAGCGTGCGTGTATGTGTGGGTGTGTGAGGATGTTTGGGACGGGGGAGGGCGGGAGGGTACCGGGAAGGGTTTTTGAACGGCAACATTTGATTATTGTTTTTCTTTTTTTTTAATTTTATTTATTCTTTTAGAATGTGACAATTTCATGAACAGCCACATTGAGGAGGAAACTGTAACAAATTGCTACAGATGCCTTAAACTATGCACAAAGCTAAGTGACCAAATTTGTTTTTGATTTGAAAAATAATAATAATAAAAAAAGTGCATTGTTTACGTATTCCTCCCTCTACTGAAACCTTACCCACTAATGGGTTTTTGATGGGAAAAGGAGAAAATGTTTTTTAGGACAAAATTAAAGGACTAATTTTAAACTTAAAACATTCCATTTTTGTAATTTGTTTTACATTGTTTTAAGTACAGTAAGCACAACTGTAATCTAGTTTGAGAAACTGGTGCTTTCTTTTAGTTCATTTGTATTTCCCTGTTATTATTGTAAAAGACTGTTTATTAATTCTGTTTACAGTTTGTTGCAACAGCCATTTTTGGGAGAGAGCTTCAGCGTAAAGCCATTTGTAAAGGCTTTGCCATATTCATTTTAATATGTGCCTGTTGCTGTTAACTTTTAATTAATAAAAAAAAAAATCTTTTCACGTTATGCTCCTGTACATTTAAGTTACGACCGAGTCCAGCATTATGGAAAGGTAGCTACGGTTGCTCTCAGCTTCCACTCTAAAACTAAGCTAACTTTTGGATTTGAAAATAACTGGTCCTCGTATACCAAAATTTGTCACCTCTTAGAGCTTGGCCTTTTACCGTTTGAAAAGCAAATCCTGATTTATCTGATTGTTTCCCTTCTAAAATTCAGTTCTTTATTATTCTTTCATGTTCCCTGAAGTAGTATCATGAATCTCAAAGTGGCCATGTTTAAAGAAATAAATTTATAATGAAACCCTTTTTTTGAACCTGCGTGAACTTTATTCCTTTGCTGTCGGTGCAAGTTCTTGCTGTTGTCTGACATCAGCAGCGAAGAATCAGACGTGATCACGAACTTCGGTTACAACTTGCAGTAATGGCAAAGCTGTGTTTTAACAGGTTGTCTTTGGAAGGGTGGTACACTTGCCAGTGGTGGTTGGTTGGAGCTGTCAGAACAAAGAGGTAACAGCTGTGTACGAGTAACTACTACAGAGAGGCTGCAGCAAAGCTTCCTTACAGCCTGTGCAGATTTGTAGAGTTAAGTGTGGAAAAGTACTGATTCTTCTTCGTTTTTGAATAAAACACATGCCAAGCCTGCAGCGATTTTCAAAACAACTACTAAAATCAGTATCCGATGATGTCTTCTGTGACTCACTACTTTTTTTAAAAATGTGACTTGGTTTAAAGACTGGGCCTCCGCAGTGATATAAATGTTGCTGCTTGTTACAGGCTATTTCTAAGCATATTTAAATTAAAATTAATGGATTTTCAAATATGTATATAGCAATATTTCAATATAATACTTATAAACAACCTGTGATTCTTTAACATCGTGCAATCTTGCTGTCATCTGCTCTGATAAAAACCATAGCTTGTCAAGCAAGGTTCTAGAGTAAAACATGAGTAGTTTTCTTCTAAGCCACCTTTCCTGGAACACGGTTTCTCTTTTCGTACCAGGCTGGGTTTAGAAAGATTGGTTCTAATCCCATCCATTAATGTTATGTGGAAGCTTCTGACATTTGACTGAATTTAAAAAACAAAAAATCCCAAAAGGAATGCCTTTTCTTAAACACGCTGTTTAGAAATGCCTTCTAGAACTCCACATTGAACTTCAACATTCCTATAGCTTCACATCAGAGCTGAGCACGCGTAAGCTAGAAGCATAGCTAACATGTTACAGCTGCTGGCAGCCAGTCAGCCGGCCGGGGTCCAGCCAGTGTTACCACCATAACCTGTTGTAACCTACGCATCCGCTCCTGGGGGGCCGCGCTGGTCACTGACCAACACGGACAGACACTGACAGGCCTCGGGGACGTCAGTGGTCTCTGCCCGCTGTGCAGGGATGTCCTTAGCTCGAGTACTTCTGCTTGAGGTGTTTCTCTGGGCACAGGGCACGATGCGTGTAAGATTGCAAGTAGAGGCAAATTAAGGTACAGAAAAGTATAAAATTATTTGATGGCAGCTTTGTGACTTCATTTTCTTGTGCAGGCGATGTTACTTTTACCATAATTTTATATCACTAATAAGGCTTGCCATGTGTTTTTGTACTTCTGGGGTGCTGGATACCTGCATCTCACATCAGCAGTTCAAAGTGGCAGTGTTTGGTGTGGGGTTTTCTCCCTTTTTAGCATACTTTAACAGGTCAGGAGATATCCTAAATTGTACAAGTTAATGATTTAATTGGACTGAGTTACTTCATTTGAGCCCCAACGTTACAATCATGTAAGCTGAAATGCTTTCAGCAGAGGTTTTCTGTGCCAGCTCTTGGGAAGCCGTGGCCCTTTGGAGGGGTGGTTGTGCCACACCAGGGGACTGTCAGGGGAACCCAGTGTCTCAGGGGATGCAGAGGCGTTAAACCAGTACCTTCCTGTTACGGTTGTGGTGGGCCATAAACTTCTCGCTGGTTCCTGATCCTTCTTTTTTTTTTTTTATCTGACTATAACTGAATTAACAGGGCCGTGCTATTCTACTGTTATTGCTGCTGCATAGCCAGGAAAGTAGGCCAGTCCTGAAGTCCATGCGAGTTGATTTATAGCTGCTATAATAGAATGTAAACTAGACTTTATTGTGGCTGCTATCATTTGTAGCGTACCATAAATCACGTTGTGCAATGTTTATTTTTAACTGCTTTTAATTTTATATAGTGGCAATACAGTATTAAATACAAAACTTGAAACCAAAATTAACTTTCAAAAAGGTGTTTTAAAGGCATTTAAAAGAACACAAAGATTTACCGGCCTGCCAGTAAGACTGACGGCAGAGTGTTTTGGAAGGAAGTTACACTGTGTACATATTAACACCATTTTAGGATTCCCACCAAAAAACATCCTCCTGGCTTGTACAATCTACATTCCAGTTATAGGCAGCAAAGCTTCAGTCATCTTCAGTAACCTCGTCAGAGCCGTTCACCTTTCTTTTTATTTAAGAAGAGCTGCTTTTTTTTCTTTTCCTAGAAAACAGAAGCTCCAAGAGGCACTTGTACTTGTTCCAGTAGCCAGATCAGCTCAGACCACTGAAATACCCAGACTCAGCTTTTTCTACGCTCATCTATGGCCAGAGCAAACCTTGGCTTCATTTAAGTGTACAGCTAAGTTGTAGCTCTCCGGTTCCTAAACCGCCTTTTTTCAACCTGGATTTTATTTTTAGCTTGAGCCCCTCCTGTATCCGTGGCTGGAGAGACAAGCGCGGGTGGTTGGTTGCAGAAGTAGCTCCGTAAAGGTCTGGCAGGAATGGCTGCTCTGGGAAGTCCCCGAAAGGGCTTTTTCCTGGGAACCAGGTTCTGTGCAACAGCTTGTACCATCTTCTCCCTGCAAGGAGGGCGGGAGGGCTTGCGCAGGCCCCTGCTGCCAGAAGCCTAGCTGGGGACCAAGCTGGGGACACAGAGGTGTCCCTGAGCACCTCTCAGCACAGCTCAGATGAGCAATGTACTTTTTGGCAACTTGCACTCCACAGTACTTTGTACCTTTTTTCCTTATCTACACCACTCCTACGCTAGTTAGCACGTACTCTGACATTATTTTACTCTGCTGCTATCTACTGGTTATTTCAAATTCATTGGACTGCCTGTTCACAGAGGCTCCCACAGCATGATTTACTCGTCGTGTGTTCTTTACCTTGGCCATGGGATGATACAAGTAGATTTTGTCCTCTTACCCTTGCAAACTCATTTGAAACAAACAAAAACACTGCACAAAAATGTGCTACTACTAAAAATGTCTCATACCAGGTGACCTCTGCAGCTGATTTAAGTTTCTGCTTTCTTTCAGAAGGAAGCAGAATGCATTCAGGTTTTCTTTGGGCTAAAAATTTGCTAAAATTAAGTTTAAAAGAAAGACTTTGATGTGAAAAATTTGTTATCAAACTAAACATTGTAGTGCAAGTTATAGTTAGAGCTCAAATAACTGATATTAACTTAAAGATGTATCACTATCAGTATTAACCTGTACACAAATTTCTAAGGCAGTCAGTTACGCACGAAGAATGTTGTATATATAACTTAGTGTTAATAAACTAAAACCACCACATAAGTCTGAGTAGAAAGCCAGGTTTGAATACAAAATTAATACCTGAGTATAATGGTCAAATTTATTCCCCTTGATCAATCACATACAAACATGTTTAGTGCCTCAATTCTACATTTCACATTAGGTTTTTCCTGTAAGAGACCACTCAGTACTAGTGCTATTTGCAACATAAAAGATTTCAGACAAAACAGCTTAACAGTCTTTCGTGTAGTAATCTTTATAAGTTAAGATTTTTCAATTAAAGTCTTCATTTTTCCTGTAGACTTCAGCATGTGCGGTCCAAACTGGAAAAAACAGAAACATGTTCAGACTGCATTCAACAGAAACCTAGTTGAGTATTACCCAAGTTTAAAAAAAAAAAAAAAAAAAGTAAGTAAAACCAGAACTTGGGCAGAGATAATTTCCTTTATCAGCCTGCGGATTTCACCCACTTTGTAGCCACAAAGAAACTTGTGTCAGCCATCAGCTGAAATTGCTCGGGTGAGGCAGCTACCCATCTGCTGGAGCAGCTCTGACCACTCTACCACAGCAAAATAAGAAGATAGACGCAGTCACCTTTAGAAGTGGACAACCGCTTGCTCTAGCGGCAGTTTAATGGTATTTCTGTTCTTACTCTAGCCTGTGTTTTTGTGCAAGTCCTTTTAAAAACTGTATCATACAAGGATTGATCTCACAAAGAAGTTATATATTGATAAGTAATTGATAACAGATGTTTATTAGCTTATTATGGATCAGCATTCTATCATTTAGCAAATTAAAACCTTCAATTTTCTTAGCTTTTGGGGACTTGATGAAATATAAATTTCAAAATCGGAAAATCATGAAAAACCCATGTGTGAATAAAACAGTGTCAATTTGTGTTCTTGTCCTTAAAGCCCCAGAGATGCTGGGGAAAAACAGATTAATTCTTGGGGAATATCCAGCCTTTTAGTTAGGAAGAACAGCATGAACATTACAGGAATGTACCTTAAAGGCCTGAACCAGAAAGCAAGTCAGTCAAAATTAATAAGCTGAAGAAGCCAGAAGTCCTGAGACTTGTGGCTTGGGAATCTTACTTTCCTGAAAACTTAATTCAGAGTACAGCCAGCTTCTGGAGTTTTACGTGCATTTTTCCAAATGCACCAAGGGAAAAGTAACTCTCTACTCTTCCTCTCCTTGAAACCTGTAGCACAAGGTTTCAAGGATTGCTTACTAACAAAGCTGATCTATGCTAGACTGTTTTTTAAATAAGTGTATATTGCTAGAAACTTGCATCTTGAACATTTGCCACTAAAACCCCCTTACTTCAATTTCAAATCAATCTATCTGAAATAAACTAGAAGCCATTAACTTGTACCGTGATGTGTTTTTTAAAGATCATTTTAATATAATTTTAAATTTTAGTTTAACATTCTCACACTATAAAGAAACTGCTTTTATTTACTCAGCATTTCTGATTATTAGAAGAAAATCCCTATACCAAGATCAAGCAGGCATTCTGAACAATTTCTTTTCTACATTCCTAGGAATGGCTGCCATGTTTCAGGATCTTGCTTCAAAATTTCACATGCGATATTGTAATGGTTAAGGTTGGCAATAAAGGCAAACTCACTTCAGATTTGATTCTGGTAGGAGCCCTTAGGAGTCAAGTTTTCAGTATATCGCGTGCCCGTGGCAACAGAAAAGGTTTTTGTTTTTTAAATAAAAAAAGAAAACTGTAACAGGGCTTTTTAAACGTAGGGCCAAAAGAGTACACCATCTTAAGACTTGATGCTAACAACACGATTGCCACAAATCCTGGCACGTGAGCAGTACTTCATAGGGTTCTGCGGACAGGGATGCTAACTCCTGGGTATTTGTATATGTTGGCAGAAAGACAGGCATTGGCTTGCACGACAACTATAGTTTAGTGCAAGTGTGTGCTCAGAATCACAATACTCACCAGCACTACCTCAGTCTTTGTCTTTGTTTCAGTCTTTGGAATCACCTTTTCTGTTTCACTTTGGCTATCGCTTCGGTATCGATAAGCAAATTTCTTTTTGAGTGCTTCTGCTATTAATGCTGCGGGATCTGCAGGATCAGCTACTTTAGATTTTGTACCCTCTGATGATCTAGAAAAGGGAGAGAGAACCATTAACATAATCCAACCCAAAGCTTTAGAAGTTGTGAATGCTTTTGCATTGTTTGTCAGATTACATCAGCATCTGTCTCGCCTTGAAATACTTCTGAATCATAAAAACAAATCATTAATGCAAATGTTAATACATTGATATTTATTTCTATTTATTACCTTTTCACTGAGCGTAGTTTCACGCTGTTCATGTCTTTGAGGATTTCTAGCATGTTTGGTATTTCAGACCTCTTTGGCCCATTTTCTGTCGGCTTCTGTCCAGAGTTCGTTTTTTTGTTTTTCCTTTCTTTAATGAGCTCAATTGCAGACATGCTCTGCTGTAGGCCTGGGGGAGGGAGTGGCGGTGGCGGAGGAGGTGGCGGTGGTGGAGGTGCAACAGGGACAGCAGCTGAAGCAACTGGACTTGACCCAACTACAAATAAAACGTGTTACATGGCAGTTTACTTGTAAATCCCCTTCACTTCCCACAAATGCTCAGGTAAGAATACAACTATAATAGCTTCAATTGCTTCCCCTGCACCTTCTTTAGATTATCATGTAACTTCTTCATTGTAAACCACTTAAGAGTGAGAAGCATTCTTTGAACTTCCAGTTCAAATTCTAGGTGCATTCATGTCTTTACTGCAACGGGATGGACGTCACAATGTCTTTTAGTTATGTTCTGCTCCTAATATTACCAGTCACATACAATCTGCCACATGAGCAGTGCTCCTTCCTACTTGGCATCACCAATAAGAAATCACCATGCAAGATCTTTAAATGTAAATTTCAGAGCTGAAATACTGCTTAAATTGAAGCTTATTCCAGCTCTCTGAGGATAAGGATTTTTAGGCCAGCTAATCATCTGTCTGAAGATAGAGATTTTCACCATAATCTTGATTTCAAATTCCGTGCACTCTAGGTAAAAATTGATGTTATAAATATAATAGCAGTAATGACTTGACAAACAAATGAGGAAACCTCTGCTCAAATGCACCTGTAAAGGAATCAGCAAAACCAGATCAAACCAGAGTTTTGAGGCTTGGAGTATAGTGTGTAAAGATACGTACATAGATAATACAAGAGGAATCTACTCTGTGTACGTGTAGACATACACACAGTGTCATTACCATATTCTACCAGAAGAGGGAGGTAAAGATGATAAAATCAAATCAAAATTTAATTTCCCTAATCAACAGAGGGAAAGAGAAAATGATGAAAAAGAAGTTATTAGTTATTTCACAAAACCTTCACAATAATTACAATTTGAGTGAAACCATGTGATCCTTAAAACTATTTTATAGTTTTGAATATGAATAGTTAAGCAAAAATAAAGTAACTGCTATCAGTTCACAGACAAAAACTAAACATGAGCATCTGAAGAATCAGAATATGATTTTATACATAAACGTAGGCAAAACGGTACTTGCTAAGTGACCTCAGGGAAGAGTGAAAACCGAATGGCTGTCAGCTGCAGTCAACAAGGGCCATCTCCCACTAATGGGCGATGGTCGCCTTACAACTGGAAGGCAGGCAGGGGTGAGGGAAAGAGGAGAAAGGAACTCAGGCAAAGGTGGTTTACTACCAGAAAAAGTACACTGCTTGTGGTTCCAGCTGGATGATTGCAGGAAACAATTAATCTCCTTTTCTGTTACTTGATAAACTTGAGATGTGTATTAAATACTCCAAAAGCATTGTATGATTACGACATCAGGGAGCCTATTTCATTACTGGATGGGAAGACTTAAGTGTTAGTAATTGAAATACATTCTTCTAGTTTGGTTCAAGCCATCGTGTTTATCATGAGCTTTGCTCTGAAAGCTGTTTAATACTTCTTTATTCATCCACAGATTCTGAATTCTGGCAGACTGTCACACAAACACGAAGACTTTTGGAATACCAGAAAATACAGAAAATCTGGCAGGTCTCTTGTCTTCAAGACCTATTCTGTAACCCTGGGTTAGTACACTAGGTCTGTCTACCAAACTAACCAAAACAATATGGAGAAGTGTTTAGTGGTGCAGTATCTCACAAAAACAAATTAGCACGTTATTAATTATAAAAGGGACAAATTCATTAACTAATTTTTGCTAAGAGTACAGCAAATTTAATACCTGGTATCAGGTTCTGTTGTTCTTGCAAGATTACAATTTTGGCTATTTGTGCTCTTAAAGTGGCTAGTTCATTTTCCAGAGCACTGATCTTCTGCAGAGCTTCATCATTTGCAGTCACTGTGCTCCTCGACACCGGTTCTTCTTCCAACGAGTTTTGTAAGGACATCTGTCTGCATGGGGACTTTCTGGAATGACGTAGTTCATCTGAAAGAGGCTGGGCTGGTTTTGACCAAACTTCTGACCTGTAACAAAAATACCACAAGATTCCTTTTTTAAAGGCTTTGTAATCAATAAAAACAACAGCAATGTTACGTACGAATCAGGAATACAAGTTGAGGGCCTGACTTCAAAATTGCCTTTACACAAAGCACTTCCACCAAGACATTATATAGCTTAAAGTAAATAAGAGTTTCACATCCTTTCTGTTTGCATCACTAGCTGTATTTCTTCTCTTCCCCTAGCCAGCTTTTTGTGGAATCCTTGTTTTCAGGAGAAAAAAGGAATACATTCCTCCTCACCCCCAGTCTACATCTCTGGCTCATGCCTATTGTATTTTTTGTTGGAATTAAGACTTAATTTTTTTTTGCCCAAATGCTACCATTTTTCCCCCATGGGCTGCAAATAGTTGCTTCTAGTTGATTCCTTTGAAGAAGGAAGAGTTTCTTAGTTCCATGGCACATTTTTGTACATTTTGAACTTCTGAAGGGACAGTCCTCCATTTTAGCAGTGTTGGGAGTATGGAGTACATTAAACAGCTTAGTGAGGCAGAGGCTGCTTATCAGTAAATGGAAAATGGTCCTCCATCTAGTTTTCTAACACAATAAATAAAACTATAGAGAAGAAAACTTTATAAAATTTTAAAGAGTCAGTAAGCTTCCTTCCTCTTTCTCACAAGAGCAAGAAAATGCAACTCTGTTGCGTTCCTTTATTACCCCCCAAAGCTCTAGCTATGTTACACACAGAGTCATTACTGAGTATCTGCAGCCAAATAAGCACTTTTGTAAAGTGCTTCAGTTATATTCACTGAAGACACCAACATTTTTAAACAGTTTATCTCAAGTACCTGAGCAAATTGAACTAGTTGAAGATGTCCCTGCTCATTGCAGGAGGGTTGGCCTAGATGACCTTTAAAGGTGCCTTCCAATCCAAACTACTCCATGATTCTTCAAATAGAATTGGTAAGGATTACTGATAACAGATTATCATAAACATTATAACTGCAAAATATGACCACGTACTTGACTCCTCAATCCTCCTGAACTTCAATCCCAAAACTTCTCAGGCAAGTCAGGATTCCACTGTTTATTCAAACAGGAGAGTAAGAACAGTGGCTAGTGACATTTCAAAATGTGTAGAATGGCTCCAGACTAATACAGCTTTAAGAGTCCTGTCGCTCTGGATGCATGTGTTAAGCTACTCTGCATGCACATCATGTTAGATCTGCAATTGTGCTAGGCTTAAAGCAAGAGCCAAGATTTAAGGCTAGAACAAGCCCTGTGCTCTGACCACCTCCATCCAGGATTAGAAACACATTTGAGTCTTCCATGACACTGACAGAAAACATCAGCACAACTTGCAGAAATTTGTTCAAGCAGAATTGAATATTAATCATGGATGTTAAAATTTAGATGGTGTTATCTAGATAGGAATAGAGAACAACTAAAGCCAAGAAGAGAACAGGATGGTTCTTAAAGCAGCCATCTCCCTGCTTTCGCTAGGTAAGTAAGGTGGAAGGAGCCAGCGGTCACTCCGCTCTTTAAAACCTGCCTTCTAGAATTTAAAGGTGCAGAACAGCTAAACAACAAAGGGTATTTTCCACTCAGAGCAGTAACGGAGTTTTAAGGTAATGTCTTGATTGGAATCTAACACTGTGGAAAAATATTATGCTTGAATGGTCACTACTGCTCTGACTAAGGGTAGGGGAAAAATGATTTGTTGTTTAGTTGCCTCCTTTGTAAAACTGCACTCACAGAAAAAAAAACCAAACTATGTCTGCAAGACTGTTTACTGAATTATACAGTGAATGTATATTTAACAGTAACACCTATGTGATCTTGTTGAAACAGAGAATTTCAAAAGCCTGGAAAACACCTAATGCATACTAGCTCCACTACATAATACTTGCGCAGATGTAATAAACGGTGCACACTGAAATACTCGTATTTGCTAAGTAATTCACTTACTATGCTCCATTATAAGCCGTTTGCCTTAAGGTCACTATATATCTGCAGGATTATTTTAGTCCCATCCCACATCCATCTGTCCCCCTTCCCCCCTTCACAAGCAGATGTCTCAGCAAATATGCAAGTCCTACATCTTTTGTAATAGGTTCTTTGAAGCACCAAAGAGCTATTTTCCCAGTTGTCTCCATTAAACATAATAGCTTTACAGTTCAATCCCTAAACAAAATGTTTCTGTGCAAACAAAAGTAGCATTGGCCAGTTAATTTCCTTCGCATCAAATAGACTTTACAAATAGTGTTTCCCAAACAAGCGTTGATTTCTGTGACTCCCCTCTGAGTTTGTGAAATTAATGTGGCAGTGCCAGAATGTTTGTTATGCAAAGCTTCACTGTGGCAAGTCATGTTGGAGGGCATCTAGGTCATTACTAACCTATTTCATGCTTTCAAATTAAGAACAGTATCCTCCAGTAATCTCTGAAGCCAACAATCTGTGCCTTTCTCTGGAAGGTTAGTTTGTTTAGAAGAAAAAACTTCCTCTGCACTACAGAACTGGCCCTTTGTTTCTGGCTAGTCTGAGCAGCAATTTGGGTACGCTGGAATAGAGAACTTCGTCACTTCAGCCAACCTGTTTCAGGCAGTCATGGTGCTATGTAGTACTCTTGGTCCAACACAACAGTACCTATCCCATCATTCTGGACACAGGTGCTCACATGCTTCCCTGCCAGTTTTCGTTATGAAGATTAAAGATGAAATATAAACCATAATTTTTTAATTGTCTTTAGCAGACTGCAGAGCCTTAACCAGAAAGGTGAAAAACAACGTGCCAATTATTGGATTGTCAGAATAACCATTGCTGCCAATTAGGAAACTGTACAGTACACTGCCCTGTATTAATGAAAATCACAGGAGAATTGGAGAATCAGTGTTAGTAATTGTGCCATACCACAGCAGACATTTTTGTGGGGACAAGGTTGCTTGAAGCTGTCACACGCAATTCTTTGCAATAAATAAGTAACAAAAAAAAAAAGTCTTCCTTGTATAAAGCCAGTCTCCTATACGTTCTCAAACCAGTCTTTCATTCATAATCCTGTTAGTCTAACCTCTACTACTTCTCTTCCAGACCCTACCTTTTCTAACACTCCTCTATTCTCCCAGAATTCACGTGCTCTCCACTCATTGCAATGCACAGTAGATTCTCACTGGAGAGAAGCTCGGTTTCTTCCTCTCAGTTCAGAAGTTCAAAGAGAAGATTTGAGGAGCATACCTGAGCCTTGTAGAGACTTCACCTTCTTCTTGAGCAACCCATCCCACATCTGCAAAGGAGGCCACTGCATCATCTCTAAGCTGATTAGGATGGTTTCCCTCTGTGGCATGAGATGTAAGCTAAATTTCAAAGACAAGATTGAAGGTTTAGTCACTATTCCCAGCCCAAGTCACAGTTACTTCACCCAATACTTTTAGTGAGGCTACATGTAACTACTAACACATTCATGCATGAAACACATCTGCAGATTTAGCACACTTATTTCTGTCCTGGGCTTAGTCCAGAACCACTTCACTGACTTCAAACTATTCGATCTAGTCTGCTGAACGCTTTACAGAGGTTCATGGCTAACTACATATACTATCACACAACAGCACTGAACACTAAAAATCCAATGCAAATTGTTACCTTAAAGACAAACAAACATCAACATTCTCAAGTAGTTTGCTATATTAACTCAAATAATGTTTTTAAATTATAGCCATGACCAATAGATAAAAAAGATGTTAATGCTACTAGTACTTCTTCAGTCTTTTGCTCTGATTTAGTATTGTTTTGAAAGTGAAATTCTGTTGAAGTGTGTTTCCCTTCCCCTACAACTTCTAGAATTTCTGTACAAGAATAAAGGTGTGCATATTATACAAGGGAAAAAAAAGTAAAAAAGAAAGCAGAAAGCCATTTCTACTAGCTCAATAATCACAAAGACTTTGAGTGAGAGGTAGGATGCAATCATAACAGAATACAGTATTTGCTAACAATCTTATTTAGAGCATGCCAAACAAATTGACCATTTCCCATCATGGTTCTGCCATTAGCTTTGTAGCTGTTTGAAGCCAAAGGCAAGCAAAGCTCCAGAGACTGGAACCTTTCTTAGATTTATGGGTAAGTAACCTGAACAGATATTTGAAAAATTGTTTGGACCATCAATACATGCTCCATAGCCACAACTACACAAAAAGGTTTCAAATCTACTTTGAAATACTGGCTTCTGCCCCACGTTAGACAAGGGCATATGTACTCAGTCACTGGACTACTGAGCAGCCTGGTCTCAGTATCTTAGCAGATAAAAGCTACTGAAACATCTTTCAGTAATTTCTTCTGCTCAGTCTGTCATGTTGAGTTAATCTCCCACGCAACTATGCCACCTCTTTTGCTTGTATTACATATAATCCACAGGCCAAATTTCCACAAGTCCTTGTAGCTGTTTAAGCACTGCCTGCTGCTGGTAGTGGCCAAGCAGCGAGTAATACTGACAAAGATGGTGGTAGTATGTAACAGTCTGTGAAGACAGCTTGGATCCAGCCTGTTAGCACTTAGGTCAATTTTCGAGGCAACTCACCTCTGTAAGAGGAAAGGATTATGTAGCAGCAACTATGAAATGTTAGCATTAACCTGAATTTGTAGCAGACTGATCACAGCAGAACTGCAGTCTGGATGAGATGAAACCATTTCTGAAGAACATCCACAGATATTTTAGTTGTAGCCTTTGATACGCCAGTCACAGGAAGATAGAAGTTGTGGGTTTGGGGTTGTTTTTTCCCCAGGTGTTGTTACAAACAGCTTTGGAAATTGAGATTAGTCATCTTCACCTCACACTCTTGCAACTTGTATGTGAGCCTTTATCACAGCTCCCAGGAGTGTGTATTGGCACCGTCGGATCATTTGGAAACAACAGGGTTTTTTCCAGGTAGCATCAGCACAGATGGTAATATGTTTATCACATTAACAGTTGTGCCTAATACCATCACAGTCTGCCTCTCTTTAAAACAGTCTAGAGAATACTATATTGCATGTTAGGATTTTCATTGTTTGAGGTTTCCTTGGCTTTTTTCTTTTTTAAAATCAAAATAAATTTTCATGACCACAGCATCTGTATTAATGTTAATGGCAACTTAAAAAATCCATAATGCATTAGCCACTTCTTGCAGGTGATACAGATTTTCCTGATGGTAACGGCCACATGAGGAACTATTACCATTAGAAGGCTGAAGCCACATTTAAATAAAGGCACTACGCATACTTGCATCAAAAATAATTTTATAAATCAGCAGTAAGGAATGCATTTACCACTGCCAGGTTTCCTGCACTGTGAGATAAATAACTTCTAATCCAACATTTAGTAGCAAGCCTTCTGTTATACTGTGATGCAAGTTTCTTCTTACTTTTTTATTCATATTTATATGTAAACAGAATCTGCTTGTTACCCCATATACAGATGTTTCTTTTCTCTATCCCTAAAAACAACCAGGCCTTCCACAGCAGCAGATTTTGGATTTCAAGGTAATGCAAGATTTTTACTTTAATTTAAAGGTTAAAAGCCAACACCCATCTCTTAAAACCTTTGCCTGTCTGTAGAATGATGCTTAAACAACTCTGTGGCTACCATATTCCTCCAGCCAATCTCAGCTGAAGAAAACTTGGACAACTGCTCTGCCAGCACTTGAAACGGAGAACAAAGAGCTGAAAATGGAGGCCCGATTCTACTGGACAGCAGGAACTGAATGAAAAAGTAAAGTAGCCTGCTTTTCTTTCTCTGGAAACTATGTGGTTGCTATCTCCACTTCTTCCTTCACAGGCTTTTTTGCCTATTTTAGTGTGCACGTATGCTGCACACACACATACGCATGCATGCCTGCAGGTTTCAGACCCATTACTCCGTGAATTTCTGAAGTAAAGCCTACACATACTGTGCTGCTTTGGCTAATATCATAGAATATCTTGAGTTGGAAGGGACTCAAAGAATCAGCGAGTCCAACTCCCAAAGAGTCAGCCTCACCAGTGTTTCCGCCTGGTTTTAAACCAGGGACCTTTCGTGCGTTGAGCGAATGTGATAACCACTACACTATGGAAATGCTGCTTAGGAGGCTGTCAAAGCAGGATCCCTACTTTTTGTTTGCTCCAGGAAGTGGGAAGCAGAACAAAGATTTTTATACATTTAAGGATAGACTAAAAACACTAATTTCAAATTACTAATACAATTAGGTATTAAATATTTGGAAACACTTCTTCAACTAAGACAAACTTGCTATGATTTTTCAAATTAGCCCAGTAAATTCTGATGTTTGCTATGTGCAGGCCAATTCCCTCGGAGACTTCTATTGATTTATCAGGTTTGCATCAGGCAAACAGGAGAAGCATGGGACTAGAACAGAGCTGCTGTAGCTGAAGGATTCTATCTTGAGAGACAGTATTGTAGGTTTGGTTGAATCTACCTAGGGTACATTGGTAACTTTATTTTCTCCTAAAGATTACAGATAAACCTAAAAAATATGACATACAAAAGGACTATATGAACCATTTTCATTTGTTCATGCCATATAGAGTATATAAGGTAAGCTCTGCCACTGCTTACTGAATACATAAGCGCATTTAGCAATTAATTTAAATGTTGACTATGGAAAGATCCATAGAGACAGATACTACAACAGTCAGTAGACCTCAAAAATCAAAGTGTTAGGCTACTACCCATTTTATCAGACAAACTGAACAAAAGCATGCAAGAAGAGAAAAAAGAATGAACATAACAGAGATTCTCTCAGTATCTCTTATCCATTTATCATAATGAAAATAAAGACCTGTGGAAAGTTTGTTGCTCTTGGATAAAGTTAGAAACACTGATGATATACATGCACCCTCAGATGAGGCAAGTAAGTTTTGCTTTGGTTTTTAAATAAAGTGACTTACAGCAAGGTTCAGTGCATGGTCCTTTCATAATATAGCTAAAGCTGGCAAGAAAGAAAGAGGAAGAGACAGCTATAGGAAAGCGTCAATTGCAACAGCATAAAAATGATCGATACCAGTATTGAACTTCACTACAGAATCTTAACACTGAGATAAAGACATAAAAAACAGATGTTAGCATCACACTTTTACATGTTCAGCAGTTTATTTATTAAAATAATCAAAAGCCTGCATAAACAATATAAATTTCAATGTGTTTCAAGGCTCAAATTTTGAAATTCATATTTCTAATTCAATCGGCTCTGACAATTGTACTTCTATTTTTAGGATCCTTTCCTTCCATCTAACAGAAGATGAATGTTTATATTTAGTGTGCATAAAATCTAAGTAAAGCTGACGGAATATCTCTTTAAAAGGAAACACAGAATTCAGACAAAGACATATACTTATTTTTATTTCAACAGAAAAAATATTCAGGAACAGATTCCCCAGATGTATCTTACAGCTCTTTGCAGGAACATAAACCAGAAATGCCTTATTTTATGTGCCATAATAAGAGAAGCCAGTATTTGGCTAACTATCTGCAAATGAGCATCACCTTCCCTTGTATGGCCTTTATAGTACAGAAAATCAGACACATTATAGCAGGACTTCACTTCCTTTCAAATCTGAGGCACATGGAGCCTTATTGCTGGCATAACCACTATACTACACTACTACTTACTATATATCCAAAAGTTTAAATCCAGCATTGTCATTTTGTCGTCCTTCTCACCTGCACAAATCCCCACCCCCACCACATATGTATGTATTTTCTAAGTTTCACCAAGCCACTAGTAGAGGAAGATGGTTGCCCCCCTAGTTTCTCACTGTAATTATTTAAGAGAGGCAAAATGTTAGCATGGCTTTTGCTACCACACCGAAAAGGATTCTGTGGTAGTCCTAACTATCTGATTTTGCTACTATAATTTCAAATCTAAATTGTTCATACATTTCATATAGGATAAAGAAATTAATTTAAACAGAGAAAAATTCAGCTGTGTGGAATTTACCTTGTCTTACTGTGGGTGATGATTCCCACTATTCATCTTTATGTTCCCTGCCCTTGCTTGGCCCAAGAAACATTCCTCTCTCAGCTTGAGTTTCAAACACTAAATTTCTCCAATTCTACACCCGCCCCCTATCCTAACACACACAGAGTTGAAGCGATTATGTGTAACAGCTTCCATTTTCCCATCTGTTCCTGAAAGACTTGTTATAAAAAGCAAGGGTTTTCTCCTCCTTAAGCTTTTACCCTCACTCTTTACCCTCCCACTATATGCAGTTGAAGTTAAAAGCAAACAAGTCAGAAAACTGCACAGAATTGATGTTCCCCCTTCACCTATACAGTGCTAGCCTGGTATTTCATACAAAAGGAAACAGGGTACTCATGTTATCTTGTTATTAATTTTTTAGTTTCTGATAAAGTTGTTTATCTTCCCAAATATTTTTAAGTAACAGTGTTCATCTTTACATGCCTCTTAAGCCTAGCTTATAAGTACTGCCTATAGAAATGTTTCAAACATTTTTCTCTTTGATATTTCTTCCAGAAATAACTTTTTAATACTGTATTGCCTCATTTTAGAGGTTCCAATTTCCTTAAGAAAAAAAATTGTTTCAAATTTCATTATGTGTGTTACAAGCAAGATAGAGTCAGGGTTTAGGCAGTACAGAAGCTGAAGAACCCATATCGGGAAAAAATCTGAACTGGAAGTGGGAAGAACTGAAGTAAACTAATTCTCCTATGTGCTCGGGTTATCATATTCTGCTCTTACAAACCCTCTAGTCATTTATTTAAATGAACTGCATATTTGCTTAAAATCTTTCAATTCAAGAGCAAATCCCTTTACCAGTATAGTGAAACACATATTTTAAACTGGTGAGAACGCCTACCTGAAACTGAACTCTTGGACACTGTATAAGAGAGAGGTTAGTGCCAATTTTTCTTACAATACTTCGAGATGAACCGTAAGGCTTGCTTGACCAAAGCACCTAGATGGGAAGGAAAAAGAAGCCAGCTGTTAGGTAATTGATTTTTAAATCACATTGAAATAGTTTTCCCTTATCCTTCCATACCATGCTTGTGCTAAACATATTTAAGGTTATGCCTTTCATGCTAGAATAGAATATAATTTATAAATATATATACACACTGAAATCTGTATCACTCCTTACATTTTATACTTAAATTGGCACAAAATTTGGCTATGGCTGTTTAAGTTCAAGACAGCCTTTGCATTAAGTTTAAATTAAAAGCAATACATCAGGTAACACAGAAGCATTCAAGAGCTAGAAGCATCTTCAAAAGCATAATTTGTCCATTTTCAAGACAATAAAGAATCTGCATTGGGTCAGACACTTCTTTTTAAGGTGTTTCAAGAAAAGCCACTCAATCATTAAAAACCCAAAGTTATGTAATTCTACATTTCCCAAAATATCTTTTTTCTTTTTTTTTTTTCCTCTTCTAACACAGGTACAGTGTCTACCAGTCTTAATAAAAGTAACTATCAGCTAGTATAAGCATGAAAATGTAACTGTGAAATTAAAGAGCAAGGAAAAGAGGGAAAATAAAGATACAAGAACAAAACTTTGTCCTAAAAATAAATAAAATACATTCGCCTAGAGAAAATTGCACACAGCACTTCAACACACCTGGCTTCATCAAAACTGTTTCTACTGCAGTTCAAATTTCTTCTACATTGTTTCAACAGAGATTGAATTTGCTTCCTTTTGTTGTACTTAACGATGGGAATGTTTGCTCTACTATGTACCACAGTTGTATGAAATAAAATGAGACTTTAATCCTTGGAGAATACTACAAAATGAGCCAGAAGAAAAAAAAAAAAAACAAAAAACAAACAAACAAAAAAACCCCAAAAACCACCCCACCCCAAAAAACAGCCAAACAAACAAAAAAACCCCAAACAACAAAACAAAAAACCCCAAACAAACATCCCAGAGAGAAGCAGGAAAGATTTCAGTACAGAGAAAGTCAACAATAACAATGCAAAGAAGAAAAAGAATAGTGGGAAGACTCTAACACAGAGTACATTGTTAGTAAACAATTAGAACAATGTATGATAATTTAAAAAACTTAGCCAGTGTTTACTTATGACTGTAGATATGAATTTACTACTCAGATCTAAGTTTTTAAAGGCTCATAGCTTCAAGCAAAGTCAACATCCTGTTAGTAGGTTGCCCAACAAAGAAAACAGATAAAATCCAGGCTATTAATACTGAAACAACCCTTGTCTGTCATGGCAATATTGCCTGTGTGATTAGTGTAGTGCAGCTGTGGGAGTTCCACAACACAGCTGAATAACCTTTTGATATACTAAGCAAAGATCACTACTCTTAGATTTTGAAGGTTCTATTAAAAAGACAAATTTAGGCTCCATGTTATTTCTCCCTAGATTATATTATCTCAGAAACTTCACACATTTTGCCTCTTTCTAAACAAATATCTTTCCTTCCTCTGGCTTTATTTGAATGTATAAATTTGAATGTATGAATTTTGACAAAAATAAATTATCATTGCACACATGCTATGCTAGATCCTCATATCAGAGCTGCAACTTTGCTATTAATCCACTCAGATGCATTTTTTTCCATTCTATGAAACATATATTCTCTTACTTAATATGCTGCTGAGTTTGAATACAATTTTTTTCAGTGCAGAGTACTCTGATCCTATATTTTGGATGCATCCAACAAAGACCTCACATTAATGACTATCACGTTACTGTTTGTCTGTGTGCCTGAGCAAACAGCAGGTAGATCAGGAGCCTTCAAGAAAAAGTCACTGACAAGCAGTAATACAGCCTCACTATTCACAACAGATTCTGATGCTAGAAGCAGAAGTGTTGGCGATAGCCTCAAAGCAATCTTGCATTGGAAAAAATACTACTAGTCAAGGGAAGGTTTAATTAATTACAGAAGTACTTCCACAACAGCACAAGAGCCTGGACTACATGCTATATTACCAACATAAGTGCAGTGCATTTCAAACAAGTGGCAAAACTTGTTTAGAGATTGCTCAGACCACAGACAAGATGCTGACTAGCACCCAGATCCTCAAAAATATTTGGTGCCCAAATGCCCTTGGGGTTGTTCAACAACAGTGGTTTGGTGCACCAAAACTTTTAATGACTCAATTTTGGTAATTCAAGATATGCCTGGACAATATTTTCAGAAAACTGCATGCAAGCTGTGCCACAGGGTATGCAAATAAAGTCAGCATGCTGCTCAGCTGAGCTAATAAGTCTCAGCACTGCTCTAGCCAAGTTCACACAACTTCTTGTTGACTTGAAGCACTTGCAGGACAAGTCTGCAAGATATTACTTAGTCATACCCTCTTATTGCATCAGTCTTTTGCTGTTGTCCAGAACAGCTGACATTTGGAAATGTAGTTGCATTACCACAAGCTTGATACAAGTATAGAATGGCAGGAAACAGATTAAAAATTTGTTCCCCCTCTGCCCCATTTAGGCTGAAAGATGTTGCTGACAATGACTGCAACACCACCCATGGCAGTCCAACATACTCTCATACTTTTAATTTTCAAAGTTACATTGCACAAAATCTCAAATAAAATTGTAAAATAAAGATTCTTATCAGCAATTTTAATTTACAATGCATAAATATTTTGCTCTCCATAAATTTCCAAGATTGATAAAAGGTTCGACCACAATAATCCAGACTAAGAAATACCCTTCTAAGTATTGCACATAGCTGTTAAAGATCTTCCCGTTGTTAAAACATTAAAATATTTCAACAACTTACAGGGATTACTGCATTGAGGTAAATACTTGTACTCAAAATAGCTTCCTAAAGGTCCCAGTGACAAAGCAGTTGATGTGTAGCAGATCTCTCTCTCTGCTAAGCATTCAAAGAAAACTCTCTATACACTTTTGTTCAAGAGGAGAGCTATGTGTGCACATTCCTCTGTTTCCCCAATAAAGACCATAGCCGTGTTGCTCTCATGTACTGCAACACTTTCAGGAGAGGTAAATATAGCACAATTATCATCATCTCAGTTCCATGGGGCTTTTCATATCTCCAAGAGCAAAGAAATAAGATCACTTAAAAATATCACCGTTAAAAATCAGTTGAAAATTTTCCTTCAACTTTAAAACACACATAGAACCCCAGCATGAAAAGCAGCGTCTACAATGTAAACAGTTTGTTACTAGAGCTAGACGGAACTGCACGGTATTTTTAGCACATACATTACTCAATATATCAGTATCCAAGTAGTAAACTTCACACTTTTCCACCAATGCAGAATCATACAAGTATTGAGAATACTTAAAGTGTTCTGCTGGGACAGGCACAAACTAAAATAGATGAAGTGCTTTCTATACCTGATTTTCTGAAAACACAAAGCAAGTTTGAAACACTTACTGATTCCATGTTTAATCCAACTTGTTCAAAAGCCATCCTAATTAAGCGCTTAAGCCAGCAAATCATTTGGCACGGAAAAAGCCTTTCCAAACTTGGATTTAAGCCTTCCAAACCTACACGGCTGCGGAGGTTCCATAGTACTTCTGAAACGAGAAACATAAGAACTTTAGATGGGTGTTGTGGAACATATACAGACGTAAATTGCTACATGTATTCCTAAAAGAACAAGCTTTAGACACAGTTACTGAAAGCAAGACATGTTAGATGACAACAATCCCTAGTACTGCAAAGTATTGGCATTCCAGAAGGCATTTACTTAATACAGGTGACAAAGATTTTTAGGAGTGTCATTTTCAAGAAATCAAAGCTGTTGCAAAGCTAATGATTAAAAAGCTGAGGAAATGATTGCTCGCTTGAGCTCGGACAGATGATGGTGTTCAACTCCAAGTGAGCACCGAACACTATGGAATGCCTGCAGCTGGGGACTAACACTAAGATTAAAGGGCCATACTCCTATCTAAAACTCATTTCTATGCAGGAACAAGCTACAGAAAGCTGATCACCTCTCTTCATTCACATTCTCTGATAGTTTTGTTGTTTCCTCCTTTTTCCCACAACTGAGGAGAGAAAGGAAACATGGAAAAATGACTAATGCAAGAAAATGACAGGAAATAGCATAGATGTGGGACCCAAAAATATTCAAGCGATTTATAAAGTTGGACAGATTTCAAATTGTATCTATTTATATCTACTACCATTCATTTAAATCAAGATGGTTTTATTGCTCCTCTAGTGAAAACAGTAGTTTTTCTTTAACCGTGTTCTACACCAATCATAACTTGGATGCCACTGAGAAGTGTATGCCACCAAAACCAAAAAGGAAGCCATAAATTTAGGTTTACATTTGTTTTGTGTATCAGGCTAGAAACAACACTCTGTTGAACCACCTTGAACAACATATTTGTAGTATGAATAATAGTGTTGCTCGAGCCACTACATACATACATATATATTTATACACACATACACACAGAGTGATGACTAAAGCAATGTAGCAGCAAGGAACTGGTACTCAGGAAGTTTGAAAGTTGGGAGATGGAAAAGGTATGCTGTTAGAAAGTGGCCACGAGCATTACAGTTAAACCATCACTGTTTCCATTACAAATGTGGGTTGTTGTTTTTCCAACAGTTTACAGTTCCTTAGTAATAATCTGCTTCTTGTGGAAACTTGGCAGGAACAGTGTAACTCTACAGTTATCTTTTTTTAGATGGGCTTAAAAAAAAAAAAAAGTTGATATTAGTTTCTCATCACCACAGAAAGTAAAAGACATTTCTTAACAGGATTTTCTTTTGTTTCTGAATAAACTAGGAAGAAACTACTAATCTATCAGCTAAAGGAAGTCTAATGAAAATGTAAAATAAAAAAAGTTATTAAAAAAAAAGTGACCTAATCACCACAAGATTTGAATGGAAACTGCAATTGTTATAAGAAAAACAACAGGGAAGAATAATGGGCTACCTACCAAACAGCCACAAATATAAACTACAGTTGTACATACTAAATAAGTAAGTCATGGACTTCTTTATGGAAAGCTAGAAAAGTCTATTAGGGAAGCATTACCACCTACTTGATCTGTTCTTCCTTTAGGCATCTGCTATTCTTCCCTTAGACAAGCTACTGTATGCACTGTATGGATCTTTGATCGCACTGCACCTGCTGTGTTTTTAAAGCAGGAAGAACAGAAGTCTTCCTACATGCCCCATATTAGATTTGGCATCGTATCTGTCACTGTAGAGATATGGTGACATAAGAGAGACAGGAATGCTCCTTTAAAAGGGGAAACCTGTTCCAAAAGTGTGATACATGTGATGCACCCTGCCTCATTCCAAAGTTCAGACTCGTTTAACATGGAGTGTGGAAATCAAAGAAAAACAGAAGCCGTGCCAAGACATTCCAACAAAAGAGAAAAAAAGGTAGAGTCTGTATTGCTGAGCAATTACAAGGACAGGGCTGGCTGGTAAAGGCAAGTGACAGGACTATACAGGGATGACTGTATCCTGATACATTGCTCTTTCGACACATAGCCAGGTCATTAGTTTAAAAATCCCCAGACATAGTCAGAGTCATGTTTTGTTTCAGGAAGTGAAGAAAAGGTATTATTTAGTTTCTGATCAACTAGGAGGACTGAGTCTCTAATAAGACGGACAATTTGGACAGAAGTGAAAAGAGTGTTAGAACTTCCTTTGAGGAAATCAGAGCAGGTCTAGAAAGTTTCCATGAACTCAGAAAAGAGAGGCAAAGAGGCAAAGGAATGACACAAAAACTGACAAGATAACCAATTAAAGGCACAAAAGCATATGCAGAAGAAAAAAAAAAAAAGTAGCCTAATATTTGGATGACAGAATAGTATAAATATGAAGTAGTAAGTTAAAAAAGCCTAAGGTACAAAATGGGTTCCAGCTTGCAGGCGTAAAAAGCCCCCTACACAGGTATTAGGAGTAAGCAAGAGACAAAGAGATACAGCCACAATGTAACAGGAGAGGAAGGAAAGCGATGAATGATATAGTCAGTCAGCATATTCTGCGTTTTCACTTGAAAATGATAGAAAGACAAAGGCAGATGGTAAATGGGTTATAGACAACCTTGAAAAGTTATAAGCACCCAGGACAGCAGTGTCTAATGAAATTCACCTTGAACAGCTCAGAAATTAGCCAAAGCAATTTCTGAAATATTACTTTTAGAAACTTGGTCAATGAGATCCAAAAGACCCAGGAATAAAAGAAGGAGCAAGATGACATAAAGCATCGGGAACAGTCCAAAATACTTATACTGCCCTGAAACATTCAGGTGACCTTTTATAATTCCAGGTTCCCAGACTTTGATGACCGAATATAAAAGTGCATTAATTTAACAGAGCAACTACTTCAGTAAAATGATTATTTACAGTTTACATTATAAATGGTTGTTTCTTGTGTAGCCTAAATATTTAAAGTACCCAAGACTGGGGTAATCAACTCATTGCTCTTGTCAATGACCTCTTCTCTGCTTTTGCAGAAGAAAGTGACCAAAGTCAATCTGTAAGAGTGCAGAGTACCAACCAGTTCCTGGCACTAAGGAAAGCCACCATGTTTTAAAAACCTCCAGCTAATTTGTTATCTAAAAGGAGATCTAAGAGGAAAATGCTTCTAAGTATATCAGCTTGATATTTTTATGAGATCTATCCGTTTTCTAGAATTATCCCCAGACAAACTTCATACTCATTTCTTCCAGACTATATTGCACTATACCTTTCTTCATAAATCTCAGTTATTTCACAATTATTTTATGTGCCAAGAACAGAAAGAGTTCATTCCAAAAGAAACTGCTGGGCAGCAAGAATGAAAACTAGCAATTTTTTCTCTCATGCTCTGCAGGAGTTAGATGTTTATTGCTTTTAGTAAGCTAGAATAATACCTCTTTTAAAATATTGATGCTTGTTTTATTTAGCCTCTATCTTCTTTATGCTACCTAAACTAAAATTAGCAGTAGTTTAAGTCGGATAAAATTTCCCCAACTCAATTACTACAATAAAATGCACTGCATGATAGCAGTATTGCTCTAAAACATGATCCTTCTGCTGTGCTTAAGCAAAACTATGACAACAATGAACAGTAGTCATAGGCAAGAATACCAAAAGATGTTAGAAGAGTAGTAACACAAAGGATTACATTTCACTGCATAAAGCATGTGGGGGTTGGAATTTCATTTATAAAACCCTACTTACACAGAAATTAGCAATGCTGAAGAACTTACTTTCTGATATGGAAAAATGCCAAGGAATTCCTTGGTTCAGAAATGAGGAGGTCTACATTTCTGAGCATCAGAATTCTCACTTTACCCTCCTTGAACTCTCTTTTGCCCCTACTTTTCCTAACCACTTTTGCAGGTTTCATTCAATACTGTCATACCAAATATCAGCCTAGAAAGCTGAGAGATAATATCACTTATAAATTACAAAATGTTCATTAAATAAATATAAAGGCTCTAGAGGCTGTAGGCATAAGGCATTCCACTCAGTAAACATGAAATGGAGCCCTTTGCTAGGCCTTCTAGTGTGTCCTACACATAAAAGATGAAAAGAAAGAAAAATCAGATGTAACTGCTTTCAAATTTAAATTATTCTATGTGCATTTTCCAATGTTGTATTTATCCAAGTCCCTTTCAAATTATGAGTTCTCACTCTTAAAAAGAAATATGATATTCGTATTTTTCTTACTGAAGGAAGGTTCTCTTATTCATGTAAGATCAACACAAAAATAAAAGAGAATGACTTAATGGGCTTGATGCAGCAGATCAACCTTAACAAAGAATGAACAAACGCATGAAATCTGAAAAATGAAAGGTCTAGTCTGGAAAGGGTATGTATAACATAAAGAAGTACAAAATTTTCAAAGAAGCACGGTTTCAAAGGAATACCAACCACATCAAAAAATCACATGCAAAAAGAGCAGGTTCCTCCTTATTTTAGCAGGGAACTAGGGCAAGCATATCTTCACAGTCTTTAAGACTGACACATGATCCAAGCTCATCTCACGAAATTATATTAATAAGGAAACATATTAAAGAAGTAATAAAGAAAAGTCAACAAAAAGTTATCACAGCAACAGCAAGCCAAACAGGCAGAAGAATCTTCTGATAAAGGACTAGACCCTCTCCTACAGCAACACTGACCAGTTATAAGCAATGTATTTGGCAGAGATCATACAGCCAAATAGGTTTGTTTTTTGGCTTGGAAGCCAAAAATAAGGAAGTGCCCTAATACTTTCAGAACGCCTGTTTGGAAAGATACACAGAGAGAGATAAAAGTCACTGAATACTACAGAGACAATCAAGGGCTTATCTAAGCTAATATCAGCATGAAATCTAAAGCAAGAATTGAAAATAATACGTACTTGCAATAGAAGCTGATAAAGCTTTCTTAATAATATAGCCCAATCATATATACATCAAAGTGCAAAACCATGTTCATCACATCTCTCATGTTACCATATCTTGCCAACTAAGGATGGAGAACAAAAAAAAAAATCCATGTTTCAACACTAGTCTAATCAAAAGCCTTTGTTCAGTGGAGATTATACCTACACGGTGCAAGATGATACCACAGAGAGGTAAGTGAAATCCTTCAACATCTCTAAACCGTACAGTATTATACTATACAGACATAACCATACAACTACACTTTCATGCCAGACATACAGACCTCCCTAGTCATTGCTGTTAATGCCAGTCCTTCTGCTACATCTTTGAGAAACAAGAGCATGCAAATTTTATTAACAAAAGGGTGTATTTGTTTGAAAAAGGATTTAAAATCTTCAATTTTTTTTGCCAAAAATCTCGCTTTGTAAAAATGTTTAGTTCCTACACACACAGTATTTCAGCTAGTGACCTCTATGGAGAAAATTATTTTGATTCAGCAACAGTTAACTGGAACTTTTAGAGCTAATGTTCAAAAAAGAAGGGAGCTGAGTTTTCTATCACCTAGGTAAAAAGCAATAGGTATCAGAAGACAGAATTATTTCCTTTTCTTTTAGTCTTTGTAAGTCTTGTCTTCACAAGAGCTAGAGAGGACTACAGCTGCCTGAGGACAACGTGTAAACATTAATGAAGCCTTGCTGACGCTGTCAGACAGAGATCAATGCACTATGGTTGATGTTAGCATTCAAACTCTACTCACACTCTGTATTTGGAATTTCGACAGCTTGTTAAACAAAATAAAAGCAAGCATCTAGCAAGTTACTTATTCACAACAATTACAGAAGAACCTGAGCACAGCAGCAGTACCACTAAAGGTATGCAAAGTAAGCATCGTAAGTTTACAGAAAGGGAAAATAAGCACCAGACCCCTTAAGACTAGACTCCTTTTCCCTCCATAGGCTACCTCTGTATTTTAAAGCCTCCTTAAAAAACTTCCCTCAAGTTTCTCCAGATCATCTTTTATTTACATGATATGCCGTGACCTGTCACTCCCGGCACATCAACGTAAGAGGGTTTCAGTTTCGGTCAGCTTGCCTGCAGAAACGACAGCTTCCACCCCAACACCCCGACCCGTTTCCACGCTGCTCTGCTCCTCTGGAAAGGCGGCGCAAACACCCACCTTCGCAAGGCCGTTGCCTGCCCGGCACCTGTCCTGCCCAGGATCGGCCCTCGGCGCTGCCACGCTCACAGCGGGAGGCGGCGGCTCCATCCCGCCGCCCTGCCCGGGGACAGCAGCCCTGAGCGGGGCCGCCCTCAGCGGCCTGTACCCACTTCCAGTCGAGCAGCACCCCCACCTCCCCTCGGCGCCGACTCGGGAGCTCCTGAGCGCAGACCCCGCAGGAGAACACACACCCCGCCACCCACTCACACACACAGGACGCCCGGTGCTGAGCCGGAGGAGCGGAGCGCTGCCCGGCCCGGCAGCGGCCCGCAGGGCAGACGACGAGAGGCGTGCTAAGCGCAGCCTCCGGGCCCGGGTACGCGCTCCCCCTCACACGCACCACCCCCCACCCGGGAGCGGACGCGACGAGAGGGGCTGCCCAGGAGGAAGGGCAGGCCCACGGGCCGCCTCAGGGAAGGAGCCACCACCCGCCCCGCCGCCCCCGCCTCACCCGCCGTCCGCCACGGCCGCGCTCTCTCACCCGCTTCTTCCACCGTGGCTCGCGACTCCCCCCGACAGCCAATCCGCAGCCTCCCCGCCGCCACCCCGACCAATAGTCGCCGCGCCCGCGAGAGGCGGGACCTCGAATGCCCTCCACAAGGCTGCGGCGCCGCGACCTACCCGACAGCCACCGCGTCCGGAGGAGACGCGCGAAACCGCCCCGCCCACTGTGACCGCGGCGTCACGTGACCGGCCCCTCCAATAAGAAGGGGCCCTGGGGAAACCGCCGGTGATTACGCGACGGCGGCGGCGCATCGTCGTGAGGGCCCGGCTGGGGGGGGCGGGGGGAGGGCGCGTTCCTGACGTTACTCCGCGGCCCAACGGTAACCAGCGGCGCTCTGGGGCGCAGGTGCCGGCTGCGGCGCCGCCGGTGTCTCTGCAGGCGGCGGCTGTGCGTCATTAAACGCGCATGAAAAGACAGCGAGTGTTGCCGTGTGTGCGGGGGGGAGGTGTGTGTCGGTGGGACCGGCGGGGGTGCGCGTCGAAATGCCTGGGAGTGGCTGCCGGGGTGTGGGGAAGCTCAGAAATCGGTACGTTCCCCACGCTGGATGAAGGGGTCTGGGTTATTTAGGAGATAGTTCCAATTTTAAAAGTTTTACTAGAAACTTTACTCAAACGTTTCAAAAGTGAACAGGGTCGACTGCGATGAGTGGAGCTGAGGAACGTGAGAATGAAAAACCTCGGCAACTCGAGGGCGGGGGGACGGGACCCAAACTTTCAAATAGGATTGAGATGTGCTAAAGGTAAAATAAATTTAGGTGCTGCGCGGGGCTCATGGGGTGGGGACCACCCGCTTCGCGTTTCAAACCGGGGGTAGGTGCGGTGTCTCCGTGCAGGATCAGGTGTATTGCACGCTGTATTGCTTTACAGTACACTTTACACGAGCAGTAAATTCAGGTTTTGGTGGTGACCATCTATGGGGAAAAAAAAATAAAACCAGGTGGAACTAAGGGGCTGTGTTGCCCCCGCGCTGCGGCCCTCTCCGAACTACAACTCCCGGCGTGCACAGCGGCGGCGCGGCCAGAGGGCGGACCAGCAGCCAATCGGGCCTCGACAGGAACAAAGCCCGTTGCGAGTGGCGGAGAGGCGTGAGCCCGCCCGCACCAATCGGATTGCGGGGTGGTGGGAGGTGCCGGGGTCAGTGCGGGCCGTGCGTGTGCGGCGGGCCCTGCTGCCGAGCTCCTCTCGCTGCCCTCCGCAGGCCAGGCCGTGCCGTGCCGTGCCGCCCCCGCGGGCGATGGGGGTGCGGGGCTGAGCCTGCCGGCTGGCTTCGTCTTTTGCAACGGTACGGGGTCTGGGAGGGGAACGGGCCGCGCTGGTGGGCGGGAACGGGGGACGCTGGGGAAGGGCGGGATGGCCGTGGGAGGGGGACGGCGGCGGCGCCGGCTGAGGTTCCTCCCGTCTTCCCTAACTGCGCCCCGGAGCTCCCGTCGGCCTGTCGCTGGAGGGTTGTGCCTCCACCGGGCGAGGGGCCCGGGAACTGAGCCACGGGGCCTGGTCGCAGCCGGACTGTCGGCTCCGCAGCTTGAGGAACGCTCAGCCTGACAGCGGAGGGGTGAAGCTGTGGCGGTTCCTCTCCCGGGCCTGCCCGGTGAGGACACGGAGCGGAGAGGGAGACCGGCAGAGACACCTGCGGTGCCTTTGTTAAGCTTTTATCCTAATGGTGCGAGGAGGCGAAAAGAGCTGGTATCTGACTAACTTCTCTGCTAGACCCCCAAATCCTAGGTAACTTCTTAAAACTTTTCAAACAGCTTAATTCTTTTTTTCATGAAAAAAATTGCCAGGGGTCCTAGTTTTCATAAAATTGACTGTTGTAGGTGATGGAGCAGGTAAGGACTTCAGTTGTCTCCTCAGTTGTGGCTGAGGAGAGAGGGAGAAGGGTCTGGGCAGGACGTGAGTGTGGCCTAGTGGGATAGGAGGGGGTAAAATTTGGCTTTGTGCTTTTTCAAGAGATTAGAAAGAAAAAGGCAAAAGGTGATCAGGATGGAGAGAGTTGTAGGAATGATCTGGTGCTCAGGATGCAGAACTGGAAGTTGGGGACTTTGGTTAGCATCATTTCCATAACTGCCTTGAAGTTTTAAATAAGTTCCTTTGCTAACTATGAAAAGCAATTAATAATCTGTAAGAGAGTTGTGATTTGGGGTGTCTGGTTTCTTTTAATTTATGGTTGTCTGCTTTGGAAATACAAATTATTGTTTATTGGTTGAGCTGCTGTGTCTCCCAGTTGATCTCTTTTGAACTTGTGATAGTCAGGAAAAATAGCCTGGAGACTAATCCTTGGAATGTATTTTTCATATTAGCATGTTCTTTACTGAAGGAAGGACCACTGACATAAAGATTAATGGCATTTTTTCTATGTGGAAATGTCAGAAATTATCATAACCAAAATGCATATTTGCGGTTTGTTGTTTTTGATGAGTATCATTAATTTGTGTTGCTGAAAAGTCTGCATTCAGTGAGAAAACAGTATCGTGGTTGTACAATAGTATTTGTTTGGGAGATGATGTTAAAATAATGTGACCAGTTAGAAATCTAATTTGCTTTATGCAGGGGAAAAATGCGAGAACACTAACAATACGTATTTTCTCACACTTTTGTGTCTTAAGTTACTTAGTACCGGCAACACCAGGACCACAGTTAGCATTTAGTAGTTTCAGCCTCATGTGATCAGTCTTTTGAGGGAAACTAGTTTTTTTTCCACCAAGATGTAGCATTTTCTCTGTTGAGTAAACTTACACTTTTGTTGCCTGTGAAGTAGTTATTCCTCACTAAACAATTCTGGAATCTGATACTCAAGCTAGCAGGTGTTGTCTTTGAAATTGATACGGTGGCTTGGACTTCGTCTGGAAGGAGGTGTGACCTGCTTGCTTTCTTTTTATTGAGAGGGTAGTAGTGAAAAGAAAAACAACAACTCCAAACCCCACCTTCTAAAACCCTTTTTGTCTTTGAATGAATATAGCATTACACTAGTTATTTGATATATAGATCCAGATTAAAACTTAATGTGCGCTGTTCATGATGTAGTGTTAATCTTTTGCTGGCTTTTTCTTGTTAATTTTTGTGTAAAATTTGATTCTTATCATAGAATGGTTTGGGTTGGAAGGGACCTCAAAGATCATCTAGTTCCAGTCCCCCTGCCATGGGCAGGGACACCCTCCACTAGACCAGGTTGCCCAAAGCCCCATCCAACCTGGCCTTGAACACTTCCAGGGATGGGCCATCCACAGCTTCTCTGGGCAACCTGTTCCAGTGCTTCACCATCCTCACAGTAAAGAATTTCTTCCTGACGTCTAATCTAAACCTACCCTCTTTTAGTTTAAAGCCATTACCCCATGTCCTATCATTACACTCCCTGATAAACAGTCCCTCTCCGTCTTTCCTGTAGGCCCCTTCAGGTACTGGAAGGCTGCTATAAGGTCTCCCCGGAGCCTTCTCTTCTCCAGGCTGAACAACCCCAACTCTCTCAGCCTGTCTTAATAGGAGAGGTGCTCCAGCCCTCTGGTTATCTTTGTGGCCCTCCTCCTGACTTGCTCCAACAGCTCCATGTCTTTCTTGTGCTGGGGCCCCCAGTGCTGGACGCAGTACTCCAGGTGGGGTCTCACAAGAGCGGAGGAGAGGGGCAGGATCACCTCTCTCAACCTGCTGGTCACACCTCTTGTGATGCAGCCCAGGACACGGTTGCCTTTCTGGGCTGCAGGCGCACACTGCCGGCTCATGTTGAGCTTTTCGTCAATGAACACCCCCCAGTCCTTCTCCTCAGGGCTGCTTTCAATCCATTCCTCACCCAGCCTGTAGTTATGCTTGGGATTGCCCTAACCCACGTGCAGGACCTTGCACTTGGCCTTGTTGAACTTCATGTGGTTTGCATGGTCCCACCTCTCAAGCCTGGCAGGGTCCCTCTGGATGGCATCCCTTCCCTCCAGCGGGTCAACCATGCCACACAGCTTGGTGGTGTTGGCAAACTTGCTGAGGGTGCGCTCGATCCCACTGTCCATGTCGCCGACAAAGATGTTAACAGTGCTGGTCCCAATACCGACCCCTGAGGAACGCCGCTCATCGCTGTTCTCCACTTGGACACTGAGCTGTTGACCACAACTCTTTGAGTGTGACCATCCAGCCAATTCCTTATCCACCAAATGGTCCATCCATTGAATCCATGTCTCTCCAATTTAAAGACAAGGATGTCATGTGGGACAGTGTCAAATGCTTTGCACAAGTCCAGGTAGATAACATCTGTCGCTCTTCCATTGTCCACCAACACTGTAACCCCATCGTAGAAGGCCATTGTTGCTAAAGATACTCTGAAAATACATATTTTGATACTATGCGTGTTTATACAGAAGAATGTTTGTAGACTTCTCGAGTGCCTTGTTCTGAGGAAGCTATGGATTTCTTGGAAATACTTGTCTGTAGTATGAAAAAAAACCAACACAAACACACTCCTGTAAAGGCTGACTGGTCTGAAATAGTATTTTGATTTGTTTCCTATATATAATTAACCAAACCTACTGTTCTCTGCATAGAAAGTTTAGATTTCCAGTTTACAGACTTCAAGATCCACATACTTACCGATTCCATCCACATTCCATGAATTCTAGTCCTTGGGTTTTTTATACTTTTATGCTTATAACAGATCAGTGCCTTTGTGCTTTTGTCTTATCTGTGTTTTAATTGATGATAAGTGTTGTGGTATTAGTAATACAGATTTTTTTTTTTTTTCCCCAGCAGGTGTTTTGTATGCATGGTGTAGAAAAAATGAATTCTACTATGAGTGAGGAGCCTGATGCACTGTCTGTAGTTAACCAACTCCGAGATCTAGCAGCCGACCCATTGAACAGACGGGCTATTGTTCAGGATCAAGGATGCCTGCCAGGTCTTATTCTGTTTTTGGACCATCCCAACCCTCCAGTTGTTCATTCAGCTTTACTAGTAAGTATTCTGGACCTAAATTTATATGTCAGTAGGACATTTTGTAACTTTGTTAATATGTCTTTAAACAAGTAAAAATTTAAAAAATAAAACCTGAGTTTGTTATGTTGATAGTCATTATATAATAAGTGGTTTTTTAAAATTGTATTTCAAAAATCGTTTAGCAACAACACATTATTCCAGGGGAATTCATGGGTTTTTTGGAAGAGATTAATTTACTTTGCATTTTTTCCCTAATAGAGCTATTTCACACTTTGTGTGGAGGAAGGTAAGCACCCTAAAATCTCTTTCTTAAGATGAAGTTACGGAGCTTGGTAAATATACATAGTGATTCAACATTCATATTGTAAAAACAAACAAAAAAACCCCAACAAATAAAACCCACCATAGGATAATTTAGGTTAGAAATGACCTTCAGAGGTCATAGTCCAATCCCATGCTCAAAGTAAGCTTACTCACATCATGGCTCAGGATTATGTCTGTTTGATTCTTGAACACCTGGAAGGATGGAGATTCCATAACCTCTCTGGCACCCTCCTCCAGCATTTGACCACCCTCATGGTGTTAAAAAAAAACCCTACAACAAAGACACACACCCCCAAAACAAACAAACAAATAAAAAAACCCAACCCAAAATCTATTAATGTTCCAGTTTTTGTCAGTTTCTTCTTGTTCTAAGACATAAAGTCGTGATTTCTCATCCTGACTCTAAATACTAACTTTAAAAAGTGTATTTCTTGCTTAGAAACAGGACAAACAAAAGTCAAGATTTTGTTAAATGTCTAATTCCATTCTTGTAATAAGATTTTAAGTTACTAAAATCTATGTGGTGCTCTTTTCCATTTTGATATCATTATTGAATTCTAAACAATGTGAAGCTAAAAAATAAATAGTGAGCTCTGGTTTGTACATAAAAGTATACATTCTCTATATCATTAAGAGCTATCTCTACTATAATTCTGTATTTATCATTTGTTTTACTTCACAGTGGATGTTATTTGACTTCTTGGAATTACTTCAGTGTCTCTGATACTCTTCTGGGTTCAAGGAATGAGGTCCCATAATCCAGGAGACCTTTGTCCTGCTAATTGGTTTTTAGGCTAGCCTTGCCATAGCATTTGCCAGACTATAATGTTCTTCACTGGAAGAACTTTGTGCTGAGGTTACAGTTCTTGGGAATATGTTGCATTGGTTTTCTTTCCGGTGCAGTTTCCTTAGGTTGTGGTCTTAAAAGAGGATCTTGTTTGGATGTCTCACTCTTTTTCCTTCCTTTGCATCTTTGGGCTGCATATTCTCATTGTCTGCACGAGAGTTGGTAATCAGTCTGTGATCGTTACAAAAATTAATCCTACATAAAAAGGACTTTTTTGAAATGTTGTAGAATCTTTCCGGGGGGGGGTGTTTCCCTCCTCGTGTAGTTTCACTTGAGTCCTTTCTTCTGTCTGATCAAGAAGTGGTGTATTTTTCTGTAGTTTTCTCTAGTTTTGATACCAGGAATTATTTATGGGACACTTCAAATGCTAAAAGTTTTGAACATTTTAAATAAAAAAATCAGAAGTAACCCAGGCAATACTACTTCTTTTTTTTCCATCTTCAATTTGGACTAAAATTTTCAAAAATAGGACTCTGAAGTTAAGAAACTACACTAACATTTCACTTAAAACATCACAGGTGTCTTTTGTTGTTGACAACAATGTATTTTTATATTCAAGTACAGAGATAGTCCTGTTGATTATGATGAAATTACTTGTGAGCTTAAAACTAACATAGGTGTTTTGCTGAGCAGAGGGTGAGCCAAAGTCCATAGTAGTAATCTTCCTTATGCCTTCAGTAGACTGTGATTTAATAAGTATAAATGATGTCACTTCTTTGAAGGTGCAGACCTTTGCATCTCCTGGGGGGGGGGGGGGGCGGGCAGGGGGAATAGGCTTCCTAGTGTTGAAAAATCAGATCACTTAAGTTGTTCTGATAACTTTGTCTTTGGTCTTATTTTAGTGGAAGTTACATCTGTGCGTAAAGAATATGTAACGGATGGAAAAGAGACTGCCTACATTTTGACTCAAATAATTAGCTGTTAAGAGAATGGGTTTTTCTTTGTCCAACAACATTACATCCTTCCTAAATTGCCTAAACAGAGACTAATGAGAAACTTTTTCCACCAGTAAGGATACATGTCTTAACGTGACAGTCAGTAGTTCAGAGCTATTGTTCAGATATTTCCCCGTAGTTGGAAAGTAAGAAAATAAATACATATACAGTATTTATAAACTGCAATTATTTATACTGATCCACATCAGGAAATAGCAAAAATCACATTTAGAGTTTTTATCATGCCAGACAGCAGCCAGACTTTCTCAAAAGACAGTAAAATGGTCTGTGTTTTACCTAATATGTGCTGAGGATGATTTAGAAAAAACCCCCAGATAATTAGTTCTCTATCTCTGAAGAGATTAAGGAGTGTGTTATTTTTAAAGCAGCTATTGAACAGCATAGCTATTATATGACTATATTTAAAGAATTGGCGCACTTCTGAACCTTGCCATCACAAAACCCATTTTATAACCCATTGTATTTGCATGTTGCAGGATTTTGCAAGTGCAGTTCTTGTACCTACATCAATAAAACACTGATTAAAACACAATGCACAGTACACCTTTGGAGGTTCCCTCTAAGAAAACTTCGTCTGTCAGCACTAACAAGAGAAAGATTTCTCATGAAAAGGATTGACATTTTAACTGGAAGAAGATTATGTTAGGGGGATCACGCAAATACACAGTTGCTGACTCGGGTCAGCAATGTGAAGTTGTGCAAAGAGTCCACCTTGAAAGTCAAATAAACAAAACCCTGGGCAACACATAAATGTAAATTCCAAGTTTAGGTAACACTAACCTAAGGAGCTTGCTGCTGCTTGTATTCTTATTCCTGCATGGAGTGATGAATATTGTAGTTAGTCTTCAGAAGGTTATAAATGTGATAGACCTCTTTCTACGGACGGTAGAAACTTGGTGGTGGTGAGTTTTCTGGTACTGGGGGAGCCCATAGAATTGATTTAAATTGTACTAGAAGCACAGTGTTTAAAAAATTACTTCAGATCTCAGATCACAAATGTTTGTTGGAAGGGACTTCTGGAAGTCATTCACTTCAACTTCCTGCTTGAATTGGGACTGTCACCAACACTCAGTCAGGTCAGTTGTAGCTTTGTCTCGTTGATTCTGCAGTCCCACTAGGTCATCTGTTTCAGTGTTGAACTCCCTTCATAGTGAAAAAACTTTTTGTAATATCTGATCTGAACTTCCCAAGCTGCAATTTGTGATTGCTACCCCTTGTTACATTGTCTGCTGCTGTAGAGGAAAGTTTGGCTTTGTCATCTTTGTAAAGGCTTTTTGAGTAGTTGTAGACAGCTGGTAGATTGTCCCATAGACTCTCTTATAAACAAACTCAGCCTCTCAACTTTTTCTCATAGATTAGATATCCTATGCTTTCTGTGTATTTATAATAAAACAATTTTTTCATGTTCACAGTAGGTGATAATACTCTTTATGTTCTTACTAGAACTCACATTGTGAATGTTTTGCAGATGTACACTAATAAAGATGAATGATAATGTACTGGATGTATCACTGATTTGCTGCGGTCCTCTTTCTTTTAGGCTCTCCGCTATTTGGCAGAGTGCCGTGCCAACAGAGAAAAGATGAAAAGTGAATTGGGTATGATGCTGAGCTTACAGAATGTAATACAAAAGTAAGTTTATGCTGGGTTGTTGGAACCAAAGGCAGTGTAAACATAACATTCTGATGCAAAGTGAGACTTGGACTATGAATTTGTTTAGTGAATTTTTAATATTGCATTCTTCCTTGTTGAAGTTATATGGCTGCAAACAATTAATGGTTTTCATTTTAGGGTATGGCAAAGTACTTAGACCGTAATCTACAAGAAATATTCATTTGAAAGTCATTTGCCAAACAGGTTTCTTGCCCGTTTTACAGATAACTAATTTTGTCTCTTCCCTTTAGGTTCTCTTATAATCCTTCTCATGGTTCTATAAGGGTGCCTGGCACTACTGCATTTAATTAAATTCTTTGGCATCTGCCTCACTTATTCTTTGAATCCCACCTTTGGAAAGGGAAGTTGTATATGCAATGTATTTGTTTCAGTGTATTTTTGAAGGTATGTATCTGCAGTCCTGTGTTGAGGAAACATCTTGCAGGTAGAGTAGAAGTTAGTGAGGCTTGTAGTGGTCTCTAATTTCTTTGTAGAATGTGTCAGCTGGGTTATGTCTCAAAATCTACAACTGATGGATTTTAAGATTGCTAACTATTGAGTCTCGAATACTGGAAGATGTGTGGGTATATGCACACTGGAGAAGATGCACATGTGCACTTATCAATAGAAATTAATATGATGGACTAAGATGAAACATTATTAGCAAGAAAAAAAAACCCAACCTCCCTCAAAGATCAGTCTGTCATAGCAAAAATGAATTTGCCATCAAGTTATCAAAAGGTGATTATTTTACATGCAGTTTGATAGCGCTCTAGTTAACTGGACTTTTCAGATGTGAGGGACTGCTCCATGAGGGAGGAGAAAAGTCATACTGCTGCACTGAGATGTGTCTCAGATAAATGTTTAAAACAAATATTTAGAAAAGCATGAAACACAACTAAAATTGTATGTTAAAGATTCAAGTGGAAAGCTTTTGAATCTTTAATGTTGAATCTCTAATGTATCGCTTGTGGTGTAAGTTACAAGTTTCTTTGACAAAAATCCCAAGGCTAGGCATTAGTTCCTTCATCCCACAGCCTCTCCGGTTTTTGGTGGTGTATCTTTTGTTGTTTTATCTCTCTGACACTGCTTATCTAAAGGTGTGAACCTGAAGAATTGGAGGGGAAATTCTGGTCTGTTCACAAGTCCTATGTGATATGTGATCTAAGAAAGGTAAACAGTTTTAATCTTTAAGTGCTTCGTTAATTCTTCTGAAACTTAACATGGTTATGTATTGGCATGAAATTCAGCATTATGCCTAAATATCGTCTTGTTATTCACCAGTTACCCAAAACACAAGGATTTAAAATACATGTCTTAAATAGGATGATGAGCTAATTGACTAGAACTCAGAAAAGAATAGTTCTCAAATTTTTTTTAATAATGTAATAATTATAAGTCTTTAAAATAAGTGTTTTTAATAGGATGTATGGGGGGAAATAGAATTAAGTCTTACAGTACTCACCTTTTTTTTTAAGGACAAGCATAATTAAGGTAAAATATACAGAAATCTTTGCTTGCTATAATAATAAGAATGAAATGTTTAGGTAATAACAGAAGCATGTATTTCAGAAGAACTTACTTTTAGTATAGATTACATGTCTATTTACAGTACAAAGACATCCTTAAGAAGTTGTTGAAAGGGACATGGTAGTTCATTATCAGTCTCTGCAGCTTACAAATATTACTCAGGAAACAGTCATAATTAAAACTTTTGTTTAAAGAATTTTATGGCAATCTCTTCGACAGCATTTTTTTCTACATTTCAATTTCAATGACCGAGTATGAAGTTCAGAAACGTACAGAAGAGACGAGAGAAGTCAGTAAAAACTGGAAATCTTGTAGGTGTTCTTTTTTTTCTAGAAAGCTCTTTGGCAACAGGAAGAACATGCATTTGATTTGTATTCTTGTAACATTTGGAAAGTGTGATATCATGAAAATTTAAATACATAGCATTTTCAAACACAAGACTTTGTCATGTGCTTGTCAGGATTTTAGGCTTTAATGTTGACAGGAAATGCTGAAGCTAGGTTTTGTATTGCCTGCAGAAATATGGAGAAAGATGGTAGAAAAGTGCTGAGAAGATAGATGTAGAATTATTGTTGTCACAAAAAAATCAGTGATTTGGGGTGGTTGGTTTTTTGTTAGAAAGTCTGTAGGTGAGAAAACAAGGTCTGTACCTTCTTCAGATTTGCTTTACAAAATGCAGATTCTAGCTTTTAATCTGATTTCAGTTTACCAGAAGGTATTGTAGTCCTTTGGACTGAAACTAAATATTGATAAAAGCAGTAATAAATGCTTTGGTCTTAATGATTTCATGCTGCACATTCCAGTGTACTTTCCAGAATCTGTGTATCTAGCTCATCACTCTAATCTGAAATCTTTTATTTCCACAATTTAAATTGTTTTGGTTTTTTTTTTTTTTGTGATGTGTTATAAAAATGCAAACTAATCATACAGAGAGATACGAACTTCTGTCAGTATTCTGCTTTTCCAGTTATTGCACAGTTCTTTCAAGCAAGACGGAACCCAGCATCTTCTGGAGCAGAAGAGCTGGCTTTTTGCTCTTGACAGGTTAAGCACATCCCATGGTCTGAATCTTTCCCTTTTGTAACTCTTGCTGTTCACTTTCATTGACTTCTAACTTAAACGAATAATATCCAATGGCTTTCCCTCTTCAGTACTGAATTGTGACAAACTGTATTCTGCCACTGACAAAGTTGTATTACATCTTTTCAAGCAATGAAGTGGAGCTCGTGTGCAGAGGCAAGTTGCAAACTGAGTTATTTGTCGTGTTTCAGACTTAAGTTGATGTTCAGCAGTGCTAAACTGATGTTGTGCTTAGGAAGTCAAGAGTTTGTTTAGAATTCCAGTTCTCTCTAGCTTTCAGTTGTGTAAATCCTGAAATTTGAGGGCTTTTCTCATCATGTGAGTGTCTTTTTATAAGCCTTGAGGGTCTCTGAGACACGTCTAAGTTCAGGTCTGCAGTTTTTTGTCGTAACCTGTCTACAGCTAACCAGTCTAACAGATTTTTAAATGGTTGATGCCATCAAATGGAAAATAGTGGCAGTTGGTTTGCTATTTGTGATTTCTTGTGGTAGTACATGGGAGCCTCAGGCACAGGCCAAAACCCTTTTGTTGCAAATATCGTACGACCAATGGAAGAAGAATATAGCATTGGTTTAAACATGTTATCGTGAAGGTAAAGTACTATTTCCTTCATAAGACTATCGAGGATGAGAGTTGAAATTGAGTGCCACCTGTTTATCCACTGATAAGCAGTAAATTAATCTTACTGCATCATGGAAAATAGGAAATATTTGAGACGTATCCAAGTCTAACTGTAGTTCGTTGAGGTACCTTCACGTCTCATTTAATGACTTATCAGTCCCCTAATATTATCTGTTCAGCTTTTTGATATTTGTTACAATAAGCATTATAGCTCATTTGCAAAAATCATTTTGCTGCTTAAAATGAATGTTTGGCTGACTCCTTAGTTGATACTACGTTTCACCTAAGGAACAAAGAATAGGTTTTAGGTTCACTGTGACAGTGCTTTTCAAGATGTATGAACACTAGTTTTTGCTAACAGAAGAGTAACAGATTTTAGATGTAGAGACTGGAGCTTATAGGCTCTAGAGCAGAAATATGAAATGTCAGCTCTGAGGAGTACAGAATAAAAATTTGAAGGCAGTGAGATATTTATATTTAGGATTTTTTTTTCAGACTGAACTTGATTTGGAACATGTATGATTTTCTGAGATGCTTTATAAACTTCCACACTTTCTAGGACATATGAGAAGCTGTTCAAGCTTCATGGAATTCTTCAAAACATTTTTCAAATATAAAAATTTCTGTTGGCCTATTCTATACTTGCTGGTGTTTTCCTTAGCAGGGTAGATCTCTTATTTGTTCATCCACATCTGCTTATTTTTAAGTGAAGCTTGATGCATCTTTTGATGTTACAAGCTAGGAGTGGTAACTGTGTTGGAGAGAAAACAGACCTTTAAAATCCTTAACTGTAAGTTTCCAAACTTTTCTTTTTCTTTGTTTATAGCTGATACTGCTTTACTGCTATTACAAAAATGTTTCACTCCCTTGCCAGGTGACTGAGTACCTGTAAGTGTGTGTGTAGAGGTGTTTGCGTAAATAGATAAAAAGGAGAGGAGAAATTGAGGCTCATTGGAGAATGGGGTTTCAATGTATTCCAGCAGTCATCAGCAGTTATTTAATATTGAAAACTGGTTTAGTTGCTGGCTTTATGAATTGTATGGAGGACTTAATGTGTCCGTATGGACTTTATAAAATGTTATTAGCAGCTTCTAGAATTAAAATTAATTAGGATTTATAGCCTACAAGGAAATATACTAATTTGTGTTCAGTGTGAAAGTGACTTTTGATGGACAGTAAAGGTCAAAGTTCATAATTTTTCATAATCTTTATGAGCAGCATAATGGTACTGTTTAAATATAACTAACATGTATTTAAAAAAAAAACCCTGATGAAGAGTCAATATACTAAATAGCTCTTATTATGGAACGGCAAATTACTGAGAGTAAAATTCCAATTACTTAGCTAAAAGAGCTGCTCAAGATAGTCTTCCTTTGCCAGGGTGTCAGATTTAACAAGCTGAACTAAATCCAGTGCATTAATCAGCTCTTCCAATTTATTACTTGCCTAAGAAGATTAGGGCAATTAATATGTGTTTAATTAGAGTCCCTTGCATATCTGGTAAAATACATGCAGTCTATAATTGCTGACTTCTTACTCAATTTTAATTTTTGGTAGTCTTAATTACCTACACTTTTTGAAAATTCAATTATTCGTTGAAACCAGCAAAGTTTAAATTATGATGTCTGACAAAGGAAAAAGCCAAGTATTTCAGGTAGTATTTGCTGAAATTAAAATAGTAGGGATGTAGTATCACAATAGTTTTATAATTTTTGTTGTGTGACATACTGCTTTTTCTCTTTTGCGAGAAAGGAGGAATGGTTGGGGGAAGACAGGGCAAAGGCCATGTATTAATTAGCAAGAAAATAAACTATGTATTTAAAGGGATATCTAATAGAGAAGGGGTCATTGCCATATCATAACTGGCTTAAAGATAATACTTTTTGAGAAATTAAAGCTAAAAAAATCTGTAAACTTACAACATTTACACTATTGATTGGAGTACTTAAATTCTGATCTGCAAAGGAGAAGGAAATAGCTCTTTACACACTGTAGAGATTTTATTCTATACCTGAATCACTTAAAAATGTTATTTTTTTGTAATCCTTGGTATGTGGGCTTTTTGGTGTTTTGGTTTGTTTTTGTTTTTTTTTTTTTTTAAATATCAGAATTGGGTAATGGGAAGCATGATTCAGTTGCATGATTATTTTTGGACTCTGCCATACTTGTGATTCTGTACTGAGAAGTGTTTGAGAAAAACACGGTTATCCTGTGGCTTAAATATTCCTGTGAGCAGGAGGTTCCAAAAACTTTGGTTTTAGAAATGATTTACAAATTGCAGTGTATCACCTGGAACAAGAGTAATACACACATCTCTCTGTCTGTTATTGCATGTTAACTTTCCTGGCCTTTCCTTTCCTGTTATTTTCCCAAGCCTCCTTGTTTTACCCACTTTGTTACATTTTGTCTGTTAGAACGTAAGTGCTTCTAGAAAATTACGCTGTTGGTCACTGGTGCATCTCTTTGGGCTCTGGGGCTCCAGTCTATTCAGTGCTGTAGCAATGTGCTTTTAATAATAGATGGTCGCAGCAGGAAGACGTCTGCAGGCTGTGTTATTCAGCATTGTTAAGAAAAGTGGCTTAATATCCCCCTTCCCCACCCCTAGTTTATTTAAGGAATGCTTTTATTGTATATTTTGTTAATCTTACAAGTTTCAGAAATAGATTGGATTTTGAAGTTATTTTTGAAAAAAGCATCCTTGCCAAAAAAAGCCCCAATGAAATATTAGGAAATGTAGGAAACATCAGTATGTCCTCTTTAAATATACCATTTTAAGTGGCTGAATACTTCTTTTGTCTGTCAAACAGCTTCCTAGTATTTGGAGGAGATTATATATAGGAAGGAGTGGAGAGGCAGGGGACAAGATGGATGGGTTCAATGTTGTGGACACAAAAAGCATTAAGTAATGAAATGGTATAAAATCCTAGTTTTACTGTATTGGTGTTAACCTGGACTTTAGTCATGATGCAGTGGGTTTTCTAGGAGAATCTGATGATTTTTTGAGATAAGAAAATAAGGTTTAAAGGCTTGGAAAGATGGAATCTTGGACTAAGAATAGTCCAAGACTTGACTGCCAACCATTCAATGCAACTAGTAATTTAAATGGTGAAATGTTACTGTGGATTTATATTTTGCAGGGGTGAATAGAAATTAGTGATTATACAAATAACTGTTCTAAAGGTTTATTATGAGAACTGCAATTTAGGATGAGCTTATGTTCGTGTGTATAGAACTGGTCACTGAGAAAAAGAGGAAGGCGTGACCTAATGGAAGGGTCTGCCCTATGCTCTACAAGATGTACTTGATCATTTTACTTCTGGTGTTCTGTTGTGTTTGGTTTTTTTAGTCTTGGGACATCTTTTAGCCAAAGAGATATCACAAAGCCATCATTTCTTCCTGCATGCAACTTACTTGCTTAGTGAGCTCTATACAATTAGTACGGTTTATGTATTCAACAGTTTAGGTGGTTGCCAACCTCTATGTTTGGCTTTTGTGTGTTTGTAGTATTTTTTTCATTCTATTTTGTGTGTAATTCCTGTTGTAATGCTTTTGACTGCAGTCAGGAATACAGTTTGATTTCATTTTTCTGCTCTCCAAGCTACTACTTTTACCTTATAACATTCCACTTGGTATCTGGCATCTGTATCAAGGTTCTTGGTTGGGTGGCTTTTCATCATCTGATGTCTGCCTCAGTTTGATTTGAGTACTATACATCTATAGACTTTTTAATATATGTGGTGGGTTGACCCTGGCTGAGGGCCAGGTGCCCACCAGAGCCGCTCTATCACTCCCCTCTTTCATTAGACAGGGGAGAAAAGGTACAATGAAAAAAAACTTACGGGTCGAGATAAGGACAGGGAGAGATCATTCTCTAATTATCATCATGAGCAAAACAGACCGAACTTAGAGAGGGAATTCATCTTATTTATTACTAAGCAAAACAGAGTAGAGGAATGAGAAATAAAACCAAATCTTAAAAACACCTCCCCCCACCCCTCCCATCTTCCCGGGCTCAACTTCACTCCCGGCTTCAACCTCCGCCCCCCTCAGCGGCACAGGGGGATGGGGAATGGGGGTTACAGTCAGTTCATCATGCGGTGTTTCTGCCGCTTCGTCATCCTCAGGGGGAGGACTCCTCTCATCATTCCCCTGCTCCAGCATGGAGTCCCTCTCACGGGAGACAGTCCTTCACGGCCTTCTCCAACGTGAGTCTCCTCCACGGGGTGCAGACCTTCAGGAGCAAACTGCTCCAGCGTGGGTCCCCCACGGGGTCACAAGTCCTGTCAGCAAACCTGCTCTGGCGTGGGCTCCTCTCTCCACGGATCCACAGGTCCTGCCAGGAGCTTGCTCCAGCGCGGGCTTCCCACGGGGTCACAGCCTCCTTCAGGTGTCTCCACCTGCTCCAGCGTGGGGTCCTCCACGGGCTGCAGGTGGAATCTCTACACCCCCTCATCCTCCCTCCATGGGCTGCAGGGGAACAGCCTGCTTCACCATGGTCTTCACCACGGGCTGCAGGGGGATCTTGCTCCGGCGCCTGGAGCACCTCCTCCCCCTCCTTCTTCACTGACCTTGGTGTCTGCAGATGTTCTTACATCTTCTCACTCCTCTCTCTGGCTGCAAAAACGCTCTCTAACTGTTTTTCTCTTTCTTAAATATGTTATCACAGAGGCGCTGATTGGCTTGGCCTTGGCCAGCGGCGGGTCCGTCTTGGAGCCGGCTGGCATTGGCTCTGTCAGACACAGGGGAAGCTTCTAGCAGCTTCTCACAGAAGCCACCCCTGTAGCCCCCCCCGCTGCCAAAACCTTGCCACACAAAACCAACACAATATACCAGTTCAATACTAATTCAATAGAGTAGCTTTTAGTATAGTAGTTCAATACACTTGCACTCTCAGTGAACGAGCGGAGTGCTACTTCTGTTACTGGTTTCTGGGCAGCACTTGCAGTTAGTGCACAGCTTTCTTGGTACATCTCACGCGACAGTTCTTGAGTTTTAAAAGTTTCTCTAATCCTTTTTCTTCGATATAAATATTTTCTTGGTATTTAGTGAATTCCAAATTAACTCATTCACAAATAGTGAGGTAACGAAGTAATCATTAAAGCAGTGTTTTTAATTAGTGATTTACATAAGATTTAGAGACTACCAGTAGGTCCTTCAAAATAATGGCCTTCAGCTGGTTTACGATGACTGGCTTAGGAACATGATAACAAGTAGTGCAAGTTTCATGCCCTGTTACCTAACCGTCGAAGTACCCAAGTTCTTCAGTGTGATTTATGTACAATATCTGAAAAGCCACATTACCAAATTACAGGTTCCTAAACTTGGAAAAGAGTTTTCAGTGCCTATTACTGAGTGAATAGGCACTACTCTGGTGTTGCTTTTTTTGACAGAGAGAGGGCCACAATTGTAATTGCTTTGAGTGCTTTGTATTTAAAGGTGAAGAAATCGGTTGGGAAGTTAGAAAATGAACTAGTAGCTTTTCATTATAGGCAAGAAATGTTGTGATGAGTATTGCAGAATAAAAAAAGATCATTTTGAAACACTGAAAAAAAAAAAGCATGTGAAATACAAAATAACTTTAATAAAAATATGTATATTTGAAAGCTTTTTGTGTGTAATGTCTTGGCCAGTTTCCTCTTTATTTAGAGACTGGCTGGAGCAAAGTTAAGTGTTTTAGAAAGCAGTATAAGCTAAAGATGGTTTTACTTCCTGTTGTTTTTTTTTTTTTTTTTTCCTGCAGACTTTATATTAAAACAAGTATGGGACTTTGAGAAACATGATTTTGAATATAAAAAAACCTAAATTCTTTACTGAGTGTGGCACAATGTTCTGGTATGTTAAAAGGAATAGAATCTGAACTGGCATTTAACTAATTGCTGACTGTGTGGTAAGAAAAAAAAATAATACCGTGCTGAACTCAGTGCCTCAAGACCTGTCTGACATGGTGTGCCAAAAGACAAGTGTCTTCTCTTTGTGGTGGGGTTCGGTACGGAGGTGCGAGGGAGAGATTTTAAGTGGTTTGGCAGAAGTCAGGAATAGTAATGGAAACACAGGGTGCCTTTAACACTCGGTAAACATTGTCATCATCTGGTGTCAAAAACATTTTAGGAATACAGTAACCTTCACTGGTTACTATTGAGTTTATAAGAAAAAGTGCTGAGGTGGGTTCTGTGATATGCTGACTTTTTCTGACAGCTTACTAAAATAAAGAGCAAAGGAGGCACAAGGTGCTTTGAAATAAAAGTAGCAAGTTGTGTTGTGAAATATTAAATATTTAGTGCAGGTGCAGATTTACAGTATTGTAGACTGGAGCCATTTATCTATGAAAAGGGAGTTGATAGATACTTAGCACTGTGAGGTTTCTCATCTTTCCTTGCCAATATCATATGTCTGCTTTTGGGTTACAGGGAGCATGTCCACAGACAATGCTTGTCCCTGGCTAAGTGTCGCAAAAAAATTTGCATATTTTTTTCTATTAAACCATAAGTGTCTGGATTACCTCTTTTTTTTTTTTTTCCTTTTTTCTTTTTTTAATGAATGCTATTCAAGCAAGAAACATAGGTGCTGGTGTGTGATTAGAACTTACATAGTTTCACGTGGTTATTACATGCAATATGTGTCACAAAGGGAAATCCCTCAAAAAATACTAATGATGAAATAGTCTTCATTAGCAGCTTCTGAATGGACCTGTTATTTCAGAAGAAAGTGAATTTTACTCTGGAACAACTAATGCAAAGTGAATATGTTATTCTGAATTTGATGTATTTCTTTTCAGAAATGTGTTTTTATACTCAGTCGTTTTGCAATACATGTTACAATATCTTTTTCTACAAGATTTCCATTGAATTTTGCAGGTCAGAAGTCCTATGTAATAACTTGGAACAAATTAAAATTGTTAGTGCATTCTGTAATTACACAGTACATCATCAAGTTCACAGAATTTTTTTTTTAAACTTTGGTGCATGCTTCAAACTATTTTGCGTGACTGCTGTCCCTTTGGCTAGCGGTGAAGGTGCTAATACTGCTTGCTTAAAAAAAATAATCCATTGCCAACAAATAAGTAGTTCAAGAGTATGAAAACAAGACATTTAAATAGTTACTGCTTTTAAAGTTACCTACTTCAAGTTTCTGCTCAATAGATGAATAATAGTTGTAGGCAAATGAGTCAAATACAAAGCTTACACGCAGATAAACTTACATAGACTAAACCTGCTTTTTTTTGCCTTTTTTTTTTCCTCAGGTACAGGTTGGTGCTGTAGTTTAATTCTTATTTTTCACACAGGTTTTATTTAGGGAAGCCTTTATCTGTAAGTTTGCAAACCTTTTTTTTTTTTTTTTTTTTTTTTTTTTTTTTTTTTTTTTTTACTTTCTCCAGTAGATTCCAGGGAAATATTCAGATGCAGCTTACTTCTCAAAATTAAAATAAACTGTGGGGTTTTTTGAAGACTTATATAAAAGAATTTTCCAGATAATTATATAGTGTCATCATGTATTATTATATGATATACTTCATGTTATTAGCATACTGATAATACAAGGAGTGGTATTTGACTTCCTTCAAGATGTTCCTAAAATGCAGAGCCTAATTCCAGCACTACCAATACTTGTACCTGGTCGCTACAGCATTACGACCAGGAAGGATTGGCTTTTTAATGCCAGTATTTGATATCTTCCCCTGGAAAGGACTGGAGAGAGTTGTTACCCTTAAGATATTTTTAACCCCAATGCAATTTGTTGAAGCCATATAATAAATATGATTTCTGCCATATAAATCCATTAAATGATTACTGTTCATTAACAGGCAAGATGTTGGAACTAGTTGCTGTGAAATTCAACATGGAGTTTGTGTCTGCTGTGCAGACTCTTGTCTAGCAAATGCTACTCTGAAGCCTTTTGAGTTTAGTTGAGTAACAGGCCTTGATTTTTTTTATTTTTTTTTCTTTCTTTTGAGTTGGAGAATATGTCCATATGGTGGATACCAAGCTGTGGAAGATCAAAAGTTGATCTTCCATTTAGCATATAAATAGCAAGAGTTAAACAAAATTGGATGAATAGCTGGGTTAAACATATGGCATATGTTCAAATCTGTTATCCCATTCTTGAAAGTTCGTTTTCTTCTTGTGATCAGAGGACAATAGAATGAAACAGGGAAAGGTTCTAAACGTGGGTAATCACTTAGTTTGCTAAATGTTTAAGATTATATCACAGTTGCTGATTTTACAGCAGTTAATGGGATTGTACTGTGATTTTACTTAGATTTACAACTTATAATTAGGCTTTTTTTTTTTGCTTTCAACGGTTTTCAGAACATCCCAATGTTTACATTGAGTTTCTTTAAAAAATTCCAGGGTCAGTGGGCATATGACTTAAATTGAACTGGAAGCAGCACTGGGAAATCCAATCCTCGCTCCTAATTTCGGTGAGGTATCTCTTGTTTAGTACAAAATCAACTTCAAGACATCAGGTTTCCTCATTCCGTTCCAAACTTAGTTTAGCGTCTCCTGGTCAAATTGTCACAGCTAGTAGTGTGAGTAGAGTCTGGAAGACTTGCCAAGTAGGAGGCATCTTGCAGGTCTAGAAAGAATTCTGGGAAAGTCTGCCTGACCTTGCCTTGTTTCCATGGTGCGACAGCCTTGGAGTAAATAAGTGACATGCAGCTAGCATGTGGTTGATGCCATTGGAATGCAGTCACATAACACAACTGCATGCAGGCATTACGTAGATTCATCGAGTAGTCCAGCTGCTTATTTCTTTGATTTGGAGTTTCAGAGTGCTGCTGCTCAGTGTATCACTTTAGGCCTATGTGGTTTTTCCTGTTCTGTGCCTGTGAATTATTTTTCCTATTGATAAATGTCCTGGTTCTGGCAAGGATAGAGTTAATTTCACAAGGAGCCAGGACAGGTGAGCCAAGCTGGCTGGGGGCTATTCCATACCATGTGATGTCATGCTCACCATAAAAGGGGCCTAGTTGGGCAGGGGTGGGTTTGGCATGAGCGTCTGGGCTGAGCATCCGGGCTGAGCGTCCGATCAGTAAATTGTTTTCTCTTATCACCCATTGTGAATATCTGTTATCAGTACTGTTGTTGATCGTTTCCCTCTCCCTTGCTGTGGCGGCTGGGGCTAAACCACGTCAATAACCCACTACTATGTTTGATATGTTGGTTTTGGCCAGCATAGGGATCCTGCTGTCTATATACTTGAGGATTTTGATTTCTTCCTTTTAAGAAAGCATGTGGTAATCTTTTTTTTTGTCAGCTGCTGCATACTGTTATTTGGCCTTTACTATGTGTTTTGCGGCTAGAGGGAACTGAGGTGTACTGTAATAGGTAGCATGGTAATAGCACCCTGCTGGTACTGTAAGAAAGTATGTGCTGAAGTAATGCTTTTTTTCAAGTTGTTTTTAAATGACTTGCCTGTTGCCTGGAATGAGTCAGGAGAGCAGCCATATGCTTGTGAGCTCACCGTATCATGGGATGTGCTAAAAGCTCACAAGAAAGAGCAGCATTCTTGGATATAAGAAAGAATCTTGCCCTGGCACTGGAGCAGAACAGCCATAAAAACAGCCAGATCAGATAACTGTCTTGAAACAGATTGCTTTTTCTCTAATACCATGCTCTTTCTTATAGGCTTGTCATTCATGCTCAAAGTTTTCATAAAAACCATGTCAATCACTTTGTCTCACTTCTAGAATCAAGGATTAGTGATTTCCCACTCCCCTTACAGAATGTGGCAATTCTTTGCAGCTTACTACTCCCTTTACTTATTGCTAGAGACAATTTCTGTCTTTAAATATAGGAAGAATGGGCTCTGAAATAAATTGGTCACCTGGAAACAGATACATCAATGGTCTTAAGGTATAGTTGATATGAATATTAATTTGTTACCCATTTTTAACCATGATTAAATCAAATGATACATCTCTACCAAGTATATGCTTTAAGGTTTCTAAAACAGCTGCATTTACCCAGCAATGTCTTTAGATATAATTCATGCTAATCCATTAAATTCTTACTTGCACTTTTTGTGTCATATAGGATACTACATTTATTGCAGTGAATGAGGTTCATTACGGAAATAAAATGATGGTTGAAAATATCACTACGTAGGATCCTAGGGAAAAATATTAGTTCTGCCTTATAGGGGCAGTACTTGCATGTATGAAAAGGATTGGGATCAAGTGAAAATATTTACTTCTATGTGATCATATGTTTTCTCAAACTTTTTGGAAAGGTGCTTGAGTCATTCTAGAAATTCAGTCTCTCAAACTAGTATTTTGAAGAAAAAGTTATGCGTTCAGTCCTTTGTTACATTCACTGACTTAAGATTTTTCTGTGATAAGACTATAAGTTAAATCTGAGAGTTGTTTTTACTTTTAATTTAGGAGTAGCTGTAGGTTATTTAGTATTGGATTCAGCTGAGGTCTTGCCAAATATCTGAGCCTTAACTTGGGTAATGAAAACACTTTTATTCATCAAACTCTTAATATTTGTTAGACTTGAATTGTGTGATGGATTATTTTTTTAAAAAGGAACCTGTGCTTTAAGGTACTATTTTTCCATTTGTGTGTAAACTCCTTGAGATGTCAGTACATCATATTTTACCTGAACCGATTTTAAAAAGTTAAGATCTATTTCCTTAGTTTTGTGGGTTGGGTTAACCTTTCCTTCACTACTGCTAGCGTTCTTTGCTCTTAATTTTTCTGTGTGTTGGTTTCCCAGGTACTTGTGAGCATGATCATAGTGATGAGCCATACAATGCCTGTCCACCTTTTCTGGTTGGCTGTAGCACAGCCTTTCCCCATGAGTTGTAAGGCTATATGCCATGTCCCCTCTCTTATAGGGCCATGCATACTGAAAATGTTTATAGCACAGACAGTCTCTATGTGAAAGTGTCTATTACATGTGTATAGGTGTGTTACTGCAAATGTACTGTTCTTGTGTATTGTTTTCCTTGCTTGGATCTTAACAGAGTTTCAGGGAGTGGGCTGTTCTATGATAGAAAGAATCTACCTCTAGTTGCCCTCCTCTCGCAGAGGTGTCTCAGCCTTGTGCAGGGAATGAGCTGTAGCTCCCCTTCATGTATCCTGAAGTGTAAGTGATGCCCCCTTCTAAAGCTAGGAGTTGAGAATGTCTTTGGATCTCTTATTCCTGCGCAATCCTGGGGAAAAAGGTCCATTGGTACAAGGCCAAAATTGGTCTCTGGATTACAAATTGAGAGGGACTGTTTATCAGGGAGTGTAGTGACAGGACAAGGGGTAATGGCTTTGAACTGAAAGAGGGTACGTTTAGATTAGACATTAAGAAGAAATTCTTTACTGTGAGAGTGTTGAGGCACTGGCACAGGTTGCCCAGACAGGTTGTGGGGGCCCCATCCCTGGAAGTGTTTAAGACCAGGTTGGATGAGGCTTTGGGCAACATGGTCTAGTGGAGGGTGTCCCTGCCCATGGCGGGGGGGTTTGAACTAGATGATCTTTGAGGTCCCTTCCAACCCAAACCATTCTATGGTTCTGTGATTCAACTCTTGAACTACATCACATTTGGTTAAGAGAGAGTAAAAATGTAAATGCTTGAGTGAGCTTATATACATTGACATTTTGATCTATGTTGTGAAATTACTTGAGATTAAAATACTTCTTTGGTATTCCTGCGTGATCTTACAATTATCATGCTAAGTAAAATTACAAAAAATGCTGTAGATTGAGGGAGAAGACTTCGAGCAGTGTTTCCCTAAAATCAATGTCATGTTTGAACCAGTAAACTATTGGATTTTTAAGTTTTGTAGTAAAAGTTTCTAAATTGTTATTATAAGGTGTAATAAGCTCAATAACTTTTCCTTGATGACTGTGGCTAGTAAGATCATGCTATAAGCTAAGATGAAAACATTTGAAATAGCATTGGCAAATTGTCTAATGTTTTGAGAATGAAGGCTCCTGTTTTCCATCTAGCCTTGCCTTTAGTTGATGATGCCTTAAGACAAAACAATTTAAGACTGAGCAGTGAACCGTAAATCTAAATATGGAAGCAGGAAATTTCTGGAATCAAAACAAAATTACACAGCTGCTTATATTTCAGTCTTTCTAATTATCAGGTGCATTAGAGTTACATAAGCTGTCATGCAAAACTCTTTGGAAAACAATACATAAGGAAAATAGTTGGCAGGAAAATGAAATATAGTTTTGCTTTACTTACAGAACTAACTTCTGAAATACTCTTAACCTGAAAAAATAGATATCCACAGGTAGATTAAAATGGATATGCTTCACGTACATTGCTATTTAAATTTACCTAATGACTTCAATTTCTAATACGTGTTCACAGACTCACAGAATGGCTGAGGTTGCAAGGAACCTCTGAAGGTCATTTGGTCCAACCACTCTACTTGGGCAGGGTGGCCTAAACCACATTGCCCAGAACCGTGTCCAGATGGCTTTTGAATATCTCCAAGAATGTCAGTGCTGCAATTTCTCTGGGCAACCTGTGCCAGTGCTCGGTCACCCTCACAGGGAAAAAGTGTTTCTTGATGTTCGGAGGCAACCTCCTGTGTTCCAGTTTGTGGCCATTGCCTCTGGTCCTGGCACTGGGCACCACTGGAAAGAGCCTGGCTCTGTCCTCTTTGCACCCTCCCTTTAGGTATTTATAAGATCCCCCTGAGCCTTCTCATTTCCAGGCTGAACAGTCCCAGCTCTCTCAGCGTTTCCTCATCAGCCCCTTAATCATCTTCCTGACCCTTTGTTGGACTCTCTCCAGCATGTCCATCCCTCTTGTGTACTGGGGAGCCCAGACCTGGACCCAGCACTCTGGAAGTGGCCCCACCAGTGCTGAGCAGAGGGGCAGGATCACCTCCCTCCACCTGCTGGCAGCACCTCTCTAATGCAGCCCAGGACACCATTAGCCTTCCTTGCAGCACAGGCACATTGCTGGTCCATGTCCAACCTGGTGTCCACCAGGACCCCCAGGCCCTTCTCTGCCAAGCTGCTTTCCAGCTGGTCAGCCCCGGCCTGTGCTGGTGCTGGTGGTGTTCCTCCCCAGGGGCAGGGATTTTCACTTCCCTTTGTTCAATTTCATGAGAGTCCTGTCAGCCCATTTCTTCAGCCTCTCAAGGTCCTTCTGGGTGGCAGAACAACCCTCTGGCATTTCAGGTGCTCCTTTGTATTTTGTGTCATCTGCAGATTTGCTGAGGGTCCACTCTGCCCCATCATCCAGATCATTAATGAAGATACTGAACAGGATTGGACCCAATATTGACCCATGGGGTACACTGCTAGATATGGGCCTCCAACTAGATTTCATGACCCTGATCACCACCTTCTGGACCTGGCCATCCAGCCAGTTTTCAGTCCACCTTGCTATCTGCTCACCCAGTCCATACTCCCACCAGCTTCTCTATGAGGATTGTATGGGAGACAATGTCAAAAGACAATGGCCAATGCTCTCCCTTCGTCTACGAAGCTGGTCATTTCATTGTAGAAGGCTATTGGCGTGGTCAGGCATGACATTGTTTTTGTGAATCCATGCTAACTCTTCCTGGTCACCTTCTTGTCCTTCACGTGCCTGGAGGAAATGGTTTCCAGACTTGTTCCATCACCTTCCCAGGGGTCAAGGAGATTGTTAAAAGATTATCAAGAGCCTTGAAATTTCATGAACAGGCAATTAACTTTGTTGTCTTATTGTGGGTAGTGGACAAACTGAGAAAGTTCAACCAAAAGCAGCAGCACTGTAGAAGTGAGACTTTTGGAATTAAATGACACAAATCTCCTTTTGATAGAATCTGGGATGTAATTGAATCTCTGGCAAAGAAAGTTACTCTCTTTAATTTGAAAACCTCCTGTCTCTAGGTTATAAACTCAGTAGAAAACACTCTAATGAAATGCCATTATAGTATGTTTGTTATCTGTTTGGCTAATGTGTCTTTAGAGCGCAATGTATGCCACCAAGGAAATGCATGTAATGGTTTCTGTGCTTGTGTGGAGGGTCTGCTGTCCTTTGAGTGAGCTTATGGTTGCATCTGTTTCCTTTCGTATAGGAGTGTGTATGTAATGTACCATATGTATATGTACATATATGTTTATTTTAAAATATATACATAAAATATTATATATCCTTTGAAAAGGATAGGGTGGTCTTTTATACACATATGTATATATTAAAACCCCACATTATAGATATGAAAACATATGTGTTTCTCCAAAAGGGGAAAATGCACTCTATATTAGTCTTTCACAGCCTTTGTACTTTTTCTAGAGGAAGAAATGTAACTTTCTATGTTACCTTTACATCAGATGCAGCTATGTGAGGAAGGTTGTTGGGGTCCTTGTATTACCACTTATGATGCTGTGTGATTACTTAAGTTATGTGCTGGTTGGACAGCCACAATGCTATATGCTGCTTGCACATTATTTTCAAGCATGCATACTCAACTCACATCACGTACACCTTGAACTGTAGCCACTATTTTTTGTGTCCTTTAGGTTTAGCTAAAACTGTAAGAAATGTCTTGTTATGCTAGTAAAACCTCTGCAACATTTGGACCATATTTACAAAGATATTTTTAATTGTGAAGAAAGTGAGAACTATTTCTTGTATCCTCTTCTGACAGATACAGCACATGTCACTTGGATTCTGCATTTGTATTACTTATACAGCCAGCCTTGGGTGAACATAATGGAAGGACAGGCAGCAATCTAGGATGACAGGAATTCAAAAAGACAGTGAAAATCAAAGATTTGGGTTTCTGACAGGCATCTTCTGAATCTTACTGAAGTAATGTAAGATGTTGTCTGCCTCTGAAAGAGGTGGTAATCAACTCTTACCAGCTCTTACTGTGCTCTAATTAGAGACTATCATTTCCCTAGCAGGATAGCAGAACACTAGTCATAGAATCATAGAACAACCCAGGTTGGAAGAGACCTAGAAAGATCATCTGGTCCAACCTTTCCTGGGAAAGTCAACCTAGATGAGATATTCAGCACCCTGTCTAATTGCATGTTGAAAACCTCCACTGATGGGGACTCTGCCACGTCTCTGGGGAGGTTGTTCCCAGTGATTGTTTGTTCTCAAACAACCTCTTAACTGCCTAGTGGCTTTATAGTACGTACCTGCGTGTTCAGTGGTGAATAAAGTGCTGTACCAGAGTGTGAATGGGGGTGGTGGAAAGACGGGCGCAAGTTCCCTTCTGCCGCTCTGATAGCAGCAGGAGGCTGGGTTGTACAGCTATGAGCAGTGGTATTGCAAACTGCTGATGGGCAGGTGCTGGGAGGACCTGTGTCAGTGCCCTCACAACCCTTTTCTCTTAAGGTTGCAATTTTTTCTCATTTCAGGCAACAAAATCACAGCTCTTATTTAAAAACAAAAAACTTCCGCTATTCTACTATGGTTTAGTTCTACATGTAGTTTAATTGTATTTATTTTTTTCTTACCAATATAGTGTATAAAGCAACAGAGTCAGCATTGAGCATCACCTTGTTTTTACAATAGAGAAGGTTTATTATACATACTTCCAGATGTTTGGTTTTTTTCCTTAAAGATATTAAGGTTTCTATTATTTTTATACCTGTTGTATAAACTACTTTAGTGAAAGAATAAGAGATTGATGCAAAACTTGTATTTGCTTATTTTACCAGTGTGCTAAAAATTGTAGAAGGCTTTGTGTGGAATTTTTTTGTATCTTTGGTTTTTTGTTTTGAGTTGCTGATAGTATAGTATTGCATTACCGTAGAATAAAACTGGCTTATACCTTTATTGGGGATTGGTTTGCAGTCTTATATTCTTAGTCTTACTCTCATCCTTGTTCTTCCTCTTGTCGGGTAGTGGCTGAGTTTCATGCTTTTTATTATACAGTCAGTTGCTTATTTTGCAACAGATTTTTTTTTTTTAAAATAAGATTAAAATCCTGTGTTTGGGATTTTTTTTTTTAAATGTAAGATGGGTAACAAGTTGTTATCTCTAACTTACTGGTAGATAGTAGCAATGCTCTATTTGGAAAAATACAGGAAATAATCTGAGCAGTTTAAGTGTGTGTGTATATGCATAACACTTGTGTGTATAGACTTGGTTTAGGAATACCTTAGAATACTTGTATCAAATAAAAACAGATTTAAATTTGTGTTTTCAAATCAGCAGGTTGTTTCAATAGTACAACTAATCTTACGTTCTCCAAGAACTATGCCAACTATAATATTGGGACCACAAAACATGTATGAAAATTACTGTTGATTTTTGGCTTTTAGGTACTTGCATGTTTTATATTTGACATATTGATAACTTTAAATTATCTTTGTATATGTACATATATGCATATATATTATGGCTAATACTAAGTATGTTTTATTTCTCACTTGTCTTTCTGATTTCTTTTTTTTTTAACTCTGGGATGCAATAGTATAATTATATTAAAGCAAAAACTCTTAGCAATAGCATAGTGGGTGCTGTAGGTGGGATAGTAACATTTTCAATAATGTGCTTAGTTAACTGTATTTAAACTTACCAAAAAAAAAAAAAAAAGTCCTCTATTGTAAATCACTTGATATGGAGGGATTTTTGTCATTGTTGAAAGAATTTGCCAAAACTAACGAGTGGGTAAATTTCTTAGTATCTTGATGTCACTTTTGCACAAGCTAATTTATTACTACCTCAAGACATCAGCTTGCAAGGCTTTACCCTCTATTCTGTTATTTTAATAAATTATGGAAGGTTGAAGTTGAAATCTTTGTGAGTTTCCAGCACTTGTTTCTGTGAGTTAGCGTAAGTGGGTTTTTTTGCTGTAGGAAAGCAGAACATAAGCATGTATTTAAAATTGAACATATGCTGAAATGCTTTGCTATTTTAGATCCTGCATGTTTGCTTATTACCCTTTTTTTTCTTTTAATTTTTCTTTTTTTTTTTTTCTTTGAATGCTATTAATGTATCGAATGATCACAAGAACTCACGGTTTCCTCTCCAAACTGGTGCCGTTCAAAACAATGTGCAGACAAGGGTGGTGGTGGGGGAACGCTAGCTGGGAGCCCCACAAGTTGAGAACTCCTAACATGCTTGCTTTTCATTGTTCTTCCTTGTCCATATGGTAGGATGGAAAACGTGTTTAATGTATGGTAGTTAAGGAAGTCAAGTGGAAAGCAAAATAATCTAAAGGTACTTGTTACTTCGCGTTTGCTAAACAAAGCAGCAAAGCTGTCATTCATCATTTTAAGATTAACTGCAAGTTGATGTGGTAATAATTTTATTTCTGCCCTTAGCTTTAAATCACTGGCATAATTAAAACAGGGCTGAACTTGGACAGCAGATTTATATTAGTACCTTATTAAAATTAGTTTTAATCATAAGAAATTAATATGTTTGGCCTATTATCTACATTTTTTTCTATCTAAACAAATGCTATCATATAGTTCATGCCACAAATTTTAGTCTAATGAGAAATAACCTTTAGATTCTTTAAGAAAACCTGGGTTTCTGCTTTGCTGTTGATGCTAAGTAACTTCGGAGAAGAAAACATGAGAAAGATTACAGTTCTACAGAGAAATTATTTTTATTATGTAACAGAGAAATGAAACATATTACAAGGCAGTTGGGAGATAATTTTGTTTTAAAAAAAACCAAACCTCATTGCAAACAAAGTAAGTGGTATGCTGAGCATCTACTACCATGTTTGGTTTGTAGGAGTCATACCAATGTAAACTGTATTCACGTTGTTTGAGAACACAGACTTGTTTATAATGATATTAGAATGAACAGACCAACATAAAAATTGGAGTATAGGAAAGAAAATAGTTTTACGTAATTCCTCCTTTCCCTTTTTAAAATTTTTCCTATATATCGATTGTAGAATTTTATTTCTGTAGCACGTGGAATATTCCAGTTGCAAGGACATAATCAGCAGCTATTTGGAGTACCAGTGTAAACCCAGGTATTTATAAATCTTAATGCCTTTTTTCTTTAAGGACCACTACACCAGGAGAGACTAAACTTTTAGCTTCTGAAGTCTATGATATCCTTCAGTCTTCCAACATGTCAGACATGGACAATGTGAATGAGATGAATTATCGTCGACGGAAAGCGCAGTTTTTCCTCGGCAGCACAAATAAGCGTGCCAAGACAGTGGTTTTGCATATAGATGGCCTTGATGATTCGGTAAGGAGACCTTCAGCATTTATGTAGATAAGGCATGCTGTACTGAGAGGTATTTTGCCCACACAAATAATGTATTCACGCTACTTGTGTGGCATCATCAGTTGTCAGCAATTTCAGTGAATTGTATTTTGAATCACAAGATATGTATAAAATCTTGCATAAATTGAGCTTACTCAAAATATCTGAAGAAGATGTTTTAAGGCAGTTTCCTTGATGGCTTTTTAATTACTCTAAAAACTATTCTCTTTCCGCCTCTCCTAATTTCCTTTTTTTTTTTTTTTTCTCAAGAAAGAATGGAATAAACAAGGTACCTTCAGCAGTTTCACTTAAGGATATCTCATGGTTGCATCAGTTTCCTTTTAGTTATGAGAGATTTCAGATACTGTTTGTTTGTTTTTTAATTTAGAAATGCTGTATTTTTTTTCTGAGTTGGTTTTGGTACATCTTTTCATTGTCTGTGAGATCTTTTCTACTGTAGTGACCAGAATGGCATTTGAGTTAATGAGGTCTCACTGAGTCTTTATGTAATGTCAGAATAACTTCTACGGATTTATCTACCATACCCCTGTAGATAACACCCCAGGGCCATGTTTGCCTTTTTACGGCTGCCAAACAGCATGTAGACTGTTTAAGCATGTTATCCACAAGTGCCCTCCGGACTCTGTATCTTCAGTTTTGTACCCATTTTAAATGATCAAACCTGATCCTTTGCTTTGTTGCTTTACATTTTGCCAAGTAAGCGTGTCCACAGGCCCAGTTTATCAACAGCATACCCGTTGTACTGTTTTCATAAGACCATCATTAATTCCTTTAGAAATAACATGCTGCTCTAGCTCACTTTATACAAAGTAAATAATTTTTTACAGTTTTGTCCTTCCAGCGCTTGCTCTGTCTAGAAAGTCAGTGTTTTGTCAACACCATTGGCTTTTGTACTCTGAAGGTTTTTTTAATTCAGTCCAATCAGTTGTTTCCTTTTAAGTTTTTGTTTGACTTTTTAAAGGTTGTAGTTGGTTGGTTTGTTCACAGGTATCTCCAAGCAAGCAATTTCATCCACTTCTACTTTGTGAGTTTAGATATTCTGGCTATAATCTGATCCTATCTTAAAAACATTTTTTGTGCTCTTTGACAAATGGAAGTTAGTGAGATTTGTGGAGTTTCCCTCTTAAATGCTGAGGCAAAGATATTCTGAAAAAGTGTAGGATATTCAGCTCCAGAGAGCAAAACTGCAGGCTTCTGTAGTTGCCCAAAGCATGCCAGCATCTTTTCTTAGCGCACTGTTAAAGAAAAGCGAAGTATGACGCTGCACTGGCTGGAGATAGCTAGTGTACGTAGCTTTGTATTACATCAGGTGATTAAAGAAATGTTAGTGATAGTCCAGGTGCCCATCCAGCAGTTAAACATCCCTGTAATGCTGTTTTAAATGTCAGGATAAGCTGGGACTGGGAGAATGGTGAAGGATGTGAACAATAAAAGCATCTTAGTTTCATTCAACAGTTTATTCTCAACTTAACTAGCAAAGAATATTAGGTGGCACATATGCGTGGTAAAGGGCACAATAAGTAAACGCAGGGCTGTAAATACAGTCTTCTCAGTTTACCTGTGTTTCGTCGTTTAGAGTTGAAACAAGAAGCTGCTGTTATTTGTAGGATTTGCAGTCATTCCTGCTTGTGGATTTTGAAACCTCAAATAGTAGTGATTATTTGAGGAAGGGAAGGGAAAGGTCAGTGGTTGTTTAGAGTGGGGTCAGATGTTTTTATTTTAAGATCTAATTATCAAATTTGATTATAAGCTTTTTAAAAAAGGAGAAAGGAAAAAAACCCCAGCATTACATTTTAGTAGTATTTATTAGGGTACGGCAATCAGTGTCCAGTAGTCTATCAGGACTACTTGCTAGACTACGAGGTGTGCAAGAAAATAACCTGAATTCCACCTGTCCTACTCTGTGTTCATGCTTCAGGAGTACCACACAGAAAAATGTCTAGGTGTGCATTGCTGGGTTTTGTGCCTAATTGCCGTAGTTAGACATACTTTGCAAAAAGATGTTTGCGCAGCAAGGCCAGTGGCTGCCAAGCTTCCAGCTTTTTACGGAGTCTGTGGGGATCTTGGTAAGTTACATCTTTAAGACATGATTCACCAGTTATCTCATCACTGAAAGCCTCATTTTGAATTAAACTGGGGTGCCTGTGACTTAACCTGGGACCTCAGAGTAAAAAGCCAAATTCTGTTACAGAATTGCTGTACACCCATGTAAGTATAACTTCTTTATTTAGGCTAATAAGCTGCGAATGTGTTGCTTCTTGTGTCCAAAAGTAGTTTTGACTTTCACTCACGCAAGGCAGCCTGTCATCTTTGCATCAAATATATTTCCTGTGTATGAGAAATGTAGCCTATCCAGCAATGTTAGGTTTTTTTAACTGTCAAAAATATTAGTTATTTCAAATAAATTGCAACAAATGAATTGTTGCAATACATATGCTAAAATGCTAAAAAACCCACCCCTGCTACTTTGGTTAGTTCTTCTAGATATTAAAAGAATTTACTTGTGCATGAAACTATCCCAGGCAGTGAGCAGTAACTATTTGATAACTAATATAAATATGCTTTGAAATAGCTTATTTGTTTTAAAACCTTGCAGAAACTTGCAGTAAAAGTTAAATACATCATTATTTTGAACCTGTAATGTTGTCAGTTTTATTTCTGATGCAGTGTTTTCTTTTTTCCCCTTTTGTGGTAGCAGTCTCTCCAAGTGTATTTTAATCCTTTTTGTTACAACCATCTTGTGCAAATATTAAAAGGAAAAAAAAAAATAGAACATTCTAAGATAATGTAGAACAGATGTAACTAGTACAGGTCAATGTAATGTTACAGCACAGTAGGAGATGTCACTTGCTTTAACCATAACATTCCATAGGTTATCAACCAAATATTTTCCCTTTGAAATAAGAATTAAGCTTATGCTGTGCAGTGATGTCTGTGAGCTGCCACAGATGAAGCAGCTGAAAGATACAACAGCTGCTTTGATGCATTCAGTCAGTATGGAGGCAAGGTGTCTGATAAATAGCAACTTAAACACTAACTACTCATCAATGAGCACTTCAGTCAATCAGAACTTAACCAGAGGGGACTGTTTAGCTGATCATACGGAGAAAAACATTCTTTGCTTTTCAGCACTTTTCTCTAATTATTTACAGTTGATTCCATCCTCTTTGACTTCTAAAGTGTAAGCAATTTTTTTCTTTTCTTTTGTGACAAGAGAGTCTAATATTTGTATGCTGAAATGTAAGTCTTAGTTTTTCTTTTACAAAAATGTTATTGAGTAACCACTTGCCTCAGACATACAGGAATTCCTTAACAATTAATTGTTAGCATTTTCACATGGTGTATTATGCAAGTACTTTAGTTGTGGGGTTTTTGTTTGTTGTTTGTTTTTTTTTCTCAGTCTCGAAGAAATCTTTGTGAAGAAGCCTTGTTGAAAATTAAAGGTGTTATTAGTTTTACCTTTCAAATGGCTGTTCAAAGGTGTGTGGTCCGAATTCGCTCAGACTTAAAAGCAGAGGTAAGTGCTCAGTAACCCTCCGGATCCTCAGATTATTGCATTCAGTCCTACTAAGCTCTTGGTTTTTTCTGTGTATTTGTAGGCATTGGCAACAGCAATAGCATCAACCAAAGTTATGAAGGCACAGCAAGTTGTGAAAAGTGAAAGTGGTGAGGAGGTAGGATATGTATCTTTCTAAATACCAATTGGTTTAGCTTGGCTGTATCTTTAATACCAGCATCACACGTCTGTCCCCATAACATCTGATGCCAGGCAAAATTTTGTAAGTGGGACTGCTACACGTACGGTACAAGGATAATAAAGGGCAATCCCATGTCAGGACATGTATCCATAGAACAGTTTTACATAACTTAAATACTGTAATTGTTTCTCTCAATGATATGAAAAGGATCACAGTGAACCTTTTTTTTCCCTGCAGTTGCTGAAGTGTTTTTATTTCTCAACTACAGAAAAAGGACTGTGTCTTTATTTGGTATTTATTCTTCTATGTTAAGCCAAAGCTTTTCTTGTGTGTCTTCTAAGCATAGTAGATTCCACATATATAGTACGTACCATTTATAGTCTCACTGTATAGGAGGATGGGGAGGAGTCTTGCAACACGCGTGCTTGTCATTCTGAGCATGTATGTATGTGTAACTTTCATTCATTCTTTTAAGCTACAATATTTGACATAATTTTAATCTGTTGTGTTTTATCAGATGCTGATTCCGTTCCAAGATACTCCAGTGGAAGTAGAGCAGAATACAGATTTACCTGAATATTTACCAGAAGATGAAAGCCCTACTAAGGAACAGGACAAAGCAGTGTCTCGTGTTGGGTCGCACCCAGAAGGTGCGGCAAGCTGGCTTAGCACGGCAGCAAACTTTCTGTCGAGATCTTTCTACTGGTGACTTGTCTTTGGTGTTAAAAGACTGTGTGAATGAACCAACAGGGGGGCCAGTTTTCCATTGGTGTGGTGAACTGCCAAGTGCAATTTGCAATAAATCATACAAAAATTTTAGATGAAGCAAATGTATGCTGCATTTTACATTTTATTGGACGTTTAGCCTGATAGGGCAGGGGTCAAAGGACAGAGGCCTCCAATCCAATTGTTCTTTCATTTGTTTTTCATGTAGATTTTATTGCTTCACTTTTTAAAAATGGGTCCACTGTTATATACCAAACGTTTATGCATATAGAGCTTTAAGTTTGACTTCACATGAAACACATGGTAGGGAGAATCCATTTAACTCAAGTCTCAGGGCCTCTGTGAAAGAAAATTCTTAATAGCTCTAGTTGTGCATTAAATAAAATGCCCTTTTTATTTCTGCATCCCTTTGGGCTAATGTTAATTTGTTTCATTTTCTTGATTTTTGACTCCAGAGAAAAATATAGTCTGCCTCTTTATTTGCCTTTATTTTTGCCAACCATGTTCACAGCATGAGCACAATGTTCCCCCTTTGCTATTAAGCTAGAATCACTACAGACTTGAAATTTATCACCCTTTTATGTATATTGAATTTTTTTCCAGCCTGCCCTTAAACATTGGAGTGCTTGAGATTAAGAAATAAAGGATTGAATGAACACAAATATGTATACATACATTGTACAGTAAATAAACTAGAACATATTTGTAATGATGGGTGTGACTGATGTATATAACTAATAAATACCACTGACTGCTGTTTAGGCTAGCTGGGCAGACCATAGCAAAAAAAAGCTGTGGTCCAATATAGCCGTGACCCATTGCAGCTCTGTCTGCAGAGAATAGAGAGGGATGTAAACTGTATTTGGTTAAGAAATGGTGTTCACTGTTAGCAAATATTTAATGGTAACTGAAACTTTAAACTTGAAGAATAAAGCAGAACTGAATGCCTCTTTTGCCACAGTGCCACACACTCACAAATTTTGACTTTAACTCTCTTTATTTTTTTACCTAACAAATCTGATATGTAATTACTGTTCCCTCGTAATGTCTTTCATGAGACTCCCGTGAAAGCACGTCAGCTTGGATAGGCTTAAAAACATATGCAAACAATTGGCTTTACCTTGTTACTTACAGACAGTATAGGTTTAAAGATGTCTTGGTAAGTTCTGTGACCAGAAGTGGTGATAAAAGCAAAACTTCTGTAGGTAGAGAATAATATATATCTGAGCTGTTAATAAACACTGTGTGCCTGAGAGGATTCAATACACAGTGCTTGAAAACTGCAGTGCCACTGCTTTGTTGCACCAGAGAAATACAGCTGAGAACTTTAAATAATGTTATAAACCTCATTATACAATGCTTTTTTGTGGTAATGTACTTGCTATAATATTAATTATATTTACCACTTGGAGACTCAGAAAAAAATTTTAATCCATTAAAGTTATTCCCCTGTGCATATGCACAAGGAATAATAAAAAAAACCACCTCACAGGCTGTCATAATACTACAGAAATGCTGAGGAAATTATAATGTAAAATAATAATGCTGGTCAGAGTTCACCCACCCAAGTTAATTGCCATTCTAGGATAAAAAAAGAAACAAAAGCTTGTTGGCAGACTAGATGTCTCATGTTTTTTAATATATCTAGTTTATTTTTGATTCAGGTTTACACGCACAGATTGAAAATACAGGCTTTTCAGGGCATGTATTGCTTTAAATATGTAATACTACTCATATTGCTGTCTAGAATGTTACAGTACCAAATGTGTTTGAGAAGTCCTCTGTTCTATAGCCATGAATGCAGAGTTTTATTTTTCTGCATTAACATCTGTTTGCATTTGCATTACTGCACATCTATTTACTAAAAGACTACACCCTTTGGATATAAATGGTTCAATACCAGTAGGTATTACAGTTTGTTTGTGTATTCGGTCTGTAGGTGTGCTTTTATGACAGTATTGCAGCTCTAGTAGAACAGTTTAAGGCATCTGTAAAAGTTTTTGAAATATAATGTAAAATAATAAAGGATAATATAACTAAACAAAATATGGCTGTCGCCTTTTTAAATGCGTAAACAAAGGCTGGTGCCTTCTTAAATGTTCTGACATTCTTTTAAACTTTTTGTGGTATTAAAAGTATGTCATCTTCATCTTGAATTTAACAGAGGAATGCAGATGTCCAGTCATAGTGAGACCTTTGCTGCATACCACATGAGGGCTTTTGTGTATGTTCAGAACATGTTTGCATTTTAAACAAAGTTTTTCTGAAAACTGGGTATGTAGAAGCTACTTAAGAATGAATTTGAGATGATGTCCTTAGGGTTGTTTTTTAGGACATGAAGGGTTTTTTCTGACTGATACCATGAAGGTCATATTTTATTAGGGAAATCAAAGAGAATCAACATTTCTGGAGATAGCTGATTTTAAAAAAGTACAAAAGAAACAGAGCACGGGGTCACTAATTTTATGCTTATACTTTTTCAGAGGTCAAATTAAAGATGATAAAGCCCTTTTACTGACCTAAGGAGGTGACCAAAAAAAAAAAAATTACTGCAAAATTACAGGCTTCCAATAAGAAGCAGAACTGAGAGACAGCACTGGTAGCGCTTGCACCAGTTGCAAAGTACTCGATTGCCAAGGAAGCCACCGCGCGCATCATGGTTTAAGCTCCTGAATTGTCCTAGGGTTATAGCTACGTGCAGCATAATAGAATAATCACTACCTTGTTTCTCCGTAATAAGAGTAAATGCTGATAGGATAGGTAGAGGCAAAACTGAGGCTCAGAACTGTGCCTCTGTGAGCAGCTGTCAAAGCACTGTAAGCATTCGGCAGTATTGTGAATTACAATACGCTCTAGGTTTCCTGCTCCGCAATCACCTGTGGCTTATTCTGTACAAAAATAGCTGGTGTTGCTGAGTTTTGCCATAGGCCGTGTGAGCTGATGGGGAGAGTGCTGTGTGGGGCTAATTCAGAGGAAAACATTGAATACCTAGGCAGATGCAAACTGGCAGGTGTGAAATACTCCTGTAACTGCCTGCAATGGAAAATAAAATGTGGGTGCTCCTTTTTGCCTGTGAACAACACTTCAGCTGTCAACCAGTGGAGTTTAAAAGCATACCTAATAAAAATTAGCAGCATTCCTTGCTGTATTCTTTTGCTGAAGGCTGGACCAAGTAGACCTGTTTCTTCATCTTATTCTGAGTTCCTAAAATGTGAACAAATCTATTTGTTAAAATTAAGGACTGGAAATAAATGAAGACAGAGATAAGAATAACGTCTCAACCCAGCTCAGATTCTGATTGCAATTCTTCAGGAAAAGCATTTGGTGAAAGGGGGGGAGTGATGGGGTCACTGGAGACCTCTTCAGTGAGGTACGGCATCTAATTAGCCTCAGGGGTGAGACTGGCTGTTAAGATTCCTGCTCTAAAGCTTAATATAAAGCTGTTACAAAAAGAAATTGTCCTATTTCTTCTATTTTAGATGGAGCAGTCAATGTTCTACTTGTTTAGCCTGCTTTACATGCAGGTTTTGAACAGAGTTGAAAATAAGCTGATTTAAATTTGCAGTACTTTGCATGTATATTGGTTAAAACATGGCGAGCAAGGTCTGCCTGCATAAGCTGATACACGTGCCACATGAGAATCTACATTATTTTAAATTTTTTCATGTTATTGTTCATTTATGTGCATGTTGCACTAGGCTTGTTAGTGACTGGAAGAGTTAGACCTTCCCCTGTGGAATAAATTAAGAGAAATTAAAGCAGTTAAAGTTGTCTGGAGATACAAAAACATCTTGGAGGAGATGCAAACTCTTACCATGTTTTTGTGCCAGTTGTTGTGGCAGAAGTTGTTTATGATGTTAGTATCTGAAGGCTGCTAGCTGGGTCAAGTTCCCAGCAGCTCGGTCTCTTCATGGCATGAAGTTTGCACAGAACTTGGTAGCTAAATAATTTCCAGCACCGTTTAATACTTGCCCAGTGCCTGCAGTTCAGGTGAGTTAGCCGGCAGTGCTTGTGCTGACCAGTGTTTCTAAGGAGCTCAATAAAATCACAACTGGAACCAAACTTCTTCTCATTGAGGTCCTTCACGGCCGTGGCCATGCTCACCCACCAGTGCAGGGAGTTACCGTGTCAGCTTCTCCGTGGGAACTGCCCCTCTGGAGGTTTGCTGGTGAAAAGGGGAGGGCGAGCCACCACGGGAGCCCACGGTGAGTTGGCAGGGAGCAGCTGGCATGCTGTTGATGCCTAACATCCCACACGAACATCCGTAACATGAGGTCTTTACAAAGGTGGTTTTCTATTAGCCTCATTTTAGAGACTGTACAACTGAGTCTGTTTGCCCAAATCCATCAGGAATCCTGGGAACTGCAAAGTTTTGTGAGCTGTCTCTAATTCTTTGTTTATGCTTTATTACAAAAATAAGCTGAAATGCCCTCTATTTTAAGAGAGGCCTTTGAACTGTCTCAACTCCTCTGGCCTGGAGTAGAAAAGTCAAATAAGCAACTTTCCATATTGAGTTATAAATACGATTGGATCGTAAGCCAGGCATGGTTGAAAGCCAATTTTCTTCTCAAATAGTCCTCACTGATTTGTTGAAGTTCTAGGTAAGTAAGAACTTTTGGTAACAAATACCCTTTCTAGTTGGTTTCCCAAAAAAATATTTAGCTATCTTTTCATATGTTGTGGTGTATTTCAAAAGCTTTGCTGACTGATTTCAGCAGTGCCAGGTGCAATACATGCCCGAGGCATTTGCTGTCTTCACGTATGTTAAAGCATCACCCTGACAGTGGTGTTTACACCCTTTCCAGCAATTAATGTCATTAGTGGGTTTTGATCCCTGAATGCTACTCTAAGAAGGTGTGATCTCCTTTACGGACTCCCTGTATATACGCTATCATATAGCTGGTACGAACGTGGCATTTCTTTTTAGGTCCTTTTCAAGTGCATCTTTTAGTTAAAGTCCCTCCTCCCCCTGGACGACAGGTTGAAAATGACAGGACAACGTGATGTCCTGTTTGTCGTGTGACCGTTTGGCTGTGATCCCTTCACTGGGGGAGAATCAAGGGTGTGTTGGTTTGTATTAAACTTTGAAGGTTAGGTAGAAGATCTGGCATGGGGACTTCTTTTTTTGGGGAGGGTGGGAGGGAGAGAAGCTGGAAGCTGGTTCCCAGAGAAACAGGCTTTCCGCTTGCAAAGGGCTGCTCCTCCTGGCCAGAGGAACAGTACTCGTTTAACATTACATGAGACTGTCTAAAGGTAATGGTTTAATTTGTATTATTGCAAGACTATTTTTTTTCCTGAATAAAAAACTACCATAATAGATTTTTGATTAAAAAACCCTATATTGTTAATATGGAAGTCCCATGTTTAATATTGACAAAGTCATTCATGTTCATTACCTTGGTATAAAACTAAAAGCTTATAGATTGTCCTTGGTTTTCATGGCTTTGCCGCCTCTGCTACAACAAATATGTGCTGTAATGTTTTAGCAAATAACCATTATTGTTTATATAGCGTAATTCAGCGGGATGTAGTAAAGGGCATATTTTAAGGAGTCTATTTCTTTGCATATAAAATACCTGTAAAGCTTACTGAAAGTGAAGAGTGGCTACTACTTAGCTCTCAATTGTTGGCTACACTACTGAAACAATGAAGATGTATCACCCACTATAATAGGGAAATAGCAGCCATTTAACATAGTTGAGCATTAACTCTGTCATTTAGGCTGCTGAAGCAATCTTATTATTATAGTCAATGTAGCTGGTTTTGTTTCTCCATATGTGTAGATGTTCTGGTGTATAAAATGCATTGCTGTTTGTAACAGTAAATTACATGTGCTCAAAGGCTGCTGTTGCTATTTAAATGAAGTTATATCTGGACCCTTCAACAGAATAAGCAAAGATCAAGGAAATAATGACTGGTTTTGAAATTGCTTTCACTATAGCGGTTTCAACAATGAAAATGCTCTGTGCCATCTTGCAAAATTCTGTTCTAAGAAAAAAACCCAGTGCTTTTATACATAAGCCTTCCCTGTGAAGACAGCTTCTTGAAACATAACTGCAGTGCTTATTATCGAAGAGGTGCACGTTAGCCATTTCAAAGTTAGGACCCTGTAAATGAAAGCCAGTGATGGCTAGTTCTTCACCTGGGATGTCTCAAATGTCGTGACCTCTTTAATATTATGTTTGAGGTTTATATTTGTGTGTCTGGCTAGATAAGTCGAGAATGACATATTGTGCTCTGCTTTCTTTTTTCTTCAGCCTTCTATTTACATAGCTATGTATACCACCCTCCGGATAGTGAACCCTGATGCAGATATCACTAGTGTCATAGCTGAACAGTCAGGTACCATTCAATCAAGAGCCTAATAAATTATGAGAAGTAAACGGTAATTATTAGGGAAAACCACCAAAAATAACTTTAGAACTTTTAAAAATTGTAATGTATGTAAATTAAAAAATATGCTTTATTGACACTGTTCATAATATACAAGATAATACATAAGGAAGCATGATGTTGACCTCTCTGTAGAGTGGATCGACATCTGGTAAACTACAGTAAGAGCCAGACCTATTACTTGTGAAGACCCTTAGTGTGTAAGAGTTACCTGTGTTATTTAAATTAATTAGGAGCAGAAGGAAGAGAAGAAAAAAACCTAATGCCACAAAATGAAGTGAAAGCTGGGATGTAGCCCAGCCCTCCCTGATCCTTTTCTGCCACTTGTCCGACACCATCACGCCCAGACTGCAGCAGGGCCTGTAAACCCAGAGGTGTGGGGAGGAGCAGACCCTTTGCTCATGCGAGACTAAGTGAAAAAAGATGGGGCCCACAGGTGTCATTCCCATTAGCTGTACAGTACTTTACAGTAATGATAGCTGTCCTGGTTTAACCCCGCCAGCAGCTAAAACAACCACACAGCTGTTCGCTCACTAACCCCCCCCACGCTGGGGTGGGGGAGAGAATAAAAAAAAAAAAGTAAAACTTGTGGGTTGAGACAAAGACAGTATAATAGGACAGACAAGGAAGATATTATTATTATTAATAATAATAATAATAATAATAGAATATACAAAACAAGTGATGCACAGCACAATTTTTCACCACTTGAAGCTGATGCTCAGAAAGTTCCTGAGCTGCCCTGTCTCCCGGCCAATCCCCAGTTATACACTGAGCATGACATCATATGGTATGGAATATCCCTTTGGTCAGTTTGGGTCAGCTGTCCTGGCCTGTCCCCTCCCAGCTTCTTGGGTGCCCCTCACCTTCTCACTGGCGGGGCAGCATGAGAAGCTGACAAGTCCTTGACTGCTTGGCAACAACTAAAAACATCAGTGTGTTATCAACATTATTCTCATCCTAAATCCAAAACACAGCACTACACCAGCTGCTAGGAAGAAAATTAACTCTATCCCTGCTGAAACCAGGACAACAGCTCACAAAGACCCAAATCCTGAAAACAGGCTTTTGTCTTTAGAAGCCCCTCTTTCACCAGCCAGAGTGTAGGCTCCAAGACTGGTGTTTCTTCAGCGAGACTGATGTCCTACTATTCTGGCTAAATAGCGCTACAGTTGTCTTTGCGTTTGGCTTAGCTTTGGATGGCGATAGCCGTCCACCACGGGGGGAGGATAGAGTGGGGGGGTCGTTAAATTCTTCATTTGGAGAGCTGTAAGGATACTCAAGTCTGGCCTTCACCTATGTGCTGTATGCCCGCCTCTAAAAAGCTTTGTGCTTAAATGCCACTGGATGGGAACACCCAAAGCCAAGTGCCCCGCTTAATCCTGAGCCCTGAGCCAGCTCTCTGCGTGTGGGGGCCTGTGAAAGGCTTCCCTGGGGAGGAACCTCGCTTAGCCACATGCAGCAGCAGCAAAAGCTGTAGCTAAAGCTCTTCTGGGGCTTACGGCAGCTGCTGAGTGGTGATTTTGTGATCACCTAAATGGACGATAACAGGTACCCAGCAAACTTTCAATATGTGGTCTCGGCAACTACAGCCCATCTCGAGTACCCACCTACTCCTAGACTGAAATGGCAGCTGGCATCAGCTACTCAACCAATCCAATTTACTTTCAATCACACCATTACTACAACCTCCCTCCTCCATCTGTGTAAACATATGTCTTTGTTAAACACCACCATTTGTACAGGATAAAAATTGTCAATGCTGACAAAAATGCCCCCACATAATGCTGTTGAGATTGCAATGTTGTCCTCAAGCTGATTTTAAAGACAAAGTCTGCGAACTGATCAACATCTTCCACTGCTGTAAGTGGGAAACTTTCTTTGATAGAAATAAATCTTGTAAAATAGGAGGTTTTTGTCCATGGGTAATTGTGGAGGGTTGACCTTGGCTGGACACAGATACCCACCAAGCTGCTCTTTCACTCCCTTCCTCAGCAGGACAAGAGGGGAGAAAATAAGACAGAAAAAAACTTGTGGGTCAAGGTAAAGGCAATTTAATAAAGCAAAAGCAAAGGCCGCATGCAGAAACAAAGGAAAACAAAAGATTTTTTTTTTGCTGGCCCTTAAATCTGGCAAGAGAAGAACTCTTACAACTCTGAAAAACCCATTTGGTTATTAGTGATTGCTCCTTGCACTAGCTGTTCTTCAGGAATGACCACTACTCACCTCTGTACAGTTTTCCCTTTTCTTGTAGTAGAGTGCAGTACAGCTAGGGCTGTCCTACAACGTAACTGAATCCCAGCATAACCAGAGGCCTCCACTCTCTAACCTGAGCATTATAAAAGAAAATAAAGTGGACGAAGGTAGCTGTTTATACAAAGAAAGTGCTAAGTTGCTGTGAGAGACATCAAAATGAAAACCTGAGAGCCTAATCTCTCCCCTGCCAAGGAGAGAGCTGTTCAGCAAACTGGACACCCACCAAAACCATGCAGTGCTTCTTGCTGGGCCATCCTGTAAAGCACTGGTTTGGTCAGCACTAAGCAGGGAAACTGGTTTTGGTTTCTGGACCTGAGCTGATCACTCTTTGGGACCTTAACTCCAGACACTTAAAATTAACAGTCGCCTTCACAGAGCAAAATAAATCCAAGACTGTATGTCTGGACTTCTCATCTTGCTTCAGCATCTGTCAGCACTGCATGCGAGACCCTTAGCAAGTTCGTAGGCATTTTCTTTTGTGCAAACCTGCTTCTTCCTTCTTTTAGTGCGCTTTGCTCCTTTCTTTTGCTCTTATTACAAGACTCGTTGTTGTTGTTCTACTCTTCCATCCCTTCAGTCCTGGTAATACTAAATATGAAACTGTTGTGAAAGTCCCACCATGAACTGGACTTAGATCCCTGAGGATTTAAAACCAGTAATTTTGTTTCTCGCTCATTTTCTCCAGCCATATGGATATGCTAGAGTGCAGTTCCAAGCCTTTTTCCCATTGTCTCTGCAGCTCTGAGGATTAGGGGTGTTTGGTTTTTTTAATGAAAATTGGGACACATAGAATTGCTTCCCTTACAAATTAGGGCTTTGCAAAAGCAAGCGTCAGAAAAACAAGCCAAATCAAAACAACCAAACCCTGTAAAAAGATTAAAACAGCTTTCCACTCTTCTTCTTACTTCACTAATTCACTTGTTTCCCCACTGGCCTCTGTTTTATTCTGGTGATCATTCCGCTGTTTCATGCTACCTTTTTCTGTTTCCCTGGCTCGGTGGTTTTATATAAAGCATTCAGGGTCTTCTGAATTATTGGGGGTTTGGTAGGGGATTTTTTGGCCTGCTTTGCTTACCATAACTGCATCTCCCTTTTTAACCAGGCAAAGGAGGGTAACAGGCAGAGAGTTTCTCTCTGCTCTTTGGGGTTTGGTAAAGTGAAGTGCTTGAGCCAAGTCGGAGGCACTTGACTGAGCAGCGCGGATGTAGAGCCCCCAGTGAGGAGGGGTCTGGTAGCGAATCTTATCCCACACATCTTATGAATTACAAAAAGTTGTTTCTGAGATGTGAAGATTATGAAGACAGGCTGTATCACATCCCCTCCTGGATGATTCTTGTATGAACTAAAATGTGGGATGTCAGGAACTCCTTTATTCCGTGTTTCAAAGTTCCGGTATCTTTCCCTGCTAGGGACCTATGGCTGCTAGCGCAACGCACCAGTGCCGACAGTAAGGACTCCTGCCTTGCGCTACTACCAGTCCAGCTATTTTTGGGAGTTGCCGATCTGGCCTTATTCCCCAAGCTGCTACTTAGTGGTTTATGACTGTTTAAATGTTTAAATGTTATGAAGTTTCTAAGGAGGCACTTTTTAATGGGCTAATCCTGCAGTTCTGATGAAAAGGAGAAAGTCCCACCCTGGTTGTGCGGTGGAGAAAGGGTGGTTTCCTCCTCTGCCGGCCCTCTGAAGCCGCAGCGCTGGCTTCTCTTGAGGGTCAGTCTCCATTTCTCTGACCGTGCTCCCACCACCTGCATGAAGGAGCCAAGAGAAGGTGGGCTCAGCTGATTTCCCACATAACGAGATGCTCGCAGCAACACCTTCCCCTGGTGGGCTTTCACTCCGAGTTTCTGATTCAGCCTTTGGAGTCCTAAGGCGTATTTTTGCCCTTATTTTAAAAGGACTTTTAATTGCCTGCCTGGCCACGCAAATCTCCTGCTGTATGGAAGGAACTCCGCTTTCACCACACCTCAGGTGTCCGCACTTCTCTTGTCTGCCGGGCTCTGCGCTCATTCCCATTACTATTTATTTGGTCCTGTATCAAACGCAGAAACTGTAGGCCCAGGCTTGGGCAGTTCTATTAAACATGGTTATTCCCTCCCAGCCAGCAGCCGAGACCATCCGCTTAAAGAAGATATGACATCATTCTGTTGAAAATCCCTCTGCAAATTAACTGTGAAGGAATGCTAATTAATTCTTATAAAATATGCTCCTTTTATCATTAGTACCCAGATGCGGGCAGAGAGCATCCTTAGCGGGACAGAGGCGCTGTGCAGGGCCGGGCCGGGCGGGAAGGGGGGTGCGGAGGAGCGGCGGCGGGGAGGGCTGTGCGGTGGGGCGGGCTGTGCGGTGGGGAGGGAGGGCTGTGCGGTGGGGAGGGCTGTGCGGTGGGGCGGGAGGGCTGTGCGGTGGGGAGGGCTGTGCGGTGGGGAGGGCTGTGCGGTGGGGCGGGAGGGCTGTGCGGTGGGGAGGGCTGTGCGGTAGGGCGGGAGGGCTGTGCGGTGGGGCGGGAGGGCTGTGCGGCGGGGAGGGCTGTGCGGCGGGGCGGGCGCGCTAGATGGCAGCATGGACGTGCCGTTGAGAGGGCGGGAAGGGGGGAGCCCGCCCGGCGGGGGATGCTGCCGCCGGAGCCCCGGGACGCCTTCCCCGGCTGGGGTGCACGGCAGTAGATGACTCCCCATCTTTTAGCTCCCCTCTCCCCCCTCTCTCTCTTTTTTTTTTTTTTTTTTTTTTTATGGGTTCTTTCACTTGTCTGATGAATTTTGTGCAATTGTGAGAGACAGAGTATTATACATTCTTTGTTCTCGCATGGATCTCACTATTAGGTTTCTTTGACTATTTTTTTTCTTTTTTTAAAGAAAAACTTCCTATTTAAGTAAATTTTTGTCTCTAACTAAACCTCATTGTTTATTTTTTACAATTAATTTATTCATAACTGCATATACAGTGCTACAGACAATCTTAATGACCCATGAAATGGAATTGATAGTGGGGATTATACGTTCACATGTAAATATCTGCATATTTATACTCTCTGTACCACCTGCTTGAGTGACAGAAGTCCTGATCTGATCTACCTGACAGCAATGCAAGCACAGGCTAACTTAACCGTAGTTTTATTCTGAATGCAGAGGATCCTGGTGTAATTGAAATCAGAATTTAGCCTAGGCTTTTTGCAAATAAGTGCCCACTTCTAGGTCATGCTTTGGTTCCAGAGCAAGGACCTTCCTTTTGCTCCAACCTCCAGAGCAGTGTTTGTGCACAGGCCCCGGGTATTGCCCAGCAGATCGCAGGTGTAGTTTGTATAAGCAGTCACTGAGGCTGGTGCTCTGCTCTCAGACCTGCACAGCACACCGCTAAGTCTTCTGGAACAAGTCTTCACCCAACACCCTTGGAGTCCCCTTGCCGCTAGTTGCCTTTAAAATACAGAAATGTGAGCAATGCCCCTCTTCTTCACTTATTCTACTATTTCTGTTGGCAATGCATATTGGAAGAGCAGCCACATAAATGAGGAATTAGTGGGAGGCACAAAAAAAACGTTTCCTGAAAAGCAGTCAAGGTTTAGTCTGTGTGTGTTTGTTCTTACTTTGGACTGCTTTGTCTCATCCAGCACTGGGAGCAAGGAGGGCAGCCGGGCTCCTGCCCCTTCCCAGGGAGAGCCGAGTCCCCTGCCAGGATGGCGCAGGCACTGCAAGTGCCTCCCTGCTGCTGCGGCTGTGGGGCTGGTCCACGGGTGAGTCGAAGGGTGAGTGGGACGAAGGAGAGCCCGAGGTAAAGGTCTGCACCCTTTAACTATGCTGGTATAAATAAAGTTAGATCCCAGGTTGATGTAGCCAAAATTTGAGATCCAAGTTGCTTCAGAAAGTGCTGCCTTTCCACACTGTTGGTTTTAGCCTCCAAAAATGGAGGAATTAATTGTGAAATTAGAGGAAACTAATCCCACTGTTTTTGAGACAATCAATGTAGAAGAGGTCTAAAAAGATATTTGTCCTGGTTTCAGCAGGGATAGAGTTAATTTTCCTCCTAATAGCTGATATAGTGTTGCGGTTTGGATTTAGGATGAGAACAATGTTGATAATACACTAATATTTTAGTTGCTACCAAGTAGCCAAGGACTTTTCATCTTACACTGCCCTGCCAACGAGAAGGCAGGGGGCACCCCAGATGGGTGCTGGAAGGGGACACGGCCAGGAGAGCTGACTCAAACTGGCCAAAGGGGTATTCTATACCATATGACATCATGCTCCATATATAACTGGGAGTTGGCCGGGAGGCCGGGCAGCTCAGGAACTTGCTAGGCGTTGGCTTCAAGAGGTGAAAAATTGTGCTGTGCATCACTTTTTTTGTATATTCTTTTATCATTGTTATTACTATTATTATCTTCCTTGTCTGTCCTATTATACTGTCTTTATCTGAATCTATGAGTTTTACTTTTTTTTTTCCTTTTTGATTGTCTCCCCCATCCCACTGTGGGGCCAGGAGTGAGCGAAGAGCTGTGTGGTTGTTTTAGCTGCCGGCTGAGTTAAACCACAACAATATTTTAATTTAGAACCCAGAAGAGATGCACTGATCTTTTTCATAGTGCCTTTTTATTCCAAAAGACAGCAAGTGGAAACAAATATTTTTTCCTCTTATAGGCCACATTAAAATGGTTTACTGAAAGTTCAGCTGATTTGGCAGATGTAGATGAATTTGTGTCTAGGAAAGAGAAATGCTGTTGGTGTTAGTTCAAAGAGCCCTTCTTGTTACCTGGACTTTCCTGAATAGACAACAATCTGTTTATAGACTTTCCTCTGCCCCCCGCTCCCCCCCAGTGCATATTCAACAACTATATCCTATGGAAAATATCTAAAAGTTAAATTTATTCAAACTGCTACAGCAGTAAATGCTTTAATATTCTAGCAGCATGTAGTACGCAGGACACGTGAATATGGTCAGTATTATTTCCCTCATGGGACTGTTCCAACAGAAGTCAGTTTGGTGTGTGGGCAGAGCTGCTGAACAAGAAGACTGACCTACAGTAATTTTAGGAACGCCTTTGTCTTACGGTCCTGTCTGACCTCATGCCAGACTCACTGACCCTGGTTCTAAAAGTACAAGAGGAGATGTTTTTGTAAAGTCTACTGATGCTTGTACCAGGAATAAATACCATTCTCGGGTCTCTAGACTCTTCTCTGGAAAGGGTCTGACACATATTACTAGAACAGACTGCTCAAAACTAGGAGTCCCATCACTGAAATAAAAAGTAGGGTTAGAATAATGCCATGTAAAAGTGGATGACGATACCAAGATTCCATAGAGAAGCAATAAATGAAAGTTGTGGGTGTTACTGACTATGCTACCAAATATTTTGATACCAATTAAAGTGTAGTGCCACTAGAGATGTTTTCATCACAATATGAGACAGAAGTACAAATACTGACTCAGAGAATGACAGTGGGGATATGAGCTTGTGCCACAACAGATGTATAACAGCAGAGAGGCATGTATAGCAGAGTGATTCAGAAAAAGCAGGCACAGGATTGCGTGTTATGGAGAAGACAGAAGTTGAGGTTTCTCATGTGGGAACAGAAAAGAGATCTTCTCCTGGCAGTCAGGCACAAAAGACAATTCAGTCTCAGCCTTTAGAAATGTCCCAAGTGGCCAGGACTTATGGCAAGTCTAGAGGGTTGTAAGCCAGTGATTTAGACTGTTTCGTGGTGCAATACTTGTTTTGTTTTGGGTTTTGGGTTTTTTTCTCCATAGTAAATCAAGCATAGTCATTATATAAAAATGTCCAAGATGCCTTGCCCAAAGACATATACTCTTGGGTATTTTGTTCAAAATGAGATTTGTGCTCTGGAGCTCAAGGCTTGGAAAGTCTCTTCTGATTTCTGTCCATCTTATATAGACATATTCAAAAGGAAATTTAAGGCTCTGAATTCTATTTGGTTTCAAATGGACAGGCTTCCAGGGTACACTGGTAAAGCAAAAATTATGTTCACATCAACCTCTATATCTAACAGATATATCTAACAGTTCAATGCACAAAGACTACTAGTTCTTCATTTATGCCTGTTGCCTATTGTACTAGTAAGATGAAGAAGCAACAGAGGGAACTGAAAACAGGAACAAACTATTAAACACAGGCAGTCAGTGAATCCAGAAGCAAAATGAGCATTTTTTCGTTACTATTCTAGCAAAACTAGATTCTCCCCCCCCCCCAAAATATACTGCTATAATATATATATTTATATGTAAAATATAAATGCTATAACATATCACAAATTCAACATCTTATGGACCTTTATTAGTTTAAGTGTTGCGGTTTGATTTCATGAAGTTTTGTCAGTAACACTTGGAACTGAAGAGAGTGCTTTTTCTGCAAATATCAACACCTTTGTGCAATAGAAATTTGGGCATGTTTGCTGATGGTCTTTGTGGTACTACTTTAGGATTAACTCTTACTGCTTCTTCTCTCTCCAGGTAGAAAAGTTGGTTGTTGTGAACAGTAATTTTTGGTTAGTGATCCCAAGGCTCTCTTCCCTGCTGTACCTGGGTGACTTGGAGAAGTCATCAAACCTTTCATGCTTCAGCTCCCACCTGGGCAAATGAAAGCGTTGTTGTGTTTCCCCCCTGGATGTGGAGGTTCAAGACTGGATGCAGCGGCAGTGGGAGTTGGATGGCTCAGTGAATCTTGTGCCATGTGAATTGATGTACGCACGCCAAACAGGGAAATGTTAGTAGGAGGACAAAGCCCCTTGCAGCAGTGTGCCCACTAAGACCACACATAATAAAATGCACACATATTTGTACAGCTATGCAGAATCTGTATAGATTCCTCAGACTTGTGTCTGAGAACTTGTTAAAGGTTATTCTACAGCTCTTTTTGTTTCCCCCTCAAATCCCCTCTAATTGGATCAGACTAGCCTTAATCTTCTTTCCAAATGACCCTAGAGATGATTAGACACGCTAGAGACTTCTAGAGACTGGTCTCTTCAAGAGACTGCAACATTAGAGACTTCTTCTATAGCAAATATCCCTTCATTTATTGCCCTAAATAGTTATTTAATGTCTAACAGGGACAAGCAAGTGATGATCTTTAGACTGAGGAACACCAATTCCACTGGTGTGACTGTGTACCCTTCATGTTATGAGCAGAGGAAAAGGAGGATGGTCACATAGCTCTTTGGGTCAGTCAAACATGTAACAGCCTCTCCCTCCTTTTTCATCACTGGTGTCTTCCTAACACCAGAAGTTCCAGAAATAGAGTTTTTAAGGAAGTTTTGTGAGTTGAGGTAAAACAGATGGGCTGAGATCTGGAGAGGTCAGACCTAACAAAGATGCCGTGCGAGGGCAAGGAAAGAGGGGGACAAGTAGCTACCACTTGGTTGCTGAAGGTAGCAAAGTCAGTGGAGAGGGGTACCCTAAATAATGCCAAAGATGACAGGATGAGGCGACATATCTGTCAAATCCCAGCATTATTAAGTTCAGGAAGGTTTGGTTCACTTAATATACAGGCAGTTATAACTTGGAGAAATGGGGATTATTAGTTACAGGCAGTTCTCTCTAGACATTCTTAATTTTACTAGCAGGATCAACTCTTTTGTCATGTTTTCCTCTTAGAATATTCCGTGAGGTTCACGGGTGCTACCTATGGAGTATCAAAGTAAATACATGGGAAGGAACATCAAACATTACTGAAAATAGGGTCAGAAGTTCAACCTTGAACTGTGCAGCAGTGGTATATAAAGAAAAGTCAGAAAGGTAAAAAAGATGGTGCTTTAATGCATTTCTACTTTGTGCACCACAATCTGCTTGCAAATCTGAACCACTAAAACACACAAATACCTTAAAATAATGCAGAATCAAAAGAGACTTGAACTGACCTTGGCACCTGGGAGACGAGGAGGTGGCTGAAGTAGAGAATGGAATAGTACCATACATTTATTACTCCTTTTGCTAACTTTGTGCCTGGATGAAATAAATTCAAAGAATACTAGAGTTTCATTAACCATTTGCTGACAAGCTGTCTGACTGCTTGCTTCTCATTCGGCTGGGAGAAAAGTTGTTTTCCACTGTCTGGCTTGAAACACTGAACAGGTGAGCTTACTATTTTTTATGAGTATACCACCAGGGGCCTGAAGACCCTTTTTCTCAATTCCTTCTCTTCTCAGAGTCATGACAAATGCTTCTGTGCTGACTGTGCACAGCCAGACATCTCAGAATCAGAGCTCATGGTCTCACATAGGGACAGGATTTTAAGAAACACTTAATACAGAAAGCAACGCTGGGCTGTCAGTAGGTGGTGTGCCAGCATGAAGTTGAGTAAAGCATAACACACATGAGTGAAGCCCTTTAGGTAATATACAGAGTAAAAGAGATCCTGCCTATAAGACTGTAGAAACTCTTCCGTACCCCTTGCAAAAGCAGAAATAGAATTAATGTCCTGGTTGACAAGGTAGCCCATGGAAGTATGTTGTGTACACATGCATGTGCGGTTTTAGTGTCGTAATCCAGACCTGATCTGCACGTTAAAGGCTTTTGTGCAGTACTCGCAGATCTCGTAGGCATGCCTCTAATAGGTAGAGTGTTGGACCACTTGGTTGAAGAGTCCTGTGTATGTGTCATAATCACATAAGTTAAATTCAGCTTGCTGCTTGTAGAGCTGTCAGCCCGAATGCTCTTGAAATTAAGCTTTCACAGTTTGCCATCTGGGTCCTGTATGAAGGCAAAAATGTTTCCCATCTCTAGTACCACGTATTAAAAGACAAAAATTGAAGTTTTCTATACACCTGCCAAACCCACATCTTGGTACCAATTATGGTTGAGAGTTTTCTTGGAAAACATAGAACAAAATGAATCTTTCTGATAGAGCATTGGATGCATTTAGTTTAGGGTTTCAAGTTATGCGTGACTCGAATTGCATGTTCGTCTTCATAAATGTAGTTAAAAGTCTTGATCTCTTTACTCAGTTCTTGTTCAGGCAAGAATCCTGCTCACCTGAGTGGCCTGAAAGGCTAGTATCTTCAGTACTTAACCCTCCAACATCAGGATACATTTGTCACTGAGGTTTAATTCAGGCTGGCTTGGCCCACAGGGGTGATTTTGAGCAGCCTTAAGGAAAAATGTAAGGTGACTTTTGTGATTTTTTGACAAGAATGGCACCTGGTCAGATAAAAGCATTTTGCATTTTCTTTTTAAGAGATGAGATGATTGATGTGAGTTTTGTTCAAATTTTAATTGTTGTCCTGCTTTTAGTTTCCATTTCCGTCTACAGTTGACAGTCTTTAGAAGGTCCCTTTTTCCTTCTGTATTGTGCAATAAGGAACAGGCCCGTGTCTGATTTGGTTGTCTGACCAGATCTAACTTCATGAGCTTGTGGGGAGGTAAAGTCTCTTCACAGCCATCTAAAAATTCACCCCTAAGTTATGCACATGACAGAGGTGGATGAAGTGGAGCACAGGATAGCACCGTGTAGTTGCTACTCCTTTTGCTAACTTTGTGCCTGGATGAAAGAAATTCTCAGAATATTAATGTTCCATTAACATGACTACAAAAGGTAGCTAGATAAAAGGGTGAACATAGTCATTGGAGAGCGTTGATGTAATACATTCCCATTTCTACATTAATAACATAGGTTTAGCTCAGAGGGGTGAGGTGAAGTATGTGCCTGTCTTCGCTGGAAGCTATCTTAGTCCCTCCACGTGGAGCTCACAAGCTGGAAATCCTATAACCTTGGTATAGATAGATGGGAGCCAGCTAACAGGTGGTTAAAACCACTTTGAATTCCTGATTTTGGTTGTCTTATGGATATTTTGCCTTATGTAGAAGTCAGTTTTCTGGGTGCCAGTACACACCACTGACACCTCTCTCTTGCTCTGACAGTGGTCCCATGTCCTCTGCGTGACATCAGGGCCCTTCTAATGGCTGGTATCCCTCTGCTTCAACTAAGTGCCTAAAGATACCGAAAACGTGGTGGTTTCTGGGGTATTATACACTTTACGATTGTATATAGGAGATATTTTGATAATTCTGAGGAGATGTTTTGATAATTCTGCAAGGTACTTCTTTGTTTGTTTGTTTGTTTTTATTAAAGCTTGATATTGTATACCTGAACTGTAGCCCTAATTATTGGTAATATCAAGCAAGTGCACTTTCATGAGAAGAGCTACAGCTCTAGAGGTCTCCAGCACATCAGTGATGGTTCTTACAGATATATTTGCATCTGGTGGGAGCTGCATAAGTATTTAGCTGTATATTTGTGTCTTTGCTGGTGACAGCATATTAATAAGCATTTGTCCATTTATTAACAGGATCCTGCTTTAATTCGAAAGGATAGAAGAAGAAACCAAGGTTTATGCACTTAAACTGTAGCTGCAAAGAAGCATATAATCAGAAAGAGGAATCAGCTTGTGAAGGAGTCCTTAATTTAAAAAAGGCAACATCGTTACATAATTATATTTTTAATTATTGGACTAATTATTGACTAATTGGCTATAACATGTGAAGGCAGTGCTAACAAATCATGGCTTTGAAAAGTGTTTACTTTCAGGATCCGTATAACATGTATTTGCACAAACAGTAATGCCAAATTGAAACATCTAGACTGCCTTAAAGCTGGGTATTGGTGAAATTAGGATGTGAATCTCGATTTCTTTAATTTTTTCTTCTGCAGCACGTTCTTGAAATAAAAGTGTAAAGACTGGGAGAAATAGCAATTTTGATTTGCAAATGAGTATGGGGTTTTTCAGAAATGATTAAGATTTATTTTTTTCTATCCAGTATTTTTTCTAGAATCCTTAGTGGAGGTAATATAACACACTATAACATTATATTCTATCTCTTTTCTCTAGTGGAATATTTCACTGGGGTTATTATCACAACTATTTTGCTACGTTCAATGAAATTAACATTGATTCCATTTGTTGAAATCATATGGAGACTGCAACTGCACTCTGCCTTATTACCAAATGAGTACAGTGTGCCCTTCAATAATTCTCTAAACTCTCAAATGCCTTGGAAATAATATGCTGGAGTGTTACCGAACTGTGACTGAAGCACCATTTGTGCGAAGTGTGACAGTGCACGAATGATATTCCACAATAAAAGTTCAAACTACATTAATCTTTCACAGAGGTTCATTGACTGGGAAGATACCTCAAATACAAAATAAAGACACTGTGGCCCCACTTGAAATTATTTCAGAGCAGTTCCTCTGTATGAGCCCTTTAGAACTGTGTACATTAATTTCTCTGTTATATACTTAAACATAAGCAATGAAGAATTTAAAAATGTAACAAATTATATTACTTCTGCAACCACAAACTTTACATCTGTATTTGCTGTAGAGAAATCCCTCTTGGCAGTGGTAAAGGGAGATTTAAATTTTTGAAAATTTACGTTCTATTAGTTTTGGAAATAGAAGGAGTGACCTCTGAGGGCCCGTGAAATTTGGTGGTAGGAATACAGGATGGAGAGCTGGGTTACTCCACTTTCATGCCCTTCTCTTTTGCTTACTTGTGGTTTTGGCCCTTAGGCATGTCCTCTCACATTTTACTTCCCTCCCTGGTGAACTGGAGATAAGAAGGGCATTGCTCCCGGTGTCACACAGGCATTTGGGAATTGATTACTCAATATCTGCACAATTGTTGTAGTAAAATGTCCTGAAACCTGGCAGTCAGTGTCCAATCTTGACTTGAAGAACTAAATAAACAGGGAAAATGGAGACCAAAGTGGCGTGGCCGAGATCGGTCAGTAAGATTGTGCCGCTGTTGTTTATCAAAGGTGCAGTTCTCCCAACTCGTAATCCTGCAACGTAAATATCAGAGCATTTTTTTCCTCCCCTGATTTCCATCATTTATTTAGCTGCATAGCATTGAGGATTTTGTACTCCTTTGAAAGCCAAGACCTCATCTAAACTTATTAGTGTCTTCAGAGGCCAGAATTCACCTTTTGTGGCTGTGCTTGTGCTAGGAACAGGGAGAATAAATGCAGGTCCTGGCAAGAGCACATGCTGTTTGGTGCAGCAGTCCCTTGCTCAGCTGCTCCTTGCCTGAACATGAAAGCAGCCCCCGGGGACCGGTGGAATCCTGTCCTCATCTTGGAGTAAAAATTGATTTACTTTTTCATTTACCAGCAAGGAAATTGCCTTCTTTGGCTGTGATGAACCAACCTTCTGACATCATGTCAGAGATTAATTGCTTAAGACCAGAAGGGACTGCTATGACCATCTAATCTGCCTTCTTGCATAACATAGACCTTTGGACATTCACTAAATAACTCACACTTGAAGGCCAGTTTATCCCCAAGGAAAAGAGCCAGTCCTGATTTTATTGCCAGAGCAACTCTTAGCACATTTTCCAATGGAGCTATCTGTTAACTATTTTGTGGTCTTTTCAATATGTGCTGGTTTAATTGTTTGGGTTTTTATCTTTGAATTGTTTCATCAAAAGCTAATCAAAGAGCTTCCTCTACACCACTGGTGAGGAGGAGACTTTTTCAAGGTGATCTGGTTCCTGCTCCAGGAGGCTTCATATTTTTCTTCTGAATTGGTGAGGACCTCTGAGTGACAGAAACCATGAACCAGACCTCTTACTCTTTTTCTGAATGGCACAGGCAGGTTCCCTGTTTGTTCTCTGGTGCTACGAGTCTTGCACAGAAGCAGGTAGTGGGACAAGAAGGCATGGTGTCAACAAAGACAGAGACCATCCCCTCCTGGTGTGCAACCTGCCCAGAGGGGTACTCCTAAGGGAATGGGAGCTGAGGGGTTGATTCCTCTCAGTCTGAAGTAGAGTTCAGATTTTAGGTCTCCTCTTCCTGGGTTTGGAAGCCTGCTACCATGTTGCCGTGCAAAGGCAGGTCATCATTGCTGCTGCCACCTCCATCAGAAGAATATTTAGACTGCTGAGCCCTCTCTGAGCAGGTGATGGTACAAAACTGCCCCAAGCTCCTGTGCAGACCTGCTAGGAACCAGCATATCCTACCAGCTGGAGGTAGGCAGCTCCCTGTTCAGCGTTCAGGAAGCCTAGAGGACCAAGGGGAGAAAGACATTTGATAAGCTGAATGACATTCCCCAAGGACTAACTGGGGAGCCTTTGCTCTTACGTAGGCAGCCTGCATCGTCAGGCTGGGACCAGGCTTTTATTTTTCAGGTGTTGTAACCCTTAAAATTAAGTGCCTATAATAGGTGGTCTTTCAAATGCCAGCCCTCTGCTGGTGTTAAAAATGGAGCTGGAGTAATAACTGTGGGATGTCTGGTAGTGCAAGAAGACTCTGGGGGCCAGATGAAGGAAATCACAAGGGGAAAAAAAAAAAAAAAGCAAGAGAATGCAGCAATTATGGATATTTGCATCCAGGTTTGCCTGTGCAGCTGCTCTTCATGCAGCTGAGTCACTGTTTCTGTTAGGGCTTTTGCTTACCTATGAGTCTCAGTCATGGTATTTTATTGGTAAGGACCATCTCTGCCCACACTCTATAGAGTCAGCTGTATTTGCTGCGACAAAGATTAATAAGCTACTGGGTGATGAGTAAATATTTAACAATATTTTTCTTTGCTTTGCTTTACATGTAAAATAAATATATTTGCAGAATATTCATTTTCCCTAGGTCTGGCAGCTTCCTAGAGTCTTTCACTTTTGACTTTTAACAGATATGTTCATATGCTGTATCTAAAAGGATGGTGAGGCAATCTTTATGTTTTGCATATAGCAAACATTATGTTTCATCCCCCTTTGAGAAAATCCCTTTCTGAGGTTTAAACTAAATGTGTCTCATCTTCATATTCAGTATGGCTCTACTTACGCTGCAGATTCCAAATTATTCTAACCCTTGTGTGCCTTTTTTTAGTAGGATTTTTCAAGGAGTTTAAAGTTCCATTTTGTTCATAGTAAAATTTCTTGATGAGACAAAAGGGCTTTCTTTTAAGGATTGAAATAATGATACTTTCATCTTAATCAGTATTCCGTGTGCTATAGTCCACAAAATATATTACACTGCTGAAATCTTTGTTCTCCTAGATGAACCTTGTTTCCTCTACTATGCCTGACTATCTGTCTTCAGGAGGAAGCGCACCAAACAAAATATTCTGAACGTGCCTTAAAAAAGACCTTGTAAGAGGGATTTGCTCCAGTTCTGTGGAAATTATTCCCCAGGATTAAATTTCTCCTTGCCACTGATAACTGGACTTTAATCTTCAACTTTTGAATTTGCTGCATCTCTTCTTCTGAGTCTTCTTCAGCAAAATCCCATTCATGGCAGTTTACTGATTCCGCATGGACATGCTGGTATTTGCTGAGATTGCAAGTACCAAGAGGTCAAAGACTTACTTGTGCTGCACTAAAAAACATTATAAGGAGTTGTAAAGAAATTTCATCATCTTGGAGCAGTGGTGAAAGACATTGCAGATGAACTCCATTCACAAAATAACCTGAAAAGTCTGAAAAAACTAACAAATGGTTAATCAAGGAGAATTCAACACTGATGGTCTCTCTTCCGTGCTTACAAATACTTCAATTTCTATCTAACTTTGACAGTAAGGGGCCCGGGTTGTGGAAGTGGTGGAGGCAGAGCTCCTTTCTCTCACAGAGAAAAATCTAAGAGAATCTCAAATTTAAGAAATAATTACAATTACAGTTTTCTGGCATTTTTCAGGGAATTAAACACTTTCTCTTCACAATGAAAGAAAGATTGTATGGGAAGGGCTGCTGTACTGAGACCAGGGCTACAGAGACTCTTATGTTTGAATAAAAGGTTTAATAGTCCCAGTGCTGAAGAAGGTTGTACTGATGTGTTATACCCTAAGAGGTAACTACTCATAATTTTATGAGTGTTGGTGGGGGGGGTTCCCCCCCCCCCCCCCCCCAAAGTGTAATCAAATAAGAAGATCCTTGAGAGCAGCCTGATTGGAAAATCTAATTAAGAAATCTTTGAATTCGTGTATGTTGTTCTTTCTTTCCATTCAAATTTAACAGACCTGGACCAGTATCTATGCCCTTGATTGGATCACAAATTTAAAATTATGTCTGTCGTATCTTTGTTAACTACCTAACTTTTATAAAAAGCAATTTGAAAGTGTAACATTGAACATCCAGCTGATGATAATAAATAGAATGCCAATAAATCATATTCTGTGCTTGACCTATACTAACAATATCTCCATCGTGAAAGAGAGGCTTCTTATTTTTCAGAAAGAAAACAGTAGTTTTGGGGGCTTGATGATTCACTCTAGAATACCATTTTTTCACCAGATAACCTTTTAGCCATTATCTTTCTTAACTCTATCATCAACTGTTTAAACCAGTTTCTGTCCCCTGCAGTTTCGTAGTATGGTGTAACTAGCTAGTAAGAGCTACTAAACTGCACTGACACTTTTATTACATGGCAGAGTCACCCTGTTAAGTTCTGCCATTCTTATCAGTTACTTCTAGCTCTTTGTTTTCTAAATCTTTCATTTATCCCATGTAGTCTGGTCAGGGTCACATCAGAAGGGAAGGGGATGAAGATGTGGCCCTTTGTTCCTTTCCTCTCCCCTCTCCTCACACTCTTCTCAGTAAACATGAGCGGTGTGTGGTTACTCCTCAGCAAAGCTCATGGATTTAACACAAAATCTTTGGCTGCTCAGATGGAAGGCATGGCAATGCATCATGTACCTAAGTAGCTTGAAGGACTTTCCTGCTCTGAATGCTGGTTAGCAGACAGCGACACATTGTACAAAACACAGAATTGCCCCCCAAATGGCTCACAACACTCCTGCTGCCTCTCGAAGCATCCCCTGTACATGCATAGTGTCTAGTAAAATAAAAATAATACAGTCCACCTTATAAAAATCATATTCTTGGAAAATAAAATATATTGAGATTGGCTTGTAAGTTCTTTGTAAGTATGTTACCACAATAAATGATTTCTTCTGTGGTCTCCTGGATCAGGCTTTCTCCCAGAACAAAACGAATTCAAATGTTTCAGTGAACAATGATTAGGAATACCACAAGAGACTCCAATTCTCACTCTGTTTTTTGTCTAAGATTGTATGAGCTTTGGATTTGTGATCAAAACACTACTGCTCCCAAAATGATCTATACCAGTACTTCTGTACCACATCAAAAGTATAAAGGGACGAAGGGGAATGTTACAAACATGGGTGTAGCCCCACTTAAATAATTCAAGGACTAGGACAGCACTCAGTGCAGTAGCCAGGAAACCCTCAGGTATCTCAGAGTGCTCTTCAAAGTTTTGAGGTCAAATTCTACTCTGAGTTACAAACACATAGCCTTCATTGAGTGTACATGAATAGTATGGGCACAGGCTCAAACTCTGATTAGAGGAAACACTTCCAGAGTGTTATATTCTGAGTTGCACTCTATGCTTTTTTCTGAAACAGTTTAGTTGCAGAAACCTCCAGACTAAGGGGGAAAGTACAGTTCAGTGGGAACCAGGGAACCCTGCTCTCTTCATTCTCTTCTTTCACCTCCATTGCTAATTTTTATACTTTACAACCCTTAAGAGCCACATTTGATGCAATGATTTTTGTTCCAATTTTCTTTTGCAAGTAACTGTCATACTGAATCTGGAGCTAAGAGATAACCATTGGAACCGTGACTGTATTTGAAGTTCTTATAAGACAATCATAGTTTAATGTGAAAAAATGGGATTTCCTATTCCTGATCATTTACCATAAATCTTATTTGATCAAATTATACACTTTTGAATAGTCATTTATCACAAACTGTATTTGATTTAATTGTACAATTTCAGATTTGAAAGAATGCTGTCCAGACATGCTGGGTCTTGTTTCTGTTGACTCAAGTTTTTTGTTAATGACCTATCTTTATGAAGTAAGTGTTTTCCTTCTCTATATTTTTTCCCCAAAGGGGAACAAAGCAAAATGATTGGTGCTTCAGGTCTCTTGGAAAGAAAGCAAAATATCACAGGGAAATTCTTTGCACTAAAGAAGAAGGAGAACAAAGCCTTTGAACAAAAGACTTAAATTCCATCTGTCATTTCCACCCACTACTAAATCTACCAAAGACTGAACATTTATCCCACTGAGCTGAATACGCTGATATCTAACTGTGGTGCTATTGATCACTGCGGAGCATAGGCCTGGCTTTTTAGCTTTTTGAAACTGTTAACATAGATTTAAGTGCAACAGAGGAGGCATGAAGCCATGAATGTTTTATTGGAGTGCTCCAGATCATCTCTCAGCAGGTGAGTTCAGTGCTGTCACTTAAAAGATTAACCTCCTATCCCTACAACAGCAATTATGACAGGAACTGCCTTATTAGGTAAAGCATATTAGAGAAATTGAAACTCTAACTATATTGATAAATTCATTCAGTAAAGCTGACCTCATGGCTCCCAGGCTACATAAGATCTGTAGTCTTTGTCCTTTCGTGCATAGGAATCAGCAGGCTAATGAAGAATTAGTAAGTATCCATGTGACTCAAAGAGCATATTAAGAATGTGTCTGTTTTGCAAATGTCTAATCTTTCCATGTACCATACAATCTTTGGGGTCTCACTTTGACAGTCAGGCTCAGATGTAACACGTGTCCCTTCCTTTTCCTAGGAGGAATTTGCTAAGTAATCATTTCTCTGATGCAGCTTCTTCCAAGAGTCTTATATTATTTCTAAGTTTTAATTTCAGTTTCATAATACCCTGGTGTGTTGAGCAGGTACAGCTTTTTTTCTCTAGAGGGGAAAACTCAGAAGAAGGGTTGTTAATGCCCATGTTTTCAAAAGTAGTGGTGGATTTTCATGCCTGACACTTCTGTTCTTTGATCTACTTGAATCTCCTCACAACCACTTCTCACAGAAGCATGGTGTGGCTGTACCTCCAGTTAAAACAGCATGAATCTGGAAGTGCTCAGTGCATCTGGAGACCAAGCCTATGGTGTCTGAGGATGTAAAATATCACCATGGAAAATACAGGTCAGTGTGACTGGTCTTAGGAAACATGAAAAGTCTTTGCCAAAGACAAGAACTTAAATGCTCAATTCCTATTCTACGGATAGCCCTGTAAGATTATATTTTCCTATTGTCTTCAGACAAAAAAGGCAACTAATTTTTCTCTCATTTCTTCTTAGCAAGATAGAGTATTTTATTGCCCAGACAAGAAATATTGATGAGTTATCAGTAGTTGTCTTTGCGGACCACTGAAAGTTAATGCGGCTGTTTAGCAGGTGAGCAAGGTGACTGTTTTGAGGGTTTCCTAGTTTAAATGACACATATGCTAAATATTTGATTGCAGTGCAGTACCTTAAAAAGGTGAAGTGAAAGACCCAAAAGTGGGAAATATTTTATTTATCTATCTACCCTGTTCAGTAACTGTCCTGGTTTCAGCTGAGAGGATTGATTTTCTTCATAGTAGCTAGTGTGGGGATACATTTTGGATTTGTGCTGGAGACAGCATTGATAATATAGAGATGTTTTTGTTCTATGGACTTATTGTTGAGCAGTGTTTACAAGCGGCCAAGGCCTTTTCTGCTTCTTGCACTGCCCTGCCAGCGGGATGGCTGGGGGTGGACAAGAAGTTGGGAGGAGACACAGACAGGACAGGTGACCCAAACTGACCAAAGGCGTATTCCATACCATATGACGTCATGCTCGGTTTATAAGGAGCTTGGGGGAAGGGGGGGGGGGGGGGGGGGGCGGCGGCGTTCGGAGCAATGGTGTTTGTCTTCCTGAGTAACCATTACGTGTGACAGAGCCCTGCTTTCCTGGAGATGGCTGAACACCTGCCTGTCTATGGAAAGTGGTGAATGAATTCCTTGCTTTGCTTTGCTTGTGCGCGCGGCTTTTTTTACCTACTAAACTGTCTTTATCTCAACCCACGAGTTTTCTCACTTTAACTTTTCCAATTCTCTCCCCCATCCTGATGGGGGGGGGAGTGAGCGAGCGGCTGCGTGGTGCTCAGCTGCTGGCTGGGGTAAAACCACGACAGTAAGAAACCTGCACCATTCACACATAAGAAGTGATTTTTAAATAAATGCCTTCTCCCCAAGGCTTGCTACTTTCAAAGGAAAATACAAAAATTTTTACTGTCACCCCCCCCCCCTTCCAATTTTTTGTGTGTGAATATCCTTTATCTTATGCCTTCAAGGATATTTAAATTTGAATGGGTGACATGAATACACATAAAATGGACATTACACCTAGATCACACCTAAGTTGTTTATCATGAAGGAAAACTTCAGATGATAAGATTTCTTGGAAAAAAATGTGTTTAGATGATCAATGTGGGGTTGGGAGGTTCCTTGGCAGAGGTGAGAGGGGTATCAAGGCTGGGACAGTGATCAGCATCATGACTGGGAGAAGGTGCATGGTGGAATGTGGACAAGAGGACCTGGGGTGAAGACTTAGGTGGTGCAATGAGTCTTTTCTCTTCGTATAACTTGTGATGTGACACAGAAAGTGTTAGGCAGATATTAGGGCTCTAGTGTTGTATGTTATTACAGGAACCTTCACCAGCTTCATTTATTGTTACCAAGTGTTAACATCCCAACTTTACAGGGAAAGATTTGAGGTACACAATCTTTCTTGCTGAAGGCCAAGCGTAAAACTTGTGTTTACGGAGGTATTTAGGTATTTAAGTTCCACTGAACTTAGTGGCACAGGATAATTTAAGTATGAATGTAGATATGGCCCATGAGTTTTAATAGAAGTGAAAACCAAACCCAATGCTACCTGAATGGAGTTTCTGCTGTGACTGTACTACTGTGACTGCAGTAATCTTGTCCACCTCTTTAGCACCTTGGATTGCAAGACTTCAAATTATAGTGATTTAAGTTATGCATGTAATAGCAGAAGGGTTTGAAGGACCTTCATAAATGTTCCTCCTCCTCTCAGAAACCACCACTGGTCTCTGGTTTGTGGTTGAAGCTATTCGCCTAGTGTCTTGCTGGATTTGTGCTAGCATAAATGTCTTTTATAGGGCAGTGAACTGAAAAACTAGAGACATAACAAGTTATAGACCAGACAAGCACCAGACTTCTCCCTGTAATTAATTTGCGAGGTGTGACAATTGCTGTTTGTGTATGAAGATGAGTGACAGCCTCCATGTATCATGTGCCTAGTCAAACTTGTCCATGGTTGGTTTGTCTGGATATCAGAACATCTGAAAGTTTTTCTTGGTACGCAGTCCCATTGCACGCATGTATCTCTCTGCCTCATCGACTCTATCTCTTTTCAAACCTTATCTTAAAACATATCTTTTCTCCTTTGCCAATGTCTTTTAATTTCTCTTTCCCTTGGTCATTGGCCTTATGACTGAATGGTTTAATTTATTCACCGTGCAATATCTTTATGACACTGTTTTCTGTAATTTATATCAGATATAAGACAGTGGACAGTGTTATTTAATTCCATAAAGGGCTTTAAGATGTCATTCGTACAAAAGATACTTATGAAATAAAGTCGTGAGTCTGCAAAAGACTTATTCATGCAAATGGTTACATTAAAATTGATAGTGCTGCTCATGTAAAGAAGTTTCCACGTTGGACCCTAATATTTTGTACTTGGATATCTAAGCATCCAGAGCGGATTGACTTCTGAAAGTCTTCTCAGGAAGTTAAATTTTCTGACAGCTGGTTGATTTATAGCATACTGTGAGTCCAGGAAGGTGCTATTTTATTGTCACGTTGGGAGATTATTTACCCCATCCAACTTGAGGTGTCCCAAAAAGGTGTGCAAGCTGGAGGTTGGTCACCGTACAGTCAGCTGCCTTCAGGAGGAAAACCAGAGCCCAGACATTTGAGGCTTGCTTTTCACTAGGTACTTTATAGGAAGATTCCGCTAAAGTCTGATCTCCTTGCTGGCCACAAATAGATGCTTTCTGGATGCTTACTAAGTTTCAGGCAGGCCTGGCTTATCTTGGGAGAATTTTCCTGTTGCCTCATTAAAAAAAACCCACCACATGCTTTAAATCTATTTTAGAGCAAATGCTTTTAAAATGTATGGTTATTTTGTTTAATGTTAGATAAATCTTTTTTTTGGAGAGTGACTTTATCTCCTGTTAGGTGTCCAGTGAGTATTTACCAGACCAGAAGTACAGGAAAATAATAAAATTAACTCAGAATTAAAGAGGAATAGAAAACCCCAGGACTCTGGGTTTTTCTCTGAGTGTTCTTTCCATGTTAGACCAATCTCAGCTGTGTTAAAATATTCCCTGCCGGCATGTTTCTTCTCCCAGAATATCTCCAGTTCACTAGTCTCAAATTATGACATGTATCCCTGAATATGAAAGCTTTTGGCTGAGCCTGAATAAGCTCTCTGGTAAGACAGATGTTCACTCTTTGGATATGTAATAGAAAACCCATCCAGTGCCTCATCAGTACAAAACTGATGATGTGATCCAACTTCAGGTGCTTTGTCTCCTACAGAAACTTTTATATCTATTACCTGGGAAATGGCATGATGATTTCAAATTGGATTCTAGATGCTGATGGAGGCTGGGCCCTGATTCACTGACAACACCAAGTCTTTCCATTCATTACCCCTCTGTTGGGGGTGAGGGAGGCAGGAAAGCAGAAGGAAGAAGGAAACCCATTAGTTGCATTTTTTCTTTTCTTTTTTTTTTTTTTTTTAACTTTCTTTTTCTTAATGTTACCCTTGTCCCAAAGCAGACACCTGATTTTTCACTCTGCTGCACAATGGAGGAGCAACTCCATCCAAGCCCCAAAGTGGCTCCTTGTCCTGACCCTGGCTTTCAGGTCTCTCTTTTCTCACAGGTGACTTCTACTGTCTCAGGATATCTTCTTAATCACACTGATTGTGCCAGCCAAAATCCATCAGTGTTCTTCATGGATTCGAGGCTGGAGAGGTAGGAAGAAAAATTTAGCAGCTCAGAATAATAGATCAGGCACTGTCCAGACTTCCCATTTCCCTGACCAATGAACCAGAGATCTTGTGAACCAGCTTTTGGTGATGGCATTGAGTAATCCATTCAGTAACTGGCCTGTTGTTTCAAAATTTTTTTCCCCATAGATTACTATTTTAAGATAAACAATTAAAAAAAAAAATGTATTTTTTACATTTTGAAATAAAAATGGTGAGACAATGTGGTTTGCTGAGGGTTAAGGAATGTTGTAATGTCTCTTAAAAATGAGACCTCTTCTTCTCCAAGCAAGAGTGAGATCATGGGGTTCAGAAGGATGTTTTAGATGGGTGAACATTTTTGTAGCCTGCGCTAGGCCTCACACAAGGATTACATCCAGCCATGACATATAGGTAGTTTTTAGATAACTTTTCATGAATTCTCCTTTCATAATCACTTGGCTATGGAAGCTGGGAGAAAAGACAAGTTTTAACAATCCAGGTACCTGTGAGTTGATTAATTTTCAACTCCTTTTGGAAGTGGTATGTTTTGCTCCCCCGGAAAAAAGAATATCTCTGTTTTGAGCAATTATGTGTGTGTGTCTTCCAATACAATCTCATTCAACAATTCCTTAAAATAGCTCACCGAGGCAAGGAAAATAAGTAGTATTTCAATTAGACGATAAAAATTACAGTCATGGAACAGACTAATGTTTATGGTAAATATTTTCTTTTACATTCAAACTTGGTTTCGAGGGATAAAGAGATCGGCTGGAATGTAAGCTTGTAATTTGATTTAAACAATGAGACATTCAAATGCAGAAAGGAGACAGAGAGCAGTTCTTTTTTCCTGGGGCGAGCAAGGAGAAGGCAGCCCATGACAGAAGAAGGGGTCCAGATCCCTCGCACAGGCGTTCCCACGCGGAGCAGGCAAAACCTGTGCCCTGGCAGTAGGGATGCCGAGCAGCGCGGGTTCATGAAGAGTGCAGCTATGTGCCTCGTTGTAAATGAGTGCTAATAATACTAATATACCACATGTTACCCACACCATTTTACCGCTGTCTACCGTTCCAAGGAGAAAAGCGAAGTGGAGGAAAACAAAAGGGTGGGAGTGACAGGGAGAAGAAAAGAGGGTTGCTGCTGTAATCAGCATTTCACTGAACTGTGAATTTTAACAGGTTCTCTGTAGTTCAGATTGTTATTTTGTCCACTAGGTACCTGTACAAGATAATGACGACGGCTGACAGAATATTGCAGTGCAGCCGAATTCTCATGAACTTCACAAACGGGTCTCTTGTCCAATATGCTTCAACCTATATGATCGCAGCTTAGTCATATTACCACATTGTTTTTGATGCTACATTTAATTTTATGAATAAACTGGTTTCTAAATTGCTAACCAGTTGTCTGATTAGCTGCCACAGATACCATTTAATCTAAGTGCTCAAGTAAAGCGTAACTGCTGCTTTTATGATATTATCAATAACCCTGTCATGTCTGTCTAACTGGCATTTATGCAACCTATGTGCATACAATAAAATTCCTTTAGAAATCATTAAAGAAAAGTATGGGCATTTGTGAGTAAAACCAATGGTTATATTTAGGTTTTGTAAATAGTACATGCTACCCTAAGACTTGGTGGCTGATTGAATTTCAGTGCAAAATGTGACAAACTGTGAAGTACAGGAATGGATCACATATCTTTTGTTCTTTCTCTTCATATATCTACTCTTGCTTCCCTGGGAAATCAAGCGTATATTTTTTCAGGGTTTATTTTCCAGCCCCCAAGAAAGGCTTATTTTAGTATTTGTGGGGTACAATCTGAAAACATGGATTTAGCTTGCATTCAAAATGAGCTACTGGAACAAATTTAGATGCTGATTTTCTCGAGATCTGCAATTTGTTCCATGAAAGCAAACATTATGACCACCAGTCATGCCTGTAAAGGGAAAGCTGATCACCTGATAACGTGCTGGAATGCTTGCAGCTGGTGAAGTAGGTCTTGTCATCCCCATTTGTAAGTAGAGAGGCAGAAAAATGAAGTTGCGTTGTGCTCTGGGAATGTGGACAAAGCACAGTAACACAAAGATGATGAGCAGGTGCTCACACTGCCCGGACTAGATGCCTGTGATGTGAATTATTTACAGTTAATGAAAAGAGAGAGAAGTTCCTCAGAGGACCACTCAGAGTTAGCCCTGTGAAGCCTGGTAGAATAAATATTTTCTGATCTCATACTCTGTTGGCAGCTGAGTTGTAGTTTAGGGTTAAGGGACATTGGAACAAGACAGAAGAACCGAACAGTGGTTATAAACTATAATAAATGCTACAGACTGGTCAGGGTGGATACAGCCTTGATGGTGGTTGGGCAGCATCGCAGGACAACAGCTGCTCCCCATCACAGGATGTGGAGTGTGTTGTGACCCAGCAAGGGTTAATGTGAAGAACATCCCCTCCCCTGTCCCTGTGTTAAATCTGTGCCTGGCAGCTATTGCATTTCTCAGTTTCTCATATGTACCTCTGGTCTTGCTTACTCAAGGTCAAAATATTGTCAACACATGGTAGTGAACAATGTGTGTTAGCTCGTGCATTTGTTTGTTGCAGGAGTGCTTGCTTTTTGCACCGCATAAAATGGTTAAATGTAGTGTTTCGCCTACTTGCGGCTAAAGCTTTTGTACTTGCTTTACATGGTTACCTGAGTTATTTTCCATCTGTTTCCTCACATCACTTTCAACTGGCTTAATCCTACTGCCTGATTGTGGCACCTTCCATGATGCAGTGTAATTAACCACAGGCAACTATTCAACATATTAGAGATGAAAGCAACGTAGCGTGTTTTTTTCTGGCTTCGTGACATGTGAAGGCCAAAAGAACAGCTTTATTCTCTCCAAAGCTTCTCTACCATTCTTTGGTGTGTGATCAGAATATTTTTAGATGGCCTTGCAGGTATACAGCTATTCCTAGGACACCTTGCAATAATATTGCTTTGGCCCCATAACCAGCCTTTCCAGGCTGAAAAGAGGGGAATGTTGGCAACTGGTTAATATGTAGCAGAAGAAATTAAATGCCTCTGACAGTAATTGCCTGAAGAAAATTTAGAAGATGAGATAGCAACAACACAGCAGACACAAAATAACTAGATTAAGAGCACAATAGCCATATGTCAACATTATATTAAGAAAACAGTGCTTAAAATGGTGAGGTCAGAACCTTTGCCAAGAGCCTGACATGTGGCTGCCAAACTAGTTTTGTTGGAGAAAGTAGTGTATGGAAAAGGTGCAAAAAACAACCTCCCCCTCCAGACCCTACAATCTGAAATCTCAGTGTGTCCAACTCAGATTGATTACTGCAATTGATGAGGAGTATTAATGGGGGAGGGAAATGTTGAAAATGAAAAACAATTCTTTTTCGATTTCTCAGTCTACTTAGAATTAAATGATGCTAATAAAGCAAGCCATAGTTGGCTAACAATGTAATTTTTTCCCCCATGTAAATCTTGACTCTTAAAATGTTTGCACTGCATTATGATCTCCCCCTCTCTACAACTAACATGAGTAATAAACTGGTAGTTTGCATTAAAAATGAAGCTCATTTTTGGTTGTGTGTTTCTGAGAAGACTGAGGTTGTTGGCATCTAAGGAGGGGGTTTAGTTTCAGGCCTCCTTACATTTCTGTTAAACATGGTGAATTCTCCTACTCAAGTCAAAAATATCCATTGCTAGGAAGCGTTAATATAGAGACCACTACCATAATACCATTTTCAGAACAATGATAGAGACTCTTAGTGTTGATATCACAGGGTGTTACATATACCTATCATTCAACTTCTCTAAAATTTTGATATACCAGTATATTTTATTGAATATCAGTACCCAGCAAGATTACCCTTCCTGTAAAGGTTCCCTCTGAACATCAGGAAACACTTTTTCCCTGTGAGGGTGACTGAGCACTGGCACAGGTGGCCCAGGGAGGTTGTGAAGTCGCCATCCTTGGAGATACTCAAAAGCTTTCTGGACATGGTCCTGGGCAACTGGCTGTAGGGGGTCTGGTGAGTGTGTACATTGGACCAGATGACCTCCAGAGGTCCCTTCCCACCTCAGCTGTTCTGTGATTCTGTAAAGAGGTGACGGACGCAAAGGGTCTATTATTGATCCTCTCCGTTTTGGGAAACCTCTGGTATATGCCTAGCCTTACATGTCATCTGTATTATTTTGATAAAAACAGATAACTAGGCAGCCTGCTGTAAGGTGCCATAGTTATACAGTTCAGCCTGTTTATTCTAGCTGAAAATCAGAAAAAAGGAAAAAACAACCTCAGTAAGAATAAGGTATCTGGGTACAGATTTAACCAGATCTACTTCAGGTCCTTTAAAGGTAAAACTGTCAGCAAAATATCACACCCCAAACTGACACAGTTATACCAGTGTGAATTTTTATATGTAGGCCAACTCTTGCTCTACTATATGTAAAATGAATCATAGGCTGCAGTCCAATTCCCTTAACAAAAAATAATTGGCAGAAACCTCTGCTGCCAGATTTGGCAGTGCGGGAGCTGTACAGGCATGCAGGCTGATTTAGGCTCATTTTCAGAGGCATTTCTTCAGAATAAGGCTACTCTATGTGAGTGAGGCACCCTTAGGAAGTTTGCCCTGCTCTTGCCCATTTATTTAGGATATTTAACTCTGTGTTTACCACTCTTGTGAGGACTATATACCCTGACACTGGATATCAGTCAGGATACTAGTCCACGAGCAGCTCAGCAGTGCAAGTGACATTCCCTGTCTGCCCCACCTTCATTGCAAGTGCTGCTGCAATGGTACCACCTGAACTCCCAGCAGCTACATCGCGGTGTCGATACTTGGAGTATGTGTGCATTCATAAGTTTTGCCTACCAGGCAATACAATAAAAACCCGCGTAATTTTGAACCCAGCACGTTGTGTTCTTTTTTTCCTTTGGTGTCTGTTTTCTAAGGTGCTTGCTTCATATCAATCTTTTGTAAATTGCATACTCCCCCCAAATGAAAAATGAAATTACTTCTAATTAACTGATTATAAGATCTAGGGCTTTATGAAAAAAACAGAGGATTTGTTAGAATTCAAATCTTGGCATTACTGCAATGTATGAAAAATTTTTTTGTCATTGGTTAAATTATCACTTACTTAATTTCATCTATCTTATTAAAAGCCACATTGGAACAGCCTGTTGCTTAAATGAACATACCTCCCCATGAATATGTTGTTTTGATTCCATGATTCTTTTTTTGTTAAATCTGTTTATGAGCTGAAGGAAGTGAAAGACAAGTGGAAAAAATTAGCAGTTGATATCTCTAGTTCTGACTAGATACTGCTACATGTTTTAATATTTAGTTGATTTTAGATTTACAAATAATCTTGATATGTATGCAGTACTGAAATGTTAAATATTCCCTTGCTGTGTAAGGCTCCATAAAAATAACAGTGAATGTAATGTTTAATGGTCGCTATTTTTTAAAAGGTTTTCTTGTCTTTGAAATACATAGGTGACTACTTGGTTTAATAAAGGCTCACTGTAATTAGTGATACACACTTAGAAGGAGTTGAAGTGTTCAAATTCAAGCCATGTTAAGACTTTCTCATGTTTAAAATCCATCCATTAGATTAGGTGGAAGGGTCGTAAAGCATTCTGTGAAATCAGGCGCTGATATATCACTCTTGAAGGGTGTTAATTTGGTTCTCCAGTTCTGATTTGTTTGGAAGAACATATTAATTGCTTGTTAGACAGAATTAAACCAATTTTTGCTACCAAAAAAAAAAAAAAAAAGAAAAAAAGATAAAACGGAATTGCTGAGAATAAAAAGCTGGATCTTTGCAGAGCATTAATTCTCATTACAGCAGCTTGTTTTGCAAAAGGCAGAACAGGATGATTCTGTCTTTTTGGATCTTTGAACAGCTCTGAGAAACAAAGACTGATATTGCTGAGAGATGAGAAACAGAATTTTATTCCCTGCCAAAAAAATATTCTTAAGGTCATAGTATTATGTGGTCTGCCTCAGCTTCTCTCCTGGCTTACAACTCAAGCAGTCAGGAAAATGATTGCAGAAAAAGCTATTTCACTTGAAAGCAAACATGCTTGGTTCTACTGCAGCTGCAGAGATATGATTGTACCGGGGGCCTGATCCTGTATCTCCTCAGCCAGGGCAGAGTCCCATTAAAGTTAATGGAGCCTAACTTGGGCATCAGGACGTACGTGGATTAAGACAAGAACAAAGTCATAACTACCCAGGAATCCAGACAGAGGGGTCTCTTAAAAATGAGGTTCTGCCATGACAGTGTCCATTTTAAAATACCAGCCATTTCAAGCAGATATGTAGGCTCATGCTCTGTGTGTGGCACGATTATAGAGAAGACAGTGAGTGGACAGGCAGTGAAGGGTAAATGTCCTTATGCTCTCATAACGTTGGGGATTCTTAGAGAAATCATGGTGCTGAGGTGTGTTTTTTAGAAAGATACAGAATTCGTGCAAAACCACGTAGAACATAACAGACCCGTATTCCCACAGCAGAACTGCAAACGTTGATTTAAAAATGACAGGGCAAGGCTGTCCCTCTCTTCCAAATCGCCTGACATGTTCTACCACTTCTGCCATGTATCACTCAAGTTTATATACGTGTAGGAGGTGTACACTGGAGGAAGGGCCTACCTGCTCACAGGAGCCTGTCCTGGTGCCTCACTGTGTTTGCACAGAAGTTCCCAGTGTGATTAGTGCAGAGATGGGCAGCAAGATTCACAGGCAATCTTAGGGAATATGGTGCTTATTTGAGGTGGACCACTTAAAGTTGAGAAGTGATTTTGATTATTTTCTGCAATAGTAGTCGATTTCTAGTGTACTGCATCAACATTACACCTATCTCTTTAACAGTAGGTGGATGAAAAGAGAGCAAGTATGTATATCTACCTGCAAATGTACCAAATAACCATTTTGAGGGCTTGATTGTTGAATTAATGGTGAGACCCAAAATTTGCCATTCCATTTTAGGGCAGGTTTTCTATTTGTTTGGTGGTTATTCTATGCAGGGTCATGTTTTCATTTTCCTTTTGTTTAGTTCGATTCGCTAGCTTCTTAAAACATGCTATGTTTAAAGCTGAAAGGACGCTAATCAGCTTTTCTTGATAATGTCGGTTTGCAGTCTTGCTCTCAAATGGGTGTGGAAAATATACTTGGGAAATTTATGGATTCAGTATTTGTATTCAATAGACTTGGCAGATTTTTAATATCATGGGGATCCCTTCCAAATCCAAAGTACATCTGCATAGATACAGAACTTACTTTTTGCAGTGGCCTTAGTGTATCTTGGCTCTCTGCCTCAACTGCTTCAGTTCTTATGTCTCCGGCACAGATATCTTAGAAACACCAGTGGGAGATTTCCTTTGTATAATTTCTTTTTGTATGCCCTAAAACTAGTGTTCCAAACCTTGTGCATTATTGGTAACAAGTGTATGTTTTGCTCTTTCCTCTTTAACTGTTTATCATCCTACCAAACCTCTCGATTTGTCTCCCTGCTGAATTTCTGCCTTATCCTCACCTCTGAGCTCTCTGAGCCAGGAGCTATCGCCTAAGCTTGACGTTGTCACTGCCAGTCACTCGATCTTGGCTATGAGTCCATGCGTGCTACCAAATGCAAAAAAAAGCCCCCAAACCCACACATGTCCTTTGCTAGGCTTGATCTTACCCTCAGGTAAGACAATGCTAAGTTTTTTTGGGTGTTTTCTGGGTGGGTTATTTTTTAAGGCATTTGAGATATTTGTGCTTTAGGAATGATATGTATTGGCCATAAGGGATAGCTATTAACTTACATCATCAGGTTTAAATTAAAGTGTTTGGCTCAAATACTGGATTTTCTCCATTGAAGGAAATAAAATAACTTTTGGCTTTTTCTGAATTTCTGTAACTTTGTTTGTGAGATAAAGGTCATCCAATTTTTCAGATTCACTTGTCTAAACTTGTTTTGTCCATCTGTTTTTGTCCTGGCACGCACACCAGTAAATCCTTCATGTAAGTGCTGTTTCATTGTTCTTCCAGAACAGTGAGGATGAACACTCAGGAATATTATTGGTCTCTAAATAAAATAGAATCGTTGTCATTTTCTCTAAACAGGAAAATATCTATTAGCAAGACAGATAGGGTTGTGAAGTCCATAGCAAAATAATGATACTATATTTGTTAGTAATCAAGATAAAATACGGCTTCATTTTTAAAATGATACCTAAGATAGAATGAAACAACAGAGATGTAAATAATTTAAAATATTTTAACATCCATGTTTGTTCTTTTTAGATTTTTTTTTTTTTTTTTAAATTTCTGAGGGACTCATTCATAGCCATCCTCAGATTTGGCCACAATTTAGTGGGCATGTATTTCAGCACTTTGCAGTGAACCAAATTGCTTAAGCTTTTATATATTTATAAAATATATATGAATTATAAATGTTGTATATTTTTACACTATAAAAAACCAATACTCCTTTCTATTGTCACCCCAATGGGTAGGTGGAAATAGTGCAAAATTTATAAAGTGTCTGTGGATTCAAGGTTTTGGAGTCAGATTCTGATTCGTATTTAGATTTGCTGCATTACTGAAGTGTATCAGTGAGGCTTACAGATAAGAGAAAACTGAAAACAGTAATGCCTTAAATTGTTAGAAACTAATGACAGTGTCAGCGTGGGTGAGCACTGAACAGAGAAAGAGATAAGGCAGAACAACATGCTTCAGAAATGTTGCTGTTTTCTGGCAGCCATGTTTTTCGTACCCAAGATGGGAAAAGACGATGACCCTGTTGTCGCACGAAGTTGTCACCAAGGAGCAGTGAATATGACTTTGAAGCAGGATGGGCTAGGTCGGAGTTTTACCTGAGGTGGCACCTGTGGATGATGATAACAGCAAAAATAGTTCAGCAGGGCATGGCAGAGCCGCCACGAAGGGCTTGCCTTCTCCTGGCAGCAGCCCCGCTACACTGCAGAGCTTCAGCTCATGCCACGGCACAAGGCAGAGCGGAGCCTGACTGGAGCTAGTATTGGCAGTTCCTTCTGATAAATGCTAGTCGGCTTGAAAAGATATTGCTCTTTTTTAAATAAATACATGTCTTGTTGAATAACTGCTGTTGCATATCAGCATTTGGAGTGATGTGAAGGAAACTCTCTCTAGGACGCCTCTGTGAATTGTTGTTCTCTGGAAAGCAGTCAACTAAGAAGCAAAAAGGGCACGTCAAAAACATGGTATTTGGGTGAGATTGAGGTAAAGACAAGCAAAAGACAAGTTAATGCATCAAAATTATTTGTGTAACGCAGCAGCAACAATTTTACATAATTTCCACAGGAGAAAACATGGCCTGCGAATTTTCCTTTTCCATGTCAATTAGCTTTCCTCATGCTTCACCAAACGCCTTTAGCAGCACCTAGAATTATTGTGATAATGGAAGTTTAACTTGGCAAGAGGCAGAGGAACTCAGTCAAGGCCAGAATAATGAAACAAACCCTTCAGACTGACAAGGGAGAAAACACCCCTCTCTCTCTGATTCCTGGTCTGCTGCACATGAGCGTTCCTGCCACCTCCTCATGCGACACAGTGGTTGTCTGAAGTCATAGATTGTCTTTATACGGGCTGCACCAGCCTGAACAGATTGTCCTGCAGTCAGACTGCAATAAAATGATCTGGATTCTTGACTATATGGACATTGCTACTATATATCCAATTTTCCTTGAACATTTTTTTTTTTTTTCTTCATCTGGTTGGTAGGGAAATAACACTTTGCCATTTGCTCAGTGTTTTGGGGTGGCTGATGCCTGCTCAAGCTACTGGGTCTGATCAGGCTGCGCGTGCCCTCGATGGCGGCTGGGCATGCACAGATGAACTCTAAGGGTACAGTGAGCCTCAAGTGCCAGGATATACTGGTATGCCTATATTTGCATAGCAGATTTGATATAATTCATATGCACCATCTCTCTTGTACCTGCATTATAGAAGAATCAGGAGCAGCACTACGGCAGTCCTAGATACGGGCACCAGTTCACATGCTGTTATCTTTCCATTGCTACTCTAAGTGGGAAAATTTCACTGTATGGTGCTCTTAGGACTACCTTCAAACAGCGACCACAACAAAATTTCGTCTAGGTAGACCTTTTTGGTTTGGCATATTCAGGCCTTGCCATGCCAATGGATTGTTACATACCAGGATGAGTTTTATGGGTATTGCACTGGCAAGAATCTCCAAATAAAACAAAAGTGATACTGCCTCTCATTTTGCTTATAATGGAATGCAGCACTCAAGCCTCGTCTTGTAAGTACTTGGAATTGAATCCTCAGCTGGTGTAAATTGTCTCCACTCCGCAGAGGAATGGCTTTTCTGTGTGCCAGGGCTCCCAGCGGCTTCAGTGGGAGCTCTTCATACTGAGCATTCGCAAAAGCAAATGAGCCTGACTTGAATGTGTTTGTGAGCATAGATAGATCTTGCCATGAACCAGAGAACAAATTTTATTTGAACTCTGTCCCCCTTGTAACTTTTTCTTTGCAATCCTCAATATGTTTTTGCATTTAGGGACTGGAGAGACCTTCTGTAGCTGTGCTAACACATGCCAGTTCCCCTGGGTTAGACTAAAAAGCTGTTTAGCCTGGTAAAATTCCTCACAGCTGTTAACCAAAGATTGTGTTGGATGAGGGGCATGCCTCATATGTCAGAGGGTGCTGAGTTCACATGTTGATAGGGTTTCACATTTTAATTTTGCTCTCTAAAACCACAAATAACAAAGACAAAACTGCAAGCCTCCCAAGGCAGAATGATTGCAAATAAAGCAAACTATGATTGATTTTAGTTTGACAGCTGAGTATTGTTTTGCCTACCTAACCCAGGAGCACATAAATATTCACCAGAGAAATGAGTGACCTGCCTCATCTTTTGCCTTGTAAAGTCATTTTGGCCACAGTTCTGCAAAGACTAGTACATGCTCAGCTTTCAATATGAGGGCTGTGATTAAAAGTAGTTTTATCTCTTCCTGAACAAAGCTGGCTGTGTATGCTTGGGTATGAACACACATTTGAACACACCATCGAGTTACAATACCTCTATAAGCAATGGCCCATCCTTTGCATATTGTAATCGATTATGAGTTCTCTAGTTCTAGTTGTACATGCTTACAATGTAAAATGCATTATTAAAACTGTTTTCCTTAAGATTTAAGTCGAGTTGCATTACCTCTCAATACTGTTTCAAACTTTGACTGCATGGTTTTACAAAAATTTAAAATGTCTTTTCCCAGGATGCCAATATATGTTATAAAATATTTTTTATTTAATTGAAGAGATTTTCTCCCCTTTTTTGGGGCAGTTCCTTTTACAAGTAATTCAGAGGGCTACTTACTATAGAATGACAACAGCAAATCTGAACTACTGATTTATACCAGTCCAAAGGGTTTTTAATTATTAACAAGAAACACGTTCAGGGTAAAACAAAATTATGAATGTGTCTGCATAGCAGTGTACGAGTTAATTCAGACTGACTTGGAAATGAGAACTATTTTGGATGAATGAGGAAGGCAAAAGCAAGCCTAAAGCTCTCAGTAAATTAGGCAGCAGCTGTACTGAATAAGCCCTCGTTCAAAAGCCCTCTTTCAAAAGTGGCTTCTCTCTCCAATGCCGTGGCTTAACACCGTACCGACAGCACAGGTAGGTGTACCATTGCCTTAGGTTTAGAAGAAAAGCGTGAACACACCCAGTATATTGGAAACAAATATTCTGAAGGTAGCTCACAGGTTTTGTTGGAGCATGCCTAGCTCTCTGCAACATGTAAACACCAACGTAGGGGTTGATTTTAAACTTAGCAAACTTCCAGCCAAATGTGGATTTTATGAAGGAAATCACATATGTCACTACCCTACACTGACTTACATTTTGGGACCCTTCCCTTAGGTGTCCTGATAATTGAGAAGCGATGGAGTTACTCCACTGCTCAGGGTATCCAGCAAGTTTTCAAGATGGTCTTGTAAAATTTTACATACAATATTTAAAATTAAGTAAGTCATTGTAAATGCATCAGTGTGCTATACATCCTTTCTCTTAATTCCCATAAACTTTAACATGAACGGTAATGGTAGCTACACACAGAAGAATGATTAAAAATTACTCAGACAGAAGGGGAAAAAAAATTGGTCATTTTTTCCTTCCCTAACTTTCTTTCCAAGCCTAAGAACACTTATTTGTGTAGTTTAATTTAATTTATGTATCTGACTGTGATCTCATAGAGTCATCTGAATGAATCCTATGAGCAAAATTAAGAGGTTTTATTCCCATTCTTCTTTTTCCTAATCACAAAATTATGTCCAATAAAAAAGAAACAAGATTTTAAATATTTAGGAGCTGAGCTTAGACTGGCAATACACACAAAGTTTATAGGCCAAAGTTTTCAAATATTCTGCCTAATTTTACAGTCCAGATTTGCCTCTTCCATAAAAAAGCCACTATACCTTTTGGTGTTAATGGGAAATACAGGCACTTAGCGGTTTTAAGTCAAACCATTTTTGTGCAAATATCAAGTCCAAACATGAGTCCGGTCACTTAATTATTTGTGAGTCTTGCTTTAAACGTCCAAGATTATACCCCTGAAGATTCCTACTGAGGACGTTACTCCGGAGCACCTAGCTTTTGGGCTTCATGACTCCCCAAAGCCTGCAGCTCGTCCCTGGATGCTGAGAGCAATCTCCTTCCTGGCATGGCCGGCGGAGCTGCTCCGTTCCCAGCCCGTACCTTGGCACAACACAGATCCAGCAAGATCACTTTTGGCAACGCTTGGCTCCTTCTCTGTGGTAACAGCAGGTGCCTACTGAAATGCCGTAAGGCTCCTCGCACAGGGTTTAACCCCCTTTTTGGGATGAGAAATGTAAGACTAACGTGGGCTTGGGAGCCTGCTGCCGGGCATTGTGCTTGAAAACTTTGGTCCAACCTTTATCATGTCATTCTGGAACTGCAGATTTCTGCTTTTCCTTTTAAAATGAGTGCTCACGTCCATGTGATACACGAGCTATGAAATCTTTCTCTAAATTTGTTTTATTACTTTATATATGGTATAAACTGCAGAATGTTTTACAGTCTCCATATTAAATTCACCAAAGGTAGAAGCAGTTGGAATTTAAGCAGGTTGTGTTACATTCCCTACATAGACGTGAGGTTAGCAATGTACAGGTAACAAGTGCTCTTATTGCTGTACACACTGCATCCTTAACCTTTTAGCATGGTAAGAATAAAAGATACAATACATTACAGGAGGGCAAAGGGGGAAGGAAAAAGATTTTACATGAGTTACAATGAGGAATGAATTAATGGCTTAAGCTCAAACATGAGAACTATGAATTGTTGAATTCCTACCCTGAATTTAAGGATATGGCTTTTGACAGGTTGCTGAGAGCCAGACTTTTACAAATTCCTCCACTTTTTCCACTTAATTATTGTCAGATCACTTAGATGACTAAATGCACCTATAAGCTGAGAGGGTAAATGCTGACGCACCGTATTTGGTGCCTGCTATGTTACACTGCAGCTAATCATCAGGATTCAGATGGAAGTCATGATCTTTGTTTTAAGAAGTATTGTAAAGAATCTGTCATGCTTGATTTCTTAAAAAAGAAAAGGCTAAGTCTGTACACATGCTAGTGTTAATGAAGTACTCTATGTTTATTTTAGTGCAAATCTGTTGTATTGTCGTTAAAAATAACAATAATTCTGATCTTATAAACTAGAATATTCTTTAGAGTGTATTACAAAGGGCTTGGCTCAAACTCTCTGCAGGTAAATAAACCAAGCTAAGGTGTTACTAAGGCAACATCATAAATAGTAAACAAGAAATAAGAACCACTACAGGATTGAAACAAGATGCTAATATATGCTGAAAGCCCTGGAAAATATAAGGAATCTGATCTGGGCCGGATCAGTTAACAACGTTGTTCCACTTTGGTGAATGTTGATAAGTTTGGCCCAAGATGATTCTGAAAACTCTGGGACTGATTGTCTGGAAATGTTATGGGGATCTAATTAACTGATTATAGTCTGTTGTGGAACTTCCTCATAGTCAGGTACTCTTGTGTTCTGTAAAATGAAAAACCACCACTCACACACCAGAAGACACTAGACATACATGTGGTTTTGACATTATCATTGCATATTATTGCATTGACATTATCATTACATATTATCTTTGCATATTTTTTTTATCACAAAATATAGAATTCAAACGTATCTTAAAGAAGGCACTATATGAAATCAGTAACCATATATGTTTGTCATGAATGCATTTGAAGAGCTTCTCACTGACCTGAAGAATGGCAAGTTTAGTGTTTCTTCTCTTACCATATTGCATTTTAATTCCTTACTCACACACATGCAAGAATTATAACTTTTCAAGATCTAAAAGGATTTTTCCTTAAGTCTATTTAGATAAATCCATAATAAGGAGGTGATAGTAGTTTTCAGCTGAGTTTCAAGAGGGATTTCACAGTCACTTAGGAAAACAAGCATTTGGCCCAAAGAGAATAAAAATGGTTATAAAATAAATAAAATAAGGGGCATTGAAGGCAGTGGTAGGTTGTAGGGTGAGAGTGGGGGAGCTCAAGTACCTGAATTCCCTTTTAAACTTTTCTAATTAATTAGTAATTCTTCTGGGTTTGTTTTGGTTTGGTTTGGTTTGGTTTTGTTTATTTTGCAATAATTTGAAGTAAATTGTTTGCCTTCCCACCCATCCTCAGATGGGAGTCGCCGGGCACAGCCGGCACACTCCCGGCCTCGGGCCAGCTGCTCACTAGCCCTTAGCTGCGATGGAGCAAAAAGTAGAACTTGCATTTAACATACAGCAGGACCCAGCCTGTACACCAGGCATGTCCTGTGGTCCTCAGCAGAATCACTCCAGAATGATGTCACTTGGGCTCCTGTCATCTTCACAGGCCCCAGAGGGCTTGTGGAGCAGGTAGCCATGAAGGACCTGGCGGGGGTTTTCCTCCCGCAAACAACACTTTCCATAGGAGCTCAGAAAAAGCTGCAAATGTCCAGAAAATTCCAGCCTTGTATTGGGATGCTTTTAGATCCATCTGGCTGAGCTGTCTTGCTTTGGTTTTATGCTAAGTATCACTTGTCCCTTGTGATAGCCACATGCAATGTAAAGCTCATGTGTTAAAGGACCTGCAAAGTGTGGTGAGTTTAATAAGCAGTTTTCTGAAGTCTACAGTGGAAATTGTAATCGAAGAGAGGAGGAAGGGGACGATACTTGTCATTTTAAGCTCCTAGCTGGTGGTTACTTATCTAGACCCACAACTTTGAGACTTCAGCTCCGAGTCTTCTTTTTCAGAGCAGGGGGCACCATGGTCCTCAGGCAATCCTCCAGTGTCCATGTCAGTCCCTTAAGCTGATGCTATTCCATGTAACCAGCATTAATCAGCCTGGGGATGTGATCCAGCTCTCTTACTCCATAGCTGCACATCACGAGCACTGATCAGCAGAGTCAGTGTCTCAGAACTTTGAATGACTGTCTTCCTAGCCAAAGAGAGACTGAAATGGTTCATGAGACCTGAGAAAGTATCTTCCAGTTTGTTTAGTTAGCTTCTCCTACAAGTCAATCACAATCAAAGATTTCAACAGCCACAAGGACCAGCCTTGATCCTGCTAAGCCTTACTTAAAAGAGGAATCTTAATTCACGCACGTCCCACTGACTTTGATGGAACTGCTCACATGTGTAAGAGTCTGCAGGATCAGCAACCCTCAACTAACAAGGGAGTTATGTAAAACTGAATGGCATCTGTAAATAAACACAACACTACAGACCCTGGTGTGCTGCTCTGCTCCTTTTTGGACACACTATCCTATCTTTGCTGAGGCAAAGTCTTCCCTGCTCTCTTCGCATCACACAGATGGGATCAAAAAGCTGAAGAACTGCTTTTTCATGACGGGAGTCCATCACAGGAGCATTGCTATTAGTCTTTGCTAGCCATCAATGTCTGGAAATTTCACAGTCAAGTTGCTAGTGATTGTATTGAAAGGGTTTGTGTGTGGGTGGTTGAAAATATGGTGCTTGGCCTCTGGTGCCAAACTCTCAGGCAATATCAGCTGTCTTTATACAAGTGATGAGGCAGAATATGTTACTTTAAGTTTAATATTTAGAACTTTGTCTGTCTTGCTGTCAAAAAGCTATACATGTGGAGGGGATTGCTGACTACAGAAAGTGCATAATTAAATACCTCAGCACAGAAGAAGACGTCATGTAGTTTTCATGGGGAAAGGTGGTGTGAAGTGGTTCTTTGATTCTTTACATTTAAATTAGTCTCCTCAAATGCTTTTTTTTTTTTTAATATAGCAGCAATTTGTTGTTATATCAGCAGTTCCTTAATTTTAGACACTCTGGATGTGTGGCTGACTTTTCTGTGTTTTATTATGTGTACACAGACAGTCAGATGCTTGGGTTCCCCGTCCCCCCACCCCTCCCAGTAGAAACTTTCCTATTTGTTTTTTACTCATTGTATTACATAGCATTGCTAAAAACATGGGAGAGTGGAAACTGCTGAATTCTACACCTGGTTTTGCTGGTGCTTCTTTTTCTATTATGAAATTAAGTCATTTGTAGCTTAAACGTTGAGAACAGGGGGAGCAGGTTTGAAAAGGAGAAAGGGAACCAAGAGAGGGAGGAACTCCTGAAAAGAAAGAGAGTGGAAAAGGCCTTGAAAGCAATTAAGTGTTGCAAAAGAAGGCTAAGGATGAAAATGTGGTGTGATGTATGTGTAAGCACATGGACACTGGTCATAGTAAAAGTGAATGTCAAGGAGAGATGGAGAACAGGGGGAGGGAATGTAGGGTATTTTGCAAACCATTGCCTTTGCATCAATGCACATCTTTAACGATGTGCATTTCGTTATCTTCTTTTCTTTTATCATGCTTGTGAAAGCTGGCAATACCCTCCAAAGGAGATTCAACACGTGGCTGGCAGAACAACCTCTTTTGGGCCACCATTTAACCTTGGATGTAAGGAAGAGGTAAAATGGTGATTGTTGGTGCTTTCTTCAGGAAGGTCTTGTGGCGTATTCTACCTGTGAATATCTGTCTTTGAATGTTTATAATTTTTACAAATTTTTAGTTGAGCGTGCTCCTCTCCCCTTTCTCTCCAACATGCTTTTTTGCATACCCATGCTTTACAATAATGGCCCCTAAGCTACTTAAAGAAACAAACCAGGCATTTTTCTTCATCCTTTCTTAACTATTTTAGTTTATTTTCATGAAGTGGCAGAAAAAAAATCACTAAAAACCATAGATCTGGCTCTTCAGGATTTAATGTTGGCCTACAAGAAAGTTTAGCAGTGGGCAGTTTGGAAAAAGGTTAATATATATGTATTCAAAGATAAACTGTTCTTTACTTCTCTCTGCAGCAAACCATATTGCTGATTAACCACTGCTTTCATAAACTACAAGTGGGCCATTTAAGCTGTTTCACTGCTGGTTAATGTACTGTATTGTGCTCCCTCTTTCTACAGTACCTAGCTAGTGTTTTGTTTTTATTAGAAATTCACCTATCCTTGTCTACTGAGGAGAAAAGAAATTACACTACAGAGCCCTACAGCCCATAAACCGGCAGAGATTCCTAAATAAGACTGGCCCGAAACTGAAACCTCTGTCTGCCTGCACTGTAATGAAATGCATGACTACAGGAGATAATAATAATTGCAGCAATAGCTCGTTACAGCTCCCAGATGATTTGGTGCTGTCAGGAGTGCACTGTCCTCTGACATCCCAGGAGGCGAGCAGCATCACTGACTGCAGGCCCTGATTGGTGTAGTGAAATATTGCTGGCAAAAATTAAAAGGTCTTGGTGTCAAAATAATTCATGATATGCATATCTTCCATTCTGATGAAACGGCTGATATCCGGATTAGCAAGATAATAAAACTGATCAGGCTACAGTTAAACAATTTAAGCTGGAGAGCTGTTCATTTTGTAGGTGTCACTTGTCAGATCAAGGGGTCAGAGCGGGATGAAAGGCTCTCCCCAGTAACCTTCTGATGATTTGGATCTGGAATGTTCTTCATGATTTGTCCAAAGTTTTCATCACTGTGCTGCCGGGTAGCATTACTGCGGCAGGCTCTGTTCTGACATTCAAATCCTGGGAATGACAGGTTATTAGGAGAAGAGAACTGGCTGTACATACATTAAGCCCTGTATCTTTGACCTGTAATTTGAAATGATAGTGATATTGTAATTGAGTGAGTAAAAAAAGGAATTTTTTATTAAAACACAGGAAGATGAAGAAAACGTTCATTTTCAGGAGATTTATGGCTTCATAAAATAAGCTTTTTTGATGACGATTTATTTTACAGCTCTTGAAATGCTGAGCTGTGTGCTTACTATTTATTTTATGGAACAGTTATTTAAAATAACGCAGCTTCCCATATATTTCCAGCCCATTCGTCAGTACCCAAGCCCGCGCATATGGAGAGATATCCATTTCATATGGGAGTTCGTGTATTTGAATAGTTCAAGGATTATCCCAATAAAATGGACCTAGGAAAATATTGCACCCAGTTAATGCTCATTGCTTCAGAGATCCCTAATGTCCTTTCTTGACACCTTATTGCAGGCTATTATTATACAATGGATCTTCAGTCATATGGTTATAGGGAGTGGGGCAGAGCCGGGCTATCAGGGTAATTGACTCCCGTGCACGGCGGTGTTACACACTTGAGTAACTAATTTAATGGAATGTGTTTTTGTGTTCTCCCACACAGCCCTGCCCTGGCATAATTCTCCTCTCGGGGTCCTAGCAACTCGGGACAGGTGAAGAGTGGCACAAGGGCTCTTGATTTCTCAAAGACGGGGCCAGAGGCTCAAACAGAGCCAGCTCCCACGGTAAATCCGCTGCCAGCGAAACAACTGCCTCTGAACCCGGTAAATTAATTAGGGTTACAAAGAATTCACTGCTCCTGATGAAACCGGACCTCCAATGCTTGTATGACAATCTTTGTTGTTGCTGATTATTATTGTTTGTGACTGTTTTGTTAAGCAGTACAGTGGTTTGGCATAGGTAAAGCACTTAAATGACCCATCGATAGCAGGAAGCAGGCTGGACATGTTTGGTGCAGAGCTCTGCACCTGGGTGAAAAATCCCACTCCTTTAAAACTCAAAGGAGTCTTGCACTATTTCAGTGTGAGCTGGTCCTAGCATGGATTCAGGCAGAGGATTTAAATTTTTTTCTGTCATTTGGGAAAATGCAGAGAAGAAATGGCCAGACCTCTAAACAAGGCAGCTGGATTCTTAAAAACGAATCATAAAGGACAGTGATGGTTTGTCGACGCCATTTTTTTGCTCCTGAACTGTTTCTAGAGGTCCAGTGAAGTGAGGATCAAAAATCACTGTCAACAAGTATTTTTGTTTCCCATTTACTAAGGTACAATTTTTATCTAAATGCTTGGTCATGTCATAGATGTTAATAGAGTATACTTGATTGCTGTGGGTTTATTCTCTGTTGATTTTCACAATTACTGATCACTAAGAAGTTATGGATTCACTGCATTTGCATGATGGCTCCTTCTACATAAACGGTACCAGGTCTGGTATTCATATACCAATCTTATTTTCAATCAGAAGGCAAATCCTGCAGACTTCTACAATATTTTTGTCTGAGAGTCATTCTCCTGTCTTTATTTAATGTTCAGATATTTGAGCAGATTCAAAAGAAAATACTTCACAGAAGACTTTTACTTAATTAGCACCCCCTCCCAGCATAACTACCTGTTCTTTTGCTTGTAATTACATCATAGTTGTCAAGTGAATATTGATGCTTATATAATTAAAGAATTGATCCTTAAAGCATAATATTGTTATAGTAATATTTGCATAATTGTATTAAAAAAAGTTTCCAGAATGTAAATTTTATGGCCCGTGTTTCTGAGGGATTTGTATATACTTGCCCTTACAGTTGGGTCAAGTACAACAGAAATTCGTAGGCTTACTCTCATGAGTAAAGTGAAATAAGTAAGCATATATTTTCAGGATTAAACTTCTAGACTCTCCCCACTGCAAACTCCCTAGACTACAGTGAATCATATAATGGTCTTTAGCCATAAACCCTTTTGTAGTTTTGGAAGGACATCGAGATTGGACCTTGTAAGTAGTTTTGCTTTGCTCTGTGCCATTAAGATATATGCACAGTTTGCTTTTATGATGTTTGCTGTCATTTAATTACTGATGCATCAAGATGACCATCCCAATTCAATTAAGTTAAAATGAACGGTTATTTTGTTGTGGTTTTTTTTCAAGTCAGCTGAAGATTTCAGGATGTTGTCATCTCCATGCATCAAGCAAGCTCATCATCTAAACTGAAGGACCATGTGCTTAAGGACTGTATAATGGACCACCAGATGTAGCCTTTCTTTACTTGTTAGTATAAAAATCGGAACGGGTGGAAATTAATGCAGAGTTTGGTTATCTGCCATATAAACCAGAACTGTTCAAGAAGGTCTTCAGTGAAGCTCGGGGGCAATTTCACGTGCTCTTTCTTTCAGGTGCAGAAAGTCACCATTGGATAGGTCATCATCAGTAGGCTGTTTACTTTCGTGGGAGGTTTTGGTGGAGATGATAGTTAGAGTTAACTATTGTCAGTGTCTTTCTAATTGTGGTATGAAAGCAATATCAGCTTTTCGTTCTCTTTGTTTTTCTCCCTCTTAAGAAACAGGACACAAAGAACTCAATTTTTTCATTATGTAATACAGTTATGTTTAAAAATATATGGCATGTCATACTCTGATTTTTTTGCACTTTCATAGGGATAGCCTGATGGCTGACTTTCCATAACTTTAAACATAATCAGTAAAAGAGAAAGGTAAATTACTTTTGAGGAAAGGCTGTTGAAATCTTCAAATTTGTACAACAATATTTTCCCTGTTAGCTTCCCACAAATTTGCACAGAAGTTCAAGTGCCTTCCTGATGGAGGCCAGATGAAGGGAGAGGCTAGGAAAGGCCTGGACTTTGTAGTATTTCCATTTTAAAATACAGTACAAACTGAATTTCATCTCTTAGATTCCAATTAAATCCAAACTGCTTGATTTCAATAAGCACATGTTTGAGTCAAATTTATTTCTCATATGTGCTATGTACACATAGGTGTCAACCTAGTTAAAAAACTGTAGACACTCAGTGAATTTTATATACTATATATTGATTGGGAATAGATGTTTATATTTGACTCTACTGTGATAAGCAATTCAACCAGCTTGTAATGAGGACAGTTCATTTTTTTTGCCCTTCCATTATGTTTCTTATGTCATAGGCATGTATGTGAGGCTACACATACCAGCTATAAAGATGCAAGAAGATATGAAAAACAAGGGGAGCTCAGCTGGTTATATACATAAAAATACATGAATTTATTGTTTCCACATCAGCTGTACATTTTGGGATACCTAAGAAATGACTCAGTAGCTTAGCTTATTTGATTCCCTTACAGGTTTTATGTCTTTACCCCATTTTAATTTTTCATTAGAATATAATAATAGCCACAGGAAAAAATGATTTGGTCTGTGATCTATTTCATTATGTTCTCATCATAAGGGGAGAATCTGAAGTGGGAGAGCATCACTAATTTTTCGGCACAGTAATTTATTCTACAGTATTTAAATGTTGTAATTTTCACACTGAGGCACATGCTGCCACATCTATCGTCCCCTGGACCAGTCTCTGTCTTGCTCTTTCCTTTTCATCTGTTTTGTTTTTGCATTTTTTTTCATAAATTCGACAGATGGCCTCTTGATGAATCCTTGATAATACTGTCATGTAAAGCAGCTAAGACTAGAAATCATCTCACAACAATTTTTCATTGCAAAGAGAAAATTGAAGGCAGACAAACATCGCTAAGTCCATAACAACAGCAACAAAATATCCACTTCATGTAAATAAAGAGGACAAGCTTTCCTTATAATGCTCAAACACTAATGCCAGTATCCTTTAAAGCCTCTGGATTTTTTTATGCTACATTTAATTCATCTTTCAAGCCTTGGGTCTGTTTAGTATTTTGTTGGTTTCATATTCAGAAACATTTTCCCGGCTCTTAATGTGTTCTCCCTCCTCCTTAGTCCCCCTCCTTTTAGGTCTTTATAATTGTGGATCAGGTGAAGTTTGCTTCCCCTCATTTCAAGGTCATGCACCACTAGGACCATTTTCCTGACTCAGAGGGCACGTAATTTCACAGCCGTGTACTCCTCATTAATCCACCCTGAGTGGGTGCTCAGGAAGTTCCAGATCACAGATTTGTTTTTGTCTTGTTCTCTGACTCAGTGCTTCACAAAAGGATTAGATTAACCCCTTTTGATTGTATTTATATCTTACTGCATCGTGATAGAAATAAAGTGATTTCTTCTTCTCCCCATGTAACCTTCCCGCCCCTTCCACCTCTGCGCTGGAGACCCACAGCATTTCTTTTCAAATCGGCTTCAGTTAGTTAAAGTAAAGCTTGCGGCAGACAGAGAGAATTATTTGTTTTCTCTTTCCTCTCTTAATGCAGCTTTAATGCATGAATCTCTTCCTTCCCATTTGTGGAGTCTTGCTTATTAACTTTGAACGGTTTCTGTTTAACTGGAAACTGCTGCAGTCCACTGGCTCTGAACCTGGTCTCATCTGGACCTGAATTGTCCTGGATCCAAACAAAGAAGGAAACAAAAAAAAAGATGACACAGTGACTACTGGAGGCAATCCATCCTTTCCCGCTTGGTGTAGTGCCTCAGCCAACAGCATCAGCCAGACCCCTTCACCCGCGAGGTCTCTTTTGCCTCCATTTGTTGGCCAACATCTCCTTGGCACCCGCTGGTGGAAGGGATCCCCCACTTGCGGCTCCAGGTGGGGGCTGACCCCCCAGGCGGGCTCTGCATTCTGGTGTGCCCTCGGGAGCGGGGAACCTGGCCAGCTGGGGGGGCTCTGGAGGGTCTGGCATCCCTGTGCCTCAGTTATCCTATGGCAAAATGCAAAGCATGTGGGAGCTGTGAGAAGTGTTTTTAACTGGAGTTGAGCTGCTGCATTTAGCATCTTAAGGCAGCAAGGTTTGGTATTCAGAGCAACCCACCGGGAGACCCTGAGCTGGCACGAACCTTAGTATAATTACTTAACATTGATCCTTCTTTCCTCTGGCTGTAGTAGGAAATTAAGTTTGAAAGTTATAAAAAGCCTTTTTTGAATCCTTCAGGTAGGATTCTAGTTGAGATTAAAATGCATAAATGCAAGTGTCTAAGTATAGGCTTTGTGCCTCGGATGCCATTACAGTCAGTGGAGCCTGCAGGGTTATTGAGCAGACTGGCTGTAGGTGGGCAGCTCACGATCTTAACTACATCTCCGTTTTTTGTAATGGGAGTTTACGTCAGTGGTGTAAACACCTAGATTCAGGTGCCTTAATCTCAATATGAGTCCATCTTTAGTGTCCTTGTACTGAACCTATTTTAAAAATATAACCTAAATTAGGAATACATACACTTAATTTGTGATATCTCTTATTATTATTATGTATTCTAATGGAGATGGCCATCAGCAAATCAAGAATGGACCCCCCCTAACTCTAGCTATTGGTCAAAATTAAAGTGGCTAATGGTCCCAGATCCAGCAAGACTGTCATTGAAACGGATTAGATTCAAACTGGGTGTTGGGGTAAGGAGAAGGCAATTACCACAGAAACTCCAGACTTTCAGGATGGAAGATGGGAGAGGAAGGGTGCAGAAAATGTTTAGCCAACTGAGAGGAATAGAGAACTGAAAGGCAATGCAGAAAAGGGTAAAAGAAGACAGGGAGACAAAATTGAAATTAATTTGCATTCATTGGCCAGATAAACAAAACTGAGCAGCTCGGAGGTTAATGGGCTTTACCCATCAGCTAACTGGTGGGACCTGTTGTGTGCTGGTTCCTAACTGGCCGCAACTAAACCATGCCAGGGAAGGCTGAATCGTTATGCTTCATTTTGCATTTGTGACGCGTTAGGTGTGTACGTGCCATTGGGCCCTGTGATAACCAGAAAGGGATAACTTATTACATTCTGAGGGTGCAATCGCTTATTATTTCATATTGAAATCTGCAAAACAGGATAAGGAAATGCCTAGTAGAAAGTTCTCGGCATGTGTCTCTGCTTTGGCTCCTTCTAGCCTTCCTTGTGGCTTCATTGATGCAATGAAGTAAGAAAAAAATAAACTGGAGCAAATTCAGCAGAGGACCATTGAGATGGTCAGGGGCTGGAGCTCTTGTCCTGTGAAGAGAGTCTAAGGGAACTGGGCTTATTCACCCTTGAGAGGAGATGGCTTCAGGGGGACCTAGCAAAAGTGTACCAGACCCAATGAGGAGGTTATCAAGAAGATGGAGCCAGGCTTTTACAGCAGTGTGTGGCGGAAGGACAAGAGACAATGGATAGAAACTGACACAAGGAAAGTTGTGTCCAAGAGGATACAGGGAAAAACCGTTTCACCATGAGAACAGTGAAAGAGTGGAAGAAGGTGCACAGAGAGGGTGTGCTACCTCCTTGCTTGGATATTTACAGCATCTGCCAGGATAAAGTTTTGAGTAGCATCATCTCATCTCATAGCTGAGCTTGCTTTAAGAGGGAGGGCCTGTCCCACTTGAACTGCCCTCTGATTCATGCTGGACGGAGGGGAATCCCTGCCTTGTTCTGATCTCCCTAAAGCAGTGGTGAGAAGCTTTCATTTTCTGCAGCTCTGAATCCAAGATGGCACAAATAGAAGGTATGACCCTAGTTGGACCTCCTTTTTCCTTTTACCCTTGGAGGGTCTCAGTACTAGTCCTGCGGGTTGATGTTCCAAGGAATCACAGCAGAGTTTATCCCTGTGGGCTGTGGCCAAAAGTGGCTGCACTTTTGGAGGCTCCTACCCCCAAAAGCGATGTAACCCCAGATGCTGCAAGCTGTTTTGCACAGATAGCACAAAAGCAGCTTTATATGGATATAAATCTATGAAAATTTCAGAATATTTTTGGTGGCTTCTATGGGTTTTATTAAGGGAAGAGGGAAAGTCTCAGATGAAATTGAGAGGAAGACTTGCTCCCAGCTGGGACCTGTGAGATGCTGAGTGCCATTCACTGTGGTGCAGACGGCTGTTGACTTCTTTCCATGAGGCAGGATAATTTTGGACTACCTGTGAGGTATGCAAGCTTACAAAAAATTAACAACATAGAGTCAGTTGTTTTGCATGGGAGGGGACACTACACTGCAGTTACTCTGCAGCTAAGCTCGCTGCAGTACATGCAGATACATCCTGGCTAGATTTAAACTAGCTCACCTGGATGCTCCCGGTGGTATAAAAGAGGGAGCTCTGTGCAGGCTGTAAAGCCTTTCTGAGGAACTCAGCAAACACCAGGGCATCTAGTCCCACTGATTTCTGTGCCACAAGAGCTGTCACGTTTCCAGGACCCATACAGTGAATACAGCTCTCTCTGCCCAAACTGCAACAAATGCAGTATAGGTATAGTTTAAAATACTGTTTCTTTTAAAATGTGATTTGACAGGATTCTCTCTGCTATAGAAATGTGGTTGGTTTTTTTTTTCCTCTTTGCTTCTCCATTCTGATCAGAAGCCCCAGTTTCTTTCTTTGGAATCAGAGAGAGAAAAAGCCATGACAAGAACATGTCCGGCATTTCAATGATGTAATGCGAAAAAGGAGCAGAACAGAATTGTGTGAAGCATCCAGTCTTCTCCTTTCCATGAGGCAGCTGCTCAGAACACTGGTATTTGCTTGGAGATACTGAAATTGGGATTGTTGCTTACATTGCCATTTCTTGGTGCTTTTAGTGCTACAGCATTTGATAAGGTTTTCCCCTATGAACAGAGTTTGCTTTTCCAATGGTATGAAATACAAGGAATTGTAGGTAGATAGTGCACTGCAGAGGGTCACATCTGTGACTCACAGGTGTTTTTTCCTTAGTCATTATGCTAATATTTTAGAGATAAGAGGAAGGTACAAGATTTCCTAGGGAAGTTTTTCTATTATGTTGGCCCAAGTGCCAAAGGCATGAAAAGATTTGCAGAAATGTTGGTGTGAAGGAACAAAGCAAGAAAAAATCCTAAGTGATCATTAGGCATAGTGCAAAACTAACCATTTAAATGTGACTTAGGTGCTGTTTCCATAGTAAATATGATCAGTGTTAATCACAGTTTCTCTGAGTTAGCAGTTTGACTGAGTTTCACAGAGCGTGCAAACTTGCAGCAGATACTGGACTAGGCAATGTGCGAATGGAAGGCCAGACTCATAGAGGTGGGCACCACCTTCCACCACAGAATCTAAAACCAAACTTGGGACTCCAGCTTCTTGCTCACTTGCCACCCATATATCTAATGCCCTTAACTATCTACTGTATCCTCTGATCATATGGCATAAGATATACAAAATTCCTTATATAGTAATTTTCTGTTAGACTAGACCTAGATTCAGATCTCTTGTTCAAACCGAGCAGTGGAGGGACCTGTGCCAGCTCAGGGTCAGTGCTCCAATGGACCTCGGGTGTGAGAGAGGCATTAACATCCATTCAGTGTGCTGATACTTGTGAATTTCCTTCAGAAGTACCAAACTCTTCTCATGCTTTTCAGGGTGGGCATAGCCATCTCTCATAGGCTTCTGGATTCAAATAGGACAGATAGGATAGTGTCACAGTGCCTAAGTCTCCTTCGATGGATTAGGTCCAGGAAACTTAAATCCATCCACTCTGCTTTTCTCAGTGAAAGTGTGATTAAAGATGGAAGTGTGGTTACCATCTAGCTGAAACTGGGAGGTTAATAATTGGATAAGAAGAGTATGCTCATTAATAACTGGGGATTGATAATGAAGGTAGAATGGGTATGTCTGCTGTGGATTTTGTAAATGGTACGTCTACATAGATGGCTATTGAGTGTGAATAGATTATATCCATACCACTATTGAGTTTTAAGTTCTTTAAGTTCTCAAGAGAGCTCCCAACTCACAAAAAATGATACTGAAGATGGATGAAGAGAGTCCTCCAGCCAGTGGTGAAGCTGTCTCAGCTTGATTTCTTGCTGTGCGGAGCAATAGGGAGCTTGGCAGAGGATGATGGGGGTTGGCAGAATGAAGCCCACTTGGAGGAAGGGAAACAGGACCATCAGTTCATTTTAGCTTTAGGCTCCTGTCTTGTGGTGCACCTGAGAGCTGTGAGTAGTTTGATACAACATCAGCACTTGCTAGTTGCTTATCACCTCTTGTACAAGGCCTCAATAAAGAGCAGAGATAAAAGAGTGCAGTGCCCTAAAATGTCATTTCTGTTATTCATTTTCCTGGCAAAACCCTGCATATAGAAAGATGAAGTTAGTTTGTACTTTCTTCCTTGTGGTCCTTTTCAGTTTTCTGCTGTATTTGTTCATGCAAATTTTTTCATCTTCTTTATACTGCATTTGCTCCCAGGCTTTTATGCTACAAAGAGGAAGGAACGGACATCATCATGGGCATCAGGTGCACTTTGGGGGGCAAAAAAAAGAGTTTTGCAAACATCCTTTCTCCCCATTGAACAGAAGCAAAGTAGGTAGTATTGCTCGAAGCAGTTTGGGAGGTGAAATAGATTTCTGCTTTGCAGGCTCTCCCGGGGTCACACTCTTTCTGCTGTGGGAATGAGTGAGCTGAAGGCATTGCTGCAGTGCAAATCTCAGCCACTACTTGGGTCTAGTGCTTCTTCATCAGTGCTCAGAGCTCAACACATACAGAGTGGAGCACTCCCGAACCTTGCTCTGTGCTCGCAGCCATACACAAGGGGTGGTGCAGTCACCTTCTGGAACCCTGAAAAGTTCTCTTCCTTCCTCTCTCTTTCTTTTTTTTCTTCTTTTTTTTTTTTTTTTTTTTAAGCACTTAAGCCCAACTGCTAATGGAATTTCATGATTTTAAATAATTTACATTTCCATCTGGTTTGAAAAACACCAGGTGGAGATTGCAGATTAGGATGAGTCTAAGTGGAAGGAAATGTTTGTTTAAAATATTAAAGCTAAAAACAAACATTTATGTGAACCACATTTTTGCTGTCCATTGTGCTGTGTTCTCTTATCTTCTCTACCATCACTTTAAATGTGCAAATAGTATTTTGCTTTTAATTGGATGTTTTGCACGTGTTGCTTATCATTGTTATCGGGGGAGAGGAGGCAAGAGCAGGGTACAGGAGGGAAGGAGAGCCCATACCAAAGGGTGAAGGAATCAGGGATTGAAGGATATCTTCAGCATGATCTTTTGATCATTACATTTGGTCCTTTCTGCTTTTCTACAGACCTTGCTAACTTGCTTACTTGGAGATGGAAATAAATTTGAAGCTAGGTTATAAAAGGGTGATTTTAAGGGAAAACATGTAGCTCCCAAAGACTGATGAGAGTTTTGTTAAAGATTGAAGGTTTCCTGGTGCACAGTCCAAACCACCCACAAGGACAGGAACTTTCCTTCTCTCCCACTTGCCAGCTGGCAAGCTTTTATTTAAAATGGGGGATACTGACCTGTGGTTTGTAAAACTGCTTCTAATAGTTGACCCTTGGCTGCAGCTCCTTGGTGCACTTTCCCAAGTACAGCGTGCAAACACGAACTCACAGTGAGGAGCTATTCTCACAGCGTTGTTCCCAAAGCCGCTGTGCCACCCTTTTCCTGGAACTTTGAAATATTTCATTTTATGCGACCACATCCGATGATAGTCATCTTAAACCTTGCCCTTCTCTCCTAGCTGAAATTCTTGTATTTCTGTTCTCTGGAAATGGGATGTTTTCCATTTTGTAGAATGCAGTAGAAGCTGCAGAGACATTCTGCTGGGTGTGTGCCTTAGCATGGCACAATTCAAAATCATACCTATATGTTGTAAAGATAGCGTGTAAGGCTAAAGCTTGCTTTTGCTGTACAGAACTCCAGGTACAATATTACAGGTACGATCAGTGAAAAGCACAAATAATACAGAGTTAAGGTTGCGTGAGGAAAGCTGTATTTAAATCAAATATAAATTAAATGTAGACCAATGTTGCTCATGCTTGCAAATTCCTGATTCAGAGATGCCAACGGCTCAGAGAGAACTACCTCTATCAGCCCGCAATCTGAGCCTGCTTTACGTACCATGAGTAAAACAACTACTCCAGCTGCTCTGAGCTCTGTCGGAAGGTGGTAATACTGCTTTTTACTGTAGGTAGGTAGTCCACATTTTCACCATTCAGAATTCTGTTAGGACATGAAAACTCTTTGCTACTTTGATCATATTTGAAAAAAATAGAAACAGATCATTGGCTTGGTGTCTGTGTACCGTGAGCCCTATTGCCCTAAGACGTTACCAGACAGCTGAAGAGTGAGGTAGACATTGAAAGTTATAATATCCCTCGGTAGATGCCAAGTGTAATTTGTGGTGGCTGTAAGTTGAAGTATGATCCAAAGGACCAAAGTATGGTTTTTATTATATATGAAATACCAGAACTTACTTTTTTTTGTGAGGATTTGGCTCCAAAACCAGCTGGTCTGAAAGTCTCCTGAGCAATAAAATTGGTTCGTAGTAGGATAGATAATATTAGAATAGATCAAAATTGTCTGCAGACAATTTATATGGATTTACTAAAGGAGAGGAGGTATACAGTGAGTAGATTTTAATTTTGTTGAGTTTGTTACAGAGTGGATGTAATTTATTAAGACTTAAAGATTTACTGTTTGGAGAAGATTCATGTTGTACAATCAAAAAGTCAGATGCTGCTCATGAAAGATTCAATAAAAATAGTTTGGTAGGTGAAAGACAGATGAGGAAGGTAAATGGTTATTTTTCACATCATAAGAGAATGGGAAAGGGGTGTGTTCTATGAATTAGCGTGAGTCACTCTCTATACTGGTGGCTCCAAAGAAATAATATCGGCAAAATGAGAAAAATTGCCTGTTACAATAAAGCGAAAGATCTCACTAATACCAAAAGGAGAATGAGGTTATGTTGAAGGCTAGGCAGGAGCGGAAAGTGGCTTTGGTCTTTTAATATATTGCAGCACTGGAAGCACGATGAGGGTTAATGTTTTCAGGGATCAGGAGGTGCCAATCACAAATCAGGAAAAGGAACTGATTTTTGTAAGAATCAAGAAATGTTAGTAGTCAAGCCTTGAAAGACAGGTGACAAGCCAACATCCATAGACAAGCTACAGAGGCTCTTTTGTCCTGAAGTGCTTGTTGCATGTTATAGCCAAGTCTAGATTCTCTTTTAATCACTTCACTCCCTGACCCAAGGACTCTGCCTCTCGACTCTGCCAAGTTACAAGGGTTATCTTTAAAGATGTCGCTCGTTTTTCTCCCACATCCGTTATTTTTATAAACAGCTTTTACCATACTTCATTAATAGTAATCCCCTGTGCGGTCTTTGCAATCGGAGTCATAGCTGAGAGCTCTTCATCTGTACACATGAAAGAACTTGCATTTCGTATATTTGCATCTCAAGTTTCTCCAATATTGGAATGTGCAGTAGGTGACTTTAAATGACTTTCTTCTTGTTTCCATCCCATTTGGGAAAAAATAGTAATCTCACAAAAATTCTCTCTAAACAATATCATTAAAGGTAAGTAAACTAATAACACATAGATTTTAGTGTTTGCTGGTTTGTGTCAGCGTCTGGTAATACAATGAATAATTCATATCAAACTAGTAGAATGTAACATTTACATAAAATAATACTTTGCAAATTTATGGTAAGTACTAATTACTTGCCTTATTTGCCATGACTATGATATTAAATATTCATAAAAATGTGATTATTTCTTTGATTTGGCAGGCATTTAGATTTCTCTACAGCTTTTCACACTGCTAATTTTAATCCAGTAAATTATCTGGAAGAAAACAGTATGCAGCCTAAAAACTGCTCAAAATTCACTCCAACATTGAGCACATTATGGACGTAATGATCCATTACAACCAAACTTCAAGAAGGTCTTGCAAGAAAACTGAGAATTAAACAAAGAAATATGGAGACTATCATCATTATTTATCAGATGTATTTATTAATAGTTTAGAATTTTATATACATCAAGAAACTTTTAAATAATTAGGTCTACTTTTATATGTTTTATTTTTGTGAAGTTACGTTTTCTTATATTCTTTCTGTGTTAAATCTGTTGCTCATCTTTATTTTTGGTATATTTATATTTTAACTGGTTAAGGAATCTGAATTCTGCCTTTTCAATACAAGAGACATATGCTTATTTTTAACTGTCACTTAGAAAATAATCGCTGTGAACATCACTTGGAGTTGTATGATATACAGTATTAATACCGCTTTGCACTTAAGAACGTGTATGAATGTGTGTGTGTGTGTGTGTATGTGTATATGTATATAAGGCTTCAAAGCTGCTTTTGTAATTAAATCTTCATATCTATCTGTGAATATTTAGTACCCGTTCCTGTCTCTTTAGCTGTGTAATGTGTATGCATGTAAATCTATGGCATTTTAATTAATATGAATAAATTATCTAAGACTATGTACTACATATACATTGTATATGTGCCCCAAAATAGAGTGAAGTAACAGCAGGAATCAGAAATGCTGGTTCTTAGACCCTCACGCTTAGATTTTTTCCCTGCAGTGTTTGCATCCTTCTCTGTTGTTTCTAGTAGCAGAGGAATAAATGGTCATCTCAAGTGAGGTAATACAGTGAAATACAATCATTAGAAGTTAGCAATAGCAAAACAAAGGAACTTGCGTGTATAAAGATTTCTATAATATAAAAGACAAATATAATATTAGAGCTAAGCAGTCTTTATATAATTCATGTAATATGTAACTGGATCTGCAGAGTTATCTTTGCAACATTTGCAAAGCCTGTCCTTGCTTGCTGCTTTTTTCTTTTTCTTTACAGATTTTGGATTAAAGACGGTGTGTTGCCAGCACACCTACTCTCAGCTACCTGTACTTTTCAGCCATTCAACGGCTTGCTTCCCAGGAGTAGCTACTCAGTGAGGAGTGCTGCCATCCCTGGACACCTGTTCAATTAAAACTTTGCTGCTCATCAAGCTTCAGTTAAATATGTGTGAAACTTTCAAAGATACAGAAACCTTTTAAAATCTCTGATTAAAAGTTAAACTGATGATTGGTAACTTGCAAACAGCATCACTAACCATATGTAAAAATACAGAGTTCCTGTAACACTGCTTAAAATAAACATTTGGAAAAGGTTTTGAAATATCAATCTGCTTCTTTGCTGTACAAATAAGGAATGTGAAATGAAATGTAACTTCGTTAAGTCTAAACACAAGAAAACAAATTTTGCCTTTAGTCTTATGCAGCTCAGCCCTGCGTAAGTCTTGCAGGATTTCAGTAAGCTATGCAGGTTACTGGAGCGAAATTCTGGTTCCAGAGCTGCATCTGTCATCATAACCTGCTCAGTATTGCCCTCAGCTTAGGACGCATCACTCGAGCGCTCCAGCAGTGAAAACTCTTGGGGCGTTTTCCCCCATGGCAGAAGGTGGGGCAGTGCTGGGACGTGTGGCGTTTGCCCTGTACTGATGCCAAGGGCCCGCGGGGAGATCCATTGCTCCTGGTTCCGGCTGTACCTGGGGCCACGCTCGGTAACTCTCCCCGGAACAGCTCTCTGCTCTATTCCCATGGCTACGTGCTGCCTCTTTCTCTACAAGAGGGGTTTGAAGGGCAGAGGCATCTGATGAAACTTCTGCTTAGCAGACCACTTGGCTTTGAGGCACGTTACATAAAAATGACTTTACTCCCCAGCTAAATCAGTCAAATATCTAATAGATAACATGTATCTAAAAAAAAAATGTAGATCAAAAAAGCCAGCATCATGATGTCCAGAGAGGGACAGGGAATGTCCAGTTCAAGGGACACATTCTGCATTTATTCTGCAGATAGTTCAGTGAACCCAGGGTCCTGCAGTGCTCATTATTGACCTTAAATAAATGTGAGAGATAGTAGCCCTAATTTTCCTGTGTTGGAGGAAAAAGCCTTCTGAAAGCTTGCTCAGGTAGTTTTTATATGTACAAATGCTAGCACCTTGTCACCTGTGAATACACTATGTAATTAAACTCCTTCTGAAGTTGTACACTTACTGAAATATCTTTTGTAAGTGAAATGAAATCCTTTGTTTTTACATGTTTTGACATTGTGAAATGGGGACAAGTGAAGCAGAGTCTTAAAATCCCCAGAGCAGCTCTAATGGAGCCTCTTCTGGTTGCTTTGTACTAATCTCAGGGGTGAAAAGAGAGTTCATTTAAAAATTCCCCTTATGTCAACATGAGAAACTATTGATTTGTGTTTGTATTCTCCAAGAAAAATCACTGATCCCTTCAAATAGGAAAAGAACCTCTGCGTTGCAATCCTGTGAGCTGTGTAAAAGGGGCCGCATGCTCAAAGTCAAAGGGAAGCCAGAGGAAAATGGCATACAGGAGGTCAAAGCAGTTCACATGGCTCATCAGCAGCTGTTTGCACCATATGACAGATCTAAAGGCAACTTCAGAGCTGTCTGTACAATATGTGGAGCTTACCAGAGATATAGAAGCTGCTGCTATAATGTCATTTCCCATAAAAAAATGTTGGTAAAGTTGGCACTGTGTTTTATGGACTGCAGTGCCGATGATAGCCTTAATTCATGATCTTAATCCCAACAAAAAGAGACACAGAAGAAGTGGAACTGGATGTTCACTTTACAGGAAGTTCTCTGAGACCGCAACTCCCGGCATCACTTCTGCGCGGCTCAGCGCTTAGTCTGTATCATAGCCGGCTTTGCTTTGTTTTTCTTATATCAGAAACACAAGAATTGAAAAGAAATTGCACATGTCATTGCCCTGACTTTCATTTGTCTGAAGGCCACTTGGGTTCAGCTGGCTGGAGTCACACAAGAAACTAGTATGAGTCCAACCTAAGGTTAGCTGGTAAGAGAGAGAGAAGGTAGGGGAAAAAGCAAAACAAAATTATGTCCATTAGCCACTAAGTGGGGCTTGTAGGTGTCACAGTATAGCAAAACCATTAAAATCTTTTCCCTTGACATGATTCCATACAATTGCCAGCTATCTATTTTTCATATCTTTGCCCCAGCAGGTGGTAAAACTGATGAGGGAATGAAATCAGACAGGAGAACTTTGAGGACTTTGAGAACTTTTTCTGATTAATTCTGTGAATGTTGCAATACATGTTGTTTAAAACTGTTGCTTCTTAACAAACGAAAGCATAATATTCCAGTCTTGCCTAAAGGCCATTCTGTACCAATGTATAAAATTGCCTTTCGTTGCCTAAATTGAATCATTAATCCCTGGTCCTGGAAACTTGTTTACACAACATTTAGTCACCTCAATAACATCATTGTTATAAGCAGAACCACCCAAGTTCGTCTGGTTTCCTGAGCATGGTGTGTTCTCAGTACCTAAGATTCTGACCTGCATTAACTCCCTTGTCTAACTCTGGAGGCTGATACTTCTATGCACGGTTTGTGAGTTAGATAGATAGCTCATGCAATCCTGAGATGAAATGCGCTGTATAAATAGTTAATTTATTTCAACATGCTTTACCACTACATCTCAAGACACATACCAGAGCCCATCTTGTGCTGTCCTGCTGGAAAGACAATCTGCCACAAGTCTGGACTTTAAGGGATCATTTTGAGAAGTGTTGGAATTGCTATATGTAGAAATAGATGTGTTGCAAACTTCAATCACTGTAGGAAACCTGCTAGAAAATGTGGCTGCTCAGTTAATGAATCTGGAGAGTCAGATGGGCATATTGAAAGAAGATTGGAATGCACAGAAACTGAATTTCCACCTGAGGAGCTCAGCATGACATTTTCCAAGGTTCATGAAACATTATTTAAATGTCTTATTTTTAACTTTTGCCCCCATCTCTTCACTTGAGATATCTTCTTCATCTGGAGAGACAGAGCGAAATCAAGGAAATATAGCACTGATCCTTTCTTGACAATGCTTTTTTAATTAAGAATGGAAGTTATAGGAACTTCGATTCCAGAAATAATTCCTTGGAGTCATTATTGTTACTATTTAGGGAAGAAACAACTGTCAAAATTGCAGTGGAGACCCTCTGACTTTATCCATGTGGATGGGTGTCGGAGAACCACATGGAGATGGGACTTGCCAACAACCAGGTCCAGCTGACACAGACAATTTTCCTCTGCACCCTGAAGTCTTCTGCTGGTGAAAATTCTCTAGCTATAGACCTGTTGAAACTCATCTTGGAAGGCCAGGCTTGTAGTCTATGGTTTTATGAGTTGCAATGGTGCTTGTTCTTGCACCACTCACTCCAAAGTTACTCCAAAGAGAAGTATGGATCAACATTTTCAGAGACAGGAAAATAATGGCTTACTGTAACTTCTGGCATTGTTTAGTAAAAGATGTATAGCTGAGAGACACTTCTGTCATATTAAATACATTTTAAAAGACAATTGGCTGAGACTTTGTCTGAGCAAATTTTCTATAATTAAAAAAAGTATTTATTCAGTGTTCTTTATGATGAAAACCAGGAAACTGATGCAAATGAGAGTCTTTGTCCATATAGATTCCTTTAAGGGCAATGAATACAAAGAGGATAGATCTTACCTCAGTAAGGTGAACACTCTTCTATGCGTGCGTCTAACAACTGAACATAGTGAAATGGATCCTGAATATATCTATTTATAAATCAGTACAACTATAATGCAAATTATTTAAACAACAGCCAAATAGATATGAAAAATATTGTTTGAGAGAAAATAATGCAGAAACATCATGTAACATGTAGGTAAATACAATTTTAGAGATAATTTGTATATTTTTGCTTATATCTGTGGAAAACAATTGAGCCTGGACTCTTCAAAACACAGATATTGAGAATATTAATTTAGTGATACTCAGAAGATTAAGTCTGTTGTATGAGGGGAGATAATCCTATATATTGAAAAATGGAAAAAGAGCTGGGGCTTTATATGTATACATGAAGATTCTTTTTGACAATATTTCAGTACCTCTGCTAAGTATAGGGTTGCATTGGCAAATGCTGCACAGTAATTGCAATTGATATTGTTTTCCAGCTTCTGCTAGAAGAAGGTCTAGTATATTCATTTCCCTTTTTTCTGGATGTCCTAAGTTATGTGGAAAAGATACTTATAATGTAAGCTGTTTGGATGACTGTAGGACTCTGCTGATAAAGACATAGAGTGCATATTCTGCTGCAGAGGTCTTTATACTGCGGAATTGATGGCTGATTACAAAGCAGCCTGAAGATCTAATTACAATTGGCAACCAGGAGATGAGGAAAGACTGCAGACAATTTTCCTCTATTTTTATACACAGTCCTTGTGGCATTCACATTGCTTTCAATAAGCGTGCTTCTGGCAAAAACTGTCAATGATGGTAATCGTCTGGATGACTGGCTTCGGAGAGGCTACAAGCCTGACCTTTGCTATTGTAATCATCACCGTCATCAGCGTGGGGATGCACGCCACCCAAAGCTAGAACAAGTGCTGTAACTAGATGGTAATTGCAGATTGTTAATGATGATGCTATTGATGATACATTTTTGTTTGTCTTAATGGAAAATACGTTATGCTGGGCTTATCTCTACGGTGGTGAATGGTTAATGGTAAAAGGAGGAGGAAATGTGTGGCTGAAGCAAGAAAGCCAAACATTTCGTGTGTGCCATTCTGCTACATCTACCCTGCCTGGTACATAATCAAAATACGTAACACCCTCCTGTTTGAAAAGGAGGGCATAAAATTCAAAGTTCGATTAAAAATTAGTTTAAAATCCTACTGCTAAACAGTGAGCTCTTAAACCTATTGTACTGGCCGGTGAGTACTATCACAGCTGTGTAATAATAACTGCAGCTCAGCAGTGAAAGCAGATCATGGATGCTGAATAGGGCCAAAATACCAGTTTAGGTACACGGGGAAGACGTGTTCTGTGAAGGACGGGGAGTGTGACTGGAGAGAGAGCACAGACTGAGAACATACAGGATTCTCTAGAAAGCCTAGGATCTAGAATTCTCTGCCAAAGTTGTAATAATCTCAGATTGGGTACTTTATTTTCATAATGAACATGAAAGATTATATCCTATCTCATACTTTCAATTTGTAGGAAAGTTTAAAATTTACATAATGTACTTTATCCTCTGGACAGATATGACCAAATATCATGAAAGTTAGTGTAAGACTAACACTTCTGTAAGTGTTTCTTCAGTCTTGTTCTTTCTGAAAATTTGAAAATATAAAGAAAAATGGTTTATACTGTTCAGCTCTTCACTGGAGGAGTCTCATCACTGCTGGAGATGAGTGCTGAATAAAACGGTTTAGAGAAACCAGACCTTCCCATGGAACCAAAAGTTTTAAGCCCTGAGTGAAGGAGAATCGTTCCCCTTGGAAAAAAGCTGAGTAGCTGGAAGACTCACCTGGCACATGGGAGGTTTTTCCCTCTCTGCCACAAGTGCAGGGGAGTTAGCCAAACTTCATACCCAAATGTCAGGCCAGGGCATTTGACTTACTGCTTCTAGCTTTTGATTTGTCTGCCTGATCTTCCCATTCAGAGAAATATGGTTGCATTAGCACTAAGCCAAACACACGCACATTTTTCTGCTGCACTACATCCTGGGTGTAAACATCAAGCACGCGCAGTGTCAAGTGTATAGACTTGTCTGTGACAAAGTATGTGGTAATTACTCTTGCATATTCCCTTAAAGAGATATCTCCTAAAAAAATAAATCTAATTAAGTCAATGGGTTTCTACCAAAAGTTGAACTGAAGACTAATGGAATGTAATGAAATCTCTGCTATAACGTGGTATTATTAAAACTTCATTGTGCTGTTAAAGGACCAGCCAATATAGTCTTACTGAAGAGGAGACCTGGTTCAACCTGTGAAGTTTCTAGAAGTTTAGGATATTCTTCAGAAACCTGCTGCTACTTTGTAGCTTTCACTAATGGCAGGATGACGAGGTAGAGTCATGCATGCAGCTGAAGATGGGAGCCTCCCGTGTGCTCATGATTTAGTTTAGCTCTGAGATTTTGTGATCTCTTACAAGTGAAAGTCCTTATCACCTAGCCGTGTTTCAGCAGCCCTTATGAAACAGTGGATCTCATTTCATTTCTGTGAGCCTACGTCCCCACTGCGAGAGAAATGCCATTACAAATGATGATAGCTCTGCCATCAAGCCCAGGAAGCCCAGAGATGCCAGTGGACGTGATGAATAGGACGCAAATGCTTTTGCTGGAGCCTCTGCCCAAAAATAGACTAAATTGTGTTGGTGAGGAACGCCACTGTCACTCGTGTTGTACCCCTTTGGATAAATAAATGGCTTTCATTAAGACAGTGTCTTTCAAGAGCAGTAAATTCACATTAAAATAATTGGGAAAAATTAGTTTCTCCTGTAACTCCGCTGCCTTGTTCAGCTGGCACCAAATTTGAGTTTGCTCCAATTTCTTTAAAACTTGAACCTGCAAGGTGAATTTCAATTACACCCAAATCAATTCTGGCAGCACCAGCATATATTTTGGTCTCAATACAGGTAGGAGGAGGATTGTTCCTCCTCTGATATTTAAGGGCCTTGTGAGCCTATTAGGATAGCCTCCTACATTATGTGATCTTCCAAAGTGAAATTAAAGGTGTGCGGTTTTATATATTTTTCTTCCTTTCTTTCTTTCTTTCTTTCTTTCTTTCTTTCTTTCTTTCTTTCTTTCTTTCTTTCTTTCTTTCTTTCTTTCTTTCTTTCTTTCTTTCTCTCTTTCTCTCTTTCTCTCTTTCTCTCTTTCTCTCTTTCTTTCTCTCTTTCTCTCTTTCTCTCTTTCTTTCTTTCTTTCTTTCTTTCTTTCTTTCTTTCTTTCTTTCTTTCTCTCTCTCTCTCTCTAGCCAGCTTCTTGGCCAAACCTGTGCAGGTATTCCTGAGACTAGATTGTACAGGAGGTCATCTTTAAGTGGAAGGTAAAGACAGGAATACTGACAGCAGGCAAAGATAAAAGGCCATTACCCCTCATCCTGTACACATATTCATGTTAACACCTCATTGCCAAGTCACACACAACCTGTTTTTCTAGAGAAACTAGTGACACACTCTGAGCCCTCGTCCTCTTTCCTCAGGACCAGAGCTTACCTTCCCCATCTAAACTGCTGTAACTTTTTCCTATTCTCAAAGAATCAGAGAATCATTGCCATGGGAACGATTTTATTACAACACCACTTAATAACTTACGGTGCCCAACCCTCTTCTTTTGTGGTGGATACTAAAGCCCTTTACAAATGTAACACAGTGGTAAGTGGGAGTCAGATAATACAACACAAGATGAAGACACTTAAAAGCCTTGGCTTGCACTTCCCACATAGAAGAGACCAAAATTCGACAGTCATTCACTGTTCTTACTATAAGAAATTTAAATTATTGCAGAATACCGCACCTACCTATTATAATGATGGTTGGTAAATATTTACTTTTCATTGGGGCCACTACTTAAAATTGAATAAGTCCCCATAAAATATTCCACGCACATCCTATGTTAATGAGGCCTTAAAACTTATGAGTACAGGAGAAAAGCAAGGTACTGCACTTAGTTAGACCATTGATTAAATTAAGCCATGAAATTACTGCCTATTATGAAAAATGCATGCTCATTTTACTGTTATCTCCTTTCCTCTCTTCCTCTGTGTTTGTGTATTACATCTGTATGTTGTCTGGTCATAAACCTGGCTTGTAAACTCTCGGTGAAGGAATCTGTCTTTATTATGGCGTGTGTGCGCAGCCCCAGACGTAGCGGTGGCCCTTGTTCTTGACAGGCGCGTCTTTGCACAAAGGTGACGGAGACTATCGATAATGCGTCTCTCAGAAATGACCCTGCGACACCATAAAACTCTCCTGCCCTTCTCATTCAAATGCTGAACTGCATTTGCTATAGGAAGATGTCCGCCCGTATCCCCCCAGCTCCTTCCAACCATCCGGGTGACCGTAGTGGATCATCCCGTTGTTTTGCCAGTTGCGGTCCCACCAGGGCTAATAAGTGATACTTCAGAAGATGGCAAATACTTCCCACTGTGCAGCTAGATGATTTTGCAGTGCCGTATGTGGGAAATACTTCTTTTCTATGAGACGCCAATGTTTTTCAGAGACACTGAAATAGTAATAAGGCTTTTTTGTTTGTCTTTTTTTAAAAAGCATGTACGTATGAGCACATAGCAGAGGTGTAAAATATACAGCCAGGTCCTTCCTACAGTGTTGCCCGAGGGGCATTGGAAACAGAAGTGTGTTTCTCACATTTTGCTTTTTTTTTTTTTTTGGTGAGGTTTATTCTTTACTATGTTTTTGAATATTCAGCCAACACTTCAGTGCTCCCTCCCTTCCTCTGGGTGTTTGGGAAGGCAGGCTCTTCACAAGCAGCTGTTCATTGTGGTGCCGCCAAGGTCCTTCGCTGCATTTTCAGTGCTGGAATTCAGCATTACCAATAATTTATGTATGTGTATCTTCACAAATGTCAAAAATAAACCCTTAAAAATCTGAACCTGCCCTCCAAAGGTTTAAATATTTCAAAATAGCATTTAAATGACTTTCTGTTGTCCTAAATTCCATAGTATTTTATAAAAGTACAGGTTTACTCAATAAGCATAAGCATTTGAAAAATACAGTCATATGAGTTTTGGTGGGAATAAAGAAGATATTTGTTGGCAACAGAAAAAACACAATCCCCGTGAAAAATTTAAGCAAAATAGAGTGTTTAAACCCAAATATCAGCAGTGGATCCCCAGCCAAGCAACATACTACTCTGAGGGATGATCACAATTTTTAAAAAAATGTGCTAAACTATTTCCCAACAAAATTTGTGAATAGGTAGGAAGAGCTGATCAGATGATTCAGCTCTGTCTTTAGATGATATAAATTCATGGACTTATCTAATAACTGGCTACTAGTTTTTGTTCTGTATGGTATTTTGTCACATACTAGATAACATGCAAGTGATGTAAGAAAGATGGTGCAATGCTTTGGTTTCCCAGCTTGGTCAATTTCTGTATTGAAGGTTTTGCTTTTTTCATTAAAAGATCCTCATTTGGCTTTAAAAATATTTTCTCTGCAACGTTTTGCAAATGTAGACTAGCTTTCATATAGAAAGCCATATTCAAATGCTTTATTAACAGCTGCGTTAACAGTGCAGCAGCCACCTTAGCGCTGGGTGACAACCAGTTCTGGTGTTACTCTGGCGTTGTGCTGTGATTTGAAGTGCACACAGCACCCCCTCACTTTCAGGTATTTATTTGCCTTCTCAGTCTGGATGGGGAAGCTTTGAGCCCCACGCAGCTGGGCAGGAGGGGAGAAGGAGCGGAGAGCAGCAGCGGCCGTTGGGCATCCTGGGGATGGTGCCCAGCCCGCCAGAGGTGGGGCTCAGCGGGAGGGCTCTCCGTCATCAGCGCGAAGCCCTGGTCACCCGGTCCCACCGCGCTGTGTGGCATCGTCTGGGATGCCAGGTTCACCGGCTTCGCAGGACCCATAACATATCTGCCTGATTTTCTTCAATAAGCACGAGCTAGAGGTTAATAATGTGGGGATGTTTGATTCCCTGCTGTTTTAAATAATTTCATGGGGAACCTAATGCGATAGGACACCAGTTAGAAAGGTTATTACCCTCATCACACTACAGCACTTCTTTCCTATTATTTCCTACCAATTTCTCGGCCTTACCTCCCCTCTCGCTGCATGTGCTGCAAATATCTTCAAAAGGACACTCTGCGGTGGGGCGGAGGCAGAAAACGTGATCCCCAGCTGGTGTCCCACCTGTGTTCCTGGGGGTGCTGGTGTCCTCTCCTCGCCCAGCTGGAGGGCTGGTGGCACCCCGACCGCGCTTCCCACCAGGCCTGGAGGATGCTCTCATCCGCGTGCTCTGAAAGGCTTGGCCAGCAACCCCTGACCTTGCGATCGGTTTTAGGTTGTCTAAACACAGGAGGGGGGTCCACCACATCTCCCAGAGAAGCAACCCACTTGCCTTATGTCTTTGCTCCTTTTTCTTTGCTTTTGGGTTCTTTTTTCAGACTATTTAGACTGTGATTTAGCACCATTGTTTGTATATTTTTTTCTTTCCTTAAACTAAATTTCTGCCTAACTTGATTTCTCTTTGGAACAATATTTTAATATCCTTAGCCCTTTTCCTTCTCTCCCCGCTCCTTTTTCTCCTTTCAGTTTCTCTGGCTTATCTTCCATCCTTTCTTAACTTGATCTCTATAAAAAAGATGAGATTTTGTAGCCTGCTCGACTTTTCAGTACAGCTCTTGGGAATGTTTTGTTGTGGCTGATAATGGGAGACTGAGTTTAAAATGGTGCTTGCATGGGGCTGCAGTGCCTTGACATAGTTGTTTGGCCAAGGAAAAAACAATTTTGTCCAGTAAAAACACAGTCTGCAGTTCACATGTAATTAGCGAAGAAATTTATCTACATTTTCATATATATATAAAAATGTCTATGCCACTCCAGATTTTAATAAATTCCCTTAAGTAATTTCTATGAGAAAAAGTCTCCCTTTTTTAATTTCAAGACCTTTCTTGAGACAAAAGCGTGTTTTATGAAACAGAATTTTAACTAAAAAAATAATTCAGCTATTTTTCTTGGGGTTTTTTTTTCAATTACAAAAGATTTAAAAAATTTGTTCATTTCTCACTCTTTTTTCTCTTCCCTTTTTTAGTGGAAAAACAGTAGTGGGGAAGAATATTAAAACAGAAAAAGAATTTAAAAATATTTTTAAAATCCAGTAAAAATATTTTGACAATTGCTTTTACATGTAAAGCATTGTTTTTGAAAGCAGTGGAGGAAAAATTATTTTGAAGTCTCAAAACAAAAATTGCCTTTTTCACTATAGTAACCATGTGTTACAGTTCTGAGTTACCAATAATAGTCAAGACAATGCTGTGATTAAGTGTAAAAGAAAATAATTGTCCAAACTTAAGAAATTTAATCCAAAGCCTGGCATCACTATGTTTCATAGACTGACCACATTGAGCACCTGGGGTAAGCCCCTGAGTACAGTACTTCATTTTAGGAGATGTTGGTTACAATGACCCAAACCAAAATTGAGTTGGAAAATCATTTCAGTTTATTAGAATCCTGCAAAGTGGATTTGAAGGGATGTAAATGTCTTCACAACAAAATCTAGACCCCCCCCTTTGAGCATTGGGTAAACATTCAGTTCTTCTTAAAAACCCATGGCTTAAATGCATTCTTACATATTTTTCAAGATTTGCATAGATTTTCTAAGTTAAACTCAAATTTATTTTAGCTTTCTTTTTCCATCCAGCCTAAAACATACATGATAAAATTTATAAATATAATTTTTGCAAAAAATTCCAAGTACTTTTGGAAGATACATGATTTTCACATTTATTTGTGCCTTTCTGCTGTGCATTGATGAAGCTGAATACACTGCGGCTGAAGCACACAGGGTCTCCGTGATCTGAGCGTGAGCCTGAAATCTGGTTACAATTAAATGACTTGAAGTTATTATGAGCTTCTAGCTGGAGGGGGGCAGGTAGGAGTGAGGCCAATATAAACAACCGTTCCCAAGTGATATTAGTGGTAGGAAAGTGGGTGAAATTCCCCCAGCACATTCTGCTGAAAGGCACTTATGTACAGAACATCATGTGCATTAACCAGCAGCTCCCCCAGTAAAGTTTGAATTCACACATGCGGGGAAAATACTGAAAGACAGAGATTCAAGGTTTCGCTTGTTCTCAGGCACATTATTACCTATGAACCATATTTTAAAATGCATTCTGAGATTTGAGCTAATAATGTGAATGACATTCAGTGAGATTGCCAAATGCTGGTAATTTACTTTCATTTTCACATTAATGTGGGCCCACCTGTGATGAATTGGAAACTAAATAAGCACATCAGTTTTAATTAGATATTTCAGCGGCTGGATCTAGTTAAACAGCAGCATTCATTCTTATCTATTAAACAGTCAAAGAGACTTCTGCATTCTTCGCAATAAGTTCTCTCTCCTTCTAACTCACCTCCTTTGCATTGCTTTTCTCTGTTTTTTTGCTGGAATATTTTAGAGGAGACGATCTAAGCCAGTGGCATCCTACTGAGTTAATAATACAGTTATCACAGAATTGGCTGAACTAGATGATTTCCCAAATTATAGAGAAATTAAGAAGGCTCTCAATATTGTTTTATTCTGCAATGAAAACCTAACAAAACCCGAAGCAATTGGAATAAGTTTGCAGTTTAAGCTTCACAAAATGGAAATGGCTTTCTATTGACAGTCATGGACTTGCACCACCGCACCTTTGGGATGCGGCTTCAGTTACCAGGTGACAATTTGGGTACCAGGTGGAACAGTTTCCACTCCTGGAGGGGCAGAGAGCTGCAAGAGAGATGGAAATATTCAGTGTTGTGTTGGAAGGAGTCAGGCCAGCAGCCTGGGAAAGGCTTTTTCTCCTGAGGAAGCTGCTGGCAGCAAAACTTGCCTCGTGCCTCAGTTTCCCCACTGATGAGTCACCAGTAGGGCTGAAAGGCAGCTTTATCCTACCGAACACTTAGTGTTTCTGTTGAGGCTACCAACAAGCAGTTGTTGTTTTCTGTTTCAGTAGGCAGTCATCCGCTGAAATAACAGTGCTTCGTGCTTCTGTCTGAGGAATTTGTGTTTATATGATGCTTGTGTGAATGCAGAGAAGATTTTTCCCTGTTTCGATTCCACCTTTCCTCCTAGGATGTTGCAATCCGACCCTCCTTACCAAGGCAGTTTTCAATAGAAAACTGAGGTCTGAGCTGCTTCCGTGTTGAACAAGCACAATTCAAAGCAGCCTTGCAAGAGAGAAAGGGCACCAGGTTGAATCTTAATCTATTTTTTATTCTTCTGTACCATCTTGATAGATTGCCTGACAACCTAAAAAAAAAAGTCTATGCAGTTACAGTTCTCTGTGTATAATATTAATTTAGGTAACTATTTCTGGAGATATTAATTAATGATTAACGGACATAGCAGATTTAGGTGTAACCTAGCAGGAATGAATTCTGAACTAGTGCCTTCATCATACCTCTAACTTCCTACTCACTTTTGCTCTAAGTGGTGAGAAACTCGGAACAGCTTTTAGGAGAGCAGCTGATACTGGTAAAGCTGATGTTTTGACTGACAACTAGCTTTGTGGCTTTACTGCCTCTGACTCTATTTTTCTGATTGGTATTTCTGAAAAAAAGGAAAACAAGTTCACAAATACAGAGGACACAGTGCTAGTGAAAACCAGCTTTATTTGGAGCCAAGCAAAACGTGTATGAACACCTTGAAAAATATTTGCCCAAGTCCTGGCTTGTCGCACTGGCATTTCAGCCTACCAGCTAAGAAATATTTGTTTTGGGGCGCATTTTATGAGTAAAACTGGGTTGTTCAGAAACAGCACAAGAAATAGAAGGGAAAGCCTGAAGCTAAATTCACATTTAATTCAGGTTCCAGGCAGTTTAATTTTTTTTTTAAAAAGTATGTTCTTATGCAAAAATAGTTAGCATTAAAACTCAAGACTAATGGTCCAGGGCTGACCCTCCTCTCTGAGCATAACTCATGACATTATCTCAGCACAAACCCCTGTTACGGTGCTCCAGAAGACAGAGTGTAGGAGATTCCCAGGAGAAGATCCTCACAGGCTTTCCTTCCCCCAGCCCTCTCTGAAAAGGGGAAGCAGTCCTCCAAATAGTCATAATCTGCTGAAAATAAAATTGGGCTGACAGCTTCACAAACCCAAATGCATTGCTTTAAGCATATTCCAAAGCATTTAAACAGACAAACATATTTTGATGAAAATGTTTCATGTAGTAGCTTTAAAGAAACAGAAAAGCTGTGCTAAATGAACACAGGTATGCAGTGTGGAGAATCTATTTTAGCAAATACCAGGTCATGCCTGGTTTTGGACAGCCTCCCTGCTCCCAGATCGAAGAGAGATTCATAAGAAAGCCCTGCTGAAGCTGAATTTTGAAGACTGTGGGCAGCTGAAGGGACTCAAGTTCCTCTCTCCAGGTGAGGTTGTATGTTGCAGTTTTGTTTGGAGATCGCAGTCGGATGCGAGTGGGAAACTATCTTCTATTTTCTGGTTTTGTGATGTGCACAGCACAACAGCAGCTCCTGATTTCTCACACATGTGTGTCTGTTGTCAGTCTTCTACATTTTTCAGGCATGCTACTGCAGTTCAGAAGCAGCTCTTTTTTACTGAGCTTGCACTCCTCAAACGTTGCAACATAACTTCCAAATCTTGGCTATAATTTGGTCATTGTCCTCAGTTGCACTAAATTGAGGGTGGTATCTGACCTGCCTCTCTGCTGTTTTTAAAGAAGGCAGATTTTGGGACACTTGGGAAGTGTCTAATTTGCCCCTTCCCTCCACCATGTTTTAGAAATCTGTGCAGCCCTGCCCTGGAGGCAAAAGTTAGGGAGAATTAATGCTACAGTGATGTATCTTTTTCTGGCATGAATACTCCTTGACTTCAAGATAGCCCCTTTTCATACTTAAGACATGTGAGTTTAAAAACCACCTCTCCTAGATCGTGGTCTTGCAAAGCACTCTACGTAGTGATGCGTATCAATTTCTAGATTATCCGAAGCATCCTGCAAGTCTGCTGTGAAATGGCACTTTTTGTAAAACCTATGACAGTCCTTTAATTTTGGGGTAGTGCACATAAAGCGTGCAATGAGAAAGGAAGGGTGCTCCAGGAGCAGCAGTTTAGCAAGGGTGTCTGAGCTTGCTGTGCATCCTGGTAGCCCGACCCCACAGCTATCCAGCAGAAGTCAGAGATAGCACAGCTCTCTCCCTCTTTCTGAAATTGGGGGTGAGGGAATAATGCTTAGCTGCCTAAGGGAGGGAATGCAGTTAAAGCTAAATCTGGAAAGCACTTTGAATCTTGTGTAGAGAGACTTTAAGGAAATGCTGGACAGTAAGGCACTAGCATGTGCAGGTGCTGTGTAAATACTAAGGCATCAAAGGGTATTTTATAATTTAGGTAAAATGTTGTTCAAATAGAGCTTCCAGGATAGAGCTTGTTTAAAATGTGTGGGAGAGAAAAATGGGTTAAATTTTCTAGGCAGATATTGACTCATCATATCATAACAAAACCTGCTAGAGCTGGTTAATGATGTGTCTGATACTTCAGCAAGTGACATAATGTTGAAATTTGGAATCAAAGCTGTCAGGAAATTGCTCCTTGCTCAAACACAAGATATTCATGATGAAAACCTGTTGTAATCTCCCTCTCCTGAGCCATTATGCTAAAGGGGCAAGAGGGACTATTGCCTGGTGACATTTCTTTCTGATCCTTCTTGAAGTGCTGCAGCTTTTCAGAGAAGTTTCTAGGCACAGTTTCCTCTGATGACTGCTAATATGATACGGCAGTCCTTCAAAGGAGCAGAACGCATAGGGCTGCAGCTTTGGGGCTTATTTATGCAATCAGCAAATATGTTTTTTTTTTTTTCCCCAGCGAAATATCTCAACATACAAATAGTAAACTTAAGGGTACAGTCCTTTCCACACTGCACTCCCAGTTTGTCCCTTTTTTTAGGCTAGCAGCCATATTCCCTGAAGCTGTGGTTCCCCCAGCTTGCTGCTTGGAGATAGAGTGGGGTAATGGCAGGAAAGAGTCTGCTGTGGGTTGTGTCTTCCAGAAGGTAAAATTGCAAGTGCTCTATCATGTATCAGTGTTTACTGGTCAGCTCTGTCAACAAACTGGTGCAACGGGAGTGCTATGGAAGGGAAGTCATACCTATACCATGGTGCAAATAATTACGGAAGAAGTGTGATAAAATCTTTAAAGCTATTTGCATGATTGATTTGCTACGTTCTCTGCCTGTGATATGAAGAGTGGTAGGTGGAAGTTCTGTCTTTGAGACTGACTTCCTTCTAACCTTTATATCAGCAGAGCTATCTACCTTTTATTTTTCTTTTCCTCTTGTTCCAAGGTTAACTGAATGGTTTAACACAGCAGGTCAATGCCCAGGGATGGAATCCACTCTTTCTACTTTAAAGGCTGAATCAGGAGCACTGATACATCTTTGGGAAATTAAGGTGAATGGATTTGTCCCTGCCTGTATTCCTTCAATGGGCACTGGCATGGCTAAATCGGGGATGTTTGGTCCACTCACGAGTTAGTTCCCGAGCTGCCACTCCTGACTGGTTCTGGGGTGGGAGCATGGTGTCCCCCGGGCAGCGCAGCACCGGGGGCACGGGGCGCCCACTGCATGTGCGACCAGTTGAGCTGCTGAACTCAGGGGTAATTACAATCATAATTAGGCATAGGTCTGACCACATTTGGGCTTTGGGAAGATTTAGGCAAAATCAGGTGGGATGACTGCTTAAGCCTGGATCATAACGAGGTACTTGGTGACATACATTTTTTTTGGTTGTGTATATGGGATTAGATTTAAGTGCCCAAGGATTCTCAGGCACTGCATGGAGGTGCCTAATGAATTTAAACGTCTAGAAATTTGGGCAAATTGCTCCACCTTAATCCCCACAACACACACTAAAGGTCTATGATGAAAATACCAGTTCAGATTAAAGCAACATTTACAAAACAATCTGAAAATCATGCTCCCAAGGTAAAATCACTGCGATGGTTGGTCTGAACTGGGACGCAGGCACCCACAGACCTCTGAGCCAGACAAAAAGGAGTCAGAGCCCCAAAACTGGAGGCTGAGTGACATGATGAAGATGGCCAGAGTCCTTGCATTTCCATTCTTTGCTGTGGTACTTACGCCAGTCGTTTGCACACTCATAAGCAGCCACCGTGCAGTCCCACGGCATTGCCTGCTCGATGTGGGGCTGGATCTGACCTCGCCACAACCACCCCCAGTTCAGACCAGGCACTGCCTACCCTGGGTGCTCTCACTGGTACCAGCAGTACCAGAGCTGTGTTTGAAATGTCACATTCTCTTAATCCAGCTCTACGTGTTTCTAACCCGTACATTTATTGTAAAACTTAATGCTTTTTTGGAAGAAGAAAGCAATATTATGTCTGCAACATTTATTTATAGTAGTTGCCAAATGGTACTTTGGGGATTCTCCTTTTTTTAAAATCAGATAATGAGGGAGCAAATCCTCTATCAAAACTGTGAAACAGCTTCATGGTTCTTCTATAAACATTTTGGTGGCACTAAAACTCCTGCTTTACCCCCTTCTTCCAAAGCCAGCCCTGTTTGTTTGGTTTTTTGGTTTTTTTTGTTTTTTTTTTTTTAATTAAGACTTGCATTGCAGGGAGGCACCAGTATAAGGGGAAGATTTCTGATTACAAATTTTTGAGAGGATCTACTTTCAGCCCAGATTTATATGCCCCCCCTTCTGGAAAGGGGGCTACTTCAGATCTTCCCATTCTGCAATGTTTCCTGCTCATGGTCTGAGGTGGCTCATTCCTGGGGCTGCTACCTCTTGTGAATCTCTCTCTGTGCCAGTGTTTGGCTGTTCCACCTACGCCACTGACTATGAGCTGCTGCTGACAGGGGCTTTTGTCCCCCTTTCCCTAAAAAGATACGTTATGTGTCAGACCAACTTGCTGAATGGGCTTGCCCCACTGCTACAGGATGTCTAGATCTGATGCAAAGCTGGGAGAAGGGAAGAGAAAATGGGGCCAGGATAAGCGTATAAGCAGGGCTGCCCCTTTCAGTCGTAATCTGCCTTTACTCCTGATGGAAGGACAATGCCAAACTGTCCCCTGTGGCACTTTATTTCCTCTCCTTGCGGTCTAGAGACTTAGATGGAGGGCTCTCGGTCTTCCTGCAGCCGTCCTTGCGGTGGTGCCCATCAGCCTGTGGGACAGATGGCTCGGCTGTACCACAGCTGCTGAGCCACCCCTGGCATCTCAGGCAAGCCTGGCGCCGGGGCTGGTTTTCCTCGCTACGCCCCACTGCCGTTTGCAGCGATCCTGCCTTCTGGTTAGCAGTGATGGGGCAGACAGCTGTGCCTGGTAAACCCTACAGCTGCCCAGAGTCCCAGCTGCTGGTGGGTGGGTGACCCGTAGCCCCCGGTCCCTGGGATGCATCCCTACGACTCCGGGGAATGGGGTGCCCTCACAGTATCGCTTGCAGCTCCAGGGCTGCTGCTGGTGTACAGATGCAATGGGAGATTTTTCTGGTAGGAAAGATGCTGGTCTACCAGTGTGCTCCTCAACCCAGGCTTGTGGATGCCAGGAGCAGCGTGTTGGTGAGAGACCGTATCCGTGGGGCCGTTTAATTCAATAAACGCCTCGCTGAGATCCTTAGAACAGCTTCAGATCTATAAAGGTACTTCAGTGAGTTCATATCCTGAATAAATATTGTGCAGTTAGCTTCTCCCTTGTGTGCTAAAGTATGACAGCGTGATGCCGTGTTGACAGGGAACGTAGGACAGGAGGGTGAAGCAGATTTCAAACAAGACCAGAAAGAGCACCCTGTTTTCGCTCAAGTTGGTTATTTGGGTATTTTCAGATTCCTGTGTCTGTGGGTGAACAGCCTCCTGTGAAGGAGATATATATTATTTTCTGGCCATCTTAAATGTCAAAACGAATTTTAGTTTGAAGTGTTTCATATCAAAAATAAATGCCTGTTCTCTCAGCAGAAGTATATCATATTTTAGTGCCCGTTGCTCTCAGGTTTTCAATTAGAACTTTGAATCACATTCCTGATTAGTAACAAGCAATCAATCATAATTAATTAGTTAAAATGTTCAACCGTTAAAATCATTACCATTAATTAAAATAATTATCTCTATTTTGGCTGCACTTCATTGCCATTTCAGGGAAATGTGTTGCTTAACTCTACCTTTTGCACTCAGTATGGGATTGTGGTGACTAAAATGCATAAGAGGGGTGGGGGCATGGCTTTCAAAAAGCTGGCTTTTGTAGTATGGTTTTAGTTAGCTTTAAATAGATGTAAGTATATCAATTACTTGTATTTTTAGTAAAATTATTTCTCCTTAGCTTCAGATTATATCTGATATCTGAAGAGTTACAGTGTCAGGAAAGTTAGTTCTTTTCTGAGGAGTTTATTCTTTGTAAAAATATGCTTCATAAGTCTCTCCATAAATAAAATACAGCATTGATGTTTTTGCTGTATTGTGTTGGATATCCTCATTCATGGATAGAGACCACTTTTGTCAAGCTATACGCAGACGAAAGTAAACTTTGATCAGGCACTGCAGAAGAGGAAAGGTTCTGCTTCTACTGAACAAATATCGTTGATTCAGGATGGAAAGCATAGGAATACAACTAAGAAAAGGACTTAAGCCTCACAAGAGAGGCATAGACACACTGGGCATGAAATCCCAAACCGTCATTACTACAGTTGTGCCCCTGATTGGGTCAAATATCTCAAGCCCTGTTGTGTTTCCCAGAAAGCCGGTAGCCCTTGTGTTTAGTACCAGCCAAGAGATAATAGAGAGGTAGGAATTCAATCCCTGTGTGTGCTTGTGTCAGATATGCATCTTGAGGTGCAGGGTGATGTAAAATTCAAGGATCATTACAGTGACCACTAACTGCTTTGTCACTACAGAAATTCCCCAGTTTCGAGAAAGACATTTATATCTCCAAAGGAGTGAGCTGATGCTGCCCCTCAAACAGAAAGAGCTAGACAAATTTTGAAAAGAAAGTCTGAACTTGCCTAGGTGCCTGAGAGGACTTAAAAAGGATTTAAAAGGCTAACAATAAAAGGAATGCATGTTACTAAGATTTTTTTTTTCTGAAATATGCAGCCTGAGAAGTAAGATATGCAGGAAGATAAAATCCATCAAAAAGCAGGTCTTTCAGAATTTGTAAAGGGAAAGACAAACCTTTCCAGATAAAGTGTAGACAGATTACATATAAGGTATTCCCCCCTCCCCACCCATTTCTTTACCTGTCTCTGAAATGGTTATTTGGAAAAAGCTGTCCATTTTTAATGTTATAAAAAAATGGTTGAGTAAAGAGTTATTTCACTGTAGCTGGATATGAGCAATGCATTCATCACTCCGGGTATGGTGCATCTCTAAACTATAGCACTCCAGTACCTCTGCATGCCCCCTGCTCCCCAGCAGTCACTGCAGTGTCATGGGCAATGGTGTGAGACCTGGAGGAACAGCATGAGGTGGGTGGGGAGCTTAGAGGTCATCAGAGGAGGAGCGTCTTCCTTACAATTGCTTCCTGTGGTTGTAAACTGATTGCAAGCCTTTCTGCTATGGCACAGCATGCTTAGGTTCTGAGCAGTCCAGAAGAGTTTCTTCTGTCTTAGGTACCGCTGAATTCTTCAAGCATAGGGTTAATTCTAGAGGTTTTCCAGTCCAACCATCCTACACGAGCATGGTCAGCCAGAGCAGGTTATCCAGGACTGTGTCCAGTTGGGTTTTGCATATCTCCAAGGATGGAGACTCCACAGCCTCTCTGGGCAACCTGTGCCAGTGTTTGACCACCCTTACAGTAAAAAAGTTTTTTCTTCTGCTTAAACAGAATTTATTGTATTTCAGTTTGTGTTCATTGCCTCTTTTCCTGTCACTGGAAATCTCGGAGAAGTGTCTGGCTACATCTTCTTTACCACCTCCCATCAGGTTATTATTCCTCCTGTTATTCCTCCTCTTATTTCTCCATGCTTCAGCTGGTGAAGATTTCCTGTACTTATAAAAATGGTCAGCACACACTTGGGTCACTTTGGTCTGAAATATGGCCTTAATTTCCTGGAACCGTGATTTGGATAGCTGTTCATTGCAAGACCTCTCTGTGCCCACCTGGGACCTTCTGCTGTGTAGCTATTTCTTTAATCCGTGTAATATCACCTTACAGGTTTGACACTCTGCTATGAGGATGATAGGCACAAATGTGCCCTCTGAAAAATCTTTTTTATATGGAAGGTGGACGATGTCTACCTAAGACACACGAATTGGAATAAGGACACTTGAGTTCTGTTCTCTGTCACAAATTTTTTGTATGACCTGAGATGTCTCATTAGCAACTGACCAAAAGCCTGCTGGGAGTCTTTTCATTTGCTTTAATGGGCTTTGAATTAGGTGCTTAACTTTCTCAGACTCACTGACCAATTTATATAAAGGAGATGGTGTTATTTGCCTATCTCGTTGGGCTGTCACAGAGTGAAATACACTACTACAAAGGATTTTGGGATCACTGAGTAAAGAGTGCTATTCAAGTGCAAAGCATTATATAAACCTTTAGAAGCAGTAATAAAAGTGTAAGCGTTTCCTTGAAAAACTATGATTTCTTTTCACCTTTATATTTCTAGAAAGGCTTGTCATTTCATGTTTCCCCAAGGAATACAGAATCCTCTGAAGCGTGCAGGGTCCAGTCTAGCGTCATATCTCAATGGCCTATTCCATAGGACAGTGTGAAGGAAGAGACTGCTTTCACTGTGCTGAATTTAAAATTTTGTGAATTCAAACTTTTAGACACCAGGGCAGCAGGGGTCTCTCATAATGTGTTATGGGAACATGACGTGATGTTACAAAGGGAATAGGGAAACGTTTCACATTTCTTCTGTGTTATTTTATAGAAGTGATCTAATAAACAGGAGCTTCTGAATATTTATCTAGTTAAATGGACACAATTAAACAGTATATTTTCATGTATATCACATCTGAATAAGACCAAGTGTATCTATCTCCTTTATACACAAGTCTGACATAATTTTTAATCGCCAACGAAACATTGCTCAATATTCTGGTATTTAATTGAAAAATCAAGTAAATCTGAAGCAAAGCTCTAAACCATGACAAGTTCAGCTATTGCCACGTGCTCTCCATTTGGTCTGACTTCCCAGAACAGTGGTTCCAGGCTTCAGATTGGAAAAGAGGGACAGAGAAGGTTGTGGCATCTATTTGTTGCGAAGCAGCTATCAATACCAGTTTCCAGTCCAGAGCGGGATTTAAACTTGCACCAGAGTCCAGAACACCTTGCCCTTTTGCTAAACCAGATCTTTCTTGTTCTAATTCTGTAAGAATTTGATAATTTGAACAAAAGTGGCAAAACTAAAAAAACCTCCTCATTACACACAGCTTCTGTACAAAAGAGGAAAAAAAAAGATTCATTCTGCTGTAACTTTTAATGAAATAACTCTCTCAATATCTTTGTGGTTCTTAATATCTTTCTGAAGTTCATTGCTAACTTCCCCTGCTGGCCTATGTGCTTCAATATCTTAAATACTGGCATTATAAATTATGTCATTGCCAAAAAAACGTTATGGCTTTGTGATCCTGCTTGAAGGACCTGATATTTGGCAGTAATGAAGAAAGCCACTTGAAGAATGCAAGAACTTGCTAATCAGATTGTTAATTGAGTACACGAGCTTCACATAATACAAAGGCAAACTGTGAAGGTGACAATGATAGCCAGACTTCATCTGTTGAGTTGGAATTAACGATGAACAAAATCAAGATCCCTTTGTGGTTGATTCTTGTCCAGCTGCAGCCAACTATAAAAGACCCATCAAAGAAATCAACTCATTAGTTGGTAATTCTGTACAACTTCAAAAAGAAATTCTTAACCCCTCATCAGTCTTTCTTTGACAACCCCTTAAAAGCTGTGTTAAAACAAAACAAAAACCATTATTTGCTTCATCAACTCAAAGAAATGGCCTGCAGGAAGATGGTATAAACCGAAGCTTTTAAAAACAGATCTATCCATAGGTAGAAGAGTCAAAGCGCAAATATATTGTGACATGCAAAATCTCCCCCAGTCACCCATGTCACACAGTGTCAATAGCCTGTCTGCTTCACAGAAAAAGTACCCCCAGATTTAAATAATTTTAATATTGTAACAAAAACTGACAAAAACCAGTGAATTCAGAAATAAGGCTGCCACTGTGTCCTTATTGCACTGTCATTTCATCTCTAACTCTTCCCCACTGGGGGAAGTTGCCAAACCAAGGGTGAATTAAGGATTATGTCTGTATAAAGTTGGAAAAGAACGCGTTTTCAGGGCAAGACTTCATAGGATATGAACAGTCCATTCTGTCGTCTCATTGCCACTCTAACATTTCATTTCTCTCAGTGGGACAGATATGATAAAGGATTGCAGGCCTGGACATTTAGTTTATATTTTTAAGGTTTGATTTTATAAGATGGTATGCAACCCTCTAAACTTGGCAAAAATGCCTATTAAAGCTCTTAAAACTTCTGTCTTGGAGGCTTTTAAACAATTTAAAAATGATTAGTTATGTGAATGAAAGATTAGCTTGCTAGGAAGCCTTATTTTTGGATAGTCTTATATGAATGATGTGCAATTATATAGATGTATTAACTGAGGTTTGTTAATGGAATGTCTATTATTTCTGGTTTAAAACTCTGTATGTTAAATTTTGTGTGCTGCACTAGGGCATATAATGTCTTAGGAGAAAGTAGAAGTTGCAGAAATTTAAATGATGGTGGGGAAATATCCCAAAGATGTTATTCTGATCAGCAGTTAACTATGTATTGAATAGTAGACAGAAATTCTACAATACCTTTTTCACTTTATTTATCTCCTTTTGCACTGTTACAATTTTTCTTGCAAATGAGCATTTTGCAGAAGGGGCTACACACCTTTTTATTATAAAAAAAATTCAGGTAAGAAGTTGAATGTGTAGAGGTTTTGTTTGCTGGGTTTTGAGAGACAGACTGATGTAACTGAACATGAGCAACCCTATGAAGTACCTTACCTGTATTCTTCTGGGGTGACTCCATTATTGTTTAGAAGAGACCTGACAAAAGGTGAAACAAGAAATTCAGTATACTGCTAGTGGCTTTCGGTCAGCGTTCAGAGGCCAACACATATTTGACTTCTGACTGTTGACATCTTCAGTTTCCTCAATGACCAAAACAGGAGACTCCTTCTAAAATTGTTCTCTGTGGCAAATGGGAAGATGTGAAATTTCGCTGTTCTTTTGTTGAATCCAAGATATGAGGAGACCTTTTTTTTCTTCCTGTTTGCTAGCTGCTAAGACAGCTGGAGTGTGTGTGACTCCTGTTGCAGAGCCAGCACTGCTGGTAGACTCAGCATAGAAAGGGTGCTCAGAAAACAGAGCATTTGTTTGAAAAAAAACCAACCACCCAGTTTTGTGTGACACTTTTAATTCTGCTTTTATGCTGCTTTTTAATCCCGCTTTTCATGAACCTTGTACAGGCCCTCACCACTTCTAAAATGTGGCTTTACTGCTCAGGTATTGGTATTTCATGAAGGAAGACTCTTCTGTCTTCCAGACCAGGGTGAAAATCTCACTCTGAGTTTGAAAACTCAGAAACACTCTTGGCTAAAATCTTCAGATGAAGCAGTCAGAAAATTCTTTGTAAGAAAATTATGTTAATGCCCATTCTGTGACTAATTGTGGCTTATGTGAATGTGTCTGCTGACCGGAGTGGACAAACAGACTTCTCCTTGTTGGCATGCCTGAAACTTTTGAAATAAAATGTTTCTGGTTTATCTTTGGGATCACTAAGTAAAGTAAACTAGAGTAAACTTACTTAGTTTACTTAGGGTAAACTCCAAGGAACACTTGAGTTTTGTGAAGATTTTCAGAGCTGCCTGACCATTTCCCAGTGCTCCTGTGTTGAAGAGCTCATGGGGAGCCAAATGTGATGCTTTCATCTGGAGGACCCGTTCTGCCGTTCGACCAGCTCTGGTTCCTTGGCAGACACAAAGGAGAAGCAGCAATATTGAGAGACAAATGGAAAGTAATTCAAATGGGAGGAAAATAGATGGGTGGGTGCATGTCAGTGCGAGGGGAACATTTTGTACCGCAATGTGTTCCTTCCTGCTGGATTCACAATCCGCGAGCGAGTCTCCTATAATTAACACATTGCCATTATCAATAAATGCTACGAAGCAGGACCAGGGAGAATTGGCAAAGCCGCTGCCGCTCGCACAAAGGCTGCCCCAATCAAAGCCGACTCCCACAACGCTAAGGAGCCGGCGGGAGCTGAGGAAAAAGATGCCAGGAGTTGGTATTCCGGGTGTGAGCCATTCCCTCCTGCAGCCCCGCCGTTTCGGCTGGCTCCCGTTCAAGCCACGTTGGCATGTGCTGTCTCTTAGCAACTGCCAGCCGGATGCTCCCGGCCGGCCCGCCAGCGACATGCCGATCGGCCACCCGGCTTCAGTGGTGGCAGTGGCGGTGGTGGAGTCCTGCCCGGCCTCCCCAGTCCTTGGAAATGACCATTGGAAATGACCTCTGTTTTCCAGGGAAATAGGTTTTGTTAGATCAGACTAGCAAGTTTGAGCTGTTCATGGCAGCAGACAGACCCTGTATCTCTGAAGATGACACGGCATCTTTCATAACTCAGCTGGCTCCTCCCACCCAAAGAAGAGTCTCACCAGAGTTTTACAGCAGCTTAGTATATGAGCTAACGCACATCGGCACGTTGTTTGCACATGTTGAACAAACACATTTATAAATGTCACGCATGTTATAATAAAGCAAAACAAAATTACAAAAGTATTTTTCTTTTAATTTTGGTTAATTGTTTGATCTTCTTTGTTTGGTTTTGGTTTTCAGGATTTTTTTGGTCCCTCCTATACTGGCAGAATTTTCTCCCTCTACAGTTACTGGCGCTTTATGAATGTTACTCTATTTTTTTGTCTCCTACCTTCTCCCAAAAATCTTAATTTTTAAAATGTTAGGTTCAGCTTCACAGCTCCCCATGAGAGCCGCTGGGCTGCATCTCAGAGCAGCAGTCTCAAAAGGTAGGGCTAGGTCCTTGCCTTTTTATGGGCTTCATCTTCACTGTGCTACTCCGTATCAGCCATCATAAATGAATACAGTCATGCTTATGTAAATGTATTCCTCTAGTTTAACTTTCCAACCTTGAGTAGTTCTTTATAATTGCAGTGATGGAGCAATTTATATATATTCTATTTTGCTATGCAATGTCTTAGAGATTATTTGAGCGCTTTTGCACACAGCATACTGAATGCCATTTCAGTAGTGAAACCAATGATAAAATGACATTTTTTTTCTAGAAAGTGCAAGTCCTTGGGGAAATAAATGTCTTTGTACCATGCTGTGACTCAATGCTAAAAAATCTGGAAAGTCTATAGTCCCTAGGGAGTGCCCCTAAGCATCTGTTTTGCTCTACAATGTCTTTATTATTTCAAGTTCATGAACAGGGAAAAATTATGATAGAGATCATTGCAATGATCTACAATTGACTCTTTGGGCTCTAGTTTCCCCTAAGTCATGCTTATTACCATGCCTTCTTCCTGAAAGCCCAAATAAGAATATTTTCTGGCATCAGTCAACGAAATCTCATTTCTGCTCCCGTTGGACCTCTTTACATTTTGATGCGAGAGCTAAAAAGGCTCCCAAAAGCTCTTAGGCTCTTTTCTGCCCATTGGTGGAAGCTAAATCACTTAACTCGCTGTTAACAATTTTGAAAATAGATTAGTGATTTTCTTATCTCATTTCCTTGTCAAAGGTAGTGATCATTTAATAGCACTTCCTATAACAAGCAGAGTGGAGATAGGTGCAAGATGGACACACGAGACAGGGCTGAAGAATTCTATTTGTACCAGGGAGGGAAAAAAAAAAGCCGGTAATTCATAAAGCCCTCAGTGAGTCACCAAGGTTTTCCTTTATGGGCAGGATAAAGTGAACAGCTGTTCTACTACATTCCATTTGCTTGAGTCAACAGGCCCATTCTAATAGTTTGTTGATTATCTTACATTTTGTCAATATTGTGGTATGATTTCAGTGTTTGTTTTATTATTACTCAGATTGACAATGTTTTATTTTGTGAGCTATGATGAGATAGCACTTAGGGTACGATGATAAGAATGATTTATCGTGAATTGCCATTTTTAGCAGATTGTTTTGTAGGAGCTACCGCCCTGCTCTAGCTATTTAATGGTTTTTGCTTTATGCTTCTCCCTTGTGGCCCCCAATCAAAACGATGTTTTTCTTGGCAGTCAGTGCTTTAAGCCATTGTCCCTATCACATATGGTTGGCTCTTCTTCTTAAGGGGCAAAGGATCTTGCCTCTCTACTCATAAGAGAGCTCCTTCCCATGCCCTAGGGGCTATACTTGAAGTATCCTGACATGGAACTGCTGGCGTGGCTCTCTGGGCTTCCACTGCTGCTCTCCTTCATGCCCTGGTCTGGAAGATGCTGGAGCAGAACTAAGTGGTGACATCCAAGCATGGGGGATCACCATCACACCCAGGCTCTGTGCTGGAGGCTCAGGGGAGAGTGGTGGCCATCCTTGCCATCTCCAGTGGGCACAGTGTAGCACTAATTTTGTACTTCTTGGCCATTTAGCATATCTTCTGGAACATATGTCGGTAACGGGTCCATTTACCTGTGATGGGGATATGAAGTGCTTAATGAGTTCTAGAAGACCAGCTATTAAGTACCCGGCAGAAATATAACAGGTTGAATTGTATGAACATGCAAGGAGGCATGCGATGCAGAGATAACCTCCTAATAACTGAATTTGGGTTTTTATTGCTACTAATGGAAATCCAAACCACAGTACGGAGGCCAGATTTACAGCGCCCCCAAACAAATAATTAGTAAGATTCTGGATCTGAACCTTACTATATTATATATTCAACCCTAACTTGCTTCATGCTAACTTCTCCCTGTAGACATACTCTATTGGAAACATATGAAAAAGTTCCAAACATAAATGGCATGTCCCTAATAAATAAATGATTATGCTGGAAGCAGCAAGAATATTTTTCTGTTTTCTTTCAGCTAGTGTTTTGCAAGTGTTAGCAATTTTCACAACAGTTCAGAATTCCCATACCCATCTGTGGTGATTTCCCTCAGACACCCATAAACCCACTTTCTGAAATTTCTTATGTATTTTTAACTGTGCTAGTAGAAATATTCAATTCATTTGATGTGCATAAGGCATACTACATTGTCAAACCATTTTTAAACTTCAGCAGTGAGTGCAGTAGCATTAATAATAGTCATGTACCTTGCTCTGCCATTTCAAACTGCCCACTTTCTTTATCTAAGATGTTCCAGTATCTTCTATCACTCTAATCATTAGGAAATTTATGTTACTCTTTTACCTTTTCATGCTTGCCAGGGCAAAATATGTAATAATAATCTGTAATTAAATCTTCCTCAACTTACTTTATCACTGTACATCTTCTCTATACATTTTCTTCTTTCCACTGTCCATCAGATGATAGAACTGACAGAAAGGAAAGATACTGCTTGAGCTGCACAAATACCTATATGCAAATTAATCTGAAATTAATCTGGAAAAAAACCCCCACACATTAAATTAACATTTAATGAAGCTCTGAAGTTTTAGGATGTTAAACCTCATTTGGCTGAGGTTTGAACAGAGCTATTGATGTTCAGGTTCTGCAGTGACAGTAAGTTTGATTAGGAAATGAAAAGTTTTTTAGCTTAAAGTAGCATAACAAAAAAATTGTGTGTTATGGTGAATCATTAGTAACATAGCAATCATAGTGGCATCACAATTTTCACCTTAGCAGTGGGAAAAATGTTCAAAACAGGATCAATTTCTTCCACTTTTTTTTTTTTTTTTAGTTTAAGCCAAAGGGAAAGCAGGTTTTTCCATTCTGCTCTTGATCTTGCGTTAATCCTTATTAGTAATGTGAAGTGGTGTTAAACTAGTGTAACTTTCTAAAGGAACAAACTATGTGACTGAGAAAAGGGCAAGATTTCTAAAATTTTGCAGGAATCTGTGATTAAAGTCCAGCTAGAGCTTCTGGCTTGCGTTCAAAATAAAAGTGAACGTCTTTGCTCATATATTATCCAGAAGACTACAGGGAATGTGACAAGGAAAACTAGGGAGTTTCCCCTTAATTTCTAATAGTTATACTTTAAAAGAATGGTATAAGTGAGTGAGATTTTTTACCTCCAAGTTTTTGGGAGTTTTTTCGTGATGGAAAGTGGAAGTGGCTGAACGAGTGTTTCTTTACTAGTTAAAATTGTATAAAGAAATTTCAATTAGACTTCCACTTGCGGACCGCTCGGTCGATAAGGATTTGACTGGATGGTCACACTCAAAGAGTTGTGGTCAACAGCTCAGTGTCCCAGTGGAGACCAGTGACAAGTGGTGTTCCTCAGGGGTCGGTACTGGGACTGGCACTGTTTAACATCTTTGTTGGCAACATGGACAGTGGGATCAAGTGCACCCTCAGCAAGTTTGCTGACAACACTAAGCTGTGTGGTGTGGTTGACATGCTGGAGGGAAGGGATGCCATCTAGAGGTACCTTGACAGGCTTGAGAGGTAGGACCATGCAAACCGCATGAAGTTCAACAAGGCCAAGTGCAAGGTCCTGCACGTGGGTCAGGGCAATCCCAAGCACAGCTACAGGCTGGGCGAGGAATGGATTGAAAGCAGCCCTGAGGAGAAGAATTTGAGGGTGTGTTGGTTGATCAAAAGCTCAGCACAAGCTGGCAATGTGCACTTGCAGCTCAGAAAGCCAACTGTGTCCTGGGCTGCATCAAAAGAAGCATGACCACAGGTCAAGGGAAATGATTCTGCCCCTCTACTCTGCTCTTGTGAGACCCCACCTGGAATACTGTGTCCAGCTTTGGGGCCTCCAACATAAGAAGGACATGGAGCTGTTGGAGCGAGTCCAGAGGAGGGCCACAAAAATGACAAGAGGGTTGGAACACCTCTCCTATGAGGACAGGCTGAGAGAGCTGGGGTTGTTCAGCCTGGAGAAGAGAAGGCTCCAGGGAGACCTTATAGCAGCCTTCCAGTACCTGAAGGGGCCTACAGGAAAGCTGGAGAGGGACTGTTTACAAGGACATGTAGTGACAGAACAAGGGGGAATGGCTTTAAACTAAAAGACGGTAGATTTAGATTAAAGGAAAAAATTCTTCACTGTGAGGGTGATGAGACACTGGTATAGGCTGCCCAGAGAGGTTGTGGATGCCCCATACCTGGAACTGTTCATCCAAAAAATCCCCAAACTCTTCCAAGAGGTAAGAGAGACCCTCTGACCTGTCCTGTTTTTTGGCTAACCATGAGAGATGAAGTAGAGGAAGTGGTTATCAGCTGGAGCCTGAGGCCACTGATCTGCTGGCAAAGGGGAGACACGGCCAGCTGAGCAGAGACGTCAGCAACCGTCACAAAGGAGCTTTGGGTGAGTGGTTACCAGCATCTGGTCAAACATAGATTTCCTGTCACACCATGCAGCTTCCTCCCCAATTTTTTCCCAGCCTTCCCTTTACTTGCTGCATCCATACATGGCTGCTACGGATGGGCAGGCACCATACAGCTGGACAAAGTTCAGAGCTAGCAGTGGCTGCCAGGCTCCAATTACACGCTTGTTTGTGGGAGGCTGTGGACAGTTTTCATGAACATTTTTTGTTTCTCAACCTAGCCTGGATGCTTTGGTCACTTCCAGTCGCTCTACAATCACCACAGCAAAATATAACGGATTGATCTTTGGCCTCTGAAAAGATGTAAAGCCCCGCTGTGTTCAAGAGAATCCTAATGATTTGTGATCTTGTGTGTTGTTAAAGGAAAGAAACAATTGCATGATTTTTACTTTTTTTGGTGATACCAAAATGAACTCCATTAAAACCAATTTATAATAAATTTTGTAAGTCTGCCAGTTTCAATCTGATAATGCATACCAACCATTTTTTCCCAATAAACTGGACAGATAATGTAAGGAATGAATATCTTTGGGGAAGTTTCCAGGAATAAAATTACAGAGTTCATTATATTCATGTTGTATTCATGATGTATTCAAGGGATAGCAACTTTAAAGCAACCATAAAGGAAAATAACATCTGAAAGTGTTAACCTGCCTGAGGCTGCAGAGAGCTGGAAGTCCCCTATTATATACTGAGTTCAATGCATCAATATGGGAATTTCTTCCTTGTCTGCTAGAGAGCACTCATTTTCCTTGCCTTGTTTGTTGAGTTGAACCTATGTAGGTATATCTTTACTCTGAATAAATTTCCTATACAGCTTGTTTGAGCAATATAGATGAATCATTGAGAGTGACAGGTATAATACTGAAATAAACTTCCCATCTGAGCCAGGGGAAATTGGGCTGGAAAGCCCAAACCTGCATATCTGGAAGCATAGTCTCAACATCCAGCAGCAAGTTACGGCTATGCTGAACAGATTCGAGTAGAGCGAGAGGTGGCATTAAAAGATGAGATGGTCCATTATCCTTAATACACTGGCGTTAAATCTCTGCCTTTCTTTACCTCACACTCATTCTGGATACAGATATTTCCTTGTTTAAAGATTTCAGCAAACAAAATTAAACCCATAGATACACAGTGTTCGGGAATAAATGGATGGTGGACAACAGAAAGAGATCATGCCTGTATCTGTTTATTCAGTAGACAGATACCTGCAACCCCTTAGGTAAATGCTTGTGTCCCACTGGGTGATAGCTTGACATTGCCATGATGCTGTAGCTATGTGCAGTGTTTTACAGGTGATGCTAATGGAGCAGAATTGTCACACACATCATGTGCCCACTATTTTTAATTCAGTTTAAATCTCTGTATGCATATGCAGGGGTAGATCCATCCACTTTTTTCTTGAATATGATTGCTGCTTGTACATGTACAATTTCAGGGATGTGGAAAATAAGACATTGAATTGCTTTGGCACCGCACAGATATGCAGCAACGTCACACTGAGCAGCCATGTTCTGTGATATCTGGTCCTGCTGTATGGTGTCTGTGGCTGTGTTTGTGCAGGTTCATTGCTGTAGAGTGGCATTTTAAGAAGGTTTTAAAAGAAGTGACCACTTGGTCCATCTCCTCTGGCACAGCAGAGAAGCGTAGGGGAAAAAAATACTGTTCAAAAGGTGAAGATAAAGATTATAATGAGTCAACAGTGTGGGAGAAAGATGTAGCTGGAAATTTAGGCAAGATACTTAGGTTTTTTTAAACCGTTTTCCACTACAAGGGAAGAAAAAGAAAATGTGTTTTTCAAATGGAGTGGGATTAGTCTGTGAACGGTTTAAGTTACATGTTTGTCTGTGATAGTAAAGTCTGCACTAACTGACTGAGGTCTGTCACAGTCCTGTTTTGTGATCAGGTGTTGATTTTCCTCCTTTTAAGTGTTACTTTATGGTTAGAAAATGATAAATATAGTATTGCAGGTACAAGAGATTAAAGGGGCAAACCTGATTGTGAACAATTTCTTTATAAATAGAAAAATAAACCCAGAATTGCTAACACCATTAAGTACAAATAATTGCAGAATATAATGAAATATATAGGATTATAAGCCAGCTTGCAGCTTCCAGTCCTGTGTTTGTAGCACAGCACTAAATGGAAGTTTGAGAACGATTGGACAGAGTTCCTATCCCCAATGAATCACAATTAGAGTAACACCTGGATTAATAAATTTGGGCTGATTCACTGGGGAAATTCACCTTGTTTAATAGCCCTCAAATTTCTAAATAAAGTTGTTTATCTGTGGCAGGATGAACTACTTTGTCCCAGGCTGGGCTGCAGAGCTTGTAGAAAGACTTCTTCAAGACCATTTGAAGGACTTTTCCAGTAAAACTATGAAGTACCGTGCTGTCCTTTATAGGCTAGTCATGTTCCCATAGTTCTGCCTTTTCAGTAACCACAAGTAACCTCATTAGATTTGCAGCATGATTCAGACATAACAAGATTGAGATTTGGAACAAGCTTTCCCCCTAGAAAATACTTGACATATAGAAGTGTAAGAGTTACAGCTGCTAGACTGTCCCTGAGGGATTACCAAATATCTAATTTATGTCTCATACATGGCAGTGCCTCAGTCAGACCTTTTAGAGGTGTTTTGATGATACAAATGTGTTATTCAATATTTGTCCATCTTTTGCCATTTTATGCCTGATGGGTCACCTTTGTGTACTTAGATACTCCCTGTTGCCAGACAGGTTGATTTCAGTCTCGCATGTAAAACTGGCTAAATTTACCTGATTTGTGCCACTTTGCCAAGGCTTCGTAATCCTCTCTTGCTGTTTTTCAGTATTAAGACAGATACTGTTACCTTTTGGATTATTTCTCCTTGAAATGCAATTTTAAATCCTTAGGAGACAGAAGCTTGGAGGTAGATTTTCCCAGCTTCTACTAGTTTGCAGACTGGAACCTAACCCCAGTACGAGATTAAGAAACAACATATGTACAGGGTGTGAGATCCTGCATCTGTGTTGGAGGAGGGTGGAGATGTGGCAAGCAGAGGGGCCGTACGTCTGCACACTCAGCCCCGTGTGTCAGGCAGCATGAGAGGTTGGGAGCAGTGTCACTGGCACCTTAGACCCCATCCTGTTGTTTGGCACCTTTGTTACTGTCCTGCCACCATCTCAAAACTGTGCAAAGAACAAAATCATCTCTATATGCTCAGGTAAGGATATGCAAATGACATTACAAAAAAAAAAAAAAAAAAAAAAAAGCTGAGGCTGGTTGTCTGAAGGACTTTCATCTGAACTACAATTGAGACTGTCAACATCAGAAATCTGGTGAGGTACATGAGTAGTAGAATCCATCCTAAGGAGTTCACCAGCACATTCCTGAAAGTTCTAAATAAAGAAAATGTATTTTTATGATTACTACTGAAGTTCCACTTTCCCATCTTTTCTACCTCTTTCAGACATATGTGGTTCTGAATAGGTTCAAACCTCTACACAATTCCCTTGTATTTTGGTTTAAATGATACCCACCTGGCATTATTTATGCAGTAAATTCCCTGCTTATTCTGCACAAATAAGACATGTGAAGAATAACCAGGCTCTGCATCGGTGATAAATGGCACTCTACAGGATCTAGGAACATGTATCATTGGGGTTTGTTGATTATTCAGGTGACATACGGTAGTGAGAGTGATTAACGCTGTAGTCCTCAAATTCATCAGTGAATAAAAGCATTACATTACTGTGGTTCACGCCGAAACAAGCTACTAAATCAGACTCTTCCAAGACAGCGAACATTCACTTTTCTTAAGTACTAAATAAACCTTGCATCTTTAGGTTAGAGGAAATTGGACAGATGAAGAAATCAGGGCCAATGTTACCTCTGTAATTTTGAAAGGTTTTTAAAGAAGATCCCTAAAATTTACTGAATTTTATGACTGATTGTTAGCATCAAGGAATTGAGGCTGTATATATTTTTTGAGAAAACATTGTGAAAAGTATATTTGTTGAGGATATTCTTTAATTAGCTCTTAAAAAAATTAGTAAGTTGGTAGGAAAGGAGGGCAGAAAGGTGCAGAAAACCAATACCCATTATTTTTCAAGTATTTTTTGTTGGAAAAAAAGAAAAAAATTGTATCTTATCAAGTGTTAGAAATATGAAACCAGAAAAATTGTACAACATATGCATGAAAGGAATAGCCTACTCTATCCTTATCTATTTTCCACTTCTATACTGGTAAAAATCAACAGGATCTTAGCTGGATGAGCTGGATTGATGGAGTTGCTCTCCAAAGACATCATCTGCAAAAAGGTCAATGGCAATTAACCCATTTCATTCCTCTGAAGGTTCAGCACATTAATATAGTCAAACATATATTTAGATATACATAAAATTTATTATTTTTTTATCCAGTCTTATGACTGGGGCTTGAATGCTTGGAGTTGGCAGCAATGGGAGATACTTCTGTGTTATGAAGGTGCACATTTGTGCTCATGCACCCACAAAAGCTTTTATGTAGATGACAGTGAAGTGATCCATGCAGGCTAGACATCTCATTCACCATTTACTAACCCAAATTGCAGTTCCTTCAGCAGCCAGTCTGAAAGGATAGACAGAGAAACGTTTTCCCTTGTAGCTGGCTGTGTGCACTGAAAAACCGTATTGCAGCTCAGAGTAGGAAATAATCTTGGGGTTTTTTTGATAGATTTAAGACCTACTACCATCTGAACAGTCCAAAGTGAAAAAATGGTCGTCCTCTGTGTTTTAGAAAGGCAGGATATCTACTTTCCAAATGTAAAAAGCTTGTGCGTAGGTTGCTTTGGGAGAGCTCAGGAGAGTGACTGTCACTTTCCTGATGTTTTAAAGAAGACATTGGAGACCCTTCTAGAAATTTCTGAAATATATATGTTCTCCTCTCCCTAGGAAGTGTGAGAATCTGACATATTTTACAGACACGCACGTATACACTGCTAATGAAAAAACTCAGAACTAATAAAATCTTTCAGAACCAGCTTTTCTGTGGCATGTTGACATACACTGAATGTAAGACAATGATGCCATGAAAGTTTCATTGACACACATTTGGGCTGACCTACATATAATCATTGTGCCTTTCTTGCAGACAAACTAACATCGCAAACAAATATGCCACATCAGCTAATCAGTTGGCAGAAAGTGTAAGCAATGGCGGAAAACTGATAAGTGTATCTCACTAGAGCCCTGGCTTGCAAAGGGTGAAGAAGTAATCCCTTTCCAAAAACTTCACTGATATATGTTGGGTTTTTTCTACCTCAGAACAGCAAACTATTTAAAAAATACATAACTCAGAGTTACAGTCTTACCTCAGCCCTATCTTTGCCAAGTAGCTAGGAAAATAAGGGATGTCTTCATCTTGATTTGAAAGACTGAGGGGAAATATAACAACAGTCTTCAAGCTGTTACACAGCTGAGATTCATGCTGCGGAGTGAATAAATCTTTCTAACGAGAGGAACAGATAAGCATGGGACGGCTTACATATGGGAAATGTGGTAGCTCTGTTTCTGGAGGATTTTAAGATACACATCTCTTGGAAGTGGTTTTCCATATAGCTGATGTTGCTTTTATGCATGCAGTGGGGCATGGCACAGAGATACCTGAGCTCTGGCATCCCTGCTCGGGCCGAGCTGGCTCGAGATTTGTTGAGCGCAGCCCGGGATTGCCGACTGCAGCGCAGCGCCTGTGCAGGACTTATGAATTCAGGTCCAGCACTGGGAACGCTTCCCGGTCCGACGCGCCTGGCCCCCGCGCACACTCTGAAACACCACAGGGATATACTAGTGGTATTTGAAGTGTAAACATGGTTTATCAGGCACAGGGGAGGCCTGAACACAGGTTTCCCACATCCCAGGCGATTAGTCTAATCACCAGAATAGACAAATAGCTGCCTTCTCTATGATTTATATAGTTATTCACACAAAACAGCTCAATTAAGGATTACTATTCCATAATAACCAAGCAGTTAGGATGCTAACTCAGTCAGATGAATTTCCTGAGCATTGGGTCCTCTGACAGTGATTTGTACTGAACAGAAATGCTGCCCTGAACCCAAGTAGCCATCCTGATAAAGGGTGGGGTTTTTAATGCAAAAATTGAGAAAAACACTGGTGTCAATGACTTCAAAATTTCTCACTATTTTATTTCTTTGAAAAAAGTCTGTGCCCCTTCCATACGTCTAATTTCTATGTTGATTAGCTTCTACCCATTTGCTACTGTTATATTTCCATCTCTCCAGAAGGCAAGCTGGCAAGGTTTTCCCCTTCTGGTAAATAATGATCACTTCCCAACCTCCATGACATAGAATGTAACTCCACATTTGGGATGGAAAAAGCCCTGCTTACCAAACTGATAGCTACTTGTTACAGGGTAACAGATTTTTATACAAAATCTTTGCACCTATCTTTCATTTTTTAAGTGGAAGAAACCCCTCTATTAAACAATCCCCCACAAAGAAAATAAGATTTTGGGGCCATTATCAGACTTCCTGGTATCTTGTCAGGATTGCAATTTGTTTAGCTTTGTATTTAGGATCGCTTGGTTTTGATTTCTAAATACCCCTGCCCCGGTGCTTATTTCTTTTTTCTTCTGCTTTCCCTGATAGATTACAGAGAGACAATTTAAGCCACTATTGGCAAGATAAGATATGGTAATTCTCTTTCCGAGGTCTGAATCTTGTCCCCATCCAGTGCTGGCATGTCTCTCTGACTTGCAAAAAACCCCAGCAAACCTGCTTCTGTCGCTCTTCCTTAATTGGACATTATCCAAATTTCATCAGGCTCCTAGTTTTGCCCAAATTATGTTTGTCTGGTCCTGCCACCAATAATCTAATCTAAACCATCAGGTAATTTTGTCCACCTATGCCTGCTAAAAGAGGTTGGGATCTGGCTTTGGCTCTCTTCCCACAGAAAATTTCCATTCCATTCAATGGCAGCAGGATGAGTCCATTAGTTTGCAAATCAAGGAAGGACTTTAAAGAGTAATATCTCTTCCTAAATACCTTGGAGATATTTGGGAAATAACTCTGGTGAATATTTCTGTGCTAGGATGGGTGATATGTGAGTTAGATTAGGAGCGGTCCAGTCAGCATTTGGAACAGCCAGAAATTGTGGTCCAAATGCAAAAAATGCAGCTCTAGCCTGCTATTAATTAATATACAAAAGAGTGATGACAGAAGAAGTGACTCCAATATATAGCCTATACGAACGCATATGACACTGCAGACTCTTGTCTGCACGAACACAACAAAAGGAAATAAACCCTAGGAAACAGGTAAATAGTTATTAAATGGTGACCTGGTGTCCCACCAGCAGACTGTGCCTGCTGCAGGAGGCTGAGCAAGGCTGAGGCTAACGGGTAACCTGAGACCCACCAAAAGGGTCTTTCCTTTAACTGCTCTGTGATGTATGTGGGAGCAAATTACTTTCTATTGCTGAGCCTAAAAGTTTTCAAGGCACTTTTTTTTTTCCTTTTCTTTTCTTTTTTTTTTTTTTTCCTCCCTTCATGACAGACTAAAGAACTCATTGGTGCTGTAATGAAAGGCAGACTGCGTTCCCTGTCATGTCAAGAACGCTGCATCGGGAAAGTCGACATGATTTCATGGCTAATGATTCACTCGCTAATATCAATGTGGGCTGCAGTGAGGATAACCAAGTTGAGCTGTCTTAGATCAAATGATTCAATTAGGCCAGCTGTCCCTATTTGTCATGGCTCAACTCGCTTTCAAATTACCTTTCCAAAGTGTGTACGTGCCTTAGCATAGAACTTAACAGCTCAACTGTTTTACAAAAAGGGGATGTTTAGGCATGATGATAAGGGGGAAGAAAGACATCCCTTTTTATCTGCACTGAATGTTTTTCCTTAGCAGTTACAGTATGTATTTGCCAGGCTAAACTTTAAACATCACAGTCGAATGTGAATCACTCGCCTCTCCTGATGACAGCACTCTTAGATTTCTAGACTGTTTTTCGACAGGTTAATGAAAATAGAAAAGAAAATCTAATGGGGTGTTGCTTGTGCACGGAGACATTTGACACAGGAAGGAGCAAACGGTTCATAGAACCCAGTAAATAAATGCACAGTCCTTCAAATGTATCCTTTAGGCTTAAACTGAACTAAAGTCAATAACGGCCGATGATCGTTCATATGATGTCTAGCGAAGAGCTTTTCTGCAATGTGTTGGTTATCTTGGTTAAGCTACTTATTCCTCAATACGTTGCCCTCAGGAGAACCACGCTGTCGTCCCTTGGTAGCAGCCCTCGATGCCGCAGCGGTGGCTGGCGGTGTCAGCGCGCGGACCGGGGGCTGAATAGGCATGGAAATTCAATTACCCTTGGTGGTGGTCCCTGCAGTGCTGGGCGGGAAGCTTCTCCTGCTGAGGTTGAAGCAGAAAGGAGGCTGTGCTTGCAAAGCTTTCACCCGTGGGCATTGATTGACTTTTTAGTATTGCAGAGGTGATAAATGGGGGGAAGAACAACCTGGGTGTACATGAAACAGCTGAAAGTTATTACAAACATACAATCACAGCTGTTAATAAAGTCTCACATATTTCCTGTAGTTGGATTTGGCTGATAATTTTGGTCTTCTCACTTTAAATATTTTAATAAGATTCCAGTGGTGTCTGAAAAATTCTCCCCTGCTGTCTGTGTGGCTTATTTCGCGCTATATATATTTATTTTGCCTAAGCTCTCTCTGGCAATCATACCAAGTTGGAAAATAGCAGTAGTATTTACTAGAAAAATAAGACAGTTTCTCCCTACTCTGGACTGAATATCTTGTAATTTTGTGATCATGCTGTCAAGAAAAATATATGGTTGGTTTTGAAAAATGTTATATTAGGGAAGTATTTTCCATTTATCTAAGAGGAACAGTTAAAACTGGAACAGGCTGAACTTTGGTTCTGAAAATTTGTGAAGGCTTGTTTTTTTATTATCCACATCTTTCACTGAAAATAGAAATATCAATTTAAACAGTGTGATTGAAATACCAAAAATCAGAAAATTTTGAAGAGCTCTGTTTAGGACTTGTTCATCTTCTGATGGATTATGTTGAACAGTGATCTGTGAAGTCCTTTGAGCTGATTGGTGGGACACATTGGGCATGCAATGAATATGCTAATTGGATGGTAATATAGAGAGATGCAATAAATCCTCATTTGAATTGTATAGCCCAGAACAGCTCTCTGGACCCTTTTGTTCATAATCATGGTTAGGGTTACAGACTGCTGAGATTAGTGCCCTGATGCACAGAGTTAGTTGTCCGCGAAGTCTCTAGCAATGATACTTGAAGATACTTCTGAAAATGAAGATATATGGATCCAAAACTTTCTTATATCAAGTTTTCTTTCTTTTTCTTTTTTTTTTTTTCCTCCAGAAAACTGGGGAAATTTGCCAGCTTTAAACCAATATGACTCAGCAGGATTATGAGAGAGTAGGTGGAGTACTGCTCTCCCTCCTGCTCTAGCATAGACACGCTGCTGGTTTGTAATCAAGCTTTGACACTTCTCTGGTACAGTCTCACAAATTTTCTCTTCCTCATACCCATTGTTGGTTTTTATTCAGTGGGAAGTGGGGTATCAACACAGATTGTCCTCTAGAATCAAGACTATTTCTGACTTTTTGAATCGCAATCTTAAAGCAATCAGCAAGATTTTACAAGGAGAGCATGGAAGACTAACTCCACTTATCCTGGGCTGACACGTTCATGCAGTGATAACATTCATGTGGATAGTTTCATTCTCTCTGCCTCCTCCCTCTCATTTTCGGTTCTGCAATGCTTTTCTCCAATGATAACTGAAAGATCGTTACCATGTGTTTGCCGCCTCTTCATTTTAAGGAAAACTTAAGATACCACCATAGGCTAAAAAGTTGCAGAAACACATAGGAGCAAAGAAAAGCCAGCCGTTCCTCAGACAAAGCCCACTGCCTGGGTGAGATGCACCTCAACATAATTCTCCTGCAGTCTCAGCATCGGCTTGGAAAGTTCATGACACACTAGGGGGTCTAAAATGCCGAAACTGGCCTTCTGCCTCCTGCTCCTGCCAGATATATCCATGCATGGGTGTAAAAGTAGTATGTCAGTATATATTGCCTGGCTCATACATACCCAGTACTAAAGAGAGTCCAAGATGCAATCATGTCATATCAGTAAAATATTAACTCTCAAGAAGTAGAATGGAGTTTGCCTGCTGTCTAAATTAATAAACACAGGTAAACAGATTTACCAGCCTTATGCCTGGTATTTATATTTGTTAATTAATTCAGTTAATCAAAAACACAATGCACTTTGCAGCTTGTAGTCTCTGGCTTTGGCTGCAAAAGACATAACTATGGATGGGAAGACTCTAGAGCTGAAGAAAAAGGAAAGGTTTGGTTTGGGTTTTAGTGGAAAAGCTTTTCAAAGGTCAGAAAAACCTGAATGATTACAGTCAGGAAACGTGGCCTGATCAAGCTGGTGCATTAGGGTTTTCATTCATTTCTGTCTGCTATGTTTTCTTCTTTCTTATTCCTGATATACAAATCTTGGCAAGGAGGTACAATCTAAGAAAAATGACATTTTCCTTCCAGAGATTTTAAAATGCAAAGAGACTGCTAAATAGATTTCTGACTATATTGAAAAATTCCCTTGAGCTTTGCCTTGAAAAATACTTTTCAGTGCTCACATTTCAGCCTCTCTCCATTTTCTCTTCCATTTGGCCATCGCTCAGGGGGGACATTTCCCATCTACAATCTCTGCTCACTTGGAATAGTGTTTGTTTGCATGAGTAAACCAACTAAAGTGGCTATCACTGAAGTCATAACTAGAAGATGAAACCAGTTGGGACTGTTCCCATGTGAAGTGAGTCAGGTTGCTGAATCAGGCCCGCATGTGAATTTTTCTGTGTCCCAAAGGTATTTTTCCCACCTTATTAGAAAAAAATGTTCTTCTAGAGCACCAGGCAACAAAAGCCTCGGAATTCGAAGTGAGGGGGGGACGTAATGTCCTTTTAGCTCTTCCCTTTCACCTTTCCTTCATTTTCCTTCCTATAGTGTGACTAAAAAAGAAACTCCTGGTGATTTGTATGATTTGAGGCTTTTATCAGTTTGTCATTTTTGTTCTATTCTTGCCCAAATATGTGGTACATGTAGTATTTTCTTTTTAAATCTAAGCGTCCCCCTTGTGCCTAGTTTTATCTTAAAGACAACAAAGAATTGCAAGGCGTTAATGGTTTCATTGTGTGGTATATGTCTTAGCTTCCCCTTCTATATCAAAGTAGGGCTGGAGAGTGTAAAAACAGAAAAAATATGAAAACTGCAAAGACATTTAACGTGTAAAAAAGGACCAACTAATGTGTGTCAGCTCAGGCGGATGCCCAAGGCTAAATCTCTTGATGTGAGATAGTGATTCAGCTGTCAAGGTGCCTGAGTAGACTTGTGGTCATCATAATGATTGGCTATGGATTTTTTTTGTGGGTTTTTTTAATATTTTTTTATTTTATTTTTTAGAGAGGCAATAAACAGAAAAGGTCAAAGTTATTCAAATGAACCACAGCCCATTTTGGTGAAAATATAGCAGGGCTCGTTAACTCAATTCACATCTTTTGTGTCAGTTTTCTAACATACCATACATCTGGAAAAATGCAGTGATTTATAAAAGACATAATGTGCCTCTTTCCCTCAAAGGTTTTGTTTACAGTATGTAATAAAACATGATACAGTTTTTCATGGAGATGGGATCTGATAATTTGTTTAGATATAATATGAAAGTATCAGTCTGTGAAATGAACAACATAAAAAGTAAGAAAATGCTCAAGATGTGTCAGCTAACAAAACAGCAAGTTCCAAACCACACATATTCAAGTGAAAATCAAAGGCTTGGGCAACAATATTATTATTTTTTTTCCATTAACATCAGCCCCTTCAGATAGTGTCTAATATTTTGATGTTGAGTGCCATTAATGAGGCTGTGTCTTACTGTGACAGAGTCCTTCACACTCTAAGCAAAACTTACCTCTAGTCAGCTGAAAATCTGGGTAATAAACAGAGAACTCAGGTTTTCAGGTATCCCAAAGTATCAACACTTCATAAGAACATACACACTGAGTCAGCCCGAAGGTCCCCATCTAGTTTGATGTGCTGCTGATGCTGTTGGCTAATACTGAATGTTTGGGGAAAGCATGTCTTAATTTGGAAGAGTGGTTAAGTCATATTTAACTCTTGGGTTTAACCTATGTAGACTTTCCTTCATAATTCTTTGTTGCATTTCAGATTAGCAGCCTTGAAGTATGTGGTGTTAGCCTTTAATTGTGGAATATATTTAGCACGTGTATCAGAAGTTTGTAAGTCAACCCCCACTCTTCCCTTTCAGCTTGTGCAGGTGCTCTCAGTCTTTAAAAGCAACTGTTGGAGAATGCTTTTGCAAACTGTCAGGAAGCAAATGACATTTGTGAAAAGGAGAATTTTTTTCCGTTCACAAATTGGAGGCAAATGTGTTTAAGAAGTGGTCAGAGCTATGATTTATGTCTTATCTGTGTCAAGATATTACATTGGGTATACATGCAATGATATACCAGGGAAGCCAATTACAATTGGGGCCAATCTGATTTTAAACCAAACAGGTGAGAAACTTTATTCTTTGTAAACAATCCTCCTTGGAACAAAACCAGCTTCACCGTACAGTGAGCTTCTCTGCTTTGCAGTCGTGCTGGCCCATTTCAGACTCCTCTAAGTCATAACCCTTACGCAAGTGCTGTTTCTGAACGGAGCCATCCTTGTTAAATGACATTCATTTTGCCCAGCTTTAGGCTCTTTGTACAATACAGAACATTAGGGACTTGTTCCTCTGGCTTCCCTATGTGTTCAGTGGAGAGAGAAAGGATCCTCCAGAGGGTGATTCAGAGTGGGAGTAAATTAACTCAGGTTAATTTACACAACCTAGTTACTACTTACAGTCAGACACTGTGAATACCTCCTCTGTATGCCCTCTGCAGCCCTGCGTTTTATTGCTGGGTACCAAAAAGGCCTATGAAAAAGCAAAGCCACCTCCCTCCCCTTGTCAGGCTGAACTGAACTCGGGTCTTGTATCTGTGAGAATTATGAGCTGGATTAAGTGTCACCTGGATGGCTGGACAAGAGTTGAAACCTGGCATGAGTAAAATGTATGAATCAGCTCTGGTGAAGAGTCAGGAACATTCATGAGGTTTCTCCAGGCGCAGGACTCCTTGCAGGCATCCTGCTGCAGAAAGACCACCAAGTACCAAGAAGGTTATTGCACTGGGGACTATCCGCCCAGAATGGGGAGAAGCTGATCTGGGTGTGGATATAATGTTTAACAAATAAAGTATCTTAAACTGGCATTGCAAAGTGGACATGGTTCAGTTTTATACAGTGAAATTGGTAGGACCAGTGTAAACGAGTCACATCAGTGTAAAGTCCCTGGGCATGTGTGACTTGGCTTATGGCATTGAAAAACACATAAAGAAGCAGCAAGAGTATCAATTCACTGTATTAGTAAGCTTTAATATAGCTAAAGTGTTTCTGCTTAAAAAGAAATTTGGGTAGGGGAGAAGGTAAAAAAGAGCATATTTTCCTTGTGAAAGGTGCAAGTAGGCTGTATGTTGAAGGCCTAAACCGTTCCCTGGCTGTTGGACTGCATTTTAACTCCAACTTTCAGGTATTCAAGAGATCAAGGCAGCCCAGGCAGTGAATACCGTGACTGCAAGGGGTTAACAGACAATTTATGTAAAGTCTTAGTATTCTGCAAAATGAAATGTGCATGTGAAATGGAAAAAAAAAAAAAAAGGAAAAGATTATATTTGTCAGCTGTGCTACCATATGTTGCTCTGGCGGAAGCACAGCAAAATGGTGACAATTTCTATTTTATTGAATGAGGATCTGTGTTGATTTCCATTATTTGAGAGTGTCTCTGGACAAACAGAGGTATCTTCATTATCACATAAAACTGTGCTCACCAGTAACCTAGAATATCCATGGCTACAGGGTGACCTGGGATTGCAGTCTCCTTGAAAATAAAATATCAGAGAATCAGTTCAATCCATCTGCATATTTTAATGGATTCAGCCCTTGGAGGGCATGGGGGAATAGTCTTGTGAAAAGATAAGTGGCAGATACAGGAAATAGAGACAAATTTGAAGCTCTTTAAAATCTGAGGAGAACTTATCTCATCAGCATGATTAAAACAAGTGTGTGTAAAGGCTTTGGTGCTTGCGGACTACTCTCAGCCATCTGGTCATGCTGGGAGGCAGGGCTTCATGATTTGGGTGCAGAGCTGCACAAACATAACTAAATTTCTCTTGGACATAGGCTGATGCATTTGCTTAGCTCTGCTGTGTCATATGGGCTTACTTGTTGGGGTTTTGCAGGGTGAGGGGCATCTGTGCCATTCCCTTTTCCATGGTATAGAGATGTTCTAGAAGATGCTGCTTTTGTTATTCTAGGATCACAGCTTTCTCTCAAGATTTTTCTCAGCTTGCCAGGACCTCAACATGTGAGCTGCAGTGAGCTGGGTGCTAGAGTGTAGCTGAGCATCCGGGACTCTCCTTGACTCCACATGCACTGAGGGAGCACAGCGTTTCTCTGGGCCATATGTTGAATGTAAGGCATGAGAAAATAGTTCCATAGGGCACTAGAAATAATGCTCATTTGCTTTCAGGACAGCAAAAGTCAAGATTTTGTTGCCTCTCCTGCTTAAAGGTGCTCAGCATGCCTTGAGTCTCTCCTTCCAGTGACCACAAAACTTTTGTATTCTCTCCATGCCAACCTTGCCTCTGAGGTGGCACCATCATTTTCTGGATAATGACATCACAGGGCATTACAGTACATCTATTTTGTCTCAGCAAACATGCCAGGCTGTTTTCAGCTACCTGAACATCTGACCTGGGAAGGTAGAGAAGTGCCTGCTCTGGCACCACGTGCACCAGTGGGAACGGGCTGGTTGTGTCTGTGCAGTGCTGTACCCAGTCCCTTAATCCCTGCCAAAGACACAGCTACGCAATAACCAGGCAGGGCTGGCTTTTGCCTGGCCAGTGTTGGTCTGCCAGGTCAGGCACCCAGCCCTGAGCATCCCAACCCCACGTCAGTGTTCTCTGTGTTATATGGCCCAGGGGCTCCTGCAGGAATGGGTGGGATGCGTCCTCCGAGTGCTGGAGTGCAGCATCCTCGGAGAGAAGGGCACTCTGTTTTCCATGGGTAAGGTTAGCACCACCTGATTCTTGGTCAGATGATAGAAAAGTACCATGGTAATGAGTAGAGATGAGGGCTTCTTACTTTTGATGTCACCTGAGGCAATGAAATCGTTCAAATCGACTTAATGTTCCTACATGCCCAAACGGAAAAGGGATGTGATCGTACAAGCTGAGCATTCACTGCCATAATGGATGGGTTGGTAGGACAATTATTTGCCAGATACTGACAGCTATTTGCTAACAGATATGCTAATAGACCGTTTGGAAGGGAGAGGTAAGGTTCCGTTTCAAATTGAGGGCGTTGCAATTCTTAAGGGAGAGTAAAGTGCATTGATTTGCTACCCCTTCCCCTCCTGTTTTGCAGCAGGCAAGTTTTGGGCTGCAGAATCAGTCTCACTTCGTTTGCTGTGATTGTAGGTACCAAATCAATACAACTGCATGATACCAAGGTGAGCTGTGCAGATGCTGAGGAACTACATTTTGGAAAAAGCAGAAAAGTAAAATCTTGATTTCTTGCATTCGTGTTGCTTGGTGTTTCCAAGGCCGTTCTGACTTACACCGTTAGGGCATTTTGCTGATCATGGAAATTTCTATTTTCAACAGCTACTGAGATGCCTCATGAGACAGCGATTGTGATATGCTTTTAGTAAGCTTGGCTCAATAGGGACACATGCACGGTTCTTGCCATTGCAGTCAAGAAAGTTCTTGTGTCTCAATTTTGCAACTCTTCTTTGGCCATGGTTTTATGTGCTAAATAATTTGTAATGTACAGTGGGATACCTTGTACTGAGCAACCATGGAACAAACTTCCACAGGTTAACCTTTGTTGTTTAAATCTGATTATTTAGTTCTGGGGACTGTATATATAGTGATTTTATAATGTGATCATCCTTCATTGCAAATAATAAAATATTATTTCATTCTAACAGAAGCCACACCTTGTTACTTGTCCTTCAAATTGCCTTTCATAGGACACATTTGATTTCTGCTGGGTTTTTTAATATTGTGGGCTTGGAAGAGAATAAATGAGGACAAATCACCTACTGGTAAAGTGAATAATATGTTTTCGGTGTTTCTGTCCTAGTTTTTTTTTTCAGTCTTGGTATTTGCTTTCTGAGTGCTTTTGCACATCAAAGCAAAGCTCTAAGTAAGAAGTCCGTATTATGCTCAAGTTTTTTAAAAAGTAACTACTCCGTCCTGAAATGGAAATATCATAAAATCATTAAATTTAGGAGTTGGTAGTATTAGTAACTATTTCTCAGACTTCTTAAAAAGCTGGCAAGCTGGTTTTGTTTGTAATCATTCTTTTTGATCTTAAAGTGGAACCTAGGCAAATAACTAATCTTTTACTGAACTAATTGAGCTGATCTGTAAACTAGATATCCTCTTAAGCTGAATAGGTTAGCTAGAATATTTTTAGTGTCTAGATTTTCATTAGGGAAGGTGATATATGACTGAGACCATCCTGCACAATGTGTGTTGATACAGGTCTCTCCATACATCACTGTGCATGCACTATTGATTGCAAGTCTGTGTCATAACTGCTGGTGATGAAGCAGAATAAATTATTCATTTATTTAAGATATATGTTTTACTGCAATCTGACTGTCTTTTGCATACATCTCTCCTTTTAAATGTAAACATATTAAAACTTAAACTTGAAACTATGGCAGCATATGCTTAGACATAACTTCCAGTAATCTATTTAAATAACTTATGATGAATAAAACTTAAACAGCACGTCTTGAAAGTAAGTCAGATTGCTAAAGCAGGAGAAATCATTAGTTTAGTGTTTGAAAAGAAAGTAGAAAAAATTGCCTACTTTGGAGAACTGTACCCTTTTTTGGAGACTGTACTAATTTGACTTCAGAGTAGTTAGGTTTTTGGGTTTTTTTAAGTTTTTCTATAATTGAACAGAAGTTAAGAAACTCTTTGGGAGCTGAAAGTTTAATAAAAGTAATTTTAGGAAATGTTATGTTTTACCCCTTTTTAATATGAATTAAAAAATAGGTTTGAGTGTCTAGGAATGGTTAGTTCTCTTATCTTGAAGGACTTTCTAACTGCAGATCATCAAGCCTTTTTATAATAAATCAGTCATTTTGAAATGCATGTTGGTATTGGTATTTTTATCCAGCATATTTGAAATAATTTTATTTAACTACTAGAAATCTGCAATGTTAATTTTCTGCATTGTTAATTGAATTTTGATATCCACCCAAAAACAGTCTGGCATAAATGTGAAGTAAAGACACGATCTAGTAAATAGGAAAGGTGGTTTAACACAGTGTTTCATAATAAAATAAAAATAAGGAGAACACATGCATATTAAAAAATATAACTGCTTTCACCATGTATAGTATATTGTTCTGAAAAGAAGTTCCAAATTTATTGTAAAACCTCCTTTAGAGCATATTTATTTGCATCTAATGGTGCCAAATGGTGAATCAACATTTTCCAAAAAAAGAAATTGAAAGAGGCAGCTCCCGTTAGAGTTCCCTTATCGTGTTTGGAGTGAAGTTCCTGAGTGTCATCACGTTTGTGCTATAAGCAAAAATCTGTGGCACTAGAGGGGAAAGTATGTGGTCCCCTGTTAATGTGTCATCCTTTGTTCGTGCACTTGAGAGAAGGTTTTGTTGTTCTCATGCCCATCGTTAGCTGGTGAGATGGAGGTCTGTACACCGGTCCGGAGACTGCAACTCTTCTTAGGATCCATTTGGCAGCCAGTCTGAAAGCACATCATGGCACTTCTTTCAGATATTTTGGCGGGGGTTGTTTGGAAGTGTTCCAAAAAAATCCCCCTGGGTTAAAAGAATTTTATTAACATTGCAAAGTAGAATTTTGCATGTCAGAATTAAAGCTGTCTGGCAAGCTGTGGCACCTTCAAGGGCAAGCATTAATATGCCATCTTTTATGATATGAATTACTTTTTTTTCTTTGGGCTTCATCCCATGCCTAGGTCAGATCTGCTTTCCGTCCTGTGGCAAGATTTGGAGAGTAAGTGGCATGGTTAGTAAGTAGCATGATGGTATTTGGATTAATCAAGTATAGACAAGTAATCAAGTACAGATTAATCTGAGAAGAGTTATGAAAAATACTGATTTTAAACTAATAGAACTAAGTGTTGATAAATGTGAAGTCATGTATACCGCAAAGAATAATAAGAATTATAATTTGCATATCCAGGCTCAAATTGTAACAGATTAATGAAAACTGCTCTTTGATGTATGATATTGATATACTATTATAGCAAAAGAAAATGGTGGCACGTATAAATAATTGTAAGAGAAAATAAGGGGAAACATTGTAAAACCACATATAAATATATATCACTTGATGCACATTACCACAAAGGTAGTGGATAAACTTTATTACAAAAAATATCTAAGAGACAAATATAAGGTCTTGGGATAAATGAGGAAAATTATTAGATATATGTCAAACTTCTATGTGACAAGAGAAGGGAAGCTTGAGTATGTTCAGAGAAGGTGAATGGAAACAAAAATGTCAGATGTCTGTAATCATGAATGGTTAAGAGAAGGTGAACCAGATGTTCATATTTTCCTTTCTCCAGAGTAGCAAAAGAGATATTTAACATCTCTGAAAAGTGATGCAATTAAATGTGGCAGAAGGGACTTCTCTGTATCACTCACCGCTGACCTATGTGCAGGATATGAAAGTGCGGGATATTATTAAGTGTAAGAATTTAGAATTTTAGATGATTCATGTTTATAGCTATAGTTATATTAAGCATGTAAGCACTTTTTTTGAGAAATAAAACTCTCATGCTTTAAGGCATAAACTAGCTCTAGCTCCAAATCTGATGGAGATTAAAAATAAACTTTCCTTAAAATAATATATTCCCATCTTGCTCACTGCAAAGTGCTCTGCTCCATTTTCTGAAACTCTTTTGGAGTCTTTTTTTCTGAAAACTTTGTCAGGTAAGATATCAGATGTGTCTAATCCAGACCTGGATACTATTCCAACTGTCTAGCAGAGTCACATCTGGAAAGGGGATTCAAATGTAGGTACTGAGTCCAGATATGTCATTGCAAAGGCTGTCTAAGCATAGAGAATCACTAACTGATTCCTATTCAAGCAATCTTCTGTAATTTTATTTTGTGCCTTAGAGATGGCACTTCCCAAGCTTAATAGTTCATGTAAAATGAATTGGTGGGTTTTCTGGATTCAGTTTTTAGTGGATTTTTTAGGTGTGTGGGGTTTTTTTTTTGTTTTGCTTTTTTTTTTTTTTTAAAGTATTTGGACTATAGTCAAGAGTCTGTGAAGACCTTCCACTCTTGAACAAAAGAAAACAAATATTAAATGATCCTACCAACTTTGCTTTGTATGTGCAGATAGGGCACAGATTTAGTGCAGTTTTCTTTCTGCGATGTGAGTGTCGCTCTAGCTGGGGACTGGCGAACCTGAGGAGACATCCATATGGCATCTCTATGGAAACTGAGGATGGCAGATTCAATGCATCATTGTATCTGATAGTCCAAGTCTTGTAACATTTATTTTGTATCAGGAATCCAGCCTAAGAGGTTGGTTGATTGCTGTGACTCACTGAGTCGAAATGAGTTTGGATAATCTTCTACAAGGGACAAGGAAATAATTGAAACACAGACTTGAAAGGCACCTGAAGAGACCAGCTAGTACAGCCGGCTGCTCTGAGGCAGGACCCGGTGCAGCTTGGCAAGCGCGTACGTGTTGCCTGCATAGCTAGAGGTGAGACAGCCGTACCTGGGTACCCATTCCTGGGTGCTGTAGGGCTGCTAAAAGGGCTGAGAGGATAGATTAGAAGAGAAGCTTGCTGGAAACCCTCCAGAGCCTGGGAAGCCACCAAAAGACTACCTTCAGGAAGATGTTAGTCTCCAGAGAAAGCTACTGCTGAAGCCTCTTAGATTGTTAGTTTAGATAAGGATAAGTAGGCATTTTTGCTGAAGTTATTTTGGGAAGATTTTCCTTGCATGTATGAAATGTCTTTCCTTCTGTTATAACATGTGTATATAGTTCAACACTTGTTTGTGTAATTCCCTGTACATATTTAGCCCGTAGTGTTTTATGTTAGACTTTAGAATAAACTTGTTTTGTCATTTTCTGCTCACCTTCTGTCTGCTATTTATAACTATATGGAACAGTAATTAAGGAGGGAACGAAACAGCCTAATGCGATCGCCCTTGAAACAGTATTCTGTAATGTAAGGAGGAATAAGAGAACTCATTCAGTTTGTGGGCAAAAATACAAATTTGCTGACAGATTTTTCATCATGTTTTCCTCCACAAGTGATATTGAATTCTTTCATTACTCTTTAAAAATGTAGGGTATAAAGGGATAAAACCTGATGAGCTGAGTATGGGTTACTATCAAAGCAGCTACCTTTCCTTTCTTGAGCCAAGTACTATTTGACAGTTTTAAAATAAAATGTACAAATAATTTATGGGAAAATGCACCAGTATTTTATAATGAGAAAAATATTGCATGTTTCAGGCAATGCCATAATGACAAGAGAAAATCCTACCTGAGAATTTCATGCATCTGACCTCCTCATAATGGACCATGTCAAAATCCTAGGAAGGCAATGCAGGAAGGATATATGCATTTCTACTGTAGTAAAGCAACCAGATCCCTGCTGTGTGCTGTTCATCTTTTGGTTTTGGGTTTTTTGGTTTTGTTTTTTTTTTTTTTGTAATGCCCACATTACAGGGTGATTAGGATATGCTGGAGCGGCTACTGCATAAAAATCTATGGTCATGGATTATGATAGAAGCAATTTGAATGTCTTTCAAAGCTGCTCCACTCTGTTCAGGTTCTTTACCACACCCAGTGCCACGGTATCTGAGTTTTCCCCTAGAGCATTAAATAACATGAGTAGAATCTGTCACATGTGGTTTGTTCTTCTAGTATAAAAGCAAGGTTAGGTCAAAATCTTCTTCAACTTTCATAGTTAGACATGCTCCATAAATATGAGCTAATATACATATGTCATTTTTCTGATTGTTCTCAGACTTTTTGTTTTGCATCAGTCTCCTCTTTGAGATCTTTTTTTTGCCCATTTGGTACATTATTACAGTGTTGAATGACAAATGTCCGGCATTCAAAAAGCTGTTCTGAATCACAACATTGTATCAAATATGTGAGTGCCTTGGACAATCAAAATCTTTCAAAGACATGACAAGTGCAAAATTACTTTCTTTTCTGTATTAAAGTATTGCAAACTTCCCCTTACTGAGTTGCTAAAATTTAAGCTTGTACATTCTTGAAGCAAGGGACATTTTTGTGGATGTTAACTGTATGTAGTATTCTGAGCTATAAATGCTTGCTTATGACACAGAAGTAAAACAAGAAATTAAGACTTACGACAAGAAATGTTAAGACTTAATCTACTCCTGTAAGACTGTGACCTTCAAGACTGTCACAAGTCTGAAAATAAGTCATCTGTGTAGGCAGGTACCAGGAAGGCATGGGAAGTTGCTCAGTTTGGTGACTCTTCCTCAGTGTGTACTACTTAAGGCTTGCATTTGGAAATCACAATATTTTTGAGTGTCAGGGTCTACTCCGTATCAGCTGTCATTATTGGCTAATGATAATATTTGATGATCATGTTGGAATCTTATAGATTTTGACAATCTTTAACTGTTGGCTTTGTTACGGCAACATAACTACTACTCCAGCCAATTGATGTGTGAATGTGCCCAGTAACTTCTCACTTTATCATTCACTCAAGTTCAGACTCTTATCTCCTAGTACTAACAGAGCAAGCATTTTGATGGCACACTGAAATCTCTGCAACTGTGATACATTATATTCTTAGAGCCTCCCAGATTGCTAACTGCCTCATCAGATTCTTTAAGAATAGCTTTTGAACACTGTTTTGTAGACAGTTATACCACTCCATTCATCTTATATCTTTCAACAGATATCTTGTGCCAGTATGAGTTCGTACTTTCTATGCCCTGTCTACTTTTTGTGATTGTTTTATGAGGAAAACTTTGTTTTTTGCTTTTAGTACGGGGAGGTCAATCTTAATTTTGCATGTGCTTAGAATGATGATAATGTATTTAGCTCCAGTATCTATTTTGAAATTTACTTTGACTGGTTATTTCCATTTTCACAAAGCCAATCTGTTATAGAATCTTGCTTTGATCAACAGACCCAACAAAGACCTCTGTTTTGGTATCAACATCATCCGAGCTTTGCCTTGTTGTGGTGCACTCATGAATATGTTTCCTTTTTATGTGTCTTTGCAACTTGTGCTGAGATTGACACACTTTGGCAAAATTTTATTGGAGATATGAGACAGCCCCCCCCTTACTCTGCATGCTTTTGTGTCTTGTTATGATTGCCTCCATATGGTGAACAAAGAACTTGAAACTCAGCCCAGTAATGTATAGTACTGGCTACCTAAATGTGTTCAGCCTAGTTAGATCAAAACTTATGGAGACTCAGTGATACTGTACTATTGGAGGTTATTTTAGTCAAGCTAGGAGGTAGTGTGCAAGAGAGAGCTGCTGAGATCTCAGTCAATGGTTTGACAGCTCAGTCACCAAGTTCTTTTGCATTTACTGCTGTTGAATGACATCGCTTCGGTAACCTTGGAGGACCTGATTGTTCCCAGAGGGTTAAATAAGTGGGAGAATGCCAGAAATATACAAGGAGTTAAGTGGACAGAGTAGGGCATGGTTTGATAAAGCAATAAGAGACCTTAGTTGGGTGTTCATGCCCATTCATGATTTCATTTACACAAATGGATAAGTCTGCCATGATCGGTTTTTACTTTTTACCACTGAATTAATATACCTACACTTCTCAGTGGCGTGCATTGGGGGCTGAGCAAAAGAAAAAGTTTGTAGCATCTTTTCCTCTTATATTTTGTGAATACTAAGCCTTTTTCTGTTGATACAACTGAACTTTTACACTGAAACAAGCTCTCTGCAGTTCAAAAAACATGATTAAATATTTTGTCCAAAGCTCAAGTTTGGTGAAAACTTCGCAAAACTATTTGACTAATTATTTTTGATGGAAGAGATGAACACAAATTACAACAATTTTTGGATTACAAATGTTACAGCAGTTTGCTTGGGCCAGAGGGCACAGTCGCAAAATTAACAGGAAAATAACTGTAAAAGAAAGTGAAGTTGCTTAATTGGATTTCATTATATAACATAAGTTATAAGTTATAACATAAGCTAAAGGATATGTCTGACCTATTGTGTGGGATGGGATACCAAGCCAAATGAAAAACCTCTGACATTTTCTGATAAGGTAAAAACTGTAGGAGTGAATAATCCTGTTATAGACAGCATGTGTAATGATGAACAACAGGTGCTCACTTCTTGATGAGGGAAAAGGAATTTATTTATTTTAGATTTGGACAATGTAAATTTCCCTGTCTACTCACTGAGTTCAATTAAATAGAAATTAGAAAACTTTTGCTTTAAATCAAAGGATGGCAGTAGCTTATGCAGAAGTCATTGTGATAACACATGGCAAAACTCAACTGCCCTGTTTTTTGTGTTGTTGCTGTATGACATTTTCTTCCCGTGCTACCTATTTTGCTGAGATAATAAACTCTGAAGAGCAGGGGTCTTGTGTTTGTACTGGCCTGTGAAATATTTGGCATGGCTTCTCTGCAGAAGTAATGTAATAGAGGTATAAAAATGGACTAGAGACTTCTGTGATTTTCTTTTGTCCCATTGTAGATTCTTTCAGATACTCTAAGCAGTCTAATACCCCAAGCTCAGTTAAAATCCTACACTAAAAGAGAAGCTGCATCCTCTTCAACAAAACTCAGCTGAACACTTTCTGTAAGACTATATCTCACTAAAGCTCATCTGTTCATCAGTGTTCAGCATGTGAAAAAAAAATTTCGAAATTTACCTAATGTAATGGGCTTGTTATTCCTATAGGTTGATGCATTTCAAAGAAATGTAAGAGATACTGAGACAATTTTTTTCTCAGTGGCTTGGTACTCTGGAAAATTTATTTCTCTGTATGAGAGCTCTTTATTTATCAGTGGATTCCTCTTCAAGGACAGCTTTCGATAGCATTTGATGATAGGCCAGAATGTTATCTTATCAAATCTTAGAAAATCCAACTTCATTTGGTAATGCTGGGATTTCCTCAATCTTTTCTGATGCTAACCTTGGTATAGGCTGCAGGAATGGTTGGATATCTTGACATGAGATCTATCTCTACCTGTTTCCACTGGGATCTTTGGGGTTTGTGATTCTTGATTGCAAACGTTTGTTCTAGTGCCCTAAATTTAAATGTGAAAAATCATCCTTTTATAGTAGTTGGAAAGATGCTCTTGACTTGGTAATGTACAAGCATTGCAGAAGTCTCCAGGGATTACAAGTGGCTTTGTTGCCTTTTCCTACTGTCATGCTCTAAACCAAGAGCAGCTAAGTAAAGATTTTATTTAAATATAATACAAGCGGTAATCATTGTAAATTAAATACAGTTATTAAAACATGCTGTTGAAATCCTTTATACTTACATTATAAATAACGTATCTATGCCAGGCTCTCTATGTCACAGAAATGGATACTGGTATTCATGAAATGTATGATACATATTCAGTTAAATATATGCTAATAACATATCATATCATAAAACAACCAAGGCAGTGGTTTTGTTAGAAAGAAACAGCAAATTGTACCTTATATCCCCATGTTCGTGGCATTAAATCTGTCCTCTGTATTTTGTGCTTCTCACATGCATAAGTGAAATGGATTTCTTTGCATCTGACCAACACATAAACCGCAGGGAAATGTTTTTAATAGGATTCATTGTGATTAGGAGCTGTGGAATAGCCCCATAGTCATAGCAATGTTAGAATGCCACAACTATTTGATAGGAGACATTTCAATCTGTCATCATCTTGTGTGCCCTGACCCCGATAATACACCCCATTCAACCTGAGGCACAAACAGAAATGGTGAGGTAGGGTTGTGTTTGGTTTTTTTTCTTTTAGCACAGCACCAGTCACAGCTTTTATGAGCTCCTGAGAGAAGAAAAAGCATTTTTATTTCCTGTGCTGCTCATCCCTTATCTAACCATTTTAAAAGATATTTTGTTTCCTGAAACACAATAAACAAGTAGAAGGGGGAGAAAAATCCTTCCTTAGGTAACCTCAGAACAGAAGAACTTTGTGCATTATGCAGCTCAGGCCATGCCAAAATGCAATTTGGAGGGTGTCCAGCACTTCATTGGAAAGTAATGGTTTTCACTGAACTGAGTTATGACCAGCTGTTTACAGACAGTCTGTGACATACTGATAGAGCAGAACACCGTATGTTGCTTTCCAAATCAAATGATACAAGAAGTGTGACAGAGTGGAGAAACATCTGTCATTAGCAATTTTCAGCACGCTTCACTAATTCTGGACAAAATACGAGTAATGAACTTACCGCAGGAAACTTCAAATACTACCACTGCTGAAACAAGGATATAAACAGCTAGTGCTCCTAATGGCGTCTAATTTAATTCATTTGCGGTAAGAAACAAACAAAGTGGGTTATTTGTTTTTGATCATGGGGTAGTAAATAGTAATGCTGATCACAAACATTCATTTTAATCAAAGAAAAAGGGATCGTGGAACTCAGCTTTCCTCAAGTTCAGACAGAAGGTAATTATCAGGTGCTTTTTTTTCTTAGTCTTTTTTAATATCAGTGATTTGGGTGCTATTTATTTATTTATTTATTTATTAGCGAGGTTGTTTCAGAATAGGCCAAGGAGAAGTTACAACATTACAGATACCATCTTTCCTTGCCTTGGTCCTCTCCTTTGCATTTCCCTCAGTCACGTCCTCCTGAATCTTCAGAGCAAAACTGCAAGTTTTCTGCAGAGTATCACTCACCAGTGGGCATGGAGACAACGGTGAAAGTAGTTCAATGATGGTTTTTACTCCATTTTCCTGCATTATGGCACTGCTGCTGCTGTTCAAAACCTGATGGTTCCAGATGTATGTTTTTTTTAAAGCTGCACTTCAATGTGTATGTGGCCCCTATATATTACACACTTTAGTATTTTCTGGTTGATTTCTCTATTTGCATCATAACTGGAGCCCAACCACTGTAGTTTTGTGGGGATTTTCACTTTGCCTTTGAAATCAATAGAGTTGTTCTGCCATTCGCATTCAGGGGCTTTGGTTTCCCCTTACCACTGATAACACAGCAAATTTCTGAAACTGTCAGGATTAAGTGGCAGTCCACAGGGGAAAAGGGGGGGAAATGAACGGACAGGTTGTTACTCTTTATATGAACTTTCAACTAATGTTCACACAAAGCTATAATATGAAATGCAGAGGATAGATTTAGTTCAATCCATTGGTGTCCCACCTATGGGACTTCCCTTGGAATGGATCCCAGACCGAGAGAGTGAAAGCCATTTCGAACTGATGACTGTAAAATGAGTGTAGGAGGTCTTTGAGTAGCTGCGTAATTGCAAAATTATTCATGATAATAAAAGCACTAATCTAGAATTCCCAGTTTCTTGGAGAATTTCCTGAGATGCCACAGGAAAATTGTATAACTTCCTAACATCTTGGATACGCCAAACTGGTCCAAGCACAATATGTTGAAAAAGAAGAGAAAATTCCTGGAAATATTTTTTATGGTGGGAGTTTATGATAGAAATATTTTTCTCCCGCTTTAATGCAGAAAAGGAAAATTACTTAGCAGAAAACATTTCAAGAACTGCAAATGTGAAGTTCCTCTAATTCTTATAGACATCTAGACAGGAGAGCAAAGCAAAGGGAAAATATAGGTACCATTGACACCCGTCATTATGTTTGTGATCTAGATAATAAAGTAAGCAGACCCAAGCAATTCGCTAACACTAACGCTATTCTTTACATAAACAGTAAATGTTTAGATTTTCCTGTTCACTGACTAACAGCACACATATCATAAACACTAAGCTGTTATAGTACGTTTCGTGTGTTGATTCACTTTAACAGTTGTTAGTGTGAAGACAGGAAAAGAAAAGTGGGTGTAATGAGACCATGTGCAGTATGCTGTGAAAACAGAGGCCCTTATTTGGCATAATGGGTTGCACCATAAGGGCCATAAAATTGTGCATGTGTTAGTATCATTTTAATTATTACGGGTGCCACATGTTAAGCAGAATAGCGGAACTACTAAAACAGCTTCAAAATCCTTACTGCTGATCGCTGCATTTAATTACAAATAGGAACATTTGGAGATAGGTCACCATAAAACCCTTCTGTTGTCAAATGAGCTCAAATCTGATTTTTGTAATTATGTTTTTATACCACAGATCCTGTTGAATAACTATAGGGAATAAAATTTTAATAAGTACTGATTAAATGCAGGTACATCTTGCTTCCTAAGAATATTTATGAATGTTCTTTGCTACTTACATCAAGGTACCATCACAGCTTCTGTTTTGGTCAGTGGTGATCATTCAACCTTAATGCAAATAAGCTGAATAACTTTGCCATGAAATATTGTTTTTTTTCAGTGAAGCATAAAAGCACTGGATTTCAATTATTCATTCTGTTTGCTAGAGCTGTGTACAGTACTCTAATCCTCTAGTACCAAGGCACTTTCATTATAAAACTACACGTAACATGCAGGAAGATATGATAATTAACGTTCCTAAGGCAGAGTTTTGGTGTAAGGAATGATAACTTTTATTCTCTGTCCCCTTTTCCATTGTAATAGCATGTTCCTCAGTTCCTGTTAATAATGTTCTTTGTTAATATCAAAATGAAAGTTGTAAATACATCGAATTTGCAGTTTAACAGGTTAAAAATCACTAGGATATTAAAAGGTGCTAAAAATGGTAATTTTGGACTTAGGCAAACTTTCATTTTATGTAAATTTCTCTAAACAGAGATTTGTCTTGGGAGGAATGAAAAAATTGAAGATTTATTCAGTGATATAAAAGGGAAGTAGCAATTAAATAAATATGTAGATTCATCATAGGTTGTAGGCTGGATTTTGAATTATACTGAGGACAGCAACATTGTATTTGACTATATTGTTCAAACAAGATTAAAGTGAGAATATATGTACCTGTATATATCCCTGTGCATTTACTTGTTCATACTCCATGTTTCCCTTTTGGAGATACATGAAAACCTAAACCAGGCTTGACCTTACTGTTTTTCAGTTTTAAATATTGTCATCCATTAGACTGTTAAAAACAACTAGACATTGTAATGCCTAAGGAATGAAATCTTTTTTGTGAGAGATCACCATTGGACTCATGGGCTCACACCCAGTTCAGAACATGCTCCAGCGCTACTGCATGTACACTAGCGTCAAGAGACCATCAACTGGAAATAAGTAAATATACAGTGCCTCCTGGAAAGAGACTGATGTAATTTGTAAAATGTTCAGTAGAAGAGAGTGACTTTGCCAGTTTTGATGCAGACTGACTGCTCTGCATCATGTAACTGCATGGTAAAAAACTCATTTAACCCACACAGTGGTCCGAGAATCTATGGCCTGGCTCACAAGAAAAGATGTTGACTTTCATAACCTTTTCCAAAACGTGATTGAATGAATGCTAAAGACCTCAGGATGTACTGACTGACAAGAAAACAGCCCAGAAGCTTTGGGAATGGCAGTAGGCAAGCAACACTAGAAAATAATGAGCTCCTCTGTACTAGAACATTTGCACGTTATGTGCATGTCATGCAGAAACATTTGTACCCAACAGGGTAAAGACACAGATATTGATGGAAGTCTGGCTCCTTTCTGATCTCAGACCAGTTTGCACACTAGTACGACTCCGTTGGAGCTCATATTATTTGTAGTCCTCTCTGTGAGGGCAGAATGGACTCCATGTTGCACTCTGGCTCATCGTTGGAATAATGCGCTACCTCTATGTCTAATCAATTTCTAATTTCACTAATGTGAAAATCTCATATGACAATGTCACCCTCCTTCTAAAACACAGGTGGCTAAAATCAAACGCTTGGCTTCAGTACTTCTGTTGCAACTCTGAATCCCATGAGCTCTGGTTGTGATCCTATTTCACACTGTAAGGCGTGCTTAGTGTTGGATGGAATCATGTCCTTGCAGGGAAAAGTAATAATAAAGGAGCGAGAAGAATACTCAGCTGATTCACTGTCTTGCAGAGAAGGAGAAAAAAATAAAATAAAAGGAGCATTTTATCTGTGGGGTTTGTTTCAGGCTAATTCCATGAATTGGTCTTGTTCTGCAATTGCAAGAATAAGAATCACCTAGCAATAAGAGAACAGGGAAGGGAATATCAATATAAATGGGAGATCATAAAGAATGGTGAGACGTTATCTTACGCAGTAACACTACTGAGCCTGTAGGAATCCATTTGAGCTCAGTGGCAGATCTTGGGTTTTGATGTTGAAATGTGTTGAGAAGAGGAAAAGGTTAGAAACAGTAAAATAATGGTTCTAAACATGCATTTCTTTCCTGGGAAACAGACTATTTTACATTTATTTAACTTTAGTGTTTTGCTTCTTCACCAATCAAACCAATCACACCTTCTCTTATCTAATTTGTATCAGTTCTTGGGGAATAAAGACCATCATCCAAGTGGTCATTGGTTACATTTAAAATCTGAGTTTATTGTTAACTTTTTAGTAAAGAAATTCTTTGATAGTTCAAATCAGAGGAAAAATATCTTAATATGTTGCAATAAATGAAAACGTCTCATCACAGGAACCTACAGTTTCAGTGACTGCATTAAATATATTTTCTGTTCTTACTTCTCCATCACTGGTACCTTGTAGGCAGTTGAAATTTTTGCTGCTGAATTAATTACTTTTGCTCAAATTTACAGGTACTAAAGCAGAAACATTTGTGGAAACTTAATTTTCACCTCCAAGTCTGTGAAGACTGTGAGAGTAAAGCATACATAAATGAAAGTAGTTTTGCTCTATAGATATTATTTCATTGTAAAGATCATTTAAAAAAAATACCAATATTGGTACTCATTGGATTGATTTTGCAGAGCATCTCCTTTTGCAGGTCTCAGTGTTTTCCAAGTTTTAGTGCCCTACAGAATATGCAAACTGAGTGGACATAATAGTGAAAAATGAGAAAAACATGTCAGTCAGCTGACTGACTGTCATTAAATGCGAAGAGAATTTTTTTTGCTACATAGTGAGAAGCACGCTTGTTAAGACGTTCCAGCTGGGCCACTCTTTTGGCAAGGCTATCTATGAGGACTGCTGCTTGCAATTGTACTACAACACTCAGAAACTGTGGGAACCTCACAAGTTTTGACAGTGACTTCAGCAACGGACATTAGAGAACAACTCTGTGAATTCCTGCAAATGAGTCTTTCAGCTCTAAAAAGGGATTTTCCCCTTGCAAAATGTTAATAGATGCTGGAGTTGAAATTCAGCAGTCCACTAATTTTGCTTATCTATTAACTTCATATTCAGAAATATTTGCAAAATGGTCAAGGACTTTTTCGATACTGTGCAAAAAGTACTTGTCACTAACGGCCATGCTTGCTGTGTCATCCAGTTACTAGGGGTAACTTAACATATAAATGCCTTTTGCTTTTAATTTTGGTCATTAACAAATATACTTTAGCTCCAGACTTGACCTGGCTCTTTCAGGTGCCTCCTCTGATCCATTAGCTTCGAGTTGGTACTTTGTGGATGCAGAGAGCAGCTGATGCCCGTTTGGTACAAGGACTGAGCTAACTAGCCCTGCAGAACCCACCCAGCTCTGTACCAATGATCTCGGTTCATTTTTCAGATAAGGGAGAAATGGCCATCGCCTTGTACATTGTGCATTTTTTTTTAATAATAATTTAAAGGAATCTCTAAACCTTTTTCATCTGTATCATGCACAGATACTGCATCCTTCTGAGCCAAATCATGCCCTAAGAAAAACTCTCACTCTACTTCCATGAAATGTTACTTAGTATGCAAAAGTGTTGCCTGTGTAATTTTATGTGGAATCTTTCTGTTCCTCTCAATCTTATTATGATTGATTTGGCTGAGCTGTCTGCAAATATCAGATTCTCTGCTTGTCTTAGCCAAGATATTCTTATCCAGCTCTGTGTTTTTGTTTTATGGTGAACGTCTATCAATCACTTTATTAAAGACATTTAAGACTTTCCCTTCATCTAATAGCCCAGCTTATGTGAATCACAGTACTTCCCCAGTTGTTATATGATGATGGTCATGAAGAAGAAATGCCTTACTTTCCTTAAGAGGCAACATAAGTGTATCATGGTACTCGGATGCACACAAAATACCTGAATGACCCTTTAAAAGGCTCAGGAAGCAGACAGAAGTGCTAGCATTGGAACAGGTTGTGACAGAAGGTAATTATTACTACCCATAATACAGTAGAACTTAAAAGACACCACGAGATTGAAATTCCATTTCCTGGAACTGTTCAAAGGGATAGAGAGATGCTCTCCTTGCTCAGAATCCTTACTATTTAATTTAAAGAAAGATGCCAAAAGCGGGGCGGGGTGGGGGGGACTTTTCATTGCTAGTGCAATGATAATAAACAGAATACTCTTACAGCTTCACATATTCACAAACTATTAGTACTGATTGCTTAAAACTTTTTATTAAGGACATATATAGAATTTTTAAGAATTCCATGTCAATCCATAGCCCTCTGTGCTCCCATTTTACACATTTGTAATCCCAGAAAATGTCAGTGATATTTCTCTGGCTATTCTTTCTATACTATTTATTCCTTTACTTATGTATACAGGTGAAAAGATGGATAAATTGTTAGAACAGGTAAATTATGAGATGGCATCCGTGCTGAAGCAGCTGAAAATGGGAATGGGATAACCCAAGAGGATAATTCCTGTACTGAAACAGGAGCAGATGTCAAAAGAGACAGCTTGTCTGGTTTGTTTGGATGATGATTCTCTAGCATGTATTGACGGAGAAAGATTGTCAGACAGCCTGTTTGTGAAGTTCAGTGTTGCCTGTCTTAATCATTCTTTATGGGGAGGTGACATTTTGTTGCAGGCAATTGTAGAGTGAAATTTCTGTGAATTGTTTAAAGTAAATTAAAACTGTCCTACCAAGCAGCATTCTTTGCAAATATCCAAAGTCCAGTGAGAACAAAGTGCCATTTTGACTTCTTAAAATTAAATTGGATGGGCTGCCCCATCTGTGCACTGTGTGTAGAGTTGTTCTGTTCACTTCCTCTGGTATCCAGACGAGGAGGATTCAACTGACAACAGTGACAAGGAAGGAGAGATCCATTCTAGACAGAAGGTTGGGTAAACCGAGTCATTTAGAAAGTAATATACATCTGCTATATCTAGGGAGACATGCTTGCTCAGGATGCAGCTTGTGTTATGATGCAGTTTTAGAGGAAAAGAAAATGAGGAATCTGAAGATTTTAGGGTGTTTAGTAGCGTCCAGGAAAACCAAATTCTACCTGGCTGACCTTGGCTGGTAATCATATTTTCAACTCTCTGCTGTCATGTGTAAGTAAACTAAAAAAAGGTGAAACATTCAGCTAGAAAACTGATGTTAACTTGTTAAAGGGAATGAAGTTATCTCTCAGGTTTTGTGAAGATCAAGGGTCTGCTTAGCTTCTTTGTAGCAAACTAAGGAAGAGAAAATACTCCCTCCCAAAATAAGAAAGGAAGGTTTGTAAAACCCTGTCTTCACAAACAGAAATTTAGGTTTTAAGTTAACTTGACATGGTCACGTACACCCACCCACCTCCCACAAATTATTTTCTTGAAATTAAATCTTTCTTAGCTACCTAACTCTTCAATTGAATTTTTCAGTAATTCTTTCACCAAAACACTTCCTTTGCCTCAGATTTTTTCTCCTCCTGATGCTGTGGTTGCTTTTGTTTGATGTACACAATATTCTGCTCCCCATCTCCTTTTGTCCTTCTCCCAGTTTCCTGAAGGCCATAAAACACTGATGATGACTTCAGATTTCACCCTTTGCATTTGAAATCCTTGTCTTTTGGATGACTAGGATTTTTCATGTCCAAATTGTTGGATTCTGCTCTCTCCTATTCCTGGTTTACTATTGCTAATGTGCTTTCTGCTTTATTTGTCCATCCATGCACTTGTCCCATCATCCTTTGTGTGAGCTTTCCCATGTCCTTGAAACAACCTTCTGCCTCCTTTGTGCCAACCATCAAGCCCCGCTTCTTTCAAATCCATCCTTAACACACATTGCGGCTTTTCACCTGTCAGTGATCATTTTGCCATATCATAGACCAGTAGAGCTCACCAAGTAAATAACAAAACCACAAAAACACAAATCAAGACACAAGATTTGCAAATCTTATACTAATTCTCCTGCTCGGTACGATCTGCCCTTCCTTTTTGTATCTTTCCTGTTTAAAAGGATGCGGGCTAGTAGGCATTGCCTTTGTTTTTCTCCTTTTCTTTTTGTCTCTAAAAATGATCAATTGGTGTTGATATCAAGGTTTTTACTAGCACCATATCAAGGCCTTCAGCTGAAAGATCCTGAGGTCAAGGACTTTGCTGTGCTTTATCCTTGCTAAGTGCTATATATATTTCATTCAACACCATAGAAATAATAGTAGCAGACTGAATGAAAAGGTCTTCAGAGCTTAAACTTAACATTAGTAGGAAATCTGTTAAAACACAGATGTTTTAACTACCGGTGTTTTTGTGCCAGCCATGACACACAGAGCAGACACCAAGGAGATGGAACTGAAGACTATTGTTAGAATGCATTAGTACCATCTTACATTTTGAGCATTGCAATCTAATTTACTAATCCAATTTATATCAGTGTACAAATGCTTATGCTTAAATGTATGATGAAACAGCCACATATTTTAAAAAATGACATATTTTTATTTACACTTAATTTTGCACTTCCTAGAATTTTTCTGTCTTTTCATATTGCTTTATGGTGTGTTGCTTGACTCCCGTTCTCTGTAAGTGTGAAAAGTCAGGAGGAGAGTTCACAGCAGGTTGATGGCCTGGAGATTAAAAGTCTGTCTAAGGACATTTCAAAGTTGTAAAGGTATTATTCTCACATGTACTTATTTCTTGGTGGGTGTGAACAACAGCTACTCACCAAGCTGGTGTAGTGTGAAATAGTTTCCTGTGAAATGATGTGCAGACATATGCAGAAAGCCACATGTACAGCACATGCACAGACTCATCCCTGACTTATGATTAGTGAGATTCTTGCTGATAACTGAGTTAGGAATGACCAGTGGGGCACCCGATGTTTTAATTACCCACACAACTATGTGGATTTTCCATATTTACCAGACTATAACCATGATCCTGTCCTGATGCTTTGAGATTAACACACTGGAAATGACCTTGACTTCTCAGCAGTAGTTCGCTATTACTAGGCCGACTGCAGACTGAAGAATTTGCTGTGTGCATGGTTATTCTCTATGCATTCCTTTGTTTGTCAATGCCTGGGATCAGCTTTTCCCATGCCCCATCGAAGTAAGTTTTATTCTACTAAATGCTAAAAGTTTTTCTTACTCAACCTAAATATGTCAGCTAAGTTAAACTAAAAAAAGTCAGATCTTTTGAGGAGTTTTCGAAACCTGGGTAATAATTTGATATCTGGCTATTATGGGGATTAATATAGTAGATGAATATAGTATATAGAATGCAGTAGAACTGCTACTGCTAATAATTTGCTTATATCTTTTTAAGGCAGTGAATAGGATGCTGGAGCAAGTGGATCCGTCTTTTGACAAAGCCTGCTCAATCACAGAAGCCCAGTGTGACTGTGACCGTAACGAGGGCCTTTTCAACATGCACCAAAATGAGCTCTTCCTGCCCTACTGCTGTACACCAGCACAGCCACACCTTTCTGGTGGGCCAAAATTCAGTGTGACACATGCCAGAAATGACAATAAGAAATGAAAAGGCCATATGGAGCCGTTGCTGCCTGCCAGTCATTGCAGTAGGTGGCAACTGGGACAGGAGACGTATTGGAGAGGGCCCCACACATTAGGGGACTGAGACAGTAATGCAAAACCTGGATATAATTCCTGGCAAATTTTAAATTATTTCCCTTTTTATGATACTTTTCTCAGTTGTAACATATTTATTATGCTAATAATGCCATATTAAGGATATACTGGAAACAGATCTCTGATTTGCTACAACTGCTAGGATGACAATATTCTTGGAATAGTATTTGGTGGATATTTACTAACATATGCAGATACCTGAAAGTCAGGCATTTCATCTCAAATAGTTGTGTAGACTTCCTCTGAAGTCATTGAAGATGACTCCAGGAGGGGAATTCTCCTATCCTAACAGAAGCAGATTGGGTAAGTAAGTCATACTTTAGTGGGGTTCATCTCATTCTAAAGTACTTGTCCCAGAGACCAGATGAAATGTGCCCTGGAAAAGCTGAATTCTGTCAAATGACTAGAGTGACTGCTTAGACGTGGATAATGCTCGGATGAGATTAATCCAACTCCTGGTAAATACTTTCTGGTCAAGAACTTAGTGGGATGTATCAGCATTGTGAGGTCTTCTCAAATAATTCCTGGTAATTATGCATAAGGATAATAATAAAGTAATTATGCATAAAGGATAAATTCAGGTAAATTCAATGTAGGAACTGATGACATTTAAATGGAAAAAGGTATTGCAGTATGCAATGTATATTGAACTCAAGATACAGGCACACTCTATAGTTGTTACTTTGATAAGAATATTTTACACTGAAGATCCAAATAATCTTTAATTTTGATTCTTAGTATACATCTCTGATGTGGCTTTGCTGTGGCATTGCCAGAGTTCTTTATTCTTTTGGGCTAGCAGCTTAATTAATCTTTCCCTATTTAAGAATTTTTTTTTTTTCTGAGATTTTCTGCATATTCCCCCTTCCCATCTTTCTGTCTTTTCTCGTATCTGATCCACTCCTTTTCATTAACAGAAAATTAAAATAAAAGTTTGGTAACTATTGTCTTGAATACTAAGTAGTTTAAATATAACTTCTGTTTCACTTAGCATGCTAAATACATATGTTTCTAAATACTAAGACAAACGTGATGAAAATCAAATCTCAGTGCATTAGTTGTTCCCTCAAATACCTGTTGAGACCATTCTTAATTTTTATACAGGAAGACCTCTGTGCATATAGAAAATCACAAATACTCTAAATGATTTCTTAGGATCACAGTGCCACACTTGTTGCCAGATATCCCACCTCAAGCTCTAACCTTGCACCTTGTCCTGTGGAGATCAACCTCTGCAGAACAAACTAATAGTTTCTACATTTTAGGAGATTACTCTGAGAGCAAATAAACATTCAGTGTGAATAAGGCTACCAGACTGTGATCCTAAAAAGAAAGTATTCATTTTTGTTCAGCTGTAACCTAGCTTAAGCCAAGGAAGATCCAAACCAAAGATAGAAGAACAAAGTTCTTGCATGACATTCAGCAACCTCCAGGTCAATATCCCCATCCATGCCAGTCACTAGCACATTATCAAAGGAACCAGACTGCAAAGAATGCAAGCACATTTCAGAATAAGGCTTATGCTGGAAACAATCCCAGGAGGAACAGTTAGTTATCATCTGGCTCAGGTAAAACAATCCCCTATAAGATAAATAGTTATTTTGCATTTTAAAGGCATATTAAGATGTTAAAGTTAGTTAAACGTTTATTGATGAAGGGAAAAAAGAGCACTGTGCAGTCTTGTATCAGTCTGTCTATTTTGCGTGCTTGTGTGCTGACGAACGGAATTTCTCTAAAGGAAAATAAAGGCCAGGTTGGATGGGGCTTTGGGCAACCTGGTCTAGTGGAGGGTGTCCCTGCCCATGGCAGGGAGGTTGCAACTAGATGAGCTTTAAGTTCCCTTCCAACCCAACCCATTTTATGACAATAGAAAGAGAAAAAGGAAGGTAAAAGCAGTCCAGTTGGTGAAATTTTCATTAAACATGAATGCCATATCAGTGATCAGGTGTCATTCTCATAAAAAAAGTGAATCCCAGAGGTGTTCATCATGACTCATGTGTTCTCATCATAGTCTCACTATAAGGCTGTGTGTCCAGAGTGTGATAGATCTCTGTCTGGAAAAGAGGCAGTTTTGTATTTTTTTCTTGCTCTGTGTTCAGTCCTCTGTTTATTTCAAGCATTATCAGTGAGTAATTTGGCTTCATCTTCATCTTCCTTCCAACTACAATAAACTTTGTGGACACGACCACAGGTTATAGGCAGATTGCTCCACTATAAACACCATTTTCATTTGTTTCACAGTGACTGAAGGAAGAGGTGATGTCACTGATTTTTTAAAAGAAACTATTATGAATGCAGGGGTAGAGCTTTCCTCCTTCCAGCAACTTGCAAGGTAGCTCTGTAGACTCATAAAAAGGCACAGAGCCATTTAGGAAGGAAATGAACTCAAAAGGCCATCTATCTAGACTAACTTCCTGCTCAAGCAAGGCTACTTGCATCAGGTACCTTGTCTGGATAAGTCTGAGTATCTCCAAGGACAGAGGTTCCACAATTTCTCTGGGAAACTTGTTCTGCTGTTGGACCTCGTTCACAGTGAATGTTCGTTTCCTGGTATCTCATTGCAATTTCCCTTATTGCAACTTGTGTTTGTGGCCCATGTGCTGTCTCTGTGCGCTGCTAAGATCTGTCCTCCAGGCTGTATGTGGCTGGCCTTCTCTGTTGGATGGGTGCAGTGCTGACTCATCCTCAGCTGTTTATGCACTTGTGTCACCTCTCAAAATATGTGATGAATTTCCACATTTGGAGAAGGAGGGGAACATGTTCATTTCCCTTCTACTTCTCACTTTCCTAGTTTGCTACAAGAAAAAACTAATGCAGAGGAAACACAGTTACTCACATAATCCTTGTATATTTCTTTATTCATGCCACAGAACCTACAGTAAATCTGCTGTTTGAATTCTTCATTGTTGAAAACTTTTGTTCCAAGGGACCATTAATTTTCTTGTTCAATGAGAGTGGGAATTTAAGACACAATTTCAGATGGATTCAATGAAAGGTTGTATTTCTACGTGTGAAATCTATCCAATTATCACAGAGGTATATGCTTTCATGCATAGTTTGGACCAGTTGGAAGTGGGAGTAAGGACCATGTTTCTGCTACAAATCACTGTTAGGTTTTGAATAAATAATTGAGAGAGAACTGTCTTGATACCTCTTTCTGAAGCTTCCTACATTGTGAGTAAAAGCTATTCTCAGAAGTAGTCTACTTAATTGGAAGGTCCTGTGGAATATCTCAGATTGTGAGCACATCTGCAGAAATCTCTTCTGTACCTGGTTCCTGAAAAATAAATAAAGAAAAGAAAGACAGAGAAAAGAGGAGAGAATGAAATAGAGTAGTAATTATCTTGCTTCAAAAAAGCACATTGAAATTATGGGTGCAAGATTCTACTCAAGCAAAACCAGTGTTGCTTTAATTTTAATTACTCTTATAATTTATATTTCTTTAATGGATTTCTAATTAATCAATTTCTATACACAAATTTGTGTCTCATTGTATGTAAACAGTTATGCCAACGAAAAAAAAGGGTTCTACTATCTGTAGAGAACAGAAAATTAGGCCCTGAAAAGAGTCAGCACATCATTATGGAATTAAATTAAGTCTATTGATTAAACCTTCATATTATGGTTGGGCTTTTTGGAGGCATGAAGTAGTCTCATTTAGTTACATTACAGCAGTGAGGGGAAGTATATTTAAGGGAAAGGGAATTGCCTGTTCTCTGCAGAACATTTGCAATTTACTGACTAATAATAATAATAAAGTGACACAATTTTAAGCTAGAAGAAATGTATTTCTGTGAGGTTTTGGTAATAACAATTTCAAAAGCAACATTTGATTGACTTCTCAGGTTTCTGCTGGAGATCTTGTGCCACTGCTACCTGTCTCTCCCTTGACAACACCATGGCCATTTGAAGGACACGAAGATCTGCCATTCAGAGGTCTTTCATGGTTAACATGCATTGCAGCGTGCTGAGTCCATGAATGTCACTTCAGACTCCTCCTAGCAACTCGTTTTCTTCTTTCCCCACACCCTCTTCTCCCTCTCTAATACTTATGCTGCATCTCCTCCTTTCCCCTTTCCTATTTTCACAGGAAAAGCTGAGGAATTAAACTGTGTGTTAAATATTTATTGCCCAGCTGAGAACTGGAAGAGAAGATTTTACCTGAATATCTCTTTCTAACAGTCTCTCTAGTCCTTAAAGTCAAAAGTTGCTCCTTTTGTGGACAGTTTCTGTCTACAATTCAGGTAACAAGTAAGATATATTGCTAGTAAAATATGCAGTTCTGTGTCATCTGCTGATTAAAGCCATGCAGTGCAGAAACAACTTCGCTGCCATGGCTGACTTGCTAATAACTTTGTTATTATGGTCCTGGATGTGGAACAGAGAACACTAGCTGACCTAACCTGCCTAATAAGGGTAAACTTCCACCAGAGGTTAGGATAAAGCCAAAAGACTCAGACCCACTTGTGACCAATGGAAAATTTGGACCCAGATGTTTCAGAAGTGCAAGGATACTTTTCATCAACAATAGCGATTAGCGCCTTTCTTACATCATTTTATTGCTTAGCCATGTGTTGGTCTGTGTCAACACAGATTGACAAAGTCATAGAATTTTATTGGACAATGTGAAAACTCATTTGCAAATTTTATTGCAGTCCATCATTGCCTGCATTCACAGTCCAGAGGTCTTCCATTGTTGTGAATAACAATTGGGAACAATTTCTGGCTATGGTCAATGTAGAGGTTGCAGTCTTCCACCGACAGGTGTTCTTTCCTAATTGCTTCCATTAGTTTTTCTTTATTACGAGGCTTCATCGCCCGATGAATGTAGTGCTTCAACAGTACCAGACCAGATCTATCAGCTCCAGTGTGTGGCATGATAATCAATGTACACTCATCAAGCCCAACCTTAGTAAAATGCTCTAGTCAAATGTACAGTACTTATTTCCCAATAAAATAGTTATTATACCAAATGCAATATTTTAAATAGAAAAAGCTATTGGTGCAGAATTTGTGGTGAATACAACTACTTGCCAACATTTGTAAATACGCTGACAAAAGAAGGTTTGATTCCTGTGGGAAGTAAAGAAACTTCTGACCTGAAAACCTCACTGCACCATAAAGCTTGATTTCGTTCTAGATGAAGAACATTCTTGTTCATCGAATCATTGTCTACTTTGGATCAGAATCATAGGTATTTTAGCAAAAAGAAGAGTTCATTTTGATTCCTCTTCCTTTCCATACTCACTGAAGTATTGGCACAGGTATCAGAGAAAACTGGATTTTTGCTTGCATCTTGCATTCTGGGTTATCCGAATTTTGTGGCACTGCACAGAGGTAAATGAAGACAGAATATGCCTTTCAGGCCTTTTCCTCAAGCCAGAAAGAATATCACTTGATTTTTTTTCAGATCTGAGGTTACGTTTGCAGAAATGACTTTTAAAAGTAACAATAAATGCCCAGTGTCTTCTTACTTAGGAACTAAAGAAATTCAGTTGTGTATTCTTAAAGACAAAAAGCCTAGAGAATCATTGTATGCCTTTTTAGTGTCTTTCCCCAGAACAGAATTGCAGTTTGACCAAAACCACAGTTATGTAACTCCATAGCTGCAAGGAATTTCTTCAGAAGTCCCTTTCCGCTATGGTATTGCTTTAAAAATATTCCTCACTGCCAACTTTCCATTAAAAGTAAAGACCTTTTTTTTGAGTGATTCCATTGTACCTTCAAAGGTAGATGTTGACTTTCCTAAAAGCACTGGTTTTTGTTTCTGAAATAAATTGTTCTCTACCATTGTCTTTTTTGCATTCGTTCTCTCCCTGTGTCTCTTTTTCTCCATGGTAACACAGAAGTTGATAATAATGTATGACACTTACCAGCAGAAGGATTCAGAAGGGAGAAGCATAAACTACAAGAGGTGCAGAAACCTGTGCTTAGAGCTGCGCGCGAGCTTTCTAACTTCCGCAGGTTTTAAACTTTTTTTTCCTGCTCTGTTCACATTTGGCTCATTCTCCAAACTGACTAGGTCTCATGGGTTTTGTCTGTCATTTACTTTACCCCTCTTCTCTTCCCTTTATTGCTTCCTCAAAGCGCAAAACATTTCCTCAGCTTTTCTGTTGAATGAGGAGTGCCTGCTACCCTGAATGCAAAGGTAGATATCAATACATCTGATACCAATGGAGGCCTGCAAGTGGAAACGGAACCAGTCAGCAGCATAATCAGGAGAACTACAGTCAGTCTCTGTTTTGCAAGCATTTTTTAACACGAAACAAAATTTCCCTGGATGAAGTTCCTCTGGACCATGTATTGGTTTTCTGGCAAACTCCCAGCAGACCATTCATTGGTGTACTCATGGCTCTTGCGCCTGGACCAGACTCTGTTGCTGGGAGAATTCTTTGCACCAAGAACAACCAGAAATTAGCTTTTTCAATCAATGTCATTTTGTCTCTTTGCTCTATAGGCCAAATCACAAAAATGAAAGGCCGTTCAGATCTCTCATTTGTTTCCACTAGACTACACAGAAGTGCCCAAAAATTCTTATTGCCTGATGTCCTTCCCTGCTACCTAATGTAAACAGGATGTCTTGTGCATTCTGGTACATTTGTACACCTGTACATTTTTGACTGTTTCTTGTACCACGGCATCTCACAACTGTGTTGGCCAAATGCTTAGCCAAGTAAAAGGCCAAATTGGTCTGGAGGACTCATAAAACACAGTTCATGACTACAGTCTCCCTGTAACTGCAGTGAATTAAAATAATCCCTATTTTCTATTAGTGTCACAGAAAGGATGCAAATATTGGCACAATGATGTGAATTTGTAACATTTTTTACACACATACACACTCTCTTTTGTTTTTGGGCATGCATCCAACAGAACAATATGTGTCACTGAAGTTTAGAGCCATTTGCTTAATCCTACCTTCTGGCTTGCTCACCTGAGAGCCACAGCCACGGTTACCGATGGGATAGATAGATCCTCCGGAGTGCAAACCCCTGCTTCAGACTTGCTCTCCCTTAAACTAGCTGGCAAAGGATTGTCTGGCAAAGACAGTTAGGTGCTGAAATACTCATTGTTGGAAAATGGGGGATTCATACACATTTTGGAGGATGATTTGGGTAAAATGTTGCACTGTGACATTTTTTCAGTCCCGAGTATTTCTATTTTTGGTACCAAAACCAGCTTTTCAAAAAACAGTCTTCATTTCAGCTAGTGAAATCAATTATTCATAGACTTTTATTGCATAGTGAAGGTGTCTAGCTGTGCTTGGGCCCAGTGCTTGTAAGCTCGGCTGCCTTTTTGCTCTCACATTTCAATTTTTGCTCCTTCGTTTCCCTAGATCTGCGTTCCTTAGAAGCAGCATATTTGGGAACAAAGAGCTATTTACTGCAAAGAGTTAAAACAGCAGACAAAGCCAGCCTAGGACATAGCACTCCACACTGCTTGCTCTTCCCAGTTCAAAAAAAAGGGAGTTTTGTCATGCTGGCTTGCATGGGTACAGACTGGGTGAATATGAAGCGCTTTGGGGAAGCACACAGAGGAGGAGTTGATGTTGGTTTGAAGTCAGTGGACTACCTGTTGGGACAGGGTGGGTGACACCTCCTCCCACCAGTGGCAGTCTTACCAGCATGGCTAAGAATTTGCCCCTTTTATGCCAGAAGCCATGATCTCATATTTGTTAGGTATTGGAAGCAGTCAAAGTCAAAAACACTCCTACAGTTTTGAGGACGTGAGGATATTATTCTACTGCTACGCTACAGCTAGTTATGCTGTGCTGCTCTCACTTACTACCTCCTGTGCCACCACCTGCCAGACCCAGCCCGCCTCATCCGAGCGCCGTCTGGCATTGCTGGAGCGTGAGGGGCACGGCCTCCCCGTGAAGGTGGAGTATGTTGGCACCGCAGGCCAACAACCCTTCATTCTTCAATATGGCTGGCGCCCAGGGTCAGTGCAGGAGAAGTTTGTTTTTTTTTTTCTGGTCCAAGTAGCTCGAACAAAAGCCAATTATTGCAAATATGATGAGTCTAACAGTGCTCCCTGAAAGCAATGCTGTGATTGTACAGCAGATATGTGCAAGTCCCCAATGTACCGTTGGATTGGGAAATGTCACGTTTCCTTGGCAGTTTAAGAATTTAGACACTAAACCTGCCTTAAGATACAGTATAAATTGAATGTCCTTTTATTGAAACCATGGAGCTGCTTCGACGAGGTCTGCATTTACTTCCTTATTTTCAGTCTTTACAGCTGGGAACAAATAGTCCAACAGGTTTCAGGGTTTTTTGTCATTTTCTAGGACAAATCCACTGCCCCCTCTCCGCGGTCAGGGTGAAACTGCAGAGCGGAGGCATGGCAGGGCTCAGGCACGTGCTTCCATGGAAGAGCAGTGCAGGCGACGGCGTGGCAGCTTGTGGCGTTATGGTATGTAGCCCATACGACTGCAGAGAGCAGATTGGCTGGCCCGAGCAGAGCCTATTCTGCCAAGGTGCTCTACCATCGGCTCACTGAAGTGGGGACCTGTAGGCTGGACCCCCTCCTCCATTCACCCCCCACACTCGTCGCCGTGGCCACAGTCCAGATGGACACTGAGTTACGCAGGCTGGAGATGAGGCTTTGTTCCCGCTGTCAGTAATGTGGAGCCCATTTTTCTGAGGAAGCAGCTTTCACATATTTGGGGTTGTGCCAAGTCCTGATAATCCAGAAAATCCTGAATTTAAGCATGTTCCTTAAAAACAGTGTTCCCTGCACCTTTCTGTCCCAGGTTCCAAACCTTGCCATAGGAGTGAGGGCACCTTGTTTGGCAGAGGATTTTGTAGGTTCATGTGTGGCTTTTGTTTTAAAATATATTAATTTATTATAATGTAAGATCATCTGCCTGGGGGATATGGGATGTTGTTGGACTACAACCAAGTATTGGCTTGTAGCCTTCTAAACCAGGGTGCTAAGAAATAAATCCTAAATAGAAATGGATGAACGGTTTATGTTGAAAATGTATTACACTAACTTCACTCTTCTTTTCTAAGGGTTTTCCTCAAAACAGTTGATGTTTTCTAGATTTGTTCAGCACATGAAATGCTGTATGCTGATACTGCAAACAACAAAAGCTATTTGCTTAATTGCAAATTATTTGAAACGTCTTTTCCCTCTTTAGGGGCCCCACGGTCTTCTAGTTACATTCCACTGTTCCTTCTCTCGGATTAGAAGAGAAAAAAATTCATAGACAAAACAGACATTAATTATAACTAGTTTCCTTTAGGTGTTATCTTAATATCAGTACTCATATATAAAGCAATAACTAAAGAATGTGGGAAGTAAAAACATACCAAAAAGCTATCGTAAAATTACTAATTTGAGTGTTATTCAAGGAGCACATTCTTTTCCTTCCAAATAATTTTGAAGCATACTTTCTACAGTTTGCAGTCACTCCTGTACATTTTAGTTCTCATTCTACTAACTCATTGATACTGATTTCCTGAGGTCTTACAAAAACTACTTAAAAAGATCCCCTAAAGGTGAGGATTTAAAGATTCATAGATATTACTTTTTTTCCCCTTCCATTGATGTTTTAGCAGGACAATACACTGTTCTAGAGTAAGATCATTATATTGGCAATGATAGTTATGACCTCTCATATGTTCGCTTACAGAATTTGTCAGACTTTTTTAGCATATTTATTTGGTGAATTGTAATGACTTTTTTTTTGGTCAGTTGCTGCCAAATGAAATGTAGGTTAGTATAATGTTATTACATTACTGATGATTGATTTGCATGTTTGCAATATCTGGAGATCAATGAGGAAAGGGGACCACTATGCTACCCTCTTTAGAAACACAAAAACTAAGCAGCACTGATTTTTAACATCACAGCGTTTATAGTCCTTCAGCACTTCGGCAATTGGTGGTATTTAAAGCATCTTGCTGCATCCACTGGCACTTCCTTGACCTTAAAGGAGCTCCCCATGGGAATGGCCGTCTTCTCATATTCCTGCCAGTTATAAGGTTGGGAGAAAAAGACAGAGGGAAGAGATATAATGTGCAAGCAAGATTGATGGACATAAATTAGCACAAGCCAGCCCTTTGCAATATGAGGTATTCAAATCTGTATTTGATGCATTTCACATTGATTGTTCCCTTTGCAAAATGAAACTGGACTAGAATGGTGTGAAGGAATAGTTAAAGGAATTAGCTTTGACCTTAATTGAATTGTAGAATGATCATATTTATGGTTACAAGAGCACCTTGTTTTTAATTGCAAGCTATCAGAAGGAATGCACATTTTGGGGTTTGGAAGGATAATCACAGAGTATTGGGTTGAAAGTGCTGATATTGTCTCAAAATATTCAGAGATTTCAACAAGTAACATCATTACCCTCTTCTTATCAGCACTCATCATGCTCGGTGAAAAGCTTTTGTCTAAATCCAGAAATCTGCCATGCTATGCTCCTATAATTTCATCTTTACAATTAGTTTTTAGCACAGTGTCAACAGAAGAATGCCAATTGACAATGACTAAGCAGAGGGAAAGGAGTCTATTTTTTACATGGCAAAACATTTTTATTTTTTCATTTCCTCACTTACCCACACTATTTGTCTCTTTCCATCATCTGTTTTGTCTCTTCAGAAAGCCAGGCTGTGAGCTGTCTGTGGCAGGCACACATTTTTCATTATCTGTGCAGGTAGGTATTCTAATATAAAAAAAATAATAAAAAGTCTTTGTCACTCCTCAGACAATAAAACATTTAGTGTAAATGATGAGACTACTACTTGGGTGTGAACACGTTGCATTGAGGGTCCAGCTACAGATCATTTAGATTGATATAGAAACTCCATCAAGAAACTACCACAGACTTTGTACGTGCTGCATTGAAAACATGTGTGTGTCCCCCACAAGCCCCCCATTGTGGATTATCTGGGGGAAAAAACCAAACAACAACCCCAAAAGAGAAAAAGAAGGACTGTGATCTTCTGATAACATGAATGGTAACAGCATAGTTACCTGCATGTTTGACTACCTCAGAAGGAATTTATAAATTTATGCTTGACTATCTCAAAGATCTTGAAATTTAGATTGGTAATCAAAAATATTTTGATTGCAAGCTTTATCTCTTCAGAAGCCTTACAAGAAGGCACTAAATTCACATAATTAACTAAGTAAACCAGACAATTATATAAGAAACCTTAGCTAGAACAGACTTCTGAGGGATTTGACAGATTACAGGCTGCTAACACTGTCATAATCACTGTTAAAATCTGTAATCTCATTAACATTAAAGAACTGGAATCAAACTGAACAAAACTGAAAAATGATTCAAAAAAGATAAGAAATCTTTTTACTATACCACCCAGCACTGTTGTGACATATGAGGAAATGAACGAGAGCAAGAACGTTTTCAGAAGAGGCTGATGAAATGAAAGCTGTGATGAAATATCTCCTGCCTTCCTTTCCAGCACTTACAATTGAAGATCCCACGTTTACTCCAAACTGATGTTTGTTAAGAGTGCTCTGTCATGGGGGTCAGGGGGGTGTATCAAAATGATGCATAACAGTAATAATAAAATCAGGGAAGACGGAATGGTGGAGCTTGTAATTTTCTCCATTGTTAAAAATCCTGCATATCTGTTCAATGATGTTTACATCGAATGACTGTTTTAGTACATTCTTGTTGTTTACGTCAAAATTTCCTAACAGGGTAGAAGCACAAAATCAGCATTTTTGTACTCATGTTTTTATCTGGGGTAGAAGGAGCTGGTGAGCTTAGTTAGACTGTATACCTCGGTTATTGTTGGTTTTGCAGACAGAATTGCAAGATTATTGAAGAAGATAACATCATCAGGTGGTTTTATGCCTTTTTGTCAACTGTGACCTTTTTACAAGATTTTGAAGATTCAATATTTTTGTAGATTAAAAAAAGGGGAGCTTTCTATTTGATGTAAGCAGTCCTAATGCACAGACCCACGAGAAATCCTAAATGTGGCAATTCAGCATAAACCAAAGCAATTCTTTTTACATTACAACACTCTTTGTATGTTACAAGCAGCACCTTGTCAAAAGCTAGGATGGGAAGGTGAGCAGATTCTCCTATGTCAACACCGTGCAAGAAGTAAACTCAAAATAAAGAATAAATTACAGATAAATAAATAAATTCCTGCTGTTCACAGTAAGACATATGACATGGAAAGCCCTCTCCAGGAGGTGGGCTTCAAGCTGTGAAGTCAAAACCATCGAGCCCATATTCAGGGTGCACTAGCCATGGCACAGTGCTACAGCTATGCTGGTGGAGAGCAAGCAACAACTCTGCCCTAGATCCAGTTTCTGTGATCGTTTTAGTGCGTAGTCTTGTTTAGAGTATGTCATGATAATGTATTCTGGAACATACAAGGGCTGGATGATAGCTGATGATTGTCTCTGAAAGATAGTATTGATCTGTAAATATATGCTTCTAAATGGGGAAAAACCCCAACTGACCTGTTCACTTATTTTCAAAAAATTTAAATAATTCTTAGATTGTAAGATCTGATTACCTAATATTTTATTGGAAAATTAAATCAAAATTTTATGTGAGATGTTGTTGAAGAAAATGGATTCCAGGTCTGTGATCCTCCAACATTTGCTAAAGCTGGCATCTGTTTGCGGAAAAGAATAAGAGAACTCTAGAATGGGGGTGGAATAACTCACTTCAGATAACTGGCATGCTTCTGATTAGAGGTAGTCTCAGAGAGGTCATAGATAAGAAATACACATTTTATATTCACGGCAGAAATACAACAGCAAAGTTATTACAAACAAGACAAGAGCATATTCACACAGTTAATTATGACTCCTATTGCAGAGATGTTAACTTTCCGGTCCCTCATCTATTTAGAATTTTTAAAATCAAGGCTGTGTGAAGGTTAAGCAGACAGAGGGAGAACAGGGTTTCATGGGACAACCCCAGCTGCACCCTTTGATCGATCATTCCGGGGGATCTTCTGAGTCTAGAGTAGGAACGGTAGAAAAACTGCGAAGGCAATATAATCAGCACGTAGGTTAGTAGGACTTCATGGAGTGGGTTAGCAAAGCCTGCTCTCAGTTTTAAAAGAACAAGGATGAACACCTGACTGTTCCGTAGAGAAGATGAGAATAGTAAGCAACCCAATATATGCAATATCTCCTGTCTTAAGAGCAGACTACACACATAGTCCTAAGTTTTTGTCTCTCTGAATTGGCTATATCAGGATTACAGATGCTACCAAAGCTGCCTTTTTGCCACTTTTTTACTAATCTTCTGCTATCTGCAGAGTACATGGCTATGTGTACAGGGGTCTAATTTAGGAGAACAAAAACAGGGCTCTTGTTCTGTGCTCATCCTTCAATAGGTGCAAAAGGGAAATAAGATTCCCCAGACCACGTTTGGTCCAATCAATGGGCAGTGGTAAGCTTTTCCAACCTCAAAACCATATGATACCTGAGGCTTGGTGTGGCTTTGCTCCAAATCAGGGTGAGATAATAACTGGTCTCACTCCTGCCAACAAGGTCCCTATGTAGGCTTTGTTGTATTGTGACCCATAGGAAGACCGATGTTATGTTTCCTTCCCCAAGTCTGTCTGGACCATGAATCAACGCTTCTGGGTCAGTTACAGCATCTGATGAAGTTATGTGTGCTTTTTGCTCAAGCAGGGGAAGGCTTATGTTCATTAATCCAGCACTGCTGGGTTCAGTCCCTGTAGTTGGGGTGCTATTATACTACAACTGTATTTTCCAGTAGGACAGATGGGCAATATCAACAACAGCTCTTTGAAAACAATTAAGAAGCATTTTTGAGCAGAGGCCAGTGTGACCACCATCATGGTAAAGTAGTCAGTCTATTTTGGGTACTGTTCCTGTTAGTCTGATTCAAAGAGAGAGAAAGAAAGAAAAAAATCATTCATGAACAAAATGGGTTCCATATTTGGATGTATTAAAAGCAAAGCATGCATATTTAAAAAATGGAACTGGACACCATTCAGGCAGTGTGCTACCATTTTGACACACCATGTGGACTCCGGTATAAAAAAAAAAAAAAAAAAAAGAAGAAAAAAATGCATATGTGTGGTAATAATCTGCACATGACTGGTTGCTGTAATGTGCACTGCTGTACTGCCAGCAGGGAAGTGAGTGATTGCCTCTCGCCTACACAATGGACGCTGGCTTTGCCTCACATGGTTTTTCAGCAGGAGAACAAATAAGGGAGAGGGGGGAAAATAAGGAATGAAAACCACTGCCTGACCCCACCGCTTCCCAACACTTGAGGCTTGATTAAGTAGTCAATATGAATTTTTCTGGCTTTTTAAAATTGTTGGTGGGCTACTGTGCCCAGGGAACTTGCTGAGCGAGAGACGAAAGGCAGCTACCTGCCTTTTGCTTTGACCTCTGTGTCTTTTATCCTAGGTGGTGAGACATATGCCACAGGAGCCGTGCTCATCGGGAAAGTTTCTACTTGTTTTGCTAGTCTGGTGGCTCATCCGGAGCAGTTTGATATTCAAATGAATCTGTCAGGAACAAGAGTGTGGTGCTTCAGTTCTTGCTCGGGCCTGATGACATTGATTTGTGAGCATACTGCTTGACTACGGGATGTGTGACAGATAAATTTTATCAAAATTAAGGCACAATTAAACATTTCATCTTCCTAATTACTGGCTGTAGATTCAGCCTGATGACCATGTGCTGTAAGAAATCAGCGACCATTACACATTTTAATGGAGCACAGCTGTCTTACAGCTTGGTAATATTTGCACAGTGCCACAGAACTGTAATTTATGATAAAAAGAAAAAATGTGTATTGGCTCTTTTTTGCCAAAATAGATTAAGGATTCATATACTTTAATGAGATTTGGACCTAGCCTTGAATTATCGTTATAAATGATTTATGTGCATGTTGGTGGACTCCTGTAGTTTTGAGTTGATTTGTGTTTTGGTCGACCAATATGTAATTCAGTATTTCCTTGTGTGCCAGTATTTGCATTCTTTCCCCTCTCTCCAGTTCTATTTTTCCACCATAACTTAGTGAGAAGGGCAAGTGGGAAGGTTAAGAAAGCATCAAGGCATATTTTCCAGGAGCCTCCCTCCCAGCAAAACCCTCTCCCGAAATCCCTCCCCTGCTTCCTTGCTCCGCACCCCGAGTGCAGAGACGACAGGAGGGAGGGAGGCGAGGGGAGGTGGGTGACACCGACCTGGCTCAGGGTCACTCCTGCAGCCTGGAAAGCAGGGCACAGGGGAACAGATGCTACCTGAACCCCTGCTCAGGCAGAGACCTGCTCAAACATTGCCGTATCTCAAGGCAGAGTATCAAAAACCTTTCTCCTGCTTATTTAAAGCATGACCTACAAAAGGGTGTTTGCTCCCCCACTTGATAATTTTCCTGTTCCAGTCAGTTTTTCCAGAAAAGGTGCTGCTTCTCTAAAGGAAAAAAACCCCAACAACAACATATGTACCCAAGTTATAATTTTCGGAACCACCTTTCTCCTTCATTCTTTTCTTCACTAGATTTCTTTCACAGATTATTTAGAGAGTGTGTGGAGCAAGGGGAATGATGAAGATAAAATTAGGTGTTTTATATATACACATATATAAATACATATATATACACAATGGCTGTGTTTGTATTTGTGCATAGATTATTTTTACATTAAATTTAGTGAACCAGATTCGCACTAAGTTTAACTACCTAGATTTCCAAGGAGTCACACTTAAGTCCAGAGTTTGGCCCCATATGTTGCAAAACCCTGAGATCCATATGTGCAGACGAAAAGAGAAACTAAATTCTAATTTTCATTAAAAAAAAATAAAATCCTGTCCAAGCTTGATTTACTTCAGTGTTCATATGCTGGAATGTTTCATACTGTACCAGGTTGCATATGCTTGCACACTAATTCTCAATTGCCGTATGCAGTTTGTGACAACCATCTGCTAAGACCTCCCTTAGAGTTCTTTCTCCCACTCAGCCCAGCTGAAATAAAAATATGGACAGAAACAACTTCTGCAGGGAGATGAAAAAGTTAATAGGGGACCTGGAGTTAGACTGCGTATCTGATTCGAATTCAATTGCTCCTACAACTTATGCCCTACTTATAAAACATTCCTGAGGTGTAAAACATTAAATGTAACGGAAAACTGTAAAATAAAGCCATACTTCCTTTGACAGACTTGACTGTGCTAGAAAGGTAATAATAAAGCATGTACGCACAGTGCACATGTGTTAGCTAGCTCTCACTAACAATTCTAAAACAGCAGCTTAGACTAACTGTGTATAGCACCTTATCACATTAAAGCACCCTAAAGCAGGAGGGGGATGAGTGGTGAGAAAAAGAGGGTGTGAGAGAGAAGGGGCTGAAAAATCTGCTCTCGGTTTCATCACTAGAGAAGTAATTCCATTTAAGCCAATCTTATCAGAAACTCTGAGTGGCAGGTGTCGGCTGCTCCTGTTCAAGCCAGAGGGGCAAGCCAGCGACCAGAGCATCTGAAAATCAGGTGAGGGAAATGGATAGATGAACAAGTGATGAGCAATGATAGAGGAGGGAGCCATGGGTTGAGAAAGTGAGGATAGACTGTTACCTTCGAGTATCTGATCATCTCCAGTTTTCTATTTCACCTTATTATGCAGCAATGGGTTAAATTCCCCATCATGAGTATTTTTGAATACTCATGAAAACAGGAGAGAGAGAGAGAGTTCAAAAGTCCAAGTAGCCAGACTCCTGCCTCCAAACAGGACTGGCCATGCCAAAGCCATGGAATGCAGGCTGCAGTGACAGCAAGTTAGTGTTTAGCTAATTTGTTCTTTAAAACCTCCTGATACAATAAAGTTGATCCAGTCAGATTTCTCCTAAGATCAAACCTATTTCCATTCCTACCATTTAAAGCCTCATGCTTCTTGCTGCAGTGTCAGCTGTGATGGAAAACGGTGGTGGTGGGTTTCCCTAGTGCTGCTCGTCTGCACATTCGCTGAGGTCCTGGTAGTGTGGAGCACAGGTAAAGATGACTCCAGGTGTCTTCTGGACAAGAAATCTATATCTATATGACAATATGATGTTCATCTAGTTCGTAACAGCATGATGTTTTTACCCTATGTTTGGTTTGTGAGAGACTAGTGTCCCAACAGAAGAATGAAGAATTGTACATTTTGACGTAGAAATCAGGAGCCTTGGTCTGCATTTCTGTGATGCTTTACTTCAGCAGGTTTTCAGTGTGTGAGTGAAAAATGAATCCAGTGACAAAGCCTAACTGCTCAGAATTAAAAAGGGGACAAGGGAAAAGGGCAAAGAAGAATCATTTTAGATCTGATGAAAAAAGCATACCTGAAACTCATGTTTTGTTATATTTTTAAAGGCAAGCACAGTATTCCTAGGTCAGACTGTCTCAGGTGATACTTCGGGTTTTAAAGGCTCAGTAAGTCATAAGGGATTTTTGCCCTAGAAATTGTAAGGCTGCACATATGTAAACCTTGAAGCTGAAATGGGTTTGAACTATTTTAAGAGCTTTTGAAAGGCTGGCATATTAAGTTATATATCAATCTGTCCCCCATTGGTTATTATCTTAACAGCTGCTATAAGTGTAGCCTATCAGTTTTAAATATAGGAACAGCAGTAAATAGTGCATTATGATATTCCAGATGGAACACTTAAAATAAATTGAAATATCCGTATATTTGAGAGTTTTCTACAGCACCACTATTATGTCATCATTTTCTGTAGGTAGTATAACAATCTCTTATCCCTACAGCATTAAAAAGTTTGAAGACATGGATGAGTGGAGAACTGATGACAACCAAATTTTCAGCAAGACCTTTTGGCTGCAGAAAATGTTTCAGGGTTTAATGCAGGAGTGGAAGAGAAGAAGGAGTGTAGCAGGCTCTGTGATCCAATTTCTCTTCTTCTGGCTTCTTCCTACTCATGCCAACTGTTGGAAACCTCTGTGAAGCCATGGCATTGTGAACCATCTATTGCTGACTTGTGGCATGTGGTGCCTTGAGGGGTGTCTGCTTTACAAGGGGAATAACTACATTAAATGGAATTAGGGAGAAGGGCAGCTCTAGTGACCCAGCATTTCTGATGGGGAGAACATCCTGAATCCAACTGAAGGTCTCATGGCCTTCCCATCACACAGCATAACTGATGTGCTTTTTTCCTCTGCTGTAAAATTAGCTGCACCAGGGTATAGTAGCTTGCCTTTGAGGGACTGGGGCTTGATGTGAGGTGATATAATTCAATACCTGAGCTAAGAGACTGGCCTGCTGAGCCCTGGACATGATACCTGTACTAATTACCATGCAGGTTAGTATTGCACTAATAACTACATGCAAGCCTCTGCAAATCTGTTTTTTTTTTCCCCATTTGCATTGCTTAGGATGCCGATGCTCGCCCAATTGCACAGACAGGGAGTTTAGCTGCTGGCCTTACTGCAGGTGCTCCAGAGTGCCAGTAGCTCAGCAGCTTTTGAAACACAGAAGGCAAGTTATCATGTCTCTTTGGGCATCTGTGCTTGATCACTGGGGCATTGAGTAGGATGACTTAACCCTACTATAAAAATGTAAAACTATACCATGACATACATCCTACCACAAAGTGAGGAAGATAGGACAAATGCCAGAAGGTAGTGCAACTGTGATGGTGCTAAACTACGCAAGGTGTCTTGTCTGTCCCTGCTGGTCTTGTGTGCAGTTCAGTTGGCTTTAGAGCACCACCTTCTTTGGAAGAGGCTTGGGAAAGACATTGAGCAGGCCCAGGAAATATTGCTTTTATTGGATGCAAATACACATTACTTGCTATCTACTTCAGTTTTCCTCATCCCTATGAAAGCCAGTTCCTGCACTGGGATGTTGTGGTCACTTCAAGTAAGATACAGGCAGCATCTTTAGCATGCAATCTGCAGCGCTATACAAGTGGTAAGTATTTGTTACTGTTGTTCCTACCTTTAAACTCCAGAATCTTGTGCTCCAGGAGGTGCTACCGGTGGACGACAACTAAACAGCAAATGCTGATCTTCCTTTTGCTTAACTGATTTGGTGTTATCCTACTGTTCAGCAGCTATCTTGGATGTTATTAAACATACAGTGGATAAACGTGCAAGTTTCCTCTTCAGAACTGATGAGGTTAATAGACGACAGACTGTATACCTGTAGTTTTTCTGAGGTACTTTTCACTGAGTTGGTTCTATGTTTAAATTGTTGGAATTAATTAAAATAGTAATTAGACTATAAAGGACTCTGATGCTGTGGCCAGGCAAGCCCTTATCTTCTGTTAGCCTCACATGTAAAGCTGTTTCTGCCCAGTGAATAATTCCCCCCTCCCTACCCATGCCAGGGGAGATATCAAAATGGACTGTACTCATGTTTATCAGGCATGACGGAAGGGACATGGGTCAGCTCACATCTCTGCTGAAAACAAGGTACCATGGAGATGGCTTAGGCAGAATCACAAAATAACTTACTGGGTGCTTTGCAGCGTGGCCGGTTAGCACCAGGTTCCCGTTCTGGCACTGCATGTCAACCAGGGGCAGGGGTCTTCAGCTCACTGGTGAAAACCTTTTTAACCAGGAGTGCATGTGCCCACCCAATCATGTCAAGAGACTCGTGTACTGTCATTCTTAGGAAACAATTCAACCTCCAGCAACTTTCCTGCATAAAGTCAGCTACAAAATTAGTTTTCTTTTGTAAATGGGGAAAAAAACCTCAAACCTCTCCACCTCGCTGAGGTCAGTTGGTGAGCCCAGGCCCATACAGGACATAGAAGCGCAGCTCTCAAATGATCAGTCCTGATTTTCTAGCTATTGGACTATGCTACACCTCAGCTTTATTTCTAGAGAATATATGATATTTATTTATAAGAGGTCATGCTTAAGCAATCGAGACAAAAGTGACACTGGAATTAATTATAAGACCTTCCTTAGCACCCAGTTCATGGAGTCTTGATCTCTAACTTTGGGTGCAACCATAGCAACCCTGTGGGTTTCAATAAAATTTCCACTTATTGACACCAGTGTGAACTGCTGAAAGCAATTACCAACACATTGCTCTGTATGTGCTGGGAAGAAGCACATTACAGGATGCCTATAGCCACATAACTCAGTATCAGTGGCAAGAGTCACTATAGGAGCAACTCGATAACTGAATGCTGAAAAACCTCTGGCAGATTAGTTCCTCTTACTGGTAGGTGTTACTGTGACAATATATCAATCTTTTTAAAGTAATGCATTACCATTCACAGGTCCGTGGGCTGCTTTTATACTTCCATCATCATATCTGTGGCCTTCAGAGTTACAGCTGATGGACCTTCTGTCAAGACCCAGATATTTAATCAATGTGACAGCATCCTACATTTTTTGAACCCCAGAGGCCTTGGAAAAGTTTAATGCAGCTTCCAGGTAAAGTTCAATCCACATGGCTGAGTCCCCTGAAGTATTTTCTGCAGAGAACTCCCCTCCCCCACATTTTAACATACCCAACGTCCTTTACATTTGAAGAAAGCGAAGAGCTAAGCTAGAAGGCCAGGTATCGTTGCAAGAGAAATACGTGCTTTACAGAGCTCTGTTGCCCACTAAGAAGTTGGGTGCAAGACTTATATTTAACTCCTCCACTTGGAAGAAACACTTAGGATGAGGCTTTGGGCAACATGGTCTAGTGGAGGGTGTCCCTGCCCGCAGCAGGGGAGGTTGGAACTTGATGATCTTTGAGGTCCCTTCCAACCCAAACCATTCTATGATTCTATGATTCTATGACTTTTGCCAACAATAATGAGTTTCTCCCCATCACAATAACCTACCATTAAATGTATGTTTGTGAGTATTTTGTAGCCTAGAATATGAAGAGGAACATTTTTTGTGGAAAGGAAAATGCATATTAATATTTGATGGGCACAGCAACAGTTTTATTAATAAAGAAACATCCCAAAGCTGGTCTCAGTTGCAACGTGAATGTGCTGTCACAACCCCATCAGTGACCTCAAGTTATTTAGCACTGTTATAACTGCAATCACCAAATGATGCTAGGGAAGTAGGATCACTTGAGAAAGGATCACTGTGGGCCTGGAGGCCTCTCTGCTTTCCTCAGCTGTAGCATCTGACCTCAGAAAAGACAGTCCCCCTTTCCACATATCTTGCTTCCTCAGGATAAAACTATTCCCCCTCTCTCTCTATATGTACAGCGAAGCATGCATACAGGGTCAGAATCTGGCCCACAGTTCTTTTGTTCACAGCGCTTGCAAATGAATGCCAATTATATGTAAAATAAATAAATGCTAGCCACATTATGATATGAATTTCCTTCAGAAGGGAATGTTCCAGAATCCTAATGGCTGCATTTTCTTTGTCTCTTTGAGTTTTACCCTTTACATGCAACATTATTAAATATAGTTATTATCCCACTTAAACAAATAATAATGCCTGTAATTATAGCAGAAGCCAGTTCACTTATGGTTAAGTTAAAATGCTATATATGAAGTATGTCGATGTGATCTGTATAATACCAAAAATTTAAACAATGAAAAATAACGTTATCAAACATGAAAATCCACTAATGTTAGTCATTAGATTGTAACTATGCTTTTAGGGTTGTTAATGTGGAGAAGGGGAAGACACTTCAGCTGACCATGCCTAATGCTGCAAGCATGCAGCAGAATTAAATTCTTTATTTTCTCAGTACTCAATAAAGAAAACAGGAGCATTACCTATTAAAATCTACCACCTTTGATGAAAAGATTCCTTAGTTCCTAGGCCCTTACTATAGCTTCTATCCAGAAATTGTACTGCAGGTACTACATTGCATAAATAAGCTGACCTGTCAGGTTTTGGGCAATTTATGGGGCTGGTCAGCCTGTACATTCGTGCAGTTTTTTGTTGCAATGAGATGTAATGGCTTTTCAGCGCACCATAAGCACAGTTGTGACCACAGGCTCACTAGTGTCATTTTGTGTGCAGTAATGAAGCCTGACGAGTGGTCTCCTGCTTGCAGATAGCCGGCTGTTGTCCTAAAAATGCAAACCATTGCCTCAGGCCATGGAATCAGGAACAGGCAAAGGACAGTGGCACAGGCACGGCTCCCCACTGCTCACCCTCCCTTTAGCACACTGTACTTGGATGCAATAGAATAGTCTTTACCCTTGTACATAAGGACACAATGAGAGAAAGTGATAAAAGCAATTGTATGAAGGCCATGTTGGAAATCAGGTTTCGTGAAGTTGCTGAGCTGACGTTGGGGGGAAAAAAAAAACATCCATTGCCAATACGTTTTCTCTCCTGCACAGTGAGTCCTTTGAGCAAAAATGCTGCTACTTCATCATCGTTTGCCTTCCTGTTTTTTTAATCTGTATAAATATTTGTGCAGAAATGTGCGTGCGTGCTTATTTATATTTATTTATATTTTGAGAATATGTACTTACACCCACACTAGCACACACGCACGCATGTGTACATATATACAGAGAGACAGAGCTAGCAGGCACAGCAAATCACAGGAACAAGCCTCGCTGCTTTTTTTCGCAGCTCATCAATATTCCACGGCCCAGGAAGGCCAGGCATGCACGGGGGTTCACACTTCCCACGGCACAGCCGGCCCCACGGCAGATCCCCCTCCTCGCTGTGACACCCGAGGGTCGCCAGAGAGCTGCTCTGAGCTGGGTAGCACAGTGCTGGGAGATGGCTTGTTTTCCAGAGAAAGATGAAAAATAAGTCTGTCCTGGGTCAAATAACAATTAGGTCTTGTCCTGGAATTGTGTGATTTGTGATTTAATTAAGCCCCTTTCCATTCACCGGGTACCACCGAGCACCCTGGGTGTTTGTGGCAGGGGACTCCCTGAATCCTGAAACCTGAAGGGTGGTTTGTTCTTCAAGAGGGTAGGAACTGCTTTTGCGGTTTCCACGTGCACACCCAGTGTTTTGTAAACAGCTACAGGCAAAGGATATTGGAGCACAAGTTACAAATCTGTTTCAGTTATAACCTCGTTGTCATATTCCTTCTCACTGCTTCATAGCTCTCTGGGTGTCATCCTTCCCCCCAAAACTTTTCACGTGGTGGGAAGCATCTTCGTAAAATGCCATGTAGAGGAGAACATGGAGCCCAGGGCTCTCATGCTTGGCTTGGCTGAGACCTTTCCAACCTTCATCCTCGAAATATTTGTCCCCTCATCTCACAGACTGCAAAAAGGTGCAGTTTACTCGGTGTTTCTTGTGCAGAGGTAGAGTTGGGTGGTGCATGAGGCTGAGAAGGAGGGAGGCCGGAGGGAGGCAGGACAGGGGACTGCTTGCGGATACAGCTCATCACCTGAATTTCTGTCTTAGAAGTGAGACCCTGCACATTACATCTGTCTTTATTTCTTAAATGTGTAGCTTAATATTGATATTTTTGAAATGTTAAATATAAATCAGAAAACATACAGAAGGTACAGCGTTGCCTTGGGAACCTTTACTTTCTTTTTTTTTTTCCATTTGTGAAATTTTATGATAGAAACTCTGTAAAGCGAAGGTATCAGTCTTTGAGTATATATAATACAAAATGCTTGAACTTCTGGGACAGCAGCTATTTCTATGGATACAGTATGTTGAACAGACATGGAACAAAGAAAACCAAAACAGTTGGTTCTCTGCTGTCAAGGAAACAAGCTGCTCTTTCTGCTTAAATATCTCTTACCAAAACTAGGAGGAAAAAATCCTCCAAAACTCGAGTTCACACTTAAAAAGAAGAAATTTGACTTATAGGCACTGGAATGAATGTATTTTCAGATATTTCAGTAAGGGTATTGTTATGGCTGATATAGGTAAATCAACATATGTCCATGAAAGCCCCTAAGGTTAAGGTTATTCTTAAAGGTAAATATGAAATCATTTTTTGAGAACAGCAGGAGTCCAGAAGGAAACTGATAAAACATTCTGCAGTGTTCTGTTTTTTGTGCTGCATGCAGATTACTTATTTAGATTAAATTCTGTTATTTGTTCTCCTGTAATTCAAATTCCTTCTTTGCCCCTATTCAAGCCACTAGGAGTTTTGTAGTTTAAAATAACAAAAGCTAAATCTGATATTTATTGAAAACCAGAACATTTTAATGGATATGTTTCTTTCAGAAGTATAAAAAAAAAAGTTATACTGAATAGAATTACTTCATCTGATAAACAGGATAAGTGATGATGCATATATGTTCTATATGATGCTTCCAATGTACAAATGATATGGGAGATGGCCCAGAAACATGATTAAGGTTACATGAAAGAAAGGGACTATAAGAAAAAAATGAAATGACTCATAACATTTTTAAAATCTTGGAGTTACCTCCTGGTGAGTGACATTCTGGTTCTGGTTGGAACAAACTTCATCTTGAGCTCCTGCACTTTAGTGAAGGATATTGCAAAACTCTCAGGCAAACACCGCACCAGGAGATAGGTTTCTTCTAAGACAGAAAAATATCCTAGGAAAAAGATTGTGATCTGACACATACCACATAAGCTCACAGCATTTCTAGATATATAAACAGATCCAAAATGACCAGCTACCTTTGAAACAAGTTCACAGGCATGAATCCTCGCCTGTTCACAGCACCATTTCCAATTTGAATCAGGGAGCACAAACGAGGTTGAAGCAAATGGTCCGTTGAGTTAAAGTTGGCTTTGTTTACGGACCGTGTAGACTCTCTCTAGCAGGTTTCGTAACACCACTGGTGGGCTTACACCTATGATGGCTGGATACCAACTGTCCTCGCAGCAATGGGTACTCTCCACGTGCATGTTCTTAGCCCACGGTAAAGGAAAAGGTATTCTTACTCAGCACTTTACCCTTCTGTGAACAGGAATTGAAGTAAACCATATCACCATACATTTCCTGAGGGTTAGGAGCCACAAGGCAACCCGGGTGTGTAAAACAATCTTGTGTCCGGAGATAGCATCTGCCTTGGTAGGAACATACAGAGAAATTCAGTGTATTTGGCCCATCGCATACAAGTGGTTAAGGTTGATTTTTTAAGAGAATCGCTATGAAAATCTCTGCTCCTTATAAAAAGTGACCAGAAGTAAGCCCTTTGCCTATGTATTCTTGCTTGCTACATTAGCTTTGTTTGTCTTGTAGGCTAGAATTAGTTTTTAGAGTGCTTTTCTTGAGAAAAGGTTGTGAAACAATTTAAAAACACAGCCCTTAAGGAACAAGAAACTGATAGATTCAAAAGGCATACTCTGAAATGTTGTTAAAGATGCTACACACAACCCCACTAAAATAAGAATTACTATGGAAGACCTAGTACTCATCCATAATTAACTTCACAGTGTCTTCTTCACAAGTGCATGGATTATAAAATTCTGTATATAACCTTCTTATCTTTGAATTTCCTGGCTTTTCTTACTTTGTTTAGACACAATTGTAGCAGAAAAGAGGACTGGGTTTGGGGGGGGAGGGCTAGTTTGTACACTTCTGAATATTTGAGCTGTGTTTAATCATTCTCATGTGTGAAATCTTTTATTAAAAAAAAAAAAATCAGTTTATCTGATACTTACTGCTCTTTAGTACAGCACAGCTTGGTAGCACTAGGTACGTCTTGTTGAAAGTATGTCCATAAATATGTCCCTTGCAGCACAGAACAGCTTGTTAACTTGGCAATCCTCAGCAATTTGCTTTGAAAAGTTTGCCTCAGTTTTGATAGTCCAAATGTAGGGCAAAAACTCAGAGTAACTTTTTAGCTAATTTTACCAATTGACACTTTCCTCTCGGATTTAACTGCCTGCTTACTAGAACAAGGACTGCAGTGCTTCTTCCTCCGCATTCAATAAGGTTTTTTTGCAATTTTTTTTTTTCATTTTTAATGGGTTGGGACTACTGATTTTCTGTTTTCCTAATGTACAATCTAAAAAAAAGAGTCCATCATCTTCAGGAAATACTATTCTACTATCTTACCTGTATGTAAACCCGGTGGCACTATTATATAGGGGATGGTATTACTATGAATTTGCAGTGCTTTCAATCTAGAGAATTGCAAAAGTGGGCAAATTACATCTGTCCCTATGTCACATGCAGAATAAATGGGGTACAGAGAAGACAAGTAAATTGACCAGTGCCCAAAGGCTACAAAGGATCAGCAGCCTTGAGAAAAAACCCAGATTTTTGCATGTCTGGTGCTGTCAAAAATTTCTTCAGTCCTTTTTCAGTTTAGTAACACTTTCAGCTAGCTTTGTTGGATATCCTTTTTAATGGGAGAAAGGAAGTAGGATGCCTGCATTATTTCTATACCAAATACATTAGGTTGGCTTATGGGAGAAACCCTGAAGTGAAAACTCTTGAGTCTATGTTCTAATTTAACCACATGAGAACTGTGATTGGAGATACTTCAAAGTGGGTTACAATGGTTAACTAAGTGAAAGATAATATCCCTTTGCCATTACTGTCTAGTAGATCTCATTACTCCTCTGGGCATGCTCCTTAGAATAAATTAAAAGGATCCACTGAGAACCATTTTGCTTTGGGTTTTTTTTTAATGATTGCCAAAAGCCATTTGCTAGAATAGTACAGAATGTTTACAGATGCCTTAGGAAGAAAACAGCAGAATGTGGAACTAATTGTGTTTATTCAAGATAATTATGAAACGCAAATGACCATTACTTACAACAAGTCCCCTGATAGCTAGAGTTTGACTCATGGGGCCAGGATCAAACTCGGTAAAGAAAGGCCTTAATGTTAAGTTATACTGTCCATATGGACACCACATATCAGCGCTAGCTATTGCAGTTATTGCTCGCTCCTCAGTGCTCTTATACCCAACTAGTGTTCAGTACAGAAGAACCACAGCTGCTAACTTTGAAGGGGAAAGGCAGGTGGAAATGATGAGTGCTTCAGAAGGAAGATCCTGCTGGGGTGAGAAGCTCTGAGAAATGCAACCACAGACTTTTCTGGCAATTAAAGTGGAAGTTCTGTCATAGGAAAATGAACCAGCTTTGCTGCATCAGTGATGGGCATTTAATCTCATCAGAGAATGGGATGCATAAAGCAAATCTAAAGACATGACTATTAATTCCACCGTAAAAAACAATGCTATACACGCTGCATCTGTGTTCATCCCAAAACGGTTTGTCAAGCCATCTCTACATATCCATGTAAAACTGGTATGCATATGTCATTCTTGAAGAAGAGGACAAGAGAAATCCAGTGCAGTGCAGTGCTGGAATTGCATAAAGGTAGATAGAGAAGAAAATTTGTGAAAAATTTCATAGTGAAAAAATCTAAGTAGATTGGATGCTAAATTGAGGGAGCAAGGAATAATCTGATTTTTTGGTTTTGTATGGGGCATTGAAGTGTGTTTTTTTAATTGATCTAGGAGGTTTTCTCTAATAATACTCAAATGGGTCAATAATGTCATTACAGTTTCATTTCATTTACTTCATTCTTGCTGTTGCTGTAGTTGATTTTTTTTTCCCTTTGGACAAAAAAAGGAGATATTTAGACTATCAAAAATGTGTTAACATGTGGTTCTCATACAAAGAGGTCATTTATATCCTTAACAGTGTGAAAACATGATGCAGTCTGTACTGCTTTTGTTGATTCCATTTTCTGGCAACATACACAAAATCCAAAGCTCAGTAATGTCTAAAGGAAAAAACAGCAAGTTCTTTATTGACTTCGGATCTTGCTTGCCCATCTGTATGAGGACACACCTTGGTGAAATTCTGGCTGTTAAATCACTGCGAGTTTTGGTTCAGTGGTCACTTAATATACCACACATTTAACTTATGTTGAATGTTATAAATCAGCACTCTGTGTAGATTTCAAAATTCCAGGAAAAAGGATGAGTGTTAGAACTGGTGCACTAATACAGAATTGTTGATGAATGTTGAAACCCACCAGCAAATATGTTGTGACTGAAAAATGCTGGCAGTTCAAGGGGACCAGAAATGATCTCAGCACACAGGTTGGATCTTAGCAGTCTGGGTCCCTGTTAACTAAGCTCCCATGTTTCAGTCTTGGTGCTTTTTCCTGGGAACGAATACCTCCACTTAGCTCAGTGTTTAATATGGCCAGAAGAAATTGGACTGAGATCTCAAACTAAATCTCAAAAATTTTACAGATGGTTTATCACACCTCCTGTGGTCTTTCAATTTATGAGGTAAATAATAGTAAGCTCACTCATATCCAGCAATGAGCCCCTTGTTGTCATTGTTTTTCCTTGCCCTTTTCCTTGCTTTCTTCTCAAGGTACTGCCAAGAACGCAGGCGGTACCCCCAGGTATGTGCTGATGCCGGGCAGGAGCGACCCACCGTGGGCAGGAGTCGCTTCCCTGGGGGAGGAAAACAAAAGGGAATGAACCAAGACCTTGCCCACCCTGGGGAGCAGGCACAGGCACTATTCAGTTGTTTTGGGGCATGTTTGTGAGAGAGTGGCAGGAGAGCTGGCTCCAGCAGCAAGGTCCAGGTGCTGCCGGTGTCCGGGAAAGCGCCCAGCAGGGTCCCCTCCACCTTCCACTGGGCTCACGGCAGAACCAGGCACTTCTCCGTGGAGAATGAATAAGCCAAGCAGGTTGTTTCACATGGACTGAAATGACTCCTGGTGCTGGGTGGAATTTGGTGACTCCTTTTTGGTTGTTTGGAAGAGGTAGGGGATTAGAAGATTTCAGGAAACTGTCACTGTAGCATTTCTGCTTTGACTTTTATTTTTCATATAATGGAAGATCTAACCGTAAGAAGGGAAAAATTATTTTTAAAGGATTGAAGAACCTTAGAATGAAATGAAACATATAACTGTCAAGCAAAAAGCTTCAGCAGGGCTTGAAAAATTTTCCATGGGTTTTCATTTAATAGCTTTAAACAATGTTTTACTTAAACCCAGATATTCTTTTTCTCACCGACTTTTCAGTTCAGCCAGCTCAGACCAGAGGGGCAGTCCCTCCCAGTTTCAGCCCTTTTCCCTGCCTGTTACAAGAACCAGGCTGTGCTGAGTTCACCAGTTTCCCAAACCATATTTTTAGCCAGAAGGAAGCCTCACCTCTGCCCTATCGGGACGTCATTTTCTTCTACCACTACACTTAATGATACAGATTGAAGGGATATGTGAGGGAAAGAAGGGGGAGAAGCAGAAGGCAAATAGCATCCTGGCGTGAGCAGTTTATACTGGCAAGAGGTCCTTGAATCTCTTGTCCAGTGCATCTAGGCAAGGAAAAGAGTGGGAATTAATTTTATGGGAGCTGCAAAAAATAACAACAATGCAAAAAGTATAGCAAACTTTTTTTTTTTTCTTGGAGCAGGGAAGGCTTGTCAAAATCTCCCCAGCAGTACACAGGGCATCTTAGCAAAGCGAAGCAGAACCACGGCCTGATGAGCTTGATGTCTAAGCCCACGTTTGAGTGGCCTGCCTTCTCGGAGGTGACTGCAAACAGCTTCTAGTGATGCCAGTCAACTGGGCAGAACCAGAGAGAAGGACCTCTGCCTGCCTTCCCCTCCTTGATGGCCATAGCCCATAAGGGTTAACGAAGTGCCCACCAGCTGCCAGGCCCCAGTAACCACCCTGCTCTCCTCTCAGCCGCCAGCTGATCCCCCTGCCAAGCCGCTGAGGTGAGAGTTCACTGACAAGAGGTGGATGAAGTTAAAGATAATAAGAGTCTAAACATCCATGGGGAGTTCGGCTCATGTACGCAGCCATAATTACATAAACCATTACCATTGTCTGGGTGAAAAGAAATCGCTGAGAGCAGGGCTAGAAAACATTTGCAAAGACAGGCTTAAGAAGCAAGGATGGAAAATATCAGACTTTCTCCAGTGGATGCACTGTGGCTTTAGCTAGGCTATAAAATGCGGATTGTTTGGTTATTCAAGTAGAAACCTGTTAAATGGATAACCTTGTTGCAACAAATTTTAATTTTTTTAGCAGGTCTGTTCTTTCAACAGGTATTGATTCAAGCAGCCTCTGCTATTTTTATCAAATGCATTTCAGAGGCACAGAAAATGCCACTGAGGATTTAAACCCCCAGTAGTTGCACAGAGGCAGTGTTTGTAATACACTGCTTGCTGCTTTCACAAGCTGGACAAACCTCATACATTATGGGCCAAATTATGCCCTTGGATGAGTACGTCTGATTCCCACTGCTGTCAATGTGGCTGTCATAGAAATCTGTGGGAGACCAGCTTGTGCATCCAAAGAGGAATCTGGCCTAAAATCTATTGTGCTCGTATTCCTTGTTACTTAGATATTTCTCATGTCTGCCTGACTCACTCTTTTTTGTTGTTGTTAAGGTAAAATAAAGACATTTAAAGATCTTCTTTAAAAAAAAAAAAAAAAAAGAATGAAAGATTTCTAGTGCTACAATGATTTGTCTGTGCGACTATCATTAATGGGTGTTCTTTATTCAAGGTTTCCTTGAAAAGTCACTATATAGATGGGTTTATAGAAATCTAGTGTTTCTGGAACCTTTTGAGTTTTGGACAGGCCTGGCTGGTGTCCCCTACAAAGTGAGAAAACAAGGTCATTTCACCCCAAGTTTTACTCTGCCAATCTGCAGTTGCCCATCAGTGCTGCCATCCCCAAAGAGAATGCCTGAAAAGAGCCATTCAGGAAACATTCTGCTGCCTCCATGACGAAGGAGCATCTCCCTTCTTCACTGCGGTGGTTTGTCTGGGAGTAAACGATGGTCTGGACAAAATAATTTGAAAATATAAAATACTAGGAAAAGCCAGTTTTGGGATGGGTAGCCCCCATGAAACTCAGGCTGAACATACCTTGTGCATCTCCCGTAGGTACTATTGTGGAGAACGTGGACCTGAGGGCACGTGGATGTCGGCAGGAAGGACAGCGCTAAGGGCCAGCTCCTCTGAAGATATTCCCACTGGCCCCTCTGAACATCGCCTGGTATCCTGGCCACTTTCAGGAGCTGGATACCAGGTTCAAGATTTATTCTTCTCCTCTGTACGGTTGCTCTGAATTTATTTTATTCCTATGCAGCTAGTTGGAGTGGTAAATTTATACATGCATTCAGCATTGTCATAGTCATATCTTGCCTGAGGGCATATTGATCCTTGTTACCATATTGACTTGATGCTTTTACATCTGCCAGCAATAGGTCTACACATTTTTTTTCTACAAAGATTGCACATTTTCCTTCCTCTGCCCCAAATCTCCTTCCACACAGTCCCCTTTTATTAAGGTAAAACACTTTTTTTTTTTTTTTTTTTACTGCAGCTTTTTAAATGTGTCTGTGTTTGCTCAGGTAAAGGTTGCGCAAAGATTTCTGACTCTAATGAAAAGGAAGGGTAAAGCAAACAGTTGGAAATTAACTGGCAATAGAGCTTCCTTTCTAAACTGTAAATACACAGAAAGCAGGTTTTGTATTTGCTTTCCAGTGTGAAAGAAACAAAGCAAAGGGGAAGTTACCTGTTCATTTATAATTAAATCACTGAAGAACAGGGGAACAGCAGCAAGTTGGTCCTTGGTGACTGATACGCTTGCGACAGCAGAATTGCCATCACAGGCAATTTCTTATTTTCATTCATGTTCTCCATACAATTTCAACTATAAAGGTCACTAACCAAACCACTTTAGCAGATGCTAAAGTGGATCCAAAATAGTTTTTGCTTAACTTTTTTAGCATTTACTTAACTGATTACTAGTTACAAATCTGACACACAGCAGACATAACAGTGCTCTCAAGGAGATTAAAGGATTAGTCACTCACTAGCTTAATCAGATTAATCAGAGATTTTGAACACAATATATAATTCTATCCACAGAGAGGATACATGATAGCCACATGCTAGCCTAATTTGGGAAGGGATACTAGGATGGATAGACCCAGACAAAAGAGGGCAGAAAAAATCACTAGCCATCACAAGGGTTCTTCTACGTACTGCACTTGTAATACCACTTAGAAACCTTATATTTTCTAGTGGAATTACAAATTCACAAAATATAACAGCTAGTAGCCTATGCAAAACTATAAGACGACTAACATAATGTCCTGATATAAGCTTGTGATACTGGTATACAGTAAACATATGCGTGTGTTTTTCCTTATTTAATTTTACATTTGAAAACTTGTTTTTAACTTGTGGGGCGAAGTTTTTTTCTTTTTCTTTTGATGCCAGAGCATCCAGGATCTGAAACACAAAGTGTGGCGAAGGACGGTATAAAATATTAAATGCTTTGTGACAAAATTGGAAGAAGCTATTTGATACGGTAAGTTATCAAAGTAGGACAAAAAAAAAAAAAAAGATTCGCTGTCATCTGAGAGCTGCCAAAGCTAGAATTTAAACTTGGTTATACCTGTGGAGAAATCTGGTACTTTTTTAAGAAAACATTTCTCTTCCACATGATTTGAATAATAGGAAAAGTGGGGAGGAAACTCAGCATATTGAAACTGAGGTTTTCCTGTAGTAGAAGTTCCTTAACAACTGTAGTATTTCTATCAGTAATTAATAAAAAGAAATCATAGACAACATTGATATGAGTCCTGTTTTTACATGTAAAGAAATAGAGCAAGGAAAAAAACAACGTAGCTGATGCTATCTTAATCTATCACCCTCTTCTTAAGAAAACCTCAGAATGTTCTCTTCTTTCTTAATGCATTTTTTCATTTTCCTGTTTTTTTTCCACTTCTGGGATAGTGACTTTAACAAGTTCCCTTAGCATTTTGGAAGGTGTTGGTCTCATGTCTGAATCATATCTCCCTGACATCCAGTCTTCAGAAAAGAAGCACTTTTAAGAAAGAAACAAACAAATTAATCTCCATGTGCTTCAGGAAAGACACTGTAGTTGGAAGTAGGCCAGGTTTTCACTCTGAAGGATGCTCTGTGCTTGGCAAAGCCCAGAAATATGTGTCTGCAATGGTTCTTCTGCTAAAATTTTAAGATTTAATAATTACAGTTCTTTAAAGGAGGAACTGCAGCTTAATGGAAACATAGCGGCTAACAAGGAAAAAACCATGCTACCAGCAATTAAGTGTTTGTTTTGTAGAAACTGCAAAAAGAAGCTGAACTCTCAGAGAGAAACACCCAGACTGTGCAATCTGGCAGCCCGTACCCGGGGTCATGTGTGTGGTACATGTACCAAACGTGTCGAGGTGAGCGTCTGCGCTACGTGCAGGCTGCCGACGCTCCCTTCTCTCTCTCAGCAAAGAGCGACTGGAGGACCGCTCTTTGCCGAGAGGATTCAACAAATCTCTTTACAGCAGTCCACCCGTACGCTCAGCGTTTGCCATCGCCTCTCCGGCGGCTGCCCCGCTCCCTCTCCCAGCCGGCCCCGGCCCCAGCGCGGCTCCCCGCAGCCGGCTCCTCTTCCCCCAGCAGCGGCAGCCGGATTTAAGCCACGCAACCCGTGGCAACCAGCATCCCATCGCTGCTCTCCGACAGGAGAAACACAGACGCAAACACAAAGCTGCCTTTGGAAAAACAGCAATCAGGTGCTGGGGCTTTGCTTTAAAGAAAGAAGGTGCTGAATTAAAAATGTGCCAAGAACAACCAGGATGGCATCGCTTTATTTTCACAAAGAAGTCTCTCCTAATTGCACATTAACTGTCTTTTCGCGAACAAACTTGTTTCCACCTAACGCTGACAGTCACGGGAGCCCGAGTGTATGTGTGTGCTGAGGGGGGGGGGAGCTGCTTTGTGGCAGTGTCTGTACGTCTCGTGCCTGTGCTGATGGAATTATTGTTTATTTTTTTAATTTTCAGAGGTAGGTTGATGACAGCTGAAGAAGACTGTATTTGCTGAAGAGCAGCATGATGGTAGAGAGGAGCGGAGCTCCTGAGGGAGATCTAATGGTGCCTCTCCTTCCTGCGCAGAGATAAAGACTTATAATAAGCGTGTATGTTCACCATCTGGCTCTGTGCATGTGGTCCTTATGGAGGCGAAAGCAGCACAATCTGTAAATGATCAGGAGCCATCGCACTCTCTCCAGAGAATCCACGATGCAATCAAGGTGACAGATGGCATGGCCGCTGCTGTGGCCTCATGGAGAAGATCAAAATCACCTTCAATAAACTCTGACTGAAATGGGCATGAGCACCTCAAAAAAGTCAGTTTGTCAGTCAAACTGCGACAGCAAGCTGCATTGGGGAAACATAGCGGCCAGCTCTCTGTTTTCAATCGTTTCCGTCTGACTGAGCCTGAACTATGATCTTTCTCAAATTGTCCTTTCTGTTTAGCTGAAGCAGGCCAGCAAATTGCCAGATTCATAGCTTTATTGAAGGAAATTGAAAACATGATGTCCTCAATTCAAGGGACAAACAGCTGGCAGGTGCTTGGACACCCAAGCACATAAAATGGACCCCTAGTCTTTTGGACAAGTTTGTCCAACTTTTGTCAGAATAAATATAGATATATAATAAAATAGATATAATAAAATTCCATTTGAGGCAGGGTTTATCAGGCATTAGCTGACAGCGATTATATGGCTGCAAATGAACCTTGTGCTACGTATTAAATGCTGGGTTTTCCCATTTATGCTAAAAATGCCACATCTACCACTAATTATAGTGATTTTTTTTCCCCATGTTTGGATGAATATCTTAGTATAGCCTTTTTGCCATGACTGCTTATCAAATACAGGCATTAAGGGCCTGATCCTGCAAGGTTCCCAACACCCCTGACCAGGTGGCTCAGCACCTTACAGGACCAGCCTGACCCTCCAAAGCATCCATCTGCTCCTGGCAACGTCCATCACAACACCAGCAGCCACAAACATCAAATTCCCACCCTTGCGCAGGTGGGGAGGTACCTACCAGGCATTTTCTGGGTTTTGTGCAACTCCACAAACACCCAAGGACTCAGTGATGAAGAAATATATCCATTCTTTTTTTTTTTCCTAATTCTTTCTATAGTTATTTTTTACTGTGTCCTTGGCTTGATCAACTCCTTTTTTTAAGGGCAGCTAAAGTAATGCTCTTGTCACTGTTTTCAAGCTTGCACATAAGGGCTTTCAGGCTGAAGCCCTATCACCAGGCTGAAGCAAGAAGGACACGCTGCGAGGTGACAGAGGAAGAGAAGGGCAGCCTTCCTCCTGCCCGCGGGATCCTGCCCTGAGATCTTCCTGGGGCCCACTGTGGGTCTGCTTCCATAGAAGTGGATCGACGGCTGCATCCCCGCTCCGTGTGGCAGATGGTCACTGTCTTTCTCAGTTTGCTTGCTTGCATGTTTGGTTTTCTACCACCACATTTTAAAACGTCCCTGTCGCCCTTAGCCTTTCCAGCTACTCATTTTTAGCTTCGTTACTCGTGAAATATTCTAGAAAGTCCTTTGGTCTGGTTCAAAGTGTGTTAATGGCAATGAGTTTTTTCATCAACTTCACTGGGTTTGAGTAAGTCCTTGGCACTTACTTCTCTGTACTACAGAGCTTTATCAAAGGCAATTATTTTTTTTAATTTTATTTTTCAGTTGGGTGTGGAGCATGGGTCATGTTTTAAACTCCGGGTTCCTGTTCCATCTGACTGATTTTGCACATATAGCTGACCATCCTGGGTTGCACATTTCATGTCTGCAAAATAAATCAATAGGTTGCCTTTGTATTAGCTATCCCTGCTCCTCTCTACCAATGTGACTTTTTGCATGCATGGGAGAAGAGCTATGCTTCCTCTCACCAGGACACAGACACCAAGAGACTGGGACAGAAGTGGCCCAGCGTAAGCCCATGATTTTTGCCAGGCAGAATGGTATTTTGCTAGTCTTGCACTCTGGGGGTTGGATAAAAAGGCATTGGCAAAATCTTGATCTGACAAACCAAGAGAACTGCTAGAAGAACTAGGAGGGAGTTTTAGAGCTAAAATCTTCAGGGTTTCCGCCCTCTCTATTGAAAAGTTTGATTTGGGATTACAAGGTCTTGCACTGCTTTTTACTGTAATGTGGTACCAAGGAGCACTTCCAGAGCTGAACCTTTTCACAGTTGACTGCTGTTGGTGTCCAGTTCATCCTCAGGGAAACATCTGAGTATGGCATTGACCTTTCCTACAGTGCAGTTTCCAATATGGAGTTAATGTAACAATACATTCATGTACATTCAATAACACTATAAGCTTGAGATTCTTGTGTGGACCTTGTAGAAACATCTTAATATCTGACATCTTTATTATAGCAACCAACCTGTGTGGTGAGACACTAAAGCATTTGGACACTAATATTTTGAAACTAAAGTATTTTGAAAAACTAATGCACTTGCCACAGGCAACACTGAATTGGGGTCTCTAAGTTGTAGCTAAACCTCGGTAGTCTTCTGTCTTTGGACTATCTCCTATTTTACCTGCTGTTTGTTTCTCACACTGATCACAAAGGGAGTAGCAGGGAAGTCTGCTTTGCTCCTTTGGTAAAGAAGGCAAAGGCCAGGTTGGGTAATTTGGTTGACAAGCCTCAGCCTACAGCTGTGTTGTGCAGAGCCCCCATTGCAGAGTACATTTTCCCCTACCTTGATCTTCAGAGGGTCCCTGCAAGGAGTCTGTCTCCTGATGGAGGAAAGGCCTGAATAGGTTCCTTTGTGGTAAGAAGAAGGTGAAATCACCTTCCCAGACTGTTTTGAGTACAATGAATGGTTTTACTTTTTGTTTAGTGGGGGACATAATGCTTGTCACATAATGCACCGGAAATTTAAATCAATATCTGCATTAGATTAATGGAGAAAAAGCCAGGCCCAATGGAATTTTGCCACTGCATGGCTGAGAAAGTGGAGGTCTTTCCCCAACAGAGGGAAGTTTCACTTAATGCATAGAAATTTGATGTCATATATTATGAGGAGGAAAAAAAGGATAGGTTTGTAGATAATTGAATGAAGTGAAGGGAAATTTAGGGCCAGAAATGCTTTTGTCCTTGAATGTTCTTTTATCGTATTCCAAATAGGGACTCCATGTCATGGACCTGTGAATACAAAGACTGGTTTTAAATCTCTACTTCTTGCATGACTGACACTTACAATTCAGTAACATCTTTCAAGACATCCTTTGTGCACATTTATTTCAGAATAATGTATTGAACCTGTAAAATCTTATTAGAATATTTTTGCTGCAATTACACTCCCATATTATGTGATCAACATTTAAGTTGATTGCGCCTTGTTTTAATATGACCTTATACTACGACAGCGTAAATACAATGACAGCCACTGTCTGAAATTAAACAGCTTTTATACCACGTACTGTGGGTATTTTGTTACATATTGATGGAGGGGATAGATGATTGAAAAAGGAAAATGTTATGTTTTCTGGAAGAAAAATACAGAATTTGGAGCCTAGCAACGTTGCCTGGGGAACGTTTAATAATATTGCCATGCCTGCCACATACCAGAGAAATGAACTTCCCAGCTATGCCTAGAAATCCAGGATCACTCCTTAACCTTCTTTTGTTTGTTTGATTGCTTTATCTCTTTGACCCTCCTTCTAGTTATAAAAACATATTGCTCCAATCTTCTTTAGAAATCATTTAGAATGGACGGAAATCAGGAGAAGGGGGATATCAACATAGAGCAACCCACTGTCAGGAGTGGAGTCTCAGTTCAGGGCAATTTCCATTCCAGTTCCCTGGACAGCTTTATGGGGAAATGGGATGTTCTACTTCCATGGTTATCACTGCAGCAAAGGCAATGAAATACCCCCTTAAGAGGAGGTCAACAGAGTCCAGTATCAAAAGGAGGAGGTTTCAATGAGAAAATTGAAATAAAGGATTGATTTTGAACAACAATGCCAGTGCTTCATACATATAACTGTCTTTCATCTAATGAAAGTACCTTATAGAGGGAAAAAAATAATTCATAAACACAGCAGATGATATCTTCTGCGTGTGAACTAACATGAATTTCCCACATTACTCTGATCAGCTATCACCAGAAAGAGGGAATGGCTATCATAATGTTCAACTGCAAATTTTTCTTTTAAAAAATCTGGGACATTTTGCATAGTCTGAATGGTGGATATGCTGGGATCAGCAGCATGAACTGAAATGTAGAGGAAATCAAACTAATATGTAGTGGCCATTCGGAAGTATTTGGATGTGTGGATTAAGATTGCAAAAGTTGATGTGGGCAAAACTGGGACGTTTTGCATTCGTTTTTTTTCTTTTTTGCATGTGGACACAGAATTACCATCACAAAAGGTAGACAGATACATTTGTGGATGCTATTAAATAGCTACAAAAACTATACCCCTATTTAGAAAGGTCCATTTACACAGTGGTCTCAATTGTTCATGTATCATTATTTGAACATAAAATCCTGTAATTACTCCTGTGGTATGAGCAAATTAGTGAACTCAGAATGGTCTATCTAAAATCAGAAACCGGGAGCTGAAAATATTCAGTACAACTGTGGTATATTTTGTGTTATGAATGTACCACAGAGCCCTCAGACCGTTATGTACTTGCATTAGTATTTTGACAACAGCTGCTACATCTGGGTGGTAGGTAGGGTCTACTCCTACCTACCTGCAGCTCTACCAGAGCCAAAGAATGGACGTCTGATACGGGGAGATGCATTGCTTTATATGATAAAAGGTACTTTCTTTGTCTGGCAAACCACTCCTTTTGTATGCACATCAACCAGATGGCCATTTCAGTTTGTCTCCGGCTGTGAATCAGACAATATGGCAGAATTAAGGGAAAAGCAAAACCTTCCCCTCCACCCCTCCTCTCTGTACATAAAATTAGAAATCAACAACCTTTAGGGAGATTTAATTTTAATACTTCATTTCTTTGTTAATTTAGGGACTTTTGACATGCTCAGTCAGTTACCGTGCATCCCTCTCATTAAGGTGTGACTAGCTAAATGCTTAAGGACCATGAGACAGAAAAAAGGGGGTTAAGAGATTAAGTAACAGAAGAGGTGTGAGAGGCAGTGGTTTTTTTTAAAAAAAAAAGGGGCGGTGTGTAATTTTGGTGCTTTGATTTGATACAAACTACATTTTGCATGGTGAGACTCCTGGTGATGTTACATAGACAGTGATTGCAGTTCTCTTTCATGTCACATCAAGAAGTCTGTGGTCTTGTTGTAGGATTAAATGCAGGAAGTTCTTTGCTGATGGTCTATGCTGTTTTATCCTACACCGGAGATCCTTCTGTAGAATTTGGGCAGCCACATCATTAACCTGTAGAATTTGCAGAGAATTTGGAAAACCAAGGTGTTGTGAGACCAGGAGGTGAAAGGCAGCTACCCCACTGCAGGCAGCTCCCACACAGCTGGGGAATGCTACATGCTCTTGATATCTAAATTTGATGGGTTCACAGGGAGAGGAAGAAACAAGGTGAGGAAAGAGGTCTAACAGAAATCTCAGTTAAACTAAATCTTCACAAAAGACTGAAATATGCAACAGGAGCCCTAAGGACCTTGGGTGTTGGACTTCCAGGGCAGAAAGGTCTTATGTGGTTCATAGAGACCTACTGTACACAGCACATAGTTGCTAACATAATTTTGAGCCTCCTGACACTGTTAATTTGACTTATTAGGCACAACTGTGTGGATAAAATTTGACAATAAGTGACTCAAAGCCACTATGCCAGAAAAAACCTCTAGTCCCTGGAAGGATATGGCAGGTCTATATTAAATCCTATATTTGACTGGGGTTAATTTTGCACTTTTCCAGCTATTGTACCAGAATTTTTCAAGCATATACATACTGATTTTAGCACATCTCTCAACACAAAATTATCTGAGTACCAGTAACTTTTGCTACAATACAGTGATAGCCACGTGCAGGTGTGAAGAGACACATTCCTCATTGAAAAGAGGAGATTGTTCTTCCAATATAAAGCACGTATCTATATTTTAGCAACTGCTAAAACTAAATCTATGGGTTGAGTCTTCAGGTTGCCTGCTGTTTTCACCTACTACTAACCAAGGAACTTCAGGTATTTCTCTGCTGTGCGAGTAGAAATACTCACCGTGAGTAGAATCTGACGTTCGGAGAATCTCCCTGTTCAAATGAAGAGAGGCTGTTCCTCAGGTAGGTTGTAGAGAGCTCGGTTTTAAGGACAGGAAAATAGCTGGTCTATAGATGTAAGCTTATAACACCCTCTTGGCTCACAGAAGATCTCCAAGAATGACCTTGGAAGTTTATGTGAAATTAAAGGATATAAGAGATCCTATGAAATAATGAAACTGGGCAAACTCTGGATTCTCCCTGCAGTTGGAAAGAATTCCTGTTGACTTCTATTAAAACAGAGTCTCAAATCCTGCTCTAAACCTTTATTTAGCAAACTCTGTAACTGCATTCAAGTGACACTTAACAGCGTGGGCAGTGGAGAAGAGCACTTTCCCGTGCATCCCTTCTTGGCCACTTTGAATGTATGCCAACAGTGACAAGCAGCAATTGTATTTCATGGTTTCCTCCGTGTTATATACATCTGGTTTAAGTCTAACTTTAATAAAAATCACACAGTATTCCATTTACACACACAAATTTTGCCAGAAACTGTAGGAAGAAAACAGCAGTAAAAACCATTTGGGAACATGTAATTTATTAGTGAGTGCCAGTCTACACAGGAATAAGGGAATAGGTTACAACTAACTCAATTTCAAGAGAATTTGGGATGTGTTACACCTTCAATTATTTATCGTAAGGCTCTGGAAATTAGATTTCCCAGGGTTGGTTGCTGTTATAGTGAAAGTAAACATAACAACAGGCAAAAAATTAAGCATTCTGGAGTTTTGAAATGATTAGTTGCAATTCTTATGTATTAACTTGTGTTAAGAAAATGTTGCGAGTCCCAGCAGACATTTTATTAATGTTTAGTGGGAGATAGCTTTTGCTCCAAAAGTTTAAGGGTCAGCTTGCCAACACAAAGAATGGATAAGATAGAAGAAAAAATTAATAATCACAGTTTTACAGGAATTAAGGTTTGGTTTTGTCCAGAGATGTGTGAAAAATCTCTGCTAGAACTGAGGCTGGAATGTCAGGTATATACTACCAAATAAATATCAACCACACGATATCTGCTTATAAAATCTCATGAATATGAACTATGTCTAAAATAGTCAATGTGTTCTGCTAATGAGGCAAAAATGCTGGAAAAATTTGCATGACGGTTAGTTAAGTACTTGTAAAATTAATTTTCTAGGTGGGGAAAGGCAAAAAGTAGAAGCAGTGAACATACAAGTAGTTTATGAACTTTCCTTGTCTCAAGACCTGTATTCTGAAATTTAAGCACTTACACCCAAGGGGCTTGGTTTTCAACCATTTGATACCCATTTTCAGCTTTACATTAGATATATCTTTCACTTTACAAGCTGAAGTTTTATCTGGTCTTTACGGTTCCTAGGTCAAGTAAGACATCCATTACAGTCTGAATGCTGTGAGATCCTTGAAAAATCTGTGAAATTAAAATACCTCAGTGCAAATCTAAGATCTATGGGGATTAACCAATTCTGATGAGGAGTTTGTACATCAGTGTTCCTGTCTGTAGAAACGAGACAGTAATATGTAATTCCTTTGCAAAGTACCTTGAGAACCAAAATCTTTGATCATAACTATGTAATAACTAGGTTTTGTTATCAGTTAGTAGTGCATTGTTGGTACCAGATGTATTAGAGAAAGGCAGAAGAGATTGTGTGATGTATAATGTGGAATAAACTCCCCAAGGGAAATTCCTTCTTTATCCATGACATTTTTACCTAAATGTAGAGAAAAAAACCAGGATGGTATTCTGAAAAGACTGATCAAATTGCTTTTTTATCCAAGGACTGATAGAATTAACATGCTATCTGGTACATGGTAGCTGTTTTACTGGGAGAAAGAATACAGTTGCCAGCATAATATCTACATTTTGATAGTCCTGCCATATAAAACTGACGCACTAGATCTCAAATGCAAGCACAAGAATCTACATATCCATTTTTATCATTACAATAAAAAGGAGTAAAACTGTTGGTTTGCTTGATAATTTTTTAATAAAAACCCTTAATGGGCAGGAAAATTTTAGCAAGGTAACTGTAAATCTCAGCACAGTTCTCTTATCAGATGATCTGCAATCTAACTCTAAAGTCACTTCAAACCTTTGGAAGAAAATCCTAAAGGTCAACAAAAAAAAATCATTTTTCTTCTTTGAACTGGCATGCAATTTTTACGTTAAATAAAATTTATACCCTTATATAAACAGATGGCTGAAAAGTAATGTCTTCCTACCTTTATCCAGTTATCTTCTCATGATTTTAAATAATCAGAAGTCATAACTTAAGGTATATGACGACTTGAGTGTTTTATATGTTGTTATCATTCCTGAGCATGGCTTCCACAGATGTATGTAGAGCCTGCAGTGTGTGTATATGTATATCCTCTCTCTAATAACTAGTGAGCCTCTGGAGACAAAGCCACCTCTTGTGCAGTTCTGAAGTACGTGAATAACCTTAAGCACATGACTCATTCTGTTGACTGGGATATCTCATGCATTTAAAGTTACATATGTGCTAAAGAGCTTTGATGGATCTGGGCCAAAACAAATAGGGACTATAGCACTGTGGGGCTAATGATGCTCTTATTGTAAGACTTGTTGTCCCTGGTTTTGCATGAATTTTAACAAAGCAAAGGGATTTTGATTAGTGGGAATTCTTTAAGGTTTATTTTAATTTGTTTGATTTCATTCCATTGTGCATGGCCCATTTTTATGCCTGTGTTTCCAAGGAAACAGTTGTAAAATGGAATTTGATATGATGTGTTATCAGGTTTCTTGTCAGTAAGTTTCAAGTGACAGTTATGAACTTGACATATTAAGTTAAAAAAATTATAAGCATTAAGATAGAACTACATGTATAATGTTTGTTTTCATGTGAATTATGTTCTAAAGCTTTCATTTGTTTGGGGACAGAGAAATTGTTCTGATTGCTGCAAGGAGGCCATAGTATCGATAGCAAGTACACAAAGTACAATGTATGCAATGCTGAAATCAATGTTTGATCCCAGTAACACAATCTCATGAGGAAGTGTATTGAGTTAAATCAGACCGACTCCACTTAAGAAGTCCATTATCTTTACCAGACGGCTAACAATAAAAGGAAAGTGCAATGTAATTGGGGCCCAAGTCTCATGTACCGAAATCCAAGTAGGGGTTATATATACAATAAGTCCAAGTGGAAGCAGTACTTTGGATGGTATTTACAATCTGTTAATTGCTGTGCAAGCACAAATGCAAATGTTTATTCCAAAACATTAATACAAATGTAACTGTTTTAGAGAGCAACAAACTGACTTTTTTCACAGTTATTGACCTCAGGAAAAAGATGAACAGGAAACTTCAAACTCATACTGAGGACTTCGTTTCACCTAACACTGTTTTTCAATGACACTTGGAAGACAAAATATTTCAGGAATAGTTCGGTATTCTGTTGGGAATAGCTTTTTTCTTAAAGTAATCTGTATGGGCCAGTTACCTGGATTGAAGCCCGGGGAGACAGGCAAAACCCTGAGAAACTAGAAAGACCTCTGCAAGTGGTATGAAATCCCTGGGTTTGAGGGAAGGAAAATAGGGATTTGTCACTGGAGTGTATTCCAGCAGTGCTCCCTTTCTAAGTAGGGAAATTATTTTGTTTAGTTTTAATTCAACTAGTTTTTTTGTTTCAGATATTTAATAAAAGTCATGTCAGGACTCGCAGAACTCTCAATATCACAGTTTCTTTGTCTTTTGTCTGAGCATCCCTGCAAGGTATGCCCGGAGTTGAGACATCAATGTGTGGACCTTGATCTCTGGTACTTGGCATGGTCTGCGCTGAGGTCATGGTCTCCCTGTTGACAAGATGTGGGACCACACCAAAGCCCACCTCTTCTCTCTCTCGCATCGGCGCTCACTTTTCCATGAAACTTAGTGTTCTGGAGAGAACAACTGGGATCACCAATACAGGCATTTCTCCAGCATCGGGATGCAGACAGGACATGCATTTCATCCCACAAGATCAGAAGCACTCCTGGTTCCCCATATTTAGAGGTCAAGTGTGAAACCTTAACAGGTTTGGGGAAGGGGGTGGGGGGACAAGATCTTAATTATAGCCTAAGGCACAGGATTGTGCAGGCAACTTTAGGCCAAGCAAGGAGTCAAACCTGGTTTTCCTCAGCTGTAGGCTATTGCTTTAACATCTGAGCTGACCCCCTCCCCCAATTCACAAGTGATTGTAAATGAAAATAAAAAATATCTAAATGGTTATTATTGAAATGTTCACATCTTGACATCTTCAGAGCACAGAGAATAGGGGCTAAGACTCCCAAATTCTAGCTTTTTTATGCACAAGAAAGTTATTGCCTACTCCTGATTTGGCATCATCTTGAACCTTTGGTACACGTGATCCCAGGGAGGTGAATTTTAACACTGGAAGGAAGAAATAATTTCTAAAGTGTTTGAGGCTGTCCAGGAATTTGGCATTTGTAAGGTTCTTGATGAGATGGATTTCTGAAAAAAGGCAGGTGAGATGTTATAGCTGAATTAATTTCTAACATGGCCCTGCATGAAGAAATCACCACTACTTGTATAAGTTGTATGTGCACACAGACACACACATGCACATATTGTGCATTTTTTGTTTTTCATATATTAAGCTTAAAACTGATTTATGGTTTTGCATTAACAATTTGAAGTAAGTTCATTTAAAATCACAGTAGCTGCACTTGGTAAGGCAAGGGTGAAGTGCACACTCTCATTCGTAGAAGCGAGTCATTTCATTAAAAATGTTGCATGATTGTGGTTATATTTGTCTTAGCCTTCTCCCTTTAGTTACAGTTTAAAAGAAGGAAAAGGAAAACAATTCATCTTGAAGACAATGGAACCTGACACAAAAGACCGTAAAAGCTTGAAAGATGGTCTAATGTGGAAATACATATTTCAACAATTCCTAAATTGTGCATTATATACTCAATGAATAATTGTGATCTGTTTACCAAATATGAATGCAGACAATTGTGAATGTACTATCACATCAGTCCACGCAACAGACATTAGATTGTTGATACAAAAGTGCACATTGAAGAAACAGTACCAAAGAAATAAATACTTACCACTCTTCAAGCATTAATAAAAGAGCTGTTCTAATGTTTTTAGAGGCCAGAATAAGTGTCATTTTGAGGTAACTCAAACTTTTAAGACTCATTGCCTGAATGTATATTATAGGAGTGCAAAATGCATCCACATACGATGTGTTGTTATCCTGTCTGTCTCTTTTTCTAATTCTATCTTTTGATGTCATTTTAAAATGGCTAGGGGAGTGTTTTGAAGGCTTGCAAAAAAAAACCCCCAAAAAAACAAAAAAACCCTGCTCTCATTTCCAAGACAAGCCTTGATGTGAAGTCTCAGGAATCAGCTTGGGTGAGTTATTGCAATCCTTTAAGAAAATGGGAATACACAGGCTATAACAGCACTATTTAAAATATAAAATCTACTTTGTGTGCGTGTGTGTGTGTGCGCGCGCGTGCGTGTGTGTGTGCAGGCAAACATGGCATTCAGGAGAGTGAAATGAAATGAGCCAGAAACTTCTCACATTTTCCTGGCATCTGTGGCGTGTCGCCATATGAGAACCATATGACTGCTGGCAGATTGGCATGTCAGCTCAAGCATGTACAACTTGACCTCACTGAGCTCTGTGTTTATCAGTTTATAACAGGAATATTGATACAATTTTAGCTGCAGTCTTTCTGTGCAAGGACACTTCATCCTTTCGCAGTCCTAATTCTCCTTTGCTAAAATGACAGCACCTTGTTTTTGAAGTTGCTTTTCCACTTGGGGAAAAAAAAAAAAGCAAAGCCGGCAGAAGACAGCAGAAAGCTGTTCTGTGTGCCAGAATGATGTTTCATTCATTGTTTTGTTAACTGTGAAGTCCTTAGTGGAGTTTGTCATGGGATTGCCTGGCTGACTTGCGCTGTCTTTGTGGTTGAAAACCACAGCACTATTAGAGACAGAAGTGGAGACAAAAATCTGGATTGTTGTTAAAGCTGAAAGTCAGTGCTGAAGTATATCTGCACAGAGCAGACTATCGTGTCAGTGTTTATTCACTCAGAAGAAGGATAAAAGGATAATACATAAAAATGTGGATGGGCAGGTTTTCACCTCAAGTTGGCTTTAGATGGGATGTAAGCATATACATAGTTGCCCCAAGTCATAGATGTGCAGTTAAATATCAGAATGGGGGACGTGATATAAAATATGAGACAAATAGCTCTCTGTCAAGAATGAGAAACTGGATAGAAGTGTAATCATAAATCTGAGTTTGCTTCAAAAAATCAGACGTCATACAAACTTGTCTGGCTGTTTATGGCTGGGTGAGAGTTGGTAACAGTGAAATGATGTGGGTACAGCCCGGCCATGATCTGGATTGCGGACAGAAATAAAAAGTACAGAGAGTACTTCTGACCATACAATTTCATTTAAACTGTCTTCATCACCATCATTTCCTTCAAGAATAAGAGTATATCTCTGATCCTCCAGCACTTAAACATACACTTACATTATGACTTGTTCCACTTAACAGTGTGGAAAGATGTTGTAATGAACGTGCATCACTTCACATCAGCATCTGCAACTGCACTCACACCGTCTTTCAGAAATAACATTATTCGTAACTGCTCAAGCTTCCTTGAAGGTTAAGCTTTAAACTGCTGTGATTTTCTAATTTTCTCTATACTGGCAACTTAATTAGAATTTCATCAGGGCAGGTGCTAGGACTGAAGTTAAACCTTTCTCATCCACTGTCTTGACCAAAACCATTATAGAAACGGTACTATAATGTATAGGTCCTTTGTAAGGACTGGCAGGAAGGATATGTGGAAAAGCAGTGAACGCCACTGGCAGGAAATGAATTAGACAACGTTCTGAAGACAAAAAAAGAAAATGAGAGTAATTTTGCTTGTTAAATTTTTTTAAAAAACTAGGAACTGCAAGAAACTGAGATCTAAAATTTCAGTTCCCCCAGAGACAGACTATGGGAGACTATGGGATACAAAGAAACATCCTGCCACATGCAAATATATAATTCTGTGCAACTCGCATAGGCAATCTGCAGTGATCAAGATTGCCATTTACAATGCCCTTGATGGAATTTATCAGAAAATCTATGATATTGGGGTGTATTTTCCAGAATTTAATTCAACAGTGTTTTCATACTGATGGATTGGAGGAAATAGAAAAATAGAAATAAAAAAGGGAGGAAAAATGGCTCTGTTCTGCTGAAAATTGAGAGCTATTTACTTCTAGTTTGTTTTGGCAGGTGATGTTTGGCCACCAAATCTAATATTGTGCTAAGGCCAAATGTTTTTGAGTTTACCCACCTGTAACCTCCGCACAAGGTACGGAATTTAAAAAATTCAAAGTTTCAGAATCTTTCATGTATGACGAACTCGGATCTAGTTTTCATTATCATCTGTAGTCTGAATCTCTGCTGATAGCTTGAGAAAACTTGCCATATCAAATTACCGCAAAAAGATGTCCAGTCTCTGGAAATGAACAATGAGCAACATCTATTTGACAATTGTCTTTTCTGTTGGCCGAGACATACTTTGTCAAAAGCACCAGTAAGGATCGATGCTGACATCTAAAGGGGCAAAGTGCATACTCAGAAAGACCATTGAAAATCAAATATGACCACAAATTCTCATGAATGTGTCAGTTCATGAATTTACACACACATTTGCACTGTTGCACATTCATATTCAGACTTGAGAAGCCACTGACATTTATGGGTGGGCTAGACTCTCTCCCAAATGTATATATGGGTCTGTGATCTTTTTCCTTTATTAGGGGGGGGAAAAAAAAAAAAAGAAAAAAAAAGATTTGCAACTACAGTCAGACTTTCTTATCATGTTTATTATAGATTTAATTTTTTTTAATAGTAACAAAAATGCTTTGAGAAGTAGTAAGAATTGAAAGTGTACCTGTGGTTCATATGCCTTTTTAAGGAAAGGTAAAACCACTTCTGAGCAATGAGCTGGTCTTAAACAATGGCTGCCAAATAATCAAATTATAGTCATCCAGTGAGAATGACATAAATCTGCATAAACCAATATAATAAATCGTACAGTAGTTATAGTGTAAACTTGGCTAAATGGTAGATGTATACATGAAAAAGCAAAGCTGCTCATCATTAAATACTACTTAGTGTAAATGGACAAGTCAAGCTGTTTGTGCCTTTTTGTTTCTTTTCATAGAAGTGTCGTGGGGGGTGCTTAAGTGTATGATTCAGAAAGGAAGGAAAATCATTTACTGCAGCATGTGGACAGGTTTGAATGAGAGCAGATTTCCATGCAGGAATGAAATATGAGCCAGGGAAAACACCCCTTTTTGAACACACTCACAAGCCCTGATTACATGGCCCACAGCTGGAGTTAATCCAGATTCCTGTTTAATTAAATAGTAGCAGTCATTCTGCTGTATTACATCAACATGCACAAAGGTGACATGGAGGTGAAACACAAAATGTGATATCCACCTCTCTTCATTGCTACTGAGAAAAGATAAGATTTATTTAAAATATTTTAATGAAAATCTATTAACTGTGCAGGATAAATTCGAACTGCATAGACAAATGTATGTGACAAAGTGATATCTTACTAACACACCAAATTTTATTATTGAATAAACTCTGTATCAAATAACCTGTGCCATAATTTGCTGTGAGAAAATCCATCCTACTCTGGGTCCACATTATAATCCTATTTCTGAAAAAGAATAATTCAAAGGCTTTTTTCCTTTATCACAATAAGAAGAAAAACATCAGCTGAAGGATCTTTATATGAAAGAACCAAGATACAATGTCCCATTTTAAAGCTGGGCGCTTAGTTATTCCATGTGCAGGACCTATCCTTCAGCATCTATCTATCTATCTATCTGTCTGTCTGTCTATCTTCAACCCTTTCATAGATGAGAGTTGGAAATATTCCGCAAATAGTCTTTAGGGTCTAGCAACTCATCTATAACGCAAGTTGAGTTAGATGTGAAATGTAACATCCAAGGTTAAAGGATATGATAGAAGTAACCATTTGAGAACTTCCTTACAATCTTAAAATGAATATATATGTTCTACTTATCCCTAGAAGGAAGATCTTTTCTTTACTACTCTGTTCATCTGTGGCATAGGTATCCTGATTTCATTGCATGCCAGAGGTGGCCTGATTTAGAAGACACAGATACTTGGGGAAACACAGACCATGGATATTTCCTTTCATTGAAAAATCCATTTTTTCCAGCATATCATCTCATGTAGGGAAATAGTAAGGATAGATGTTATGGGATTATGCATTTTTACAGCATTTTGTGTTAAACATGGCTAGCATCCTAGAAATAACAACAACCACCTTTGTTTCCTCCTGTCATGAAATATAAGCGTTGAGTTCGCTTTGTTATTTTACTGAAGTCAACAGCAAAGAAAATTGTTAACTCCAGACAGCAAAGAGGTTCTGGCTCCTTGAAGAGAAAGACAGCTATTGGGTGGGTAAGCAAAAAGTTAAGGTCAGAGGAGCAACATTCTCACCACAAACATGTTAGCCCACTCTCTAAAAAAAAGATTTCTTCCTCTATTTTTCCTTAAAAGCATAAAATGAGAGCAATAAATGAACCTGAATTGCAGGTCAAACTTAAATGTTGTCTTTATGTAACTCCTTATTAACCGGTGTAATTCCTTTCACAGATATTACTGAGTCAAAAATCAGCAGGATTCAGCAAATGTATAAAACCTTTCTGTGGATATTGAGAGCATTCAGTCACATTAAATTAGAATAAATTATTTCCTAACAGTGTGAGTACTCCTGTGTTAAAGAATGATACGCCCTGACTGCTTGCTCATCCTGGCTAGGACATTATTTCCAGTGCAGGCATACAACTTAATATGGGGTTTTAAGCCTTGCTGTGACACATCAGAGGCCAATTAGATGGACTATTGGTCTGACCTGCTGTGATTATTCTTATATCTCTCATGATGTTGCTTATCTTTGTGTCTGTTTTAGCTTCATCCTTCTCAGCACTTAGGCACATCTTTGAGCAGGTAAAAATATGTTACTTTCTTCACATAACTTGTCTGCCCCTATCCTGTTGCCCTCTGCTCCGTCACTGGTAGTCTGAACATGCCATCTGTGCCCAGAGTCCCTGTGTTTCTCTTGACACCTTTCAACTCTGTGGGAACAACCTGTAAAGTCTCCCTTAAAGACTGAAGTAGTAATTCCTTTCCACCTTTCTCCACTCCTTCCTTCCACAGGTTTGCTGCTGTAGCAGGCTTGGCAGGGATGGAAAGGATGGCGATAAACACATTCAGGGTTTCCTGAAGTCTAGAAAAAAGAGCAGCATTTCAAAAGAAGAAGAGGGCTGCTCTAAATTCTGCTTAACATATCTGTAAAATCTGGTTTTCAAATCCATCCTCAAATTTGCCCCTTTTTCTTCTCTGGCTTTGAGACCACCGTCACCACACTCCTGGAAGAGAACCCTCAGAAGCGATGATTTGCTGCAGGTCTTCTCCCCCAGGCCGCCCACGTGGGCCAGGGTGCAGCTGGCCTCGGCTTGTGCTACCCTGCCAGTCCTGGCTCCCGTTTCACCCTCCCTCGTGTTCCTGGCGATGGAGCCAGGTTGGAAACACTCTTCTGGGCACCGTGCTCTGGGCAGTGCCTGCTAGGACACACACCACAGGTAAATCATGTGCTCTACAAAATGAAGCATTCTGATCCAAGAGGAGAGGGATGTCATCTCCATTTTCTTGCCAGCCACATTGCAGCCTGTGCAATACATTCACTTTATGACACCTAAAAAGGGCAAGGATTTGCCATCACAGCTGCTTCATCTATATGCATTTTGTGTGTGCTCCTTGCATATATAGTGTGTCTGTGGCCAGCCTGGGACTCCCCAGAAGCCTTAGAGGGCTCCCACACTGGCAGCGTCTCCCGTGAGAGACAGTGGGGTTTCCTGGTGTGGGTCACATCCCTACTGCAGGAAGGCAGGAGCAGGCGGGGATGCCCCGGACTGGTGAGGCTGTTGTCCTACAGCTCACTCCTATCTCCTGGTGCTGCTGGGGGAAGCATAGGAGCACCTTATCTGGTTCATGTTTTCTCAATGTGTTGTCATTGTTTTGGATTTTTTTCTCTCTCGGCATGTTTTTGCTTCTTCAGACTATATTTGACCATCTTTATCTCTTTCTCCATGTATTGGTCCTATTTCTTTCCTTTTCCTGCAATGGCCTTATTTTTCCAGCTGCTTGTTTCTTTCTGCACTTTTACAGCTCCTTTTCTGCCCAAATCAGAGAACTTAATTTCTTAAGGGAAACAAGCCTTAGTTTGAAACCTAGGCTTTTGGTTTGGCAGAATGGAGTTTCCTCTCCTCACGGCAATTTCCCTCCTTCCCCCAATCCAGTTTTAATACCTATTGGAAACATAAGCCAGACTGGACGAAAAAGAAACCCGGTTTTAATAACACGTCATTCAGGTTTTGAATGACAGAGTGAGGCTGTGTATTTGATATACTATAAAAAGCCTTAAACACCAGTATATTATGTGAAAAAGTAACTGCTGTTCTTTGTGAAGGTGCCATTTGTCAGCATCTGAGGAGGTTATTCAAGTGAATAGATTAACAAACATGAACTAAAGTGTAATGTTTATCAGCTGTCCTGTTTAACTCTAAATAACATAACGGAAGATGGCTCTTAAAAATGAAATGGCCATCCATCAACACGCGTTGCCGTTTTACATGAGAGGTTATATATAGCCCTATGGAAACAATGCACATGTGAGGTGTGCTGCCGGAGGTCACTCCACCAGGCAAAGGAGAGAGGCTGAATCACACACCTTGGGCAGGCACAGACAAGCACTCTGTCATTTTAATAACGCTCTCATTGCAGAAAGTTTCACCAGTTATGGCCATGATGCTTAATTGCTCTCATTTATCTCCCTAATAAATGATGTCATTGACTTAGAGCTGTTGTACAAATACAACTGGCAAGTCAGTGAGTAAACTTGCTATCACACCTACTGATGAGAGTGGGAGAATAAATGGGAGTAAGAAATGCAACAAAGGCCTTAGCAGTGTAGATAGATGAAAGTTAGGACAGCAAAACAGATATGTTATTTCCTTCTCTCTATATTTGTCTGAGAATGTCTAAATTTATCAGTGATAAACTAAAAATACATACAAAGAAACACCAAATGCTCTGAGTGCAGAAGTAAGACTATTTTGTAATGCTGGCTTGGGAGTTTGAGGGGTGACATCCGTCCTTTGGTCCTGCTGCATCTTCACATAGGTGGAGATAGCTGCAACGCTGGGCAGCGCATCCCTCACTGTGCATAGAAAAAAAGGCTTTCAGCTCCCTATTTTCCTTTGTAGCGAGGTTTTATTCTTGCATGAGGTAGAATGAAAGCAATACAGTGAAAAAAAGCAAACAAATAAACGGAAGCAAACAAAAAGCCCCCCCAAATGGCTTTACTGAAGCTGAGTGAACAAATAGAAAAAATTCTTAGTAGTGACTCTGCTTTATCTCCATAGGGTACAAATCACTGCCATTTCCAAGTCTTTATCTCCCTTGCAGAGGTTACCACCTGCTGCATTTCCAGCAGGTCTGGATGGTTTTGCTGTGGCCTGGCCAGGGGCCGTCAGAACTACTGTGCCCAGGCAGGATGATCTGTGAGCGTGCAGGAGACGCGTCCAAGGTGGCCGGGTTTTTGTTTGTTCTCCTGTATTTCTAGGGGAGGACACTATCTCTAAAAGGAATCTGTTCTGACAGAGCTCATCTTTTGGAGCCAGTCTCAACTTCTCATCTCACCTCTGCCCCTTAATGGGGGGAAACATGAGAGAGCTGTTAATGTCCTGCTTCCTAGAAATCCTCCTTTCCCAGGCTCAGGGAATAAATGGCTGGAGTTTGACAATTCAGAAAAGTTGCCTAATCTCCGTTAACCTTTGTGCCTACAAGGGCAGAAAGCAGCAGGACTTTACAAGTCTGAGCATGCTAAAAGTGGTCATGCGAGATGATGAGCATCTTGGGGTATCCTGTGCTGCTTCATGCAGGAAATTAGGTGATTATCGGAAATAAACTTCCTGGGAATTGTTAGGTTCCTCAACACAGGATAAAAAAGATGAAGGCTCCTTTAAGGGAAGCATAAAGGGAGTGAGAGAGGCAGAGCATGAGCAGAGAAAAGCCAAGGGGCTTCTGCAGGGCCAGAAGGAGGTAATCGTCTACGTGAACAAATGAGAGGTAGAGCGAGGAGATTCCATGACCTTGCAGCAAAGCCAGGCTCCTCGGCCTGCTCCTTTCTCAGACCAGTTTGTTTCTCTTGCTGTAATTCCATTGCTTTCCAAGCTAGGGAAAACGATTTTTAAAAATGCTCCCTGTTTATAGCATGGCTTTAGATTATTTTTTTTTTTGTAAGGTCTTACACCTCTATGTGGAGCGCTCAAACTGCCGGTGGGCAGATAGCTTGCCACCGCAGCGCTGAGAGACTTCCTCAGCAGAGTTCACAACTGCGGCTAACAGTTTGGGTGGTTCTACTAAAAATACATTACACCTGGAGATACTTGATGACTCTTTTCCCAGAGCTGATGAAAATTACTGTTACTTTTTTGAAGGGAATTTTCAGGAAGTGTTAAAAATATCTATAATAAGAGGAGTTGGCTTTAAATGTAATATTCACCACAGCTTTGAACTGTTGGTAAATCCAGTTTGCTTCCTACAATTTCCCCACATTTCTTTATGGAAATAACTTCACACAGTTGGAATCTGTGAGAAAGAAGGTGATACAGGTCATGAAATGATACCAGATTTTAATTTCTACTGTATGAAATTCATAGCGTGCAGGATTTCAAACAGCAGCTAACAAGTTAGATTGTATTCTTAATATAGATTCTCAAACCCTTTTATGATTAGACATTGACTTTTCCTACGTGAAAGCACAAAAGGTTTATTCTGTGTGGGAAGTTCAAGGCACCCAGATTACAAGGTGTAAAAATAAGGAGAAATAAGAAATTTTTTTTCTATTCTAAAGTCCTTTTAAAAGGTTGGAAAAATGTTTCAGGCCATTTCAAAACCAGTGTTTTTGAAATATTGGTAGCATGATAAAATATTTTTTAAAAATATTGAAAGAAGCCTTTGTTTTTAAAATGGCTCTCACTGGTGTTAAAGAAAATTGTAAACCAAGAGGAACTAATTATTATAAACCCAAAAATTCAAATTTGTGTTTAAAAATGCTGAAGAAAAAGACTTCAGTTTGTTCAACAGTATGTTTAAAGCCTTTTAATTTTCCTAAGTGAACAATTTGGTAAAAATAATGCAACTTCACAAAATGCTTCAGTTTTGCTGGCAGAAATTCATAAACATTTCACCCAGGTGTCTGTGGTAGGGACAAGTACGTGGTCTGCGAAGGGCTAGGGATTTCCTAGGACCAGAAGACTGCAGTAAAAGCAGAGAATAGAGACAGGGAAGTCAAGAAACTACTGCACAAGTCAGAGGGTAGGTGAAAATTGAGACACCAAGAAGAAAGTCAATAACATAAAAGGAAACTCAACAACTGAGATAAAGGAGCTATTGAGAATGTAAACTGAATTGAAAGTCAATGAGTTGCATTGGCATAGTGAGAGAAACGTTGAAAGGTTGTAGGAGAAAGACATTAAGAAGCAAAGGAAGCAGAAGAAAAGACCACAGCGGAGCACTGGTGATAGGAGATCAGAAAGTAGACCTGCAAGACAGCAGGGCTGCAAAAGAGAAACAGAATATAGAGGTAGTGGAGAGGGTATGGAATGACGGCTGGAAATGGCTGTGCAAGCCAAGTGCCCATACGTGTTCCACAATAACACATATTCATTTATTCCCTCTGGGTGAAATCCTGGCTCAGTTGCAGACCGTGGGAGTTTTGCCATTGACTTCATTGGGGCCAGGATTTGCTGGTTTTGGTTTAGTTCCACAAACAGTGTCTGTCTCATTTTGAGTGCAGAAAGATGTTTAAAAATTAAGAAGTAAATGAAGTTCGTAAATCAACAAGGCCATTACTTGAAAGATTGGACCAGGGGCACAGAACCCCCTTGCTCAGAAACCAGTTGGGTGGGCAGCTTCCGCATGAATGAATTCTCATGCCTGTGCCTAGAAATAAATGTACCAACCATTTTTGTTGTGCTTATGCATTGTTGTATAATAGGCATAAGGTATAATCTTCTCCTCTCCTTTTTTTTGTGTTCTGTTAGAAAATTTCTACTAATGTGAAATTTCAATAAAAGTTGCAAAGAAATATTTTGCTTTCTTTCTATTCATTGGGTAGCGAGTATATAGTAATAAAAGACTGAGTTTTTAACAACCTGTGAACTAAGTATAGTTTTACAATAAATGAAACATCAAGGTATATTTTAAACTAAAGGAGTCAAATCCTGATCTTTTGGAAAGCAGTAGGGTTTCTTAGCTGTGTCAGAGTGAAGTTGGTTTTGATGCCTAAATAAATATCACATGGGAATATTAGCATAACCAAGAAGGATATTATTTGATTCAAAATATATATATATTATATACCAAATGATATCATGCAAATAAAGCTGCTTTGGGTGTTATCAGGGTAATGATGTTGAAAAACATTATTCCTGACTGGTAACCTTATCTTTCACACACTTAGCAAGATATCTAAAATGCCATATTAAGAGAGTTTTAAAAATAAATAATTTCTTCCACTTCCTGAAGTGCTTTACTTCAGAGCATAATTTCAGTATAAAAATAAAAAGAAACCTTTGCAATTTTTCTGCAAAATTAAACACTGCTGTCTGAACCACTGACAGAAATATATTTACATATTTCAGGCTTAAGATCTTTTGTAAATGTTTAGTTACCACATTCAAACCTTTCAACACTTCTCCTGAAATCACATTATTCTTATGAAGATACAACAAGAAGTCAAAGAATAAAATGTAAAAAGCTCCACTTCAATAATATGAAGGTTGTGAAATGGGCTGACAGCATCCAGGAAGCTCAAAGTTATGGCTGACAGTCTGTCCTTAACTCATGCTGTGTGAAAAAAGCAAACAGCACTAACGCATGTTAGCTGAGCTGGAAATTTGAACCCCTCGGCCCATCCCTCCTTCTCTATTTGAGTTACGGGAGCCCTCTCTTTGAGGTCTGATTTTCAAACTTGGCTTGGGTGTTGCTGTTAGAAAGCATGCGTGGCACGCACACACAAAATAAATCTTTGCTCCAAAAGCTCCGTTTTGTCCAGGCACGTGCTGGTGCGGCAGCCGGGACTCAAGATGTTGGTTACAAACATCGATGCCTTTCTGCAGGCTTCGAAGGCTTCGGCAAACACGCAACAGCTTGCTGTACCACCAATTCAGAAAACATTTGCTTTACCTGCTTTATATCTTTTACCCCTGCTATAGTTTATTGGTCTTTTACATATTTCCAACTGGTAACACTCAATAAGGATAACACTTAACAAGCTAAGTACTCCCATATATGTTTAAAACCTCTGGGGAACTCAGAGGTGACCCACAGGTCTGAAGTTTATTCCCTCCTAGAATTGGACACCTGTAACTGCATAGAGAGGACAGAGAACAGTCCCTTCCCAAAACCGCCTCTGACAGTGCTTGGGGAAAATAACTGCATTTCAACATGTTATGTAGCCAGCTTCAAGGAAGCAGGACAGACTTCCACCCATGCCTTGGGAATTTAAGAATAGAAATAAGTTTCCTGAAAACTGACTAAGGCAGCTTTTACTAGTCCTCAGCCTAAGAAATCTCTCCTGCACATCCTAAGATATGACCAAGAACATTGTTTCAGCTAACAGAAACACTTTCTCAAACTGTTTAAATCCTTGCATACCTTTTAAAAATAGAATTTAGACTGGGCAAGACAATAGACAAAAGTCTGTGCCTATCTTATAGAATTTTTCTTTTCCAAACTAGTGATCAAATATTCAATACCTGTAATCTATAAATCCAGAGGAGTGCCTGTATTTCAGTAGAAACAAGATGTCTGCAGGATTTTGGTATTACTTTCTTTGAATGCTCCTTTTCTTTAGCATTGCTTCCCAAGTTTCTGTATACTTGTATTGCAGATTAATCTGAGCAGTTTCCATAAGAGTGAGCCTTCACAATGTTCTCAGATTCTTGAGGGATAACGCTTCCATGACTCCTATTTATGAAACTTTCCTGCCTGTTCCTGACAATGTCTCCTTAACAAACATGAGCTCAAACAAATAGTGGAAGGTGCTAGTAGCAGAATAATAGTAATATTTTGTAAAAAAACCCCACAACCAACCAACCAACCAACCAACCCCCACACTAGAGGAGGTATTTAAAAAAATTAGAACATCTGAGATAAAAAGGTGTAGAGAACATGACAGTCTGTCAGTAGAAGTCTGAGCTGATAAAGCCAGCAGTTTGTTGAAATGTAACGGCATTCTACGAAAATGCTAGGAGAGTAACAAGGCACCCATGCAAAAAAAAAAAAAAAAAAAAAAAAAAGCTGAATGAACATTTTAATTAACTCATGTGCAATTTTAATTAAAAACATAATGTGTCAGGAAAATGAATAATGCCTTGGGGCAATAAAATAGCTAGATTTTCTGTTCAGTCTTCTGCTTCATATCTTTTGTGGAAGTAGGATATTATTGTTAAAGGGGAAAAAAAACACCCTCCAGCCTCCCACCCCCTCTCCACATACATCCAACAAGAACATGTAAGGTAACAAAAACCGAAGCTGTGGACAAAACAAACAGGATTAAATCAGGATATCATACAAAATATTCTATGTGTTGCCATCACGTTGGTTGTGCCCTAACTTTTGTGGCTTTTAACACAAAAACCATCAACTTCAAAGTCAGTGTCTTGGTCTTAATAGTATGCACAGAAAATGTGGATGCTCACATTTTTTCAAGTGAAAACTTGAGATGTCTAAGTATTATCAGATCTTGATGAAGAACTGTCTCCACCCTTTACAGATGAAGACATTTTAAACCATTGGGATTCTGTAACCTGAGATACCAGAAATCACTTGACTTTTTAAATGAGGAAAAGACAAGTTTTCAAATATTAGAAAAGAAAAGGAATAAAATAAACCAAGGGGAACAAAAGTTGAGGAAAGTTAACTTTTCCCCAAATGGAAAATGTGGAATGTCCAAACCTATCTATTTCTTCTCTTTGCTCAGATACCACTCAGCCCTCACTGAAAGAGATTTGAAATTCTAGCAGCTATAGCATAGCCCGGGGCAAAGGCAGGGTCACAAGCACCATCATGTAACACATTTTAAAGGCTGTCAGAGACGTTTCTTCAGTCTCTGTGTCCTCAGCAGTCCCAGAGCCGCTGGTTTGCTGCAGGGACCTGCTACCTGGTCATACCTTTCCCGTGGCTCACATCATTTTGACCGTAAATCACATCTAAACTGTGAGAAGGCTGTTTTCCTTAATGCGCTCTGAAAGCAGATGAAGCTTTGTGTGCAAACAGTCCTGGGCCACATCCAGTCTGCCGCAGATTTTGCAGAGCTCTGGTCACCCATTGGCTTCCATGGGCTTCAATGGGAAGTGCTGACACCCAGGATCTCCTCTAACACTCCCATATGTATTTAAGACCCTAATTTTAGGCTTCTAACTTTGAAATCCTGGTACCAGTTATAAAAAAAAGTTTATGGTCTGATTTTCCTTTTGTTCTTACAAGCAGAAAAAGGAGGTGCGATGCTGTGATGAGCTCTTCAGCCACAATTAAACCCTGTTTCTCTCTCTAAATACTTTGATGCCTGAGAAGCAGTATGGAAACCACAGAAAAGCCTTTACCATGCTCCTGCCTATTTAATTTAGGGCTTCCATGTTAAAGGGAAAACATCTGCTATTTAGCAGTGGTGAGCGACGTTTTGAGGGTGATGCTCCTGGGTGCCTTTAGCACGGACACCTGGAGGGGCAGCGCCTGGTCTCCTGCCTTCCTCAAGTCCTGGCTTAAGTAAGCTGTGGCCTTCTTGTGCCGTCCACTCCTCCAGTTTCACTGTTAGGGAACATGGCTGCAACCCACACAGAAATGATCATATATTCTCCAGGATGTTTCAAAAGGAGTATGGAAGATTCAAAAATAAATCAGCTTTTCAACTGATTTGTCTTACAGAAATAAAAACAGCGGGGACTTTCACACAGCCCCTAACTGTGAGCTCAAGAATCACAAATGAGTCTGCTCTGGCCAGTTTTCTTTTTTGCCTGACACCAAATTCATGGATATTCAGACACAGTACCTTCGCCTGCCAGGCAGCTCCCATAGTTCATGTCCTATGTGATTATTGGATTTGCTTTGGACTCAGGGAGAAATTTCTGCTAGTTGCAGACTCTCTGAAACCCTGGTTGTGTGATTTTTTTCTCTCTGCCTACTAAGGTTGCGACCACAGCACTTCCCCAGCTCACGAGACTGCTGCGGGGATGGATAGACTACAGGGTGCTCACACCCCAGCATGGTGGAGTCACATAGATGCACAGGAGAGACACAGGTGCTGTGGGGCCATATCTGCCAGAGTCCCTAGATAACACATTTGTAAAATCTTCCTGGTCCCTTTAATTTTCTCTTCCTGGTCCATTTAATTTCCTGTAATTCCTCCAGCTTTTCCCTGACAGGTTGTTTTGGTTTTTTTTTTCTTTTTCCAAAGAACTCCCCACACTTGTTGAAGGGTTATGGGTCTGCACCAAAGCAACAGTGCAGGAGTCCCTCTCAGAGTAAATGTTCAAGGATGAACATTTATGGTATCTCATGGCAAGTTTTCTTCCTCCCCAGGGCAGGCGCAGTGGGAGGCTCATTGCACAGCCTGGTGCCCACCCTGCAGAAACAAACGCCTCTGCCGCTGGAGCTGCAGCGGTGTCAGCTGCACCCTCAAGCATCACCTATGTCCACATCACCTCCACATCACCGCTGTTCACAGGCCAAACTCAAAGAGCCAAGCCAAGTCGTGGTCTGTAGTCATCCAGAAAATAGTGGAGGGCTTGCTACAGAAACATCCAGGGTTTAGAAATTTAACAGTCAAATGGGAGGTAAGGATTAGCCTACAAAGACAAGCCTCTGAGGTCACTGCATTTATACTGCACGTATATGCCTGCATTCACTTAAACCAGTGAAATACCTGAGTGCAAAGTTGTAATGTTTGTTTTCCAGAGCCTGAGGGGAAAACCTAAATTGATTTTCACTGTACAGAAAATTTCCTTGCAAGAAATGCCTTTTAAATGCCTTCTCAGACCTGTTACTTGTCTTTTTTCCTTTTTGTTTCCCATCAAATTATAGGCTATAGCATATCTACTAAATAAAAAGTATAATTCCAGGTTGTATGCGCTATTGCCGAACAAATACATTTTAACAGTATGCCTGCCATTTATGTTTACTTCTTATAAATAAGCTTGCCTTTGTCACGGCAGGAGTACCCACAAAAAGAGTTAATTTTATGCAAACTCTGGAGAATATTCCAGTTTAATTCCTTCTTTTTTTTCACCCCCCTTTTCCCCCAGTCATTCACTTGATTCTAAGACTGTCATTCACTGAAGGAATAGTAACACACCATTTGATTTAGGAGAGCAATCACAGTTCATGTTTCAAATCCTGAATATTCACAATAAGCTGAGACAAATTATTACAGAATTATTCATCAAATTGCTTTGAATAACAAATGCATGCCGTGGAATTACGGTCTGAATGCAGACACTTCACAAAGGGGCAAATACGGTAAAAAGAATTGAATAAATTCTTCGGTGCTAATTAGGGTTTAGACTGCTATACTCTTGGATCCTTTGAGCAGCAAGTACTTTGTAACTTCTCCCATTGATTTCAGTGGGATGATCTGTGCCGGTATGATTTGCAATATAAAGATTTTGCCACAGAAATGCTGGAACAATTAAAATAAAAATAATTTGAAAGCTTCACCCAGTATCTTTGTTTCTGGCCGTAGGTTAGAAGGACCTGAAAAGATGCACTTATTCTCATGAGCCAGAAAGCAAATTTCTTGGCTTACCTCTCCGTTTACAAACTTACAGCAAGTGTTAAGGAGTTAAGTTTGCCCACTGAATATTGCATGCCGCTCTCATCATTCCTCTGCACACTTGGCCAGCCTTAGAGGTCTCTGAAAACCATGTCCATCAGTCAGCTGGGATGCCCGATCTGCATCTGTGTGTATAAGGGAGATGCTGCCTCTGATGACAGCAGGGTTCTGTCCCCTGGCCACAGGGATTTTGTACAGCCTGAACTGAGCAGGCAGGGACTGAGCAGAGGCTCCAGAAGGCTAATTCCAGACACTGCCTGACAGTTATTTTCTCTCAGTTCCTACTTACATCAGTTTGGTTAAAACTATTAAAATAATTTATTTGTATTTTGCTTAGTAAGGATTTGCCTGCATCAGAACTGGAGCCAAAATTCAGTTGGTCACATCTGTTTTGGTAGAAGTCCACATGGGGACACTGCTGCAATAAATGTGCCTGCTTTTGAGACAGATTGGGACTGAAATGAAATAAAAGTACCTCTAGTTGCAAAATCAGAATTTTTCATGGACTTCTTCAAGAGGTACAGGTATAGTTTATAGGCAAATTAAATAACTTGTTCCATGTAGACAAGCTCTATATTATTTTATAGGCTAAATATAAGATCTCATTTCTAAAGGCATTCCGTAAGACGTGATCCCCCAGCCCTTTAGAGTACCCAACAACAGACTTACTGCCTAAATATCTGCTGGGTCACCTGTGCTTCTGAGGCCTGACTGGCAGTTGACTGGTGGTTAGCAGAGACTGTCCTCCCTTTCTGCACCTGTGTGGTGGTGCAAACCCCCTTCTCTTGAGCAGCTCAGTACTTGGTGCAATCTCTTCCCCCTCTTTCTGGGCCACCTACCTGAGCAGTGGACCAGAGCATTAAGGCATCCCCTTGAAGTGTCTGGTTCTTGCCTCCTTGGTAACGGGAACAGCCTGGTACGTCTGCATTTGAACCATAACATTCTTGTTCCCTTGTTACTTGGGAACAATAGTGACAACGGATCACCTCCTGACAGCCAGGTACACCTGTGCCTGCCTGAGCCCCGGCCCAAAAGGGGGAGATGCCAGAAAAGTTCTGAGTCTGCCCAATGGGTGGGAAGTACCAGAATATTTCACCATCCAAGCTGGGCCGGAGTGGAAAAGTACCTGGCAAATGTCAATTATCTCGGACCCTATAAATAGCTATTCTAAGCTATTTAGGTATTTAGGTATCCCACCTAAGCTGAGAGACCTCTCAGGCACAAATTTAGCAAGAATCATCTGCCAGGGTGAAGCCATCCTTCTCTTGTCTCAACTATCATCACCCATTGAGGAATGCCGATGCATTGTCAGTATTTACTCTAAACTCAAAGAGGGAAATAACTATAAGCTACCTTCCTTCATCCACGTCTCTACTTATGTGCACATTTAAATACATACATTTGCCTTTATGAGTGTTGGTAGCATATGTCACTGGATCCAAAATACTTCTGTTTATCTGTCTATATCTGCTTATCTTATGTTTTATGTATATATAATATATATATCTACCTATCTATACACTTTGATGTATGATACCTTATAGTTAGAGTGAATCTTGTCATCTTTGAATCTGTATTTAAGTCGCTGTTTTGATCGTAATATATTTTACTGAACTATTTCTAAATCTTTAAAATTAGTCAATCATTAAATGCTGCTAAAATTTAACCTTTGGTTTACCTTATACTATTAATAAATTCTGAATTGACTAAATCGTAGCCGTGTCAAACACCTCCATCAGTGACAGCCTGCCAGCCCCTTGCCTACAGGTCGGGGGTGGGAACACCAGTGAAACACAACTCTCTCCTCTGGTTTAGGGGGCCAGAAATTATTCAAACCACTGTTGTAAACCAAAGCTGGTCATGATAAGATTTTCTCACCCAATTTCTCCCAAAATACTTACATCATGGCTACGAAGTGGCTTTTAGTAATGATACAAATATGACAGCATTTGGCCTTCCAGGGTATGTGGCTATTAGTCTTTTGCAAAACCTTCATGAACATGGCAACTATGAATGGACCTAAACATAAGTGGAAGAGATCCACATACAGTTTACAAGGAAGTTTCATGCCTCTAAGAGAATCCAGACCATCTTATCTCTTCTTCTACAGATGCCTACAAATGTTTTGTATGACAGTTTAAACTTCTGAAACCTAAAATTTTGCCTACAAATGGAGGGGACTAGATAATTTAGAGACAATTATTTGCATACAGTATCTAATTTTTGTATACAGCACTATCAGCACTGGAAGTCCATAAATATTTATGTGTTTGCAAGTACATAAACAGTATCTACCATTATTTTGACTAGCATATGTAAGTCAACCTTCTTGCCTCAAGGTGTCAACTAATCATTATTGGATTTATCCCTTCTGCTCTGCACTCAGCATTTCCAGACTGCCCAGATAAGCTGCATGGGTTGACAATATGGTGTCTCAAAGCTCCTTGAGACAAGACCTCACACTTACAATTAGTCTGCAGCAAAATGAAAAATAGTGGTCTTGCAGGTTCCAGCAACAAGCTGTGCCCATCCCTCTTAAATTTCCCTGTACAGCAAACACACATTGTCAAGAAAAAAAAATAAAAAAAGAACTTTTAAAAAATTCAGAGGAATGAGGTTTGCATCCACGATTAATGTTCTCTGTTGCAGATGCAAAGATAATTAATGTAATCTAACACATCTTGAGGTAAACTAATGTGCATACAGATATAAACAACAATTCCAATCTTTTAAAGAGCGCAAATCTGGTGCTTATTAGAACAGTTCATAATCACTCCCATTTCAAGTTCTGCATGAGAATATGCTGTAATGAGGAATTTAAAATCTTCTAATTAGACATGATTTTATAAAACAGACAGATAATTAAAATGGTGAGGGTTACACAGAGAAAGATGAGAAAACACTGTAAAACAGACAGAAAGGAAGGCAAAGGTATAAATAAAGAAAAAATAAACACAAAGCATCACTGATGTATCAAATTTATCCTACAAAATTTGAAGTGTACTGCAGTTTTAGATTTCATAGTGCCAAAAGCTACTATCAAACATTTTTTATAAAGTTATGCTAGCATAAGTAGATTCATACCGACAATTTTTTTTGATTAAAGGATGCTTACTAAGCCTTGGGGGTTATTTTCTTAAGTTCTAGCACTGCAGAACAGGAAATTGTGGTCTATAGACCATTGCTGTTAAAACTGATCAAAACACATGGATAGTAGTTCTTTAGCTGTAGAGCCACTGCAGAGCTATTTACCCTGATTTGTATTCAGTGAGAGATTGGAGCAAAGGAAAAATATTTTCTATACATTTTAAAGAAGGACAATGATCTTCTCCTAAAAGACAGGAAGGGATAAGTACTGGATTCTACAGTGAGCAGTTTTTCCTCTTCCACCACACAGTGTGGGTGCCAGGCAGGATGCTGAAGGGTCGTTTATTCCCCAGCAATACCCAAAAAACCACTCTGCAGAACAGTCTGTTTGAGGATGGAGGTGACAGAAGATGGCTAACCTTTGTTAGCAGGATACATTGCACCCCAAGATAAGAGTGCTCCTATTTCCTTCTTTTTAATGCATTTAGGAAGACGAGTTCATTTTGACTTTGTAGTTTTAAGAGATATTTTAAAAGGCTTGGAAAGAAACTTTAACTGGGAGACTTATTTTGGTTTGTGCTGTCACTGTACCAGCTGATTCTCCCCAATGGTTTAAGCAATTTCCAGATTGTAACAGGGGATGCAACACACTAGCTAGATACCAAGCAAGCGCCTATCCAAAGAGTCGCTGCATTTCCAAATGCTCCATTCCAGTGGGAGAAATTCAAGGAAGTACATATGTTGCTTGTAGTTTCCACAATATTTTGGGTGTGACTGACTAGACTCATATGTTCCCGTATTTCACCAGCAGATATGTATTGGACTCGGAAACAATTCCACACTATCAATATGAAAGTGATGTGCGAAGCCAAGAACGCTATTACTTAAGATCTTGCCAACTACCCTGGATCAATAGATGAAGGTCAACTCACTCAAACAAATATATCTATTTCTGATCAACCAGTTCTAGCTGGATAGCTGGGAAATCGTTTATCAGTTAGGAGCTAATCTGCATATATTAAAAGAGCAATGTTCCTCTTTACTGATAAATAAATATCTATCAATGTTGCAAGCGATGTTTATTTTGTGAGGAATTATTCAATTTTGACTAAATCCATGAATGATAGCAAAGAGAAGGCAGTTTGAAACTCATCCAAAAGTGAACTTCTCGAGTAAAAGGATCTTAGCATGATGTTTTGATGCACTTATTCAGCAAGAAGTGACCAGTATGTCATAGTTCTTCTTCCTCTTGCAAATAAAGCTAAAAAATCTGCTTTCAAATAAAAGTCTGAAAATTTACTAAAAAGAAAACAATAGCTAAACCACAACCTTTTGAAGGTTGGTTTAAGTTAGTCAGCTCTGCTTCTCTGCTTGTCTCTGCAGATGTTGCAGCACAGAAGATGACTGTGTTCACACGGTTCTCTTAAGCCTTTGTTCTCTTAGAGTTGCCTTTGTGTCTTCACACTTCATTTGAAGTCAATCACTCATGAATGCTGGTGAACAGTGAGACCTGCTCACTCAGAAGTGGGACTAGTTTGATCCAAAACAGACTCCATACAGATGACACGGCATGACTCTTAGCAAATAATCAATGCCCAAATTTCTCTGACAGCTTGTTAATGGGGGAGCTTTGGCTTTGAAGACATGGAGGTGGAAAAAGCATTACATACATTTGAGATATGTGTTTTTAATCAGAACTGAGATAAGGAAATTGTTCCTTTACATAATATTCATGACCTTCAGGTCAGTCAAAAGTGTTAGAATTTATGGATATTTTAATTTTCCAAGGCACTGAGGCTATTTGCTGCCTCAATAGGCTTTGATATGAAGTAACTTAGGGTGTGGGGGAGTAGTTTAACAATGCCAGACTTCTTTCTGTCACAACAGATGGATTCTCTTGTTTGATTTCTTCATTGAAAAAGTCTTTATACCCCAAAGTGCAGAACAGACTTGCACATCATGTATATCTACTTCCTCTCCTTCTTGCTAAGGTTTATCTACAATAGCCTTTCTAGCACTCCAGGCTACTGTTCCGGTGGCTTGATATTCCAACGTGCTTTGGTCTAAAAGCAAGTGCCTGAGACCACCCTCAGAGCCATAGTTACCTGCTCTCCAACTTTAAAACCAAATATTAGTGTTTTTAATCCCTAGACCTGAGAGATGCCTCACTTGAACAGGGGCCATCCAGCTTAACTTCTATGTACAGGTGTGCAGGGCTGATGAATGACAAAATTATTTTGGTATAGAGAGATGCAAAATATTTCTACATCCAATTGCTCAAAACTGATAATTGAAGCTACCTGTGGCTCCTTAGGGATTTTGACTGCTGGACCAAGGAAGGAAACTACATAAGATAGCAAATGGGAGGTAGAGAAGGTAATCAAGATGTATGATAAACTTCAATTCTCATAATTGTGTGGTTTACTACATTATGTAGTATCTGTTTATGTGGTAGGGAGAGCAGAAAAGTAAGTATCATCCCTCAGTAAAGCATTGTTCTGCAATACTTTATTTGAGAATTTCAGTAAGGCCAGTGAGACCTAAATAAACAGAGAGATGCCAACAGCTCATTCGTGGCTTGCACTGGAATGTTAAAGTAGCATGAGCTTTTGATGTTTTTATTTTATTAAGCAAAAAGATGAGTGAATTCTTGTTTCTTCTAATGCAAAATCCAATGATTCACAAATTAAGCTTTGTTCAAGGTGCACAATAATTTCAAAAGGATTTTTCGCTTTAGTGTACATCTGATCTGTTCCTGTCAAAATGCATTTTTAAGCTGTCTCTTCCTGCTTTTTCCCAGTAGATAGCTTAAATTTCAGTATGCTCTAAAAGATTTTCACACTGCAGGTGGGCTATTGGGAGCTTTAGAAGGTAGGAGCTGGTTATTGAATAGCCATGGAGAATGTGTCAGCTCCACATAGAGAAAAGGGAAATAAATAGCAAAAATCCTCTGATGGAAATAATTCTTAAGTAGAGAGACTGGCAAGGATTATCTAAGAAAGAAAAATGTTTAGTCTTGGGTATTGGAAGTCATAATTTCACACCGTAACCACAAAGGACTCTGGTTTTTAGCAGAACTGAGAAGCTGGCTTTCACTGCTGCTGTAGTCCCCAGTTACAGAGGTGTGAAATGTTTACTTAGGAAGTGCAATTTTTCACAAACGACAATGCAAAAACATTCATACCTATGAGAAAACCCCATTTCCATATATGCGTGAATATATCTAAACCTCCTGGATTATATCCACTGAGTCCAATGCAAGAAGAAATATTTCCTGGACTGACCTCTTCCCCTGTGTCTCACTGGGGACTTTGCCCCCATGGGTGGAATCTGGTGGTGTTCCCTGTTGCTTCTGTTCCCATTGGAGCAGAAACCCAGTGGCAGGAGCTGCTGAGCCTCTGTACCATTGCACCATGGCGTGGCTCTTCTCCTTCCCCAGTGCCATCTACCTTGAGGCCATGCTGACTTTCTCCAGTCCTACTTCAAAGATGTTTTAACTGCAGGCAAAGACAGTGTAAAAGGCAAAGATTGGTTCAAGTTTCAGTAAGACCACTGTCCTACTCATCTGTTCGCTTGAGACCTTTGAGAGTAATGACAACCCAACTGGCCTTGGATTATCCATTCACAGCAACATTTCGCCTCATAATTGAGTTAAACAACTAGTTATTCCTATAGCCAGAAAGCATGAACAGGATGATAAGGGAAGACTGATTTATGATCACTTGGTATCTGAAAGGTGTAGCATTCTATTTAACAAATAGTATTCCTCTAGATTGGAAAGCATCATAAACACATTGGAAAACCTTCAACCCAGACCCATAAACCACATGTATTTTTTTTAACATTTTAATTTAGCTATCTGTTTTGGATTACATAAATAAATAAAAAAGAATTCTGTATTTTCTTTCTAAAATAAATCAATTCTGCTACATTGGAATTACCGATTAGATTGAGCATTAGGGAATGTATAAAACTGCATCTTTAACAGACACAACAACATTTCTCAATGAGAATCAAGCAGTTTGCAGTGACCTTCATGTTGATCAGTGGGGGGTCAGTACTGGCATTAAATCATTTTGATTCACAGATGAGATCAACATATTCATATTTGTTTGCCAAATGTGTATTTTAATTTAAGCTTCCTCTGATTGATGCATGTAATTTATGCTGCTTAGAACTAAGGCGTCATATTTTTCTTTTTTCCTAACTAACCGGGGGAGACTTTCTTGGAAACAGATAAAGGAAAGAGTCCAGTAATTTGTAGCAATGTGACTACAGCCACACATGTTCTAGAATTAATGTTCTTCATTAGGGTGAGGAGTATCAGCTGTATATATACATCAGGATTTTAATTAACTTGGTCTCCACAACAGGACACATGATTCAAACTGTTTTTCCTTTATTCCTTATTAGATAAAAAAAAGTGCCAAACCAACATGATGTAAAGTTAAAACAGAACGACAAAAAAAACCCCAACCCCACACACAAGCAACAATAAGAAACAAAATCTAAGAGTTGCAGTCAAGGTCAAGAATATTTCTGTAAGTCAGAATTAATCATCAGGAGTAACTTGGCACTGACTGCTCACAGAGCTGCGCCCTGACGGAGAGGTTAGCTGTTCTACTTACCCTGCGTAGCCGAGTCTGACACAAGGGTAGCGACTCATTCATGGGATAGTTCAAATTCTTCTCACATATTTTTGGAATGGACACAATTTCATTTACAAGTGACTTGTAATTGGCTACAAAGGCTGCGACTGCTGAAAAGGAAGAAAGATTTGGACTCTGAGATCAGGTTATATTTTGAGAAAAAGGTTTCCAAGGGCTGTGAACCTTACCCATCAGCCACTTTCTCCATATCTTGAAAATTTCCACAGATATTAAAAAATCACGACCGAGAAAAGGAAGCCATTTTTAAAGTGATGTGGGCAAGAGCGGGGCAGTGCATTTCACGCAGTCCCAGGTACGACACACATCAGACCCCAGATGGTTTTGTGCATTCAGGAACTGGGTACTGGGTTAGGTAAAACTGGTACTGACTCAACATAATTCAATGGCTGGGTGTATGGAAAGGACTTACATGAGTGGATCCACCATGGCGCTGCGCTGTGACAGATGGGTTGTCCTTTAAGCAAGCGCTAAACGCACTGCCAAGGGAAAAAATGCATCTTACACTGTGAGTGACGGGCTCACGTTTCACCTGACCTCTGTGTAACCAAACTGATGACCAGATTTGCAGCCGTGTTGGCTGAGGTTTTTGTATTTCACTAAGCATGAATTATATATATGAAAAAACCTGATGGGTGAACCTCCATTGACAGCATTTTCGTGAGTTTGAACACATAACCAAAGTCTAGATGCTTTTATGAACTGTGGTTGAACAAATAAACAGGGACTTATGTATATATGGAACTTCAGTACACAATTTTCAAGGTGGGTTAAAGAACGGCAGAAAAGCTATTCTTCCAGAAATAAATGCAGCTGACTTGAGACCTTATGCAGTACTGCCATTGCTTTTCAAATCCAGACTCTCCTGATTTCCTATTGCTTCTTTAAACAGTTCATGCTTTAGCTATGTAAAAAAGGTTATGAAATTTAGGGGAGCAAATTTTGTTATGAAATTTTTTGTACCTCTGCCTCCACTTGCAGAGAAGTAGGAATTCCAGATGAAAGAAAAAATTAAGCAGATGTTTGTAAGATTTTTGAGGTCTCATGTTTGGCTATTCATGTGCATTGACTGCAATAGTGTTGCTACCATTTGGTAAAGAATGAAAAAACATTGAGTTAAATAAAGTTAAACGGAGTTTCAGATTTTTTTTTTTTTTTTTTGGGGGGGGGGTGGCAGCCTCTATTTGTAGAGTAAGGTATATAGTCTATTCCTAAAATTGCTTTTTTAAGGTAAGTATATGCATTACTTTTCTCCCACTTCTAATCATATTTCTTAATTTCATCAAATGCTTAAATGGCTGAAGTGGAAAAGCTGAGAGTTTGGATGAAGGTATATCACTTGCAAGAAAACATTTCTGAATATTCAGTATGCATTTCCTTCTGATTTGAACAAAGCCACTGAAAATCACAAGAACAGAGGTGATTTGCTTTTCGAGCTGTAGGAACGTGCAGCTGAAGAAATCTGGGCTGTACAGACTTCTTGCCGCTCTATATTCTTCTTCTGCTTTCATAATCTTAACATCTGACCAACATCCAACAGCTCATGAAGCAGCGTGTCTGACATGCTGTGTTTGTTCTCTTCTCTTTTCCCCAGAGGGTGAAGCTGTAGGATATTTTTTTATTTTTAAAAGTAACAAGAGTGGTTATACATAATATGCATTATACATTCTACCTCTGTGCCTCCACATACAATGCCATACAGACCTCCCCAGAGTACACTTATTGCTGGTCAGAGGAAGCTAAGTCAGTGAGCAGTGCCTTGCTCTCTGAATGCAAGAAGTTGAGTTTGATGCTCTTTAAATCTTTGGAAAGCTTTACTGCTGGTCTTGGACCAGCTCCAGAGAAGGTTGTCCCTTCCATGCGAAGGCAATCTTTATCCTTTCTATAGAAATTGTTATTGTTCTAGAAAACTATTGGTGCCAACCACTACCATGGAGTTTACTTAATTTATATAATTTGTGTAATATTGTTGGTCAGGAGTCAAAACAAAGTAAGCTGAATCGTTGCACCTTTTATGATTTGTATAAGAGCCCATGTTTGAACACAAATGTCTGCATTGGTGTGGCCATGATCCTCACCTTTAACAAGGACTGCATTGCAACAGAGAGATACAGTTTATTAAATTAAGGAAATAGAATCATAGAATCATTGAATGGGTTGGGTTGGAAGGGACCTCAAAGATCATCTCGTTCCAACCCTCCTGCCACAGGCAGGGACACCCTCCACTAGACCAGGTTGTCCAAAGCCCCATCCAACCTGGCCTTGAACACTTCCAGGGAGGGGGCATCCACAGCTTCTCTGGGCAACCTGTTCCAGTGTCTCACCACCCTCATACTTTTCAGAAACATGGACACCACCCTCACACAATTCAGAAGACATGGACAAGGACTGCATGCAGCTAAAACTTCTGGAGTTGGTCTCAGAATAATTTTTGCCTTCTGACAAATTTAGGCTGGAATCTGACTTCTGATTACATACTTCCTAATCCATCTATTTTAGACATCCAAGATGTAATTCAGAGCAACTAATATCCTAGATTCTTCATGCAATCAGTGGAAAAGGCAAATTTCTGGGAAGAGGTAGATTTGATGCTAAAGGTAGGACAGACTCCCATAGTTCTGAAATAGTGGAAAATAGATATGCTGCAGAAACATGAAGGATCCTAACATGCTGAAAAAATATCCTAGAGGTCTTGGCACAGACTCTTAAACAGCATCATGCTGGTAAAATAACACTGGTCTTTGTTCACTGTTTTCCAGTAAGTCTTCTTTATTTGTTTTCTAGTATCTTAAACTGTCCTGTTAATCAGAGTAATAGAAAAGATGCCTCTTATCAGTTTGGAGCCACTGGAGTCAGCCAATACTTTAAATCTTCACATTTCTGATAAAATAAATTGTATATTTAAAGAGCAACAAATTACACAAAGTTATGTTTCACTATGTCAACAGTGGTTTAGAAAACCACTTTGAATTATAAACTGATTTTTTGTTTAGATGTTGAATTAGGCATTTTTCTATTATAGCACACTTATTTCCAGTTGGTAATAAGCAACTAAGAGCTATTTATTGTAGGTTTAACACAAACATGTTTGATGCTCATCTGACAACAGGATGCTGTCTTCATTTTATTCTAGGGGAATAATGTTATTAATTGTTTTAAGGATAATAAGAAATCTAACTGGGTGGTTATGTTTGTTATATAATAAATCAAGAAGTTACAGTAAACCTACTGTACATCTAGAGGTGTATGCCTGGAAGCAGATCTGGCAGTCAAAACCAGATTGCACCCCCCCTTTGTTTATGAAAATCACAGGCTCCCTTTCCAGCCATCAAAAATTTGCCTATTATCAAAGACTTTTATCTACTGATTATTTCCATACCATTATTTCTTATAGCGTTCCAGCCACCAATAATATGGTAATGTTGTCAAATATTTCTTAAAAAAGAAAAAAAAGCTCATACTGTCTCTGCAGGTTGATCGGATGAGCTCTCTCTCGTACATCGGAAAGCTGACTACTTTCCAACAACTTGATTTCACAAATGGAAAAACAGCATCTGTTTTCCTGCAGCTCCACATATGGCTCTCACTGTTGCTGCGCGGAGCTGAAGCAGGTAGCCCCCGTGAGCACGGCCCTCCGGAGCCCCGCGGCCCCCTGGGACCGGCCAGCGCAGCTCGGCTGCGAGGGACACCGGCTCCCCAGGCAGTTGGAAGCCTGTACTTCATCAGCATATGCAAAACATCCCTCCCAATGTCAACTTGTGGGGAAAAAAGCTTAAACGTGTATTTAGGGCTCCTGCGCTTGTCTTTTTGGTGTGGCGATTTCAGTATATCTACTCCAAGGCATGATTGCTCAAGGACTTTAGAAAATGTCTAGCTGTCGTCAACAGAGCGTGAGGGGAAGTCAAATAATTTGCAGGCAGAGTGGTGTGTGCACATGAAGAAAGGAAACAGAGAATCTATACTAGAATTAAGATTAAATGCTTTTATTTTTTCTCCATGGCACATGATTATTTTTGGCTCTGTAATGTATGTCATCCAGCAGCTCATGCTGGCCCATTTGGAGGAATTTGAAGCTGAAGCCAGATGAATATACTCAGGCTTTCCCCCCCCCCCCCCCCTTTTCATATGTTTTGGTAAGAATGTGTGCTTGTGAAGGTCAAGGGACTGGCAGTGTCAGAAATTGAATTTCTGAATACATCCACAGTCCAGGTATATTTCAGACAGATGCTCTCATTCTCAGACTGCCCTGCCAATGACCTTAACCCCAAATTGGAAGGACAACTCAATCTACTATAAAGAGGAAAGGTGATTTAGTCTCCAGCCATGCTGGCAGAGTCTTGGACCTCTCTGAACACAGTCTGTCATTTGTGCTGAAACATCAAATCATTTGGTAATGTGAACTATCTCCCACTAGCGATTAAACTGAGACTAATCACTAGTCTTTCCCTCTAAAATCTGGCTCTGAATAATCCCAGTGATAAAATACTCTGTATTTCCCTTTTCATAACAAAATCTAATGCATAACTATCTATTTAACCATATATCTATACCATTGTTTCAGACTTCTTGAAGACCAGACTCGGGAAAAGAAAAGACAATTTTCTGTGGCCACTGCTGGAGATTGCATTATAGCAATGTATAGCTTGACAAAAACTTGATTTGTTCAAAACTAACATTCTTTTCTTCGAAACATTTATCCACATCTTCAAACCCACCAACTGGTCCCCAAAATCCTAAAGCAGTTTGGACCAAATCTGACAACACTAAATATCTGTACACCCTCTGATGAGGTGACATCTCAGCTCATGGCGTCAAAAAAGCACCATGATCCAGGAAAGACACTGACACGTGGCTGCAGCGAGGCATCTTTAGAAGGGAGTAGCACAACCCTGAAAACTGGATGCAGTCTGCCTTTGGGGCAAGAGGAAGTTAAAAAAGCACATGGCTGTAGTCACCAAAGGAGAGGGATGGCCAGTGGCATCTCAGAAATTACTTCAGAGTGACAAGGCCAGCAGGTGGGTCTGGAGAAAGTGAAGGTTATCAGGTAAGAGATGAAGAAAGAGTGAACCTGAAGACAAAGTGGAAAGAAAAGGGAAGACAGAAGGCAAAAACAGAGAGGAAAATAGAGGAATTAAATCCAGGGGTGAGAGGCTGGATAAAGGGGAAAGGTAATGCCAAAAGTGGTATTAAAATCAGACATCTCTGATCTCTTACATATCAGCTGAAGGAAAACAAAGCTCAATGTGATTTCGTTTGATGCAGGGAAAGGAAGCATCTCGTTACTGAAGTCTGTGATAGCGTACAGCATTATTCCACTCTCCTATGTCAGGAAAGAGCTGCTAGTGCTTAAGTAGCCAGGGCAGACATCAGACTGCGAGGGAGAGGGAGAAAGAGAAATGCCAGCTCAACTGCTGGTTTGCAGAATGGTAAAACTCTTCATCTTCAGTAAAGTGGGGAGCAGAGATAAACTAAGTCTTACAATGGCTCCATGGCAAAAAAACCCAGCCAGACTGCTCTGCTTGGCCTCTCGTGGCTTTAGTCTTGCTCTAACTTAGTGAATTGTGTTGTAAGGAAATGCTCTCTGCATGCTCTGCAGACCTGGGGAAGATGAAAAGTCCACTGAAGCCTGACCCCAGAAGGAGAGACAAGTTTGGGGTTTAGGGGGTTTCACCCTCTCATATCTAGGAGATGGCAGACTTTTCCTACCACTGCATGAATATCTGGGTACCTCATTTGGAAAAATACCAGGACCTACATTGAAATGGAAAGGACAGGAGGGAAGCAGAGTCTCAGCAGTGCTCTGTGCCTGCCACGGACAGACACTGTGGCAAGCAAGCCTCAGGTGTCTGCTCTGCATGGCTGCTGAATATCTTCTCATGTATTGAAAGACTGATACATGGAAAATTATGTTGGAGTTATTTAATAGTTATCTTCAGCACTTGGAGAGTCAATGTGCTGTAAGGTAAGTACAGAAATCTAATGCTTTCCAACAAATTTGCAGAATAGCACAAACGATCATTGTACAGCTGTCCTCCAAGTGCCAAAGTTTCTGTTTATTTGATAAACTCAGTTGTGCATGTATTAGTAAAGATATGGGTTTATTTGCCTTGTGGTAGAGGTGGCAAAGGGAAACCATTCCTTCTGTCACACTAGTTTATCCACAGAAAAAGCTCTTTGAAAAGAAAATATCCAAGTCCTGTCAAATATAACAACTGCTTATAGGAATAACACTGAAATATAAATGATGTAAAACCAGGCATGGTGACATATTAAAATAATCTGATCCTCCTTTTAACACCGAGGTCTGTGCTTTTATATTGAATCAGGCTTCCACATAGCACTCCATTTCACTCAGTGAAATGCCACGGATGTATTCGAAATGAAGAGCAAAATTCCTCCCTCACAGAGCAGTAAATTTTCCAAGTGTTTGCAGTTTGTTCTTTTCAGATGGATGAAAAAAGGAGGGAATCCACCTCAGAAATTATTAGAATACTGTCATAGTATCATTCATCTTGGCAAAAGTTGACTGAGCAGATGATGAAGATCCACTTAACTTGGACTCAATCAAAGGTTTTGCTATTTTCATTTCACAGGCCAGATGTAGCTCATCACCAGTTGGAGCTGATTTCAGAAGAGGTGTTAGAGTTTGCTGGTCCAAGAGAGGATCTGATCCAGGCATCAAAGGGAGTCACGAGAGAAGCGTGTGCTCTCCTCCTTGCTTGCAATTGTCTGTGACGCCGGCTGCTCACTTCTGACAACGCCGTGCCGCCATCCCAGAGCAAGGGCTCCCGTGCTCCCCTCCTCAACTCTTCCCTCCCCGTCCCAACCTACCGTCCTGCCGGCAGCCAGCTAAACAGCGCAGACTCAGTGCCTGCACAAAAGTGAGGAGGAATTGCTAATAAACATAAGCCTGTGCGCTGGGAAAATTGGGAGCCAGCTTCCTGCTGTGTGTTCATTTGATTCATCCACGCCCATACACTGTGCAAGGAGGTATCTATCTCCTCGCCACTTCTCCTTTGTGGCTTTTAAACTTTTTCACTGTGTTGTGAGGAACACATTCCAAGTTATCTGTGCAGCATCTGTTGCCTGGTCTTTCTGACCCGTGCAAGAAGCTTTGTTAGTCTAAAATGACTGAAGTGGTTTGTTGGTGTGCCCACAGCACTCAAGATGCAAAAAGTTCAGCAATAACCCAGAAGGATGTAAAAAGTGTGTGAAAATTTTTCTTACCCTCTCTTATGCCCTTTAAAAAAAAATGCCTGAAACATTATTGACTCCTATTCTCCCCTATTTCTATCACTGATTCTAATCAGAGTTCAGAACATCTCTTGCAAACAAAAGCCCTTGCAAGCATGATAAATATATAATGTCAATTATTGTGGTGTTTGCACAGTACAGCTTTGTTTTCTTAGGCTATGATTCAGCCTCGTACAGAAGGTCCACTTGAGATCCAGGCACGACATTATGAACTTCAGAACTTAACTGGAATGTCTCTGGGTTTTACATTTTTTTCCTGATGCTTCGCACAGGGTGACTTTTCTCTCTCTCATAGGTTTTCTCTGAGTGGGTCATGGGATTCTCTGACACAGTTATAAAACTTTGTCAGCATTAGCAACTTAAAGCTTTCTATCTGGTAATGTTTCTTCTATTTCCAGTCTCTGACTGAATAATCTTACAGTGACTAACCAGCAGAGCAGGAAACCTTCATAAGGATGTTGCAATCAAACAAACTAGTGAAATAGTTGTTTAGGTTTTCCAGCACACTTCAAACACAGATCTATGCTGAGGTCAAAAACTGTAGTCCAGTTACAGACTTTACAAGGTCAAATCCCTGCCTGAGCACAAAAACAGACTGTATGTCGGTTGCTTGCAATGTTCTGTTCCAACAAAGATTATTCAAATTCACCATCTCTGAGTGTGTGAAAGGATGAACCAACTGAAATTGCTATTGTAACAATATATTACAGGATATTAGAATAGTAAATATATTTATCAATGTTAGAAAAGATGGGCTGTCAGTTTTGTGTTTCTCCTTTCACATTTCTTCATTTTCTTCCTTACCATCATGCCAGTGACAGCAACCAATAAAACATTTACAAAACAAAAAACCCCACCATTGCCCCAGCAATCACCATTTGGAACATTTTCATAAATGTTCTTTTCAAGACATGCCCTACTCAATGAAATAGATGCCTGAAATCATGCATACTTCAACGTATTTCCTTTTCACATTCCTTCTGGACATGTATTTATATGCCAACTCGTCTTCATAAATTTCATACTGGTCTTATAATAGCACAAATTAATGATGCCACTAGAAAAGAACTCAGCTGCTTTCAAAGGAGCAATAATCATGTCAGAGGTGCAGTTGGCATGAAGATGATTGAGTTGCACCTCTTCTCTGAGATATTTTCAGGGATGAATCATCCCTTACATAACATATAGCAATGGACAAATTTTCCATGTTACTCTGATACCTCATACCATCACATTTAATTGTGTAACAGTCAATCACTATCGCATAAATTTGCTTCCTCAATGATTTGTTGTAAGACCGTGGTAGATGTGTTTTCGGTAAGCTGATTCAAGATTTTAGGAGACACGTGCCTGACACTACGCTGAATTGCAGGAATTGCAGGATAGCGATACACCTTTCTGGAGACAAACTCTTCTGACTTTTTGATGTGAGCTAATTGGAACTCCTCTCTTGAACATTAACTCCTCCATTGTGAACAATTAAAGGGGAAAATGACAGACAATAAAAAGTCACTTTACTGTAAATAAAAGGACCTTATTACACACTTTGCCTAACAGACTTTTTCATATCCTCATATATCAGAGATTTGCTTTACTGCAGGTGACATTTTTCAGGTTATGCCTTGCATCTCTCTTAAAGAGAAGTTTAGATTAATTATTCATCTAATACTGCAAGCTAAATATGCTCATGAAAAGCCCCATGCTTTTCCTATACCACAGTACAGATATAGCATTGCTGATGTGACAGACTATTATCAGACATTCAAGCCCGTTTTCTAGAGCATTCTTTGGATTACTAAATATTTCAATAAGCCTGAGTTCATTTTAACACAATGAATATCTTACTGAAGTTTTTCATTGTGGACTGTGTTGAAGAATGAAGTGAAACAGAAGCAATTTAAAAACAATAGTCGTATATCTAATTGTTCTTATTCAAGTAGGTTCCAAACCTGGAAAGGCCAGGAATGTTGGCCTTCCTCCGAAAAATCTTTTCAGTAGAAAACTCTAGATCTGGCATGGTGCATTAGGCTGCTGTTTCAAACAGTGCTTCACAGAGTATGGAATATCTATGAATCACCCACTCTTCAGGGCTGATAACGTTTGCCATCAGCCACTAAGCTGATGCACTAACATGACATCCCACTACGCCAGGGAGTGGTGAAGTGGGTTTCCATCTACATTGACTTTAACCTAACTGAGGGTGATTCATTCCATTTAACTTTAGACACGCAACCGAAGTGACTAAGTTAGCAACCTAGGTGCCCTACAATTTAGGTTGATTTGGTTTTCTGCTGGTGCATTAGGATTCACACCCCTGAGATGTCTCTCTCTCTCTCTCCTTCCACTGAGCCTAGTTTACCTCAGTGGGGTGCCAAAAGCTACATGGGATAAATTAAAGTAAATTAAAATTGAGTTACATTCTGAAAAAAAAACCATAAGACTTGCAACTATTAAAGGAGAATCTTTGTAAACAAAAGAAATATCAGATTTTAGCTCCTCTGATGAGGAGGATAGTTGATTGGGCTTTTACTAGCACTGATATTTCAAAATCTTCAACAGATACCAGGTTCTTTTTACAAGAGGAGAAGGGTGCACACACACATATTCTACCCCATTTACAATTCCATAAAAGATCAAAAAGATCCATAAAAGATGTCATCTAGTCCTGGTAGACATGATACATCATATCACTTGTGATAGTGATTTTAATGTAAATATTTACTGAATGTGTTCTGTACAGAGTTTGCTCAAGAGAGGGTTTGTCTAAGTCAGAACAATGCTGAAGAAGGGAAAATTAACATACACAACATAGCATGCAGTTAAGGAAAAGACCATAATTTTGGAAACAAGTCATATGTAGGATCTTCTCCCTCTTAGGGAAAAATTAATTTAAGGTCAGAAAAAGTTTTAAAATTCACTTAAAACATAATATTGTGAATTGTATTTAGAATCTGAAATCTGCTGGAGTGTATTTCCTCCTTCCACTCTGAAGTTTTGAACTGTGCAATACATTTCCCTTCTCTCCAGTTATATTTTGCATGCACTCAACATGCAGTTTAGCTGTAGCCTATGTGATCTAAGCCTCCATGCAGAAAGTCATGCTGTTCTTAAGTGGAACGGTATGAAAGGCTACCATATATAGAACTTTTCCCTTGATAACATTCCCTTTTGCTGCCAAAAATTTTGTCCAGATAGAATTTAAGGATCTTGAAAATATGCCTAGAAATTCCAGATATTGGGCAGCCTGGCTGGGGTAACAGCTCTGCCTGGGACACACTGGACATTCAGAAAATCTGAGTGTGTCTGCTGTGGACAGGCACATCAGTCCTGAAAGATATGTAGGTTATGACTGAGTTTCTGGGAACACATCCATCAACACTACAGCTTGTGCTCAGGAGACAAGATGGCCCACTTCAGTCCCCAGGGCTTCCTCTTGTACTTCACACTTAAAATGACCTGTGCAATAAACCTTGTCTTTCCAGCCTTTCCTGGGACTGTTATAACCTTGTCAAGGGGATGTAGCTTCATTCTCATCAGCTGGGAAACTCAGGTTACCCATTGCACAGAACTTGTTCAATGCTGCTGACTTTTTTGTTTGGCCATTCTGCCATGCCCTGTTGGGTTGGCATGTCCATATTGCTCTGAACACAGATACTGGGCCTGACCCTGCAAGGGCTTCTGCTCTGCTCTGCTCAGCTGGGCTTCAGAGGGCACCAGCTGGTGAGGCAGTTCTGGGCACCATCAGAAGCAGAAAATGTATAAAATGAGGATCTTTCTGAATGAAGAGGGAGGCGTTTAGCCAACACAGACCTCTCCAGTTTAAAGCCTTTGCACATCAGGGTTTAATATCAGCTTCACATCTGCACATCTCAGGTCTCTCTAGACCTAAATCTTCCAGCAAGGACCTCCAGAGTCTGACAAAGGCAAGAGGAAAGTCTCCTGGAAATGACACTGTCAGTGAGAAAAGGTATTTTGTGTTCATATTTTCTGCAGGATTCCTTCTGGGTCAGCGAATTGTACCTTTGAGTGAAGGGCCTGAAGAAGGCTCTGGCACCAATTTACACCTACTGTCTGAATTCACCCCTTGTTTGATATTGTGGCAAACCCATGAAAGTCAAAGTACTTGCTCATGTGTGAGCCAGAGTGAAATCCAGGATGTGGATGTCCATTTCAAGAGACTGTATACAATTTTTGACTGATTCAGTCAGTAAGATTTTGAACTTGACAAAACATTTATTCCACCTTCATAAAGATCCAGATTTAAACCTTTACCTGCCTTTTCCAGTGCCGCTTTGCAGAGCAGAACATCAGGCTTAATCTTACATTTTTACAAAAGATTTTAGCAAACCTAAGTTGTTCAATGTACATGAGACCATATGTCAAATCTTTTTTATATCTCTCTGGATAAGCAGAGAGAATCGAGGTGAAAACTGGTTACAAAAGACATCTGACAATAACTCGTGTCCTGGGAAGTTACATAAACCAAAAAGCAAGCCAGTAAACAGTTTCTTCGCTTTTAAGATGCTTCCAAATTAATAGACAATTGCCTTGGCTGACCAGAGACACATTTCTTTGGTAGTCTGCCCACAAAAACAATCCAAGAACAATCACTGTAAGTAGCTGGGCAATATTTTTCTAAAAACTATTGCTTGAGGGAACAGTCCTGCTTCTACAAATGACCAACATGACTGTACATTCCCTGTTTAAATAATCTTATATTAATTTCCCTGCTTTTCTTTCATTCTGAGTGTACTCCCATGGCAATCCTCTCCCTGCTGATGGAAAGCTAATGTATTTCAGTACTTCTGTGAATAAAAATAATCTATCTTTTTTATATATATAATAAAATAGAACAGGATTCTGTATTTTCACTATAGTGCTTTTGACTCTGTAGTGATGTAGTGAAACTCAGTAACTTTTTATTTTTATGTCTTAGTGGATATTACTGCATGCAGAAAACTTCTTAACTTCCAGATATTATGGATTTGCTGCATTTTTGTGCATTTCTTGACAATGCAGTCAATCTTTAGTCCAGTTTTCCCCTTAGCAAGAAACAGTACCTTTTTAAAGGAAAAAAATAATAAATAGCTCTACATTTACAGACAATTTTCTTTGGTGTAAGGATAAGGAAAGATAGAGGCTGAGTGACAGTTGTGTTACCAGTTGTGTGAAATGGGCTACTCTTGTTAGACTCTCCCAACCCAACTGTTAACCTCCCATAGCATAGAAATTGAACATTTGTATGTAAACAAAGCATGGGTTATTTGTTTCATGTATTTCTTTTGTTCTTTGTAGTAGCCTCTTCACATACATTAATCCAAACTTCAAGTCTTTTTTTCTTTATGAAAAACTACCTCATAAAAAAGAAAAACTGTAATGCTCTTTGGCATTCCAGCCTCCTCACATGGCCTGTGAGATGTCAAGTATTTCTGTCCCCAGTTTGTGGAAGTCTGCACAAACTAGGAGGCTGGCACTTGGCACCTGATAAGAGGTGCCCAGTGCTTATAGTTTTAACCAAGTTTTAAACATTCCAAACTGATTTTAGGGTCTTAAATCAGAAAGGATTGCTTTGGCAGCCTATCAGCTACACTTACTTAAGCAAGAGTACATGTAAAATTGTTATTCAAGAATTGGAAATAATTGCTTCTTTTTCTCTTTCCAAAGAAAATTTGCATTAAATCTCTAATGTGAATCTTATTCAAAAGAACTGATTTTATTTCCTCACAGAAATAAAATTTCCTCTGAATATTTGTCACATAGTAGATATTTTCCCCTCAAAATTCCAAAATAAAGCTGCTGTTATTAAAAGCTTACTGAAGTCAAAAAGATTCAGTTTGTTGGGTTTTTCTTAATTGAAGGCCAGAACTCAAATACTAGGGCATGGAGTTTTTTGAATTAGTTTTTTTGTCAGAGATTTGACTCTGACAGCTAGGGATTGGGTAGTTAACTGCTTTTAATCATATTATTCTCACAACTTGTGTCAGTGTTGCCTAGAGCTACAGAAAGCTGCTCAGTATTGTAGAGATTGAGATTCGAGTAAACAAAAATCATTGTAAAATGTGAACAAAACTACACCAATGTGGATTTAGACAAAAGGACATGGGCAAGGGTAAACTCTTGCTTACCCTCTATGCCCTAATCTGCAAATAAGAGGGGGAAATGGATGCAACACGGGCATTGCTAATGGGCAGAAGTGCATATGATTTACAGAAGCAAAGGTGAATGGAGGTGGGGGGGACGCGGTAGCAGGGAAGAGGAGAAAGCCAGAGCCCAGCTGCCATGTAACCATGGGCAACTACATGAACTCACAGGGAATTTCAAAGGTGCCAGCACAACTGTCTTTGGGGTCTGCCAAGGAGCCAGATGCTGGTGCGAAGTGAATATTTTAGACCATTTGCCATACTGTTTTCAGAATTCTACCTGATCATCTTCCCATCTCCTTTGGAAAACGCAGTGGTGTGTTAATTACCAACTTCA